>NC_090265.1:1267462713-1268140213 GCF_040414725.1 Anabrus simplex | reverse complement strand
TTTTATTTTAGTAATGTGACTTGTGTGTCAGAGTAATTAAGTTTTAGGATTACTCTAACTAGGTAGTGGTTTTTGTTCTTAATATGTATTTTTAACATGTAAGTAACAATTGTCGTGAACATTGTAATTGGGACTAATGACCTGTTATGTTCACAATAAATAAATAAATAAATAAATAAATAAATAAATAAATAAATAAATAAATAAATAAATAAATAAATAAATCTTCCTTACAGATTTAAAACATCTTTAATATAACCAAAGTTAAGTAGAGTCTTTGATTACCTTAGTTTAGCAGCACGTGCGTGATATATATATATATAACACAAGAGTGTAAGCGGAAGGATAACCTAAGTGTAGGGTAACTTCCTTCATTCCGTAAAATTACCATTATAAACAAAGCTTATAAGAATTAAATGTTACTTCCTTCCACAGATGTATTAAGTCATATTGTTTACGAGAACACTAAATGCTGGAAGAATTCAATAAATTTAAGGCTCATTTCCATCTGCTATTTAGTGACGGATGCAGTTATATCTCTTTTTCAGAAAACAGTTCACAATCGACTTTCCATTAATGTATCAAACTCATTTATTTTTGTTGTAGTAGTAGTAGTTGTTGTTGGGTAATTATGTTTCAATCTTATTATCATACTATTGTAAGTGACTATTGGCACTGTGATATTTCCCAATTGCGATGTATTTGATAATAATAATAATAATAATAATAATAATAATAATAATAATAATAATAATAATAACTGCCATGTACCAATAAATTCTTCTTTTCTTCTTTTCCTGCCGCTTTTCCCACACCTGTGGGGTCGCGGGTGCGAACTGCGTCGCACATGTGGATTTGGCCCCGTTTTACGGCCGGATGCCCTTCCTGACGCCAACCCTCTATGGAGGGATGTAAGCACTATTGCGTGTTTTTGTGGTGGTTGGTAGTGTAGTATGTTGTCTGAATATGATGAGGAGAGTGTTGGGACGGACATATACACCCAGTCCCCGAGCCAGAAGAATTAATCAGAAGCGATTAAAATCCCTGACCCGGCCGGGAATCGAACCCGGGACCCTCTGAACCGAAGGCCAGTACGCTGACCATTCAGCCAACGAGTCGGACCATGTACCAATAAATGAAGGCAACAAAAAGAACCCAAATAAAGTAGAGGAATTCTGGACACTCCTGGATGATGAAATCTAAAATTCCAAAATCAAATGTGGTGATATTATTTGGCGATTTCAATGCGCAAGTAGGAAAAGAGAGAATTTATAAACCAATAGTGGGAAAATATGCCGCACACCAAAGAACAAACTTCAATGGAATGAGATTAATTACCATCTGTAAAAATTTTCAGCTGAAGTTAATGTCAACTTTCTTCAAGAAATTTGCCAAGGAAAGCTAAAACATGGATTTCTTCAAATCCATTACTAGGTGAATTTCAACTGGATCATCATAAGGAGCATGAAAGAAATTATGAATGTCAAGGTAGTAAGAAGCAGAGAATTGGATTCCGATCACTACCTGTCTAGTTTCAAACTAAATTTCTTACCCAAAAGAAATCACCGAACAAGGGAAACAGTAAGCAAATAAACACAAATTGACTTCAAATCACACAAGGAACATTGGAAATATTTCAGGAAGAAATAGAAGTATCTCATCATTGGAAGTGGCAAAATTTATCTGAGGAAATAACCAATGCATACCAGAAAACATTTGGGCTAGTCAAACCTAAAAAGAAACCTTGGTGGAATTAAATATGTGAAGATGCATTACAGGAGTGAATAAAAAATTGGAAAAATTTTAAATACTATGGAAAGACTTAATACTATGACCAATTCAAACAGCAAAGGAAAGACACTGCTAGGAGGAGTTAAAAGAACTTCCGAAAAATCACAACTTATTGACCTGCAAGACAGTTTTGTTAAACATAACTCTCGAATCTTCTACCAGACATTTAAGAGCCAGTTAAAGGGGTATCAAGCGCCTAACATATGCTTCAAAGATGAAAATGGTAGACATTGGGAAATACTTGCGAAGCACTTTGATCACCTTTTGAACTGCCATGAACCCGACCATAAGTTGGAATACTCTCAAACAACTGAAAATCCACTGCTGAAGAAATTAAAGAAGTAATTAACAATCTGAAAAATAGTAAAGCTAGTGGGGAAGACTGTATAACAGCTGAACTTTTGAAACGATCTCAGTCAAAAATCTTTGAGAGCTGGAGTTAATATTTGAAGATATTTGGAGAACAGAGGCATCTCTCTTCTGCAAATTGCATACAAGGTATTCTCAAAAATATTGCTGAATAGAGTAGAAACGTCGCTTGACAAGCAAATGGGTGAGTACAAAAGCTGGATTTCGAAGAGGTAGATCGTGTTCAGAACAAATATTTAACTTAAAATCCATAATTGGCCATAGGATATTGAATTAAAAACAGTGTTGTGACTTTTGTAGATTTTAAAAAGGCCTTTGACTCGGTTGATAGAGGTAAGGTAAGAGTGTATTCAGCCCGAAGGCAGGTCCGAACCTCCGCAGAGGTGTGCCTGAGCCGGAGTTTACGTGCGGTAGTGTGGCCAGTTCCTTTCTGCTTCCCCATTCCCTTACCCCCTCAACCCAATCAACAGCGCATGGCAAACCATCCAAATCTTGACCACGCCCAATGTTGCTTAAATTCGGAGATCTCACGGCTACGGCCGTTGGCGGTTGATACAGAAACCATAGATAAAACAATTCGTTAATTTGGAGTGAAAACTAAATTGGCAAACCTAATACGTGAAACCCTTACTGACACAATTTCAAAGGTGAAATTTATCAGTGAGATATCCAAACCTATTAAGATAAATACAGGGGTACGGCAAGGTTTCGGTCTGTTACCCGTTATATTCAAGTGTGTTCTAGAGAAAATTGTAAGAATTTGGAACGTAAAGCTTAAAAAGCATGCATAACATTTTGCCGGTGAATTTGGGGAGAAAAACAAAGGCATTGAAATAAATTGCCTAGCATTTGCAGACGATTTTGCTATGTTGTCAGAAAACCTAACAAGTGCAAAAATACAAACCAATCTCTTGGAATAAATAGTCAACAAGACATGTTTGAGAATCTCCGTAGAAAAAACAAAATGTATTACAAACATCAAGAATGCTCCAACATTTTTGGTCCAGTGGAAAGAGTAACAAAATTCAAATATCTGGGATAAATAATTTAAGAAAATGGTTTCGATAAAGCTGCAGTAGAATATGGAAAGAGCATACAGTATCACAAACAATTTTTTAGCAAAAAGTGACTATCTAAAAATCTTAAAATAAGGCACTGCACTACAGTGGTGAAACTAGAATGCTTATATGCAAGTGAATGCCTGGTATTAAACTATAGATTAGATAAACTTGATGTACTAGAAAGGGGAATCGCGAGAAAATACTTAGGCCCTGTGAAAACAACAGAAGTATGGAAATTACGATCTAATGATGAAATATACAGGAAGATAGAAAACATAACAGAAACCATAAGAAAAGAGTGATTGCAATTTATCGGATATATTTACAGAATGGATGATTCTAGATTAACAAAAAGGATTTTCAAGCTTTCTTGGGACAAAAAGGCGACAGCTAGCTGCATTCAAGAAGTAAAGAAAAATTTAGAAAGATATAATATAAGAGAAGAAGAAATTATGGACAAAATTTTTTTTAGAAAGAGGGTAGTAAGTAAGGAAGGATTCCAAGGAAGATTGAACAAGAAGCCTGGTGCGAAGTGGTCCGAGGGCAGAAGGAAACAGCGTAGTGAAAAGATGAAAGAATATTGGAATGAGCGGAAGAGAAAACAACAAAGTATGAAGAACTGAATTCAAACTGGCACGTGGTCCTTAGCAGGCCTCATCGGAAAGAATAATAATAATAATAATAATAATAATAATAATAATAATAATAATAATAATAATAATAATAATAATAATAATAATAATAATAATAATAAGCTATATACAGTATATAAAATAAGAGTTTTGGCTGTACACAGCAAAGAATTTAAAAAGAAAGGTATTTCTATATGGTATGTGTCCACAGTAACAAGGAAATGCACTTTTCAATTTCCCGTCATCCCTGTCTGTCGGTCTGTCTCTCTGTATGTACTGTATATACGCGCATCACGAGAAAACGGATTTAGATAATTTAATGTAAAACGGTATGTTAAGGAGGAGAATGACGCACTACTGTAACGGTTCAAATCTTTTAAAAGATGATATCTGTATTATTATTATTATTATTATTATTATTATTATTATTATTATTATTATTATTATTTTATTATTATTATTATTCAAATCAATTCTGCAATGCTTGTCGATTGCGTGATTGTAGTCAAATTGTTACGTGTGTGTAGATTAACACTAAAAACATGCACAGTAAGAGTTACTGTATATCGGATGTGGATGTAGTGAGTGCAATAACTTCTGACATTGTAATATTGCGAAATACTGCTGGAGTAACTGCAGAGTCATTGCTACGTCATCGTGAGCATTTAGCGGTGGGCTCATTTTGTTTGAGAAACCCAGGGTGCCGCCGGCGGTTTCACCATAGGGTGTAACATTTGTCGCGAGGTGGGAGTAGATCATAGTTATTCCTGGATATGTCCGACTCGTTGGCTGAACGGTCAGCGTACTGGCCTTCGGTTCAGAGGGTCCCGGGTTCGATTTCCGGCCGGGTCGGGAATTTCAACCTTAATTGGTTAATTCGTACGGCACGGGGGCTGGGTGAATGTGTTGTCTTCATCATCATTTCATCCTCATCACGACGCGCAGGTCGCCTACGGGAGTCAAATAGAGAGGCCTGCACCTGGCGAGTCGAACCCTTCCTGGGATATCACGGCACTAAAAGCCATACGACCTTTCATTTCATTCCTGGATATTGCATAGGTGTGTCAACTAACGTCTATGTAAGGTGGCTGCATATTGTCGCGTCAGTCATTGAGTGAACGAGATGGAGTGGCCTCAGTTAGTCATTGAGTGAACGAGATGGAGTAGCCTCAGTCAGTCATTGAGTGAACGAGATGGAGTGGCCTCAGTCGGTCATTGAGTCAACAGGAAGGAGAGACCTCAGTCGGTCATAAGTTATTAGCCAAGTGGATGGCGAACAGTGAAGGAGTCAAGTGAAAATATTAAGAGATGAATTATTTAGTAGTAGTAGTGAAAATATTAAGAAACAAATGGAAAAAGTTATTAGTAGCTGTAGTAAGATGGAGAAAAAGATTGATACTAATAATGATAAATGTAATAAAACAGATTAACTCCATAAGTAGTATAATGGAAGAATTGATTGGTAGTAGTAACAGTGCAATAATTAGTAATATAGATATTAAGATATTAGAGGTAAATGATCAAACATATTAGCAAGTAAGTCAAATTAAGAGTGTATTGAAATTGAAGGTGAAATGGAGTTGAGTCGGAGCGATCTTCATGTTCAGACCGAGCAGGTCAAGGAAAAATGTACAGGGGATAGTAACAATATCGTACTGTTAAGTAATAAAATGGTCAGTAATCGGGAAGAAATTCATGAGGTAGTCGAGAAAAGATTGGACAAGATTTGCAATACAATTGGGGAAGATACGAGGGAACAGATTAGTGGAAATGAACAAATAGAAAGTAAGCTTGGGAAAGTCACTGAACTACGGAACGAACAGAGAACGCTATCACAGCAGGTGAGAGAGAGGAAGGAAGAATTGCAGGAAGAAGTGAGAATAGTGGAAGGGAATGCTGTGAGAGTAGCGGAAGAAGAAGAAGTTTTGAGTTGCCAGAGTGTAATACGGCAAGATGGTAGAGGTTAGACGACGGGAGAGGTGATCGTAGCGAGTGCTATGTTCAGTAGGGATCGTCATTTACCTAGGTTGTCTGGAAAACACTTTAATCCTATGGAATTTGCAAAACTAGTTGAGAAAAGATTTGCAAGTAAGTTGCGGAATAATATTATTGAATGGGAATATGTGTTGGAGATTTTGTCTAATGTTTTATCAGTGAAAGTAAAGTACGGTTTCGAGTGTACTGGGATAATATGTCTAATTTAGGAGAATTTAAAGAGCAGTTCATTGACAGGCTTTGGGAGGAATGTGTGCTAGGGCGTGAGAGAGAGCGTATGAAATTGAAAGTAGTACAGTAGAGAGAGGGGAGAAAATATTAGCCGAGAATCAGAGGAGAGGTAGTGATCAGCAGATGATTAATTGTTATGACGATTATGATAGGGGTCGGAAGAGTAACCAGAGAGAATCGGAAGATGGGAGGCGTATGGATTTGAGATATCAGAGAGATTGTGTTAGGCTTAATATGAATGCTATCAATGTGTCGTTATCGAGCCAGAGTGTTTCAAACTCAACAGCGAATCGGGTAAGTATGTTACGTGGACAGGCCGAAGGTAGAAGATGAACAGATATGTAGTATAAGTAGTTATGTAGTGAAAGTAGATTTAAGGGTAGTGTGATTGTGACCTAAGTAGTGTTAAGTGAGGTATTTAAGTAATGACGTAGTCGTAGATAATGAAGTAATTAATGGTAGTAGTAAGTTAGGTGGAAGAAGTGTTCTGTTAAGTGATGTAAGTACTTATAATACTGAGAATATGATGTAAGTAGTGAGGTAGTAACCCCGATGATGGACATTGTGATGTGAAGAAGGTAAGTGAAGGTACTATTAGATATTATATCAGCCGTTGGAAATAAGTCACAGTGAGTTAATAAGGTGATAGCGGTACCAATCATGATTGTAAATGAATGTAATTTTCAGCCATGCCTTGTTGTACCAAAACTTGTGTATTCAGTTATTTTAGGAGCTAACGTGTTTGCAAATCATGTAAGTAGGGTAGACTTTGATTTAGGTAGTGTGTGTTTGTTCTGAGAGACAACTAGCAAAGAAGTACGTGTTAATCATGATGGTCTGAGGTAAGTGATGGTGACGTGTTCTATTAAAGAGATGAGAGGAAAGTGAAGGTGCTCCTAGTGAGAGGAAATGTTTTGTTGGGTGTCACGTGTCTATACGACCATGATCCGAGGGATGGTCGGCATGAGGCAGTGGCGGGAGGTAATTTGAATGAATTGTAGGAGGAGCAATTATGTTCGATGTTAGGTAAGCATCGAGATGTATTTAGTGATAAGCAAGGAAGAACACGTATATGAACATAAATTTGTAGTACATGACCAATCGGCCATTCATCATTTGTGGGAGGTAAGTAACCCATTCCACCTAAATATGCTAGTAACATCGAAGAACAAATAAACATTATGCTGGATTAAGGAATAATTGAATCATATTGTAGCTACAGTATTAATTCTTTAATTATTGTTGCCGAGAAGGTTGGATTTATTCAGATATGTAAGTTAATAAGGGCAAAATTTTTGATTCAGTATGAGTGGCAGAGTGCTACTCAGAGTTCCATTTTCATCATCGGCAGAGGTGAGAAATATGTCTAAATTCTTTCTTTTGTATCAGGGGTATTTCACTATTGTGAACCGTATCGAGAAGTGTGCATATTCCCTAAAAGATCAGGAAGGGAAGATTGTCGGTACTTATAACATTAAAAATTTGAGGAGGTACTTCACGTGAGATTTGTTGAGATAAGAATAAGATGATTAATTTTGTAAGAAACTGGGAAAATGAAACTAACGTCTGTGAATTTACGTGTGAACCAAGTGTCGCATACTGTGCATTGGAAAAATAAGTGTTACATTGTCATGTATTGTATGACAAGCAGAGAACGAGACATTGGACAGTTATCTACGATAACAATATGCGAGAAAATTTCTCATATAAGTGATATTTCATAAAAAGTTTTGATATGTTAAAAAAGAATGTTGTATGTTCATTTAAAATCATTTGTATGTGTTCAATTAAGAGTTATACTCTTGTGAATTGTACGAGAAGGATAGAGTGGGACACTGAACAGTTATCTACTATGACAATGTGCGAGAAAAATTCCCATATCTGTGATATTTTATAAAATGTATGGATCTTGAAAAAGAAAATTATTGTTGTATACTCATTTAAAGTGTTTATATGTGTCAGTGTTATATATGTCAATCTGTTCATAAATCAATAGATTCTTTGTTCTTCGATTTATTTATAAGGGAGGTGAATGGGAACGGTTCAAATCCCGTTGCAAGATGATATCTGTTGGAAAACCATGTTTTTCCTTCAAAACGCTGAATGAGTTCTTCCACTGTTTCAGGCCTCTGTTGGTCTGCCTCAAAATCTCTGATTCAGAAGCCTAACGTCGATACACAACCTGACCTGACGGACCCATCCTTCTTGGCAATAATAATTAAAGCACTAATACTATGGCTACAGGGTGGTTCAATTATTAAATGGATGAAGATAATTTAATGTAAAACGGTATGCTAAGTAGGGGAATGACGCACTACAATACAGGATATAAATCATTTTATTCACGCTCAGTAAAATGGTAGTTTAGGGGAAGGCCTAAAATTCAGTTCTCAAATATTTATATTATTAATGGTCCTATCGATAAATACCATATAACTGAAGTTATATAGAATAAAATTGCCGATCATTTATGTCATATACTTTTTAAATACCGGCCATGATAACACAGATATTCATGAATTTGTATCCTTGTTGCTAAGTCCATATCAACGCCAAGCCGTGAGGAAATGGGTAAACGGGATTTAATGAAGATCGGTATGTATAGCCGGGAAATGAAATACTACAGTCTAGGCTATAAATAATTGTATTCACCCGGGATGAAACGGTAGTTGAGGGGAAGGTGTCTAAAATTTATATTTGAAATACCTATGTTATTGGTTCTATCAAAACGTACTACATAACAAAAGGTATAGATAAACCAATTTCCGATCATTTATATTTTATTCAGTTTAACCGTACCGACTATGACAAGAGTCGTATTTCAGAGTCGGAATAAAAATAAATGTGGAGGCCTACAGTATCGAAAGCTCATAAAATTTATTAAATATAACATTACATTGACCATTGTTTGTTGTGTTGTTCGTTGTCTCTTCTGCGGTCACTCATCTCCGATGGATGGATTATTGTTGCATACGGAGTATAACCGCCTGCCTGAATATAGCTGAGGAGTTAGATAACTTTCTTCCTTAGCATACCATTCCTCTGGTTCATACATTTTGTGATACTACTGGTACGTAACACACTAGTTGATCACAGTATTTCCGCTATTCGATTCCTACTCTGAGGTGCTGATTTGATTGAGCAGTGTGCACTCTTACCGGAATAATGGCAAAGGAGTGTTCACTGCTATCTACGGCCTGGTCCATCTCGGGAACTTAGGACTGTTAGATCGGCAGCACAGTACAGTTCGTTAAAAGTGAGAAAATGTGTGGTTTTCCATTGATCGAGTATTTCGTGTGATAGCATTGCTTTTGATATCGCGACATTCCCACTGCCGTCATTGTAATGACCTACGTTGATTTCAGTTGGCAAAACCACTAAGACAGTGTTTCTGATGATTTAAAATGGTAGGTGTAGAGTGACCGTCTGCCATCATAATGAAATGTCCCCAAATTGTTTGCGACTAATGGTAGACAAGAAGGCCTACAATTACAATGAATATTCCCTAACCCAATCTTCACATGAGAAAAGACGTATGGGGACTTCCCCGCCACGTTTCTGGGGTAACGTTAAGAGGTATGCACTTTAGTACAATCTTACTCACAACGTGTACATTACCTAACATACAATTCTCTATACGATGTAGAATTCCGTAGCGAAGCACGTGTACATCAGTTAATAATAATAATAATAATAATAATAATAATAATAATAATAATAATAATAATAATAATAATAATAATAATAATAATAATAAAATCTTCGCTGTAGTGTCATTGCTATGAAACAATTCAATACATAAGTAGATTCGAATTTCAGCGCCAGTAAATTTTTAATTTGATTTCTCTGGTATCACATTAGTCTTACAGAACACTGCTAGATTAGTGCTTTCTTATAGACAATGATACCAATTACTCATTGTGTCCAACCAGCTTCTCAACCTTTCAAGTGGCATATTTAATTACATGTTGCTTTACGTCGCACCGACCCAGATAGGTCTTATGGCGACGATGGAACAGGAAATGGCTAGGAGTGGGAGGGAAGCGACCGCGGACTAAATTAATGTACATCCCCAGCATTTTACTGGTGTGGAAATGGGAAACCACGGATAACCATCATCACGGCTGCGGAGAGTGGGATTTCAAGCCACTATATCGTGGATGAAAGCTCACGTGATTCGAAGGTTAAAATCAACATACAAGGGAACTTCAATAATTGTGACACTCCAATTAGCTTCAAACCAAGCATTAAATCTATTTAATTATGTTGTTTAAATATTTGGTGTAGATATGAGCTCCTGTCTGCCACTGGGGATCTTTGTTTCTTCAGCATGCTGAAAATCCTTCCCACTAATTTCTTAAGTTGTAAAAGTTGAGTCTTTAATGTTCCACTACTCGGTTAGCAATCTCTAACTATATAACAGTGGCTTTACCCCTGCAATTTTTGCTTAACATTTCACTAAATTCGTTCTCTTTAACGATTTATTCACGCCCTAATAAAATGCCACAAAGACTTCAGATGTAAATTAAGATACCGGTAGTTAAAAAGTTGAGATTTTAACATATTACTTTTAAGGCCGTAAACGTTCTTTATATTTCGTCCTGATAAGTGTTTCTTTCTAATTTATTAATAATTGAACATGGCTTTTGTTATTGTGTTACAGTCTACATCGAGCATTCTCGTGATATTTATTATTTTGTTACGAATTGTGGCTTGTATCTGAACGCACATAAACCCTTTATCCTATTGCTGGCATATTGCTTGGAGTAGTTGAAGGAGTTTATCTAATTATAGAATTTGGACAGACCAGCAAATTTCTCTTCATTTTAATCTGGAAGTTATCCAAGGGAAAGAGCGCAAGAGGAGTTGTATTTCCAAGTAAAGAAGAATGTGTGTTAGGGAAGCCACGCACCACAACTCTATCTTGATAACGGAAAGAACACCATGAAAGTAAAATAAAATGCAATCCAATGTCGGAGAGTCACAATTCATCCCAGACTTTAAGACGGTGTATCCTAGTGGAATTCTCAGTTTTCGCACAGATCTCTGAGCGTAAGAACACTACAGTAACTGCCAGATTATAATAACACTTAATTTGTAACTCAACGAGGAAGTATACATATTCAGTAAATTGTTTAGAACTTCAACTACTACATTACGTATGGTACGGGCGTACTACTACTAAAATGATTTCATTCTGTACTCTATTAGACGGTGACGTCCTATCTCTTTGCCAAGGCGGTTTGAATTGGTGAATGTTAGGGGGTTGGTGGCTGTGGCCTATCCTAGGAGCTGACCCGGCATTCACCTTAGAGCAGATGAATGAAAAACCCAGAGAAACCATTCTCTGGACAGCCGAAGGTGGCGAACAGCCCCTAAATGTCTCCCAAATACTGAGTTGTACAGCCACAGCAGAGCCGTGGCCATTAATCCTCCGCTCGGTTGGTCGGTCGGAGTACAGAGCTGTCGGATCACGGTATAGCGTGGCCTCTTGTAAACCGAAGATTACTCTGCATCTCTCATGACGGGACTACTACTACTATGGCTAAAATATTTTACTCCCCCACTGAAGGGGGAGGTGGGTATCTTAGTGAGTTACCCCCTCCCTTATGCCAGAAGATGTGTGAATTGGAGAAGGGTGATGTGAGTACGGTCGTGGCCTTTACCAGGAACTGCCCCGGCATTCGCTTTATTGCAGGAGAATGGAAAACATGGGAAAACAATCCTCAGGACAACCGACGGTTGAGACCAGTCTCTCTCCTTCTTCCAAATGCAGAGATGTAGAGCCACGGTAGAGCCGTGGCCCAGGTCTCTTAGACGGAAACGCCGTCTCTCAGGCTGAGAGATATGTTGCAGTGAAGGAGATTCACAGAGAAGTTGAAACGGTTAGTGGCCGTGGCCTATACTAGAAACTGTCCCGGCATTCGCCATAGTGCATGGAAAACCATTCACAGGACTGCCGACGGTTGGGGCCAGCCGTGATGTTCAGCCCTGTCCGTCTCCCGAGTGCAGAGGCGTAGAGCCACGGTAGAGCTGTAACTATCCTTCCTCTGCTGAACTGTTGGAGCACGGACAAGCCGTGGCCACTTGGGGGCCGTGACCCACTCTACAGCCACCGATCGTCATGACGGAAACTCAACAGGCATTTTGGTCATTCATCACTATGTATCGTACTGTATATTAATTATGTTAATTTTCAGGCTTCATTGTGTTTCAAAAGTATATGTACAGTATTCCACTGATTAGGTCCTTTTTTATTTTTCTTGATTCCAAAAGCTCATTCTGTGATAATTCATTTCATTTTTACAATTCAGGCGTTCATTTTCTGACACTGATTACTCGCGCAAATGAAATGCCCTCTGACAATGTTGAAGCAGTGACGTCACCCGATGTACTTATGCAATAAATTTGTTCTACAGTTTCACCGAATAAATCCGTGAATTAGGGCAGAACTCATGTATACTGAGGAATGGGCGTATATAGTGCACCCAACAGAGGCACGATCCAAGGACCTCTGGTCAAGACTGGTCACCTAATGGTCGTACTATTTGACCTCTACTCGGACGTGGATAGGTCATATGCATATTTTAAGTGGGGGTAGCCTCCTTCTTGTAAAAAGCACTGCAGATGGAGCAGCGTGTCTTTCGGAACTTTCAGCTCACGGAGGGCGAAGCTATGTGTGTCGAGCTCTGCGTATTTTTTTGTTTAGTGATTTGAAATCTAAAAAATTCAAATGAAAGGGAGTAATTCGTGTGAATAGTACATAATGTTGACATACGTGCTGCTAATAATAACTAAATATTTAAACGTGGCGAATTGCGAACACTTAGTTCAACTTGTAATTATTATTATTACTACACCAAAAATCGCAACGTGTAGTAATAAATGAACAGTGGCTGAGAGGTACAGGGTAACTCGATACTGAATCGCGGACTACAAGGTACGCCCGTAACGCAATACCCAGTACCAGTACTCTTTCATCGGGACTAATTTTATCAAAGGTCGCGGCCGGACGTGCGCGCGGGTCGCAGTCGCAGTGGAAATGAACTCGTGACGTGTTCTGTGCCCCGGAACTTCAAATGTCATCATCGATCGAGGACCATGGAATTATATCTTGGTGGTGAATTGGAGTTATCAGCGATCACCTTGGTGCTAATGGAGCAGTGCTAAAACCCGACATAGACCACCCAAGCTGACGGAAGTGTAATCAAAGGATGGAGGCTGAGTACTTCCAAATTAATTGGCATGTCTAGAGGGGACGGGAATTATTTGTCATACAACTGTACCTATAATGTTAGGGATGTAAATCGTATTTGAATGTAGATGTGCCAAAGATGAGCACGTAGTTTCATTATCCTGATAACAAGTCTGAGTGACTTTAATTGTAAATATGGGAATTTTAATTGTAAGAAATTTATATGCGGGAGAAGATTCATTCATTTATAGGATTTGGGAAATTCATAGTTATTTAAGGCTTCATAAGATCAGTAGTTTAATAGATTCAAGGATTCATAATTTAAGATAGGTTGGAGTTAATCCAGTGTTGGTAGTTGCATGTGTAGTGATAGTACTGTTAGTTAAGCTACGTGAGAAGTAACAGAACTCCAAGAGATGCTCACGGGACTGATATCCCAATTCCTCCCCTGAAATATTTATCTAGGGATTGTATCAATTAAAGTTGAGTCGATTTCATATTTAATTACAATTTAATTATGAGTTAATTATGAGTTAATTACCGTGTGACAATTTAATTGTGATTTAATTGTGAGTTAATTATGAGTTAATTGTCATTTAATTATGAGTTAATTACCATGTGGCAATTTAATTATGATTTAATTATGATTTAATTGTGAGTTAATTACCGCGTGACAATTTAATTAAGAGTTAATTATGAGTTAATTGTGATTTAATTATGAGTTAACTACCGTGTGACAATTTAAATATGATTGAATTACCGGGTGTGTTGCATAATTACTGCGTGCGTGTGAGCTAGATCACGTAAGGAAGTCAGAGGCTGAAATAATAATAATAATAATAATAATAATAATAATAATAATAATAATAATAATAATAATAATAATAATAATAATAATAATAATAATTGTACGAATATTACTATTATAAACCGGTGTCGTGATGTTTGGAGAAAGGTGCGGAAATAGAATTCATGGGATCGACCGTGTGCAGAATACGTGTGGAATTGAGGTTCTTTTTATTTTGAAGCCAGGACGGTTTGAAGTTTGAACTCACGGTGTGAGGTGTTGTAATCACACACATAGAGGATTATGAATGAGGAATTGACCTCAGTATTATAGAGTGTGTACCGCGGTACTATATATCATTAAAGGGGCGGCTTGTTATGTCCGTAAAAGGCGAGGCTAATGACCGCCTACAGCAGGGCTGAGAGTCGGCCTTGAACCAGATATATTTTTTGTGTGTGTTCGTCTCAAGGGAAGGAACTTTGGGCTGAGAGAAGCAGGGCCAGACTGAATTCGGCTAGCGCGAACCATGTGGTTGGAATTATTTAACACGGCAGATTAGGGTGTTTTCCTAATAAGCGACACGGTAACTGGTACATAATATTTTGTTATATTATTATTTATTTGAGTACAAAATAGATAGGGTTTTCAGCGCCACCTGCGTCATTGGGGTCATCAGATCAGTCCTGGGGGTGGGCATCGTTATTAATGCACATTTGTGGGATGAAGGATGTGTATCTCACATGATTCTTGTACATACAATGTGTGGCTATTCTATGATGCACTGTGTAACATGTAGTGATTGTAATTAGCGTCGGCAATGGTTTCATACCATCGGTACGGCAAATTGTGTATTCAAGTGAGGGTTCGATTCAAACCCGGGTGTTTGATCCATTTCTGTATGATTTATCTTTAAGTATTCCGTTGGGAAATAATTCGTGTGTTCTAGATTAGGCGTCACTCAGACTTGTTGCAGGAGTGTAGATTTTATTTGCCCAGTAATATGGGATAGCTTCAGTGTTTATGATAAATGTTTCCGTTCACGTTACGTCATGGCATCTCGCATCGCAATAGATAGTACTCGGACCTATCACTTAAGACCAGAGGCTAATAAACAACTCACAACGAAATGTAGAATCAATTATGTTTCTCATTCGTAATATATGTTTCATTTCCATAATCATCAGGATTCAATAAACCGACTGAATTATTTTAAACTTTATAGGAATGTGTTCTCATTATACTTAGGTATGCCCCGTTTTCTCCTGTCCCGTATGCCACTAAGTTAATTTAAGATATGCGCCTATTTCTTTTAACCCATTAACGCCCTGTAGATTTTTCACCGGTGCCATTTAGGGTAGGGGCTGGTACAATAGCGATTTGTTTCAATCGCAATCGAAGTTTCTAAATCTTCTTCTAAAATAAATTAGGAAAAATACAACTGCCCAGTTTTGCAAGTCACTTCAATTTTTATTTACATTTTTATGTAAATGTAAATATTTTTGATGAAATACCACGCCCAGTGAAGAGGCGGAAGGCATTTACTGCGAATGCTCTTCGGGCTACGCATAGGTTAAATGTTGTCTTATGATAGGCCTCAATGTAGGAAATATTTTTAAAATGGAATTATTCGAAATAAAAGTAAACTCGCCTCCTCTTTTCGATGTGGTGCAGCTCTCTTCAAGATCACTCTCCTTAAGAACTATTTTCTGTATAAGCTGGAAGGGATGGGATAACGTACTCTGGCTGTCTACCAATATCAAGTAATATTGGTTTTCCAGTGCGTTGTGAAAGGCCTATTTTTCCTCCTTGCCAGCCAGAAGCGTTGTATCGTCTGCTTAGTGGAGGCTGTAAAATGTCTTTTAACTTATTTCAACTGCACCTTTCTACTCCTCCATGTCTTTTCTTGTTATCCATTTTCCATCGATATTGAATAGAGTACTCTGGATACAACTTCATAGCAAGAATTGGCGCTAGCCTCTTGTTTTATCTTACACTGTTATGATGTATGATGTGCTTAGCGCACCAAATAATCATTTTTGTATGGTATGAGAGCGTAGACACAGCTTTTATATACACCGAAAGCTATGTTATATAAACTAAAACTTCAGCTAAATGCAATAAAAACATTGCTACGGCTCTGCACTGCAGAAATTCCCAACACATGAGAAGCTGCATGTGTTCATTGATGGTACTGAAATCAGCTCCGTTATTTCCAAACACTCACATTTTATCGGTCCACATCGCGCAAACAACATAGTAAACATTTCTATAAATATTAATTTGGAATTAAATTTCCTCCATAGTGTATCAAGTGGCAATTGTCGCATAGGTAGTACAAGTCAGCATTGTTCTTCACTGGTTATTATATGCTGAGCTGGTGAATGTTGCGCTCCTATCTTTCAAAAATAAATCCATGCAATCTAGATCGTTGTTCAACTATAATTGGACATGAAATGTATTACTGAAAACGTCTAACCTCATTTTCTCAGCAAAATATTACACCTCCTGGCTCTGACTCATTATTTGAGATCAACCTCAGAAGTGAGAAGATTTCACTAATGCGTAATAGGTACCACCAAACATAACTCTAAAATTCCTCACACCATTTTAGACAGATCTTTAGACATGGAAGAACGCCGAAAGGAGCATCCTCCCAGAATTGTACGTTAGATTTATAGCCCTTAAAATGAATTTGATAGATGCCATGTCTCTTCATTTCAAAGTTGGAAACTCACTTGAGAACGCATACATGTGTTACACTCGGATCCGGTTGAAATTTGGTAGGAATATTCGTGGGAGGCAGTAGAATGCTAAGGTGAAAACTGCATGGGCCCAGCGCAAGTTTAAACGCCAAAATTGAACAAATAAATAGTCGTATAATTAAAAGTGCCACGGGAGTATCCGGGTGTGGCGGAGAGGTAGGAAGGAGCGAAGCAGCGGACGTGAGCCAACCGGCCTGTGTCGTGACCACCATCGGTGGCTGTGTCGTGCCGCGCCAGCAGCCAGGCAGCGTATAGATAGCGCGTTCCCCGTAACTTCCCGATCAGATGTGCAAAACGTAAATATGAAAATAGCACATGAGACAAGTGTGTAAAGGACGTTGTTTAAACAACGATGCCAATAAGGTTTGAAAAATTCACGCCCGAGTTCTTGTTACAGTTAGTGCAATAGTGATTGTTTACAAAAAAAGTGGCCATGGCACAGATACTGTGTGCACCATGCACATTTAACAGCGCTGTGGCTTTCACAAGTATTACATTGATTATCTGAAGGCTCTTATTTGAAACAATAATCGATTGGATTAACAAATTGTGAAGGTTTCCTGTTAACAGAGCCATATTTGTACCAACTGAACTGCCACATGCTACGAAAGCGCGGAGAGGAGAACTGGTTGTGAGTCAAAGATTGCACTTTTAAAAGGTTGTTCCTTAAATGTACGTTGATGTCTAACCAGTTTAACAAAATTAAATCGTGCAACATACGAACAAATTGCTTCCTAATTCGCAAGCCCAAAACATCTAAAGGCTGGATAAGTCCAGTGCCTCCTTTCTAAATTGTTTGAACATTAATGATTTTCTTACTCCCAATTTTAGCATTTAAAATATCTTCTTATTTCTGTCCGGTCCACGAATCGAGAACTAAAACACCGTACTCTGGTACTAGCTCACAATAAATATCCCGTGACAATTTCTGTACAAGTTCTCTGGTCAGTTTTCCAGAATTTGAAGGCAAAGTGTACACATTCGGAGCGGTAAATAGTTTTTTCTATGTTAGGACCAAATTTGCCATTTTTTCTTTCAACACCACTATCAACTTCGGCAGGAGTTGTCCATCTGATGAAATTATTGGCTGTACTGTGTAGCTATGAGTTAGCCAATTCATCGATTGTGCTTCTGCTAATACGACTTTCCTCGTTCATTATGAGTTCTGCCAGAATGGAACTCTTCATGAAAACCAGACTGATCAGTATTAAGCACACACTCTTGTTACTCTTGTAATTAGTGCAATAGTGATTGCTTACAAAAAAGTGGACATGGCACAGATACTGTGTGCACCATGCACATCTAACAGCGCTGTGGCTTTCACAAGTATTACATTGATTATCTGAAGGCTCTTATTTGAAACAATAATCGATTGGATTAACAAATTGTGAAGGTTTCCTGTTAACACATCCATATTTGTGGTTTACTTCCAATGTTTTTAATTTTGGGTTGAGGGTATCAACCCGAGTGATTACAGGCTGTGACCTTCTATTAACTGCGACACTTCTTCCACAAACAATGTCGCGTTACAGTTAGTATCTTCTTGTTCAAATTGGTATTTTTAGATGCGAATTAGCAAATCTTTCCTGATCCAATTTTAAATTTCCTTTTTAAAACTCATTACCCAGGAATGAGACGCTCGAAACGTATTGTAGCTAACTAGACGAGCATACTTTAAGGCCCATTTTAAAATAATTATATCGTGAACAACTTTGTTTCCCTGTCTACTTTCTCTGAACTTATGATAAGTCTTCTTCGTAAAAAAAATATATATATATATATTCCTCCCATTGTGCCACCGTTTTACGATTGTTGCTCCCACCTGTAAAGCTCTTCCCGGCACTTTAATTTACGAAACCTGTGTTTCACTGATGCGAAGCTCCTCTGTTTCCCACCTTTGTTTCGCCAATATTCGACGACCTTATAAGTTATTGGGATTAGGCATCGCTCAGCCGTTGATATGGATGGAGGGTTAGGAGAAACATTTTTGGAGAGGATTTCAAATATCGGTGTTTCAATACTGTCTTCCTCGAAAACAAAGTCATCTTCTGACATACACAATGTGCCATCCAGTTCGACTGTCACATCGGTATCCAAAACTCTGTCGGCATTTAGACCTGTAAAACGCTGACAAGAACGCAATTCCTGTGAACGCTTGTCTTTCTCTTTAAATAAATATATATAAATAGATCGATCTACGTACGATATAATTCCAATCTCAAATTCCTTTCATCTTCATAAAATGGGGTGTCTTTTTGTCACACACTGCAAAACAGTTCTGAAGGCACACTACTACATTGCACGGATTGAATGACTTCTGTAGTAAACGTTTTGTTGTATCTAGGTGTAAAAAATCAATTATTACCATACAAGGTTACAGTAAATTTACAGTCACCATTCATAAAAGTGACTATAAGAACGTCAGATTTTACCTGTCACTGTAAGAACATTGTTTCATGGGACGACTAAACAATGCGCACCTCTTGATCTGCTTTCACGTTTCTAATCGGGAAGGTACGAGGTATGTGCGAATTGTCGTGCAGGAAAGAAGAGTGGCCGGGAGGTGGGAGGGTGGTCATTCATTCGACTCGAGCGAGCAGCCCGACTATACGCTGCCTGGCTACTGGCCGGCTCGACACATACCGGCTGGCTCACCTCCACTGCTTCGCTCCTCCCTATCTCTCGGCCACATCCCGATACTCCCGCGGCACTTTTAAATTTACGACTATTTATTTCTTCAATGTGGCGTTCAAACTTGCGCTAGGCACATGTAGGTTTCACCTTATCATTCCACAGCCTTCCACGAATTTTCCTACCCAATTTCAACCGGATCCGAGTGTAACACGTGTATGTGTTCCCTTGTCAGTCAAATAAAAACGAGGCGGAATATGTATAGAATCATGACGAATCGAGTTTTCATTAAATTTGTGCACCTCAGAATGGTGGTGAAGAACAGTTAACTGTATACTTACACTGTTGGAAAGTAAATAGGTGTGACACCATTAATTCCGATTTATTAGTTATATAGGTTTATTTATATTAACGTAACTCTTACACGTTGTATAACTTGAATAAACATTTGAATAATATTTACTTGAAAAACTCATAAATCTAACAATTGTTAAATATATTTATTAATTTTGAATGGGAGTGTATACAATAAGAAACGAAACAATTATCATCAAAGGATAAGTTACAGGGTTTGTTTCGTAGGAAAAAAGTGTTTTTTGCACAAGGTTGAACGTATCTTACTTCGGAATTGGATGCATATCAGAAGAAATCCATATTTAACTTTTTAAATATCTTTTTATAAACAAACGTCCTGCTTATATCAAAGAATGGTTCATTTTCCGTCCATGAGCAACATAATATTTTTTTAAAATACATACCAAACATTTCGTACTTATAATTTTTATACACATACTTTGTTTAAGGTTAATTACTTTCCTCCAGGAAACACTCCACGAAAATAATAATGCAAAATGTTTGATGAAGAACGAGTTGAGGCTAGACACAAAATTATCTTCATAGTCCTTATACATGCACACTTTAATCTCGCGAATGAATTTATATAGCCACATTGTCCCTTCAGTTTGAATATTACTTTACACCTAACACACTTCATCAATTAACTTCAATTTTTGTCGAAACTCTACTCCACGCGATGAAACATCATATCCACTATAATATAAAGTTATCTCTAATGTTGTTGTTCGACTAATTGCTGTATTACAATGTTTTGATACATTTGAAAGTAGACTAATTAGACCTGTCCGGGCGAAAGGTCATATCTCATATTATTCTTCCTATCCAGAAATTTCCCTAAGACTGTTCACCTCTCCCAGCCACATACGGATATTTAGTCCATCAGAACACCATTCGTTGTGTTCGTTTTCCAGTGCTTACGTGCAAAGGAAAATGAACCTTACCTAGCGTACCGCACTCTAGGTACGCATATTGGCATGACTTGTTTACGCACTCCTACAGTATAATTTACTTAAGGTTCATTTTCATTTACACGTTATCATACGAAAATGAACACAACAAAAATATTCTGATGGACTGCATATCCATATGTGGCTAGGAAGCGTGACCAGTCTTAAAGAAAATAATGGATATGAAGAGCATTGTGACATATGATATTTTGTCTCAACAGTGACGAATTATTCAACTATACTTGAATGCAAACAGACATTTTCACTGATATCTGTTGTTATAACTCTATTGTAACAGAGGGCTCATCGGTTGAATGCCACACCTGTCCAAAACCCTGAGGCTTCGAACCCATCTTATACGAGACCCGGTAGTCATACGGAATATTTTAACAGTTTTGTTATTCTGAAATTCGTAATCGGTGAAATAAGATTATATGTCCTTACTTGGAACTTAATATCTGAGAGATCAATGATATTTAGTCAGAATTATACATGAATTACGCTTCAAGGTACAACACACTCTAACGTTATGTGGGAAATTAATTCTTAACTTTAATCGATCACAATCCATAGATCATTTAAAATCATGGAAGACATACTTACTGTTCGATTGCCAAGGTTCTTTACGCGGCAGTTGAGGTAAGCTGTTTTGCCCACAAGGCCTGTCAGGTTGTTGGGTACAGAGGTGTCGAAATGCGGTCCCGTGCCAGGCGTCGGTAGCTCCTGCAGGAAGTCCGTCCGGAAACGCCGCGAGCCGACTGCACCTGTGAAAAGAAAACATGTTTTCTCAATCTAACACTTCAGTTAATATACTTATGCAACAGGTTCAAATAAAATGACGTTAACAGAGCGAGGAATATAGTGAATAATGTGATATAGCGTTAAGTTTCTATAGTTCTCCCACTAAGAAGAAAACATTCTTATTTTGTTACTGCTTTGAGGTCACCCACGCACAAGAAATTTCGCATCACTAGGATTGGCAAGGGCTAGACATATGAATGTGTCAGCTATGGTTTTGTTTTACCCGCACCAATTTCAAGGTGTTAAATTGGTAAACCGGGGAAAAGATTTTCAAGGTTTCCGAAGATAGGGTTAGAACCCATGTTCTTCTAAATTCAACCTCGCAGTTATACTTGTACCAAGTAGCTAACTATTTCGGTCTGTTGTTTTAATTTTCTTCAGTGATTAGAAGTATATCATGTCCTTGAACTCAGTATGTGTATAAAATCGGTTAGGTAATCTGTCTTATGTTGTTCATACTGTTTACGAATTCTAGTTATTTGTTAAGAAGGAAGCCATTTATCATTGTCGACACTACTAATACAACTTGAAGGTTTTCAGTCTATTTGTGTAGGTGTTATTCAAGTTGAGAATCGGTAAAAAAATTAACAGTAGGAACTGAGACATTTACCTAGGAATTAAATGTATGTAACACATTACCTGGCCATAGACAAGGACTCGAGTAGATTTTCTTGAGTACATGAGATGGAAATGGAAACATTTATATTTTATGCCATCGTATGTGGCAAGGATAGGGCTCACGGCCTTCTCATTTACTTAACCGGAACATACAGTACCCAGCGGCATAATTTTGACAGTTATAAGGACTGTAAAATAATAAGAAGAAGAAGAAGAAGGAGAAGAAGAAGAATCAGTACTTAGTATATACAGTATTTGTCGACAATTCAAAACGATTCATATTCTCATGTTTAATAAAGAAAACATAACATTTTATATTTTAATATAGATGATATGTATGACATTCATTTGGAAGAAACGAAAAATTAATTGTAAATATGTATTGGTTACTAACATATTAACTAGTATGAAGACGAAATGGAATTTAGAAGTAACATTCAATGATGATTTAAATTTAACGACCACACTTAAAACATCACGAAAAATGCTGTGGAAGTATTGGCTTTATTACACGGTTTTCATTATCATTGCGTCTGAAGACTCTCGTAACTTTATTTAACTAATTTTCTTCAGCTAATGTAGTTTATGTCTGTGGTCGTTGTAGCCACGCAGGATTCATTTTGGTTTTGGTAGAGGCTTAGTCATACATCCATCCTGACATCACATGTTTAGATATATAAATCTCAACCTAGGATTGACAGGGATTGGAACATCAGACTTCCCGATGGGCATCTAGTATCTAAGACACTGAGATACTCAGTAAATTTTTGAAATTCCTCTAATCTTGAAATTATTAATGATTTGTTACAGTCGTTGAATGCAGATAAGCGATAATAATTTGCTGTGTATCGGAATGCTATACGCTCAGTATTTGGAAGTTTAGTGGGCAGCGATAGACTCAGAACACTTAGCCAACACCAGATATTATTGGATAAAACTACAATTTAAAAAATGTGCACATTTGAAAATGCTTAGCGGAATAACATATAAGCGGTAATGTTAATTATATGAGACATATAATCAATCAACATCAACAAGAGTCAAATATATCCCCATGAATCAATGTCTGATTGGATGCCAAGTCAGCACCTGATTTCTCCATCAAACATAACCGCAATCCTAAGTAGACTAATATTAGAGGAAACATAATAATAATAATAAAAATAATACCAATACACAACGACAAGTTGACAGCTGCGGAAATATTACCTCACAACCTATTTGAATCTGAATGGGATCAAGGAAACTAGTTGGCAAGTATACCATTGAAACAGGCTGGGTGTAATTTTGCAGGGTCAGTTGAAAATACTTCTATAGCTCTCGTCTTCGACGGGGTCACTGATTGGATGTGTCCTTGACTTTATCAAGGGGAAGTGTATATGAAGGTATATTCAAGCAAAACAGACAGACGAATACAATAACCAAATGTAATTAATGAAACCTTGATTTTGAAAGAATGAAACAATATCCACTCGTTAACAACAACATGTATCATAAATCTACAATCGTGAAATAGGTATTTCGAACAGGAGGTAACATGAATTTAATTTCTGTTTTCACAAACAGTCCATCAAAGAGAACATCTTCTGGAGCTCTGTCAGAAGGAAAGATTATGAAGTTGTAATAACTAGCATTATAAACAAGGAACTTTAGATGTTTCCTCTGGATATTTCTGGGGGCTGAGGTAAAGTACTCTTTATTAACCTCTTGCTCACCAAAGTCACGTCGGACAGATACATTTTTCTTGCTGCGGCACCAACTGGGATTTCAACCACTCTTTTAGAAAGGGGAGTATGGCTTAAGTAATTTGACGATGGTACAAGCGTATTACGTGATTTAAATCAAAGAAATATCTGAAAATATTGTTGATCATGAATTTCAGATGACGCTACAATACGACAAATATCTTTAGATGATGTCCTCAATAAGGCCATATAGGATCTAAGGAATATGATAGCAAGTAATAACAGTATTATCTGCACAGTATTATTCCCTACAGTATTTCCAGTTGTGTAGAGTAGAATTAAAAATAAGGCGGCGTATGTGTCCTTATTTTTATATACTAATAGTCGTAATAACATTTGCACTGAAAGCTAAAAAATAGGGAATATAGTTACCTAGGGATAACAAGTCGTTTTACTGATATGTTGGTAAAGAATGCTGACTGAGAATTATAGTTGAATTAAATGAAATATTGATGTTTAAAAAAACTTTCTGGAAATTTCGTATTAAGTTCTATGTTACTACTTTTTATATCATTTTCCACGTCATTGTTGAAGAAATAAAACATCGTATGTCACAATTCCCTTCCAATTGATTATTTTCCTTAATACTGGTCACACCTCGTGTCGATGACTGAACGAGAGAAATGCATAAAACCAGGAATCTTTTAGGTACTGCAAATGAACGAAATGACTAGAACGCAACATATACGGCCAATAGCGATATTCAATAAGTGAAGGCACAGTGTGTATCCTTAAGGTATATTAATTTAAAGAAGTGATATGTGTATCCGCTGGGAAAATTAAGACTTGCAGGCCTATTTCTGTCACGAATGAGTGCTTCGTGATACAAACGAAGAAAAATAAAGTGGAATTGAAACTAACACGTGCTTATATTAGAGGAGTTCAGTCTGAAATTGATTTAAATGAGATAATTCCTCGTAGATACCTAAATAATTTTAGACTTGAACTGATACTAAAATTCTCCCTTACACTTTTAACGGACGAGCCTCCGTAGCTCAGGGGGCAGTGCGTCGGCCTCTCACCCCTGGTTTTCGCAGTTGAAATCATGGTCACTTCATTCGAGATTTGTGCTGGACAAAACGGAGGTGGGACAGGTTTCCCTCCGAATACTGTTGTTTTCCCTGTCATCTTTCATTCCAGCAACACACTCTATTATCATATCATCTGCCAGTCATTAATTATTGCCCCAGAGGAATGCGACAGGATTAGGCAGCCAGTAAAATTTCAATCCTCGCCGCTAAATGGGGACTACATCATTCCTTTCCTGACCAGGTTGAATGACTGGAAACATGATGCGGATTTTCATTTCGCTTCTAACGGAGAATTTATTTGTACAGCAATTCAAAAAAATCCATCTAATATATTCTACTACATTTTCAATAGATTTAAAATTATTACAACAACTAGTACGCAAGCCTGTATCCGACAGTAGAAATTACTATATATAAAGTATTTGGAAATGCTAAATGGGATATTAGTATATATAATGTGTAAATATTTCACTCTCAATGTTTTATAAGACACTTGAATGGAAACAAAACAGGTATTGGAGTATTTCCTTGCAAACCATACAGGGTGCAGTCGTGGCTTGTAGTTGTATTTTAAAATGTACGATTCTGAGTACTCTTGAAAAAACTATGTAAAACTGTCCAAAACACTGAAATTTGGAGATTCATCCCAACTTAATGTTTGTCCTTGTGGCTTATTCATTGTTACAGAGAATACTAAATTTCGAGGAAATTGCCTCCATTTAAGAACGAATGGTATTCCCGCATTCGCAGTTGCTAAATCTATTCTTGGAATAAAACAATTTTTCCTGAAGCTGAGCCCGTCTGAACCTGTACATGATCGATTCTTTTGTCTAGCTTCCGTAGATTCTATCTATTTCCATTGCACACACCAGCTTTATTAACGTCATTAACATCATCGCACGTTATGGGGTCAACGGTAATGGACAGGTACGTTATTTGGTCATCTGTGAAGCTATTCAGAACCTATTGTTTGTTGATGTTAACTTGTTTGCTTCTTGGGCAAAAAACTGCTACTTTGCTAAACAGTGTACTCTCACATGTAAGAACCAAGTGAATTTTTTTTTTTTTTTTGCTACGGGCTTTACGTCGCACCGACACAGAGAGGTCTTATGGCGACGATGGGATCGGAAAAGCCTAGGAGTTGGAAGGAAGCGGCCGTGGCCTTAATTAAGGTACAGCCCCAGCATTTGCCTGGTGTGAAAATGGGAAACCACGGAAAACCAAGTGAATCTCGTAGAGTATTTCTTGAAATCCAGTTTCCTTGAATACAGATAGTGCCATTTGAACTATTTGCCCGTTTCCGAGTTTACAAGCCCTTCATTGAAGTTAAATATTCATTTTGAGCGTTAACGTACATTATTTAAAACTTTACTGGATAACAGCGGTTCAGTGACAGTGAGGAATTATTGCCAGGCACTGTCGGAAGTCTATACCAAGCAAGATCACTTTTGTAGCGAAATGTGATTTGTGATTATATGTAGCTGATCTACTGCTGGAAGAGTGCAATGTGGAGTCATGGTTGCCTCCTCCCATACAATTATCTTATCCTGTCTTTTTCACTCCTCACCTTCTGTCATCCTGATGTTTGAACCGCGAAATTAGAGCCATTATTCTCTCTTTCCTGTGAGTTACTCGACCCGATTCATCTTTTCCCAAACGTGTCGTTTTAGCTTAAGTTGTTTGTATCTGTAATTGCATATTTTATTTTTGCCACTTTTGCCTTTATTAATTCTTTTTGTCTTCCTTGTGGAGTTTGAGTGCGTTGGATGATAGACTCATTTGAAATTTGTTGATTTAACACACGAAAGTCATACACACCGAGCTCGATAGCTGCAGTCGCTTAAGTGCGGCCAGTATCCAGTATTCGGGAGATAGTAGGTTCGAACCCCATTGTCGGCAGCCCTGAAGATGGTTTTCCGTGGTTTCCCATTTTCACACCAGGCAAATGCTGGGGCAATACCTTAATTAAGGCCACGGCCCTTTTCTTCCCACTCTTAGCCCTTCCCTGTTCCATCGTCGCCATAAGAGCTATCTGTGTCGGTGCGACGTATAGCAACTAGCAAAAAAAGGAAAGAAAGTCATACTAACTTCAATCATTAAAAATTCTTTAGGTCAGACCCCATGCTTTCATAGACGCCATGTTCTGATGGTTTTCTGCTGGCGTATTTCTATTGACGCATAGGCGGCTGAATTAAGTCCAAGGCTAAAAGCTCTAACGCTTCAAACCAGATAGTAAGACTTGTTTCAGTCTTATGTCAATAGATGACGTTAGTGTTATTATGTGCTACAAAACGACAACCTTGTCTCATTAAATAAGAGGCGTTTTATCGAGAAAGAACCAAGAATACGAAATTCCATGTCAGCCGAAGCATGTCCTAACCATAGAAACACCTAAAACGAAGCATCCAAGATCAACATTTGTTAGATGTCATTCCTCAAACTTGTATGTTCAACACATACAGGTTCCGGTATGAGTCAAGATGAAACTTCGTAGCGAGTTTTAATACTGCATGTCCTTCCTGGATGATAGAAAGAAGACATAAGAGATAAAGTGGATGACGTGATCTAGGCACATTGCCTACTTGTGTCAAATAGCACCAAAAGTTTCTGTTTAATGCTTTACGTCCCTATCCAAGGGGCGAATCATCATCAGCAGCGTCATATACCCCACTCTATATGAGTACTGACAAAAGGTTTGGAATTTAGGCTTTTGGCCCGCAGTCCAGTGGTTAGAAAATGCATACCACCATCTCCCCTACCCACCCGGCCAACATTCTCTTCGTATATTGTTTCGATCAACGGGACTCGAATCAACTAACCACGGTGTCGGATCATTTAGCCAACACGCCTAAGCGATCATCGCCAGCATGCGGGCTGTGCTAACCGTGAATATAATTTTTCATACCCCAGAATGGAAAAAAAATGATTCATTCATTTCACGGAGAGATAGTATTTTTCACAAAATAGTTAAACTATGATTGTCATGATTACATTGGCCTTGTAACCCATTTAACTTCGCAAATTGAAACATATTTTTATTTCAAAATATACAAAAGTCGTGGTCGTAAGAGCTTCATTATATTTTTCTTCTAAAGAAAAGAGCGTCATATGCCCTCACTCCAAGTGAAAACTGCAAAAATGTTTGCAATTTAATCCATGCATTTGGCACGCAATCTAGTGATTATAAATTGTATACTACAACCCTGTCAGCCATCATTCTAATGGTAAGAGAAAATTCGACCAACAGGACTCGAACCGGCTACCCACAGTGTCAGACCATAAATATATACTTGATGACTTATCGACCATGGCCACCAGGCTCCCTGTGCCTGTTGATGGATATCATGTGCTTGGATACCCCAGGATGAAAAAAAAAACATTCAGTTCACTGAAGGATAGTATTTTTCAGTAAGCAGGTTATATATGATGGTCATCATTGTATTGTTCTTGTAACCCATATCTTTAGAATGCTCCAATATCCTCCAAATACATACGGTAACAGAAGTCACGATGTACGTAGTTCGACCCCTTGCCGATAGATATAGCTGTGTACTTGCATCATCATAACAAATGAGACAATAACTTCGCTATGAAAGGATTTAAAAAAATTAAAAATGTCGTGGTCATGATAGCTTCATTGTATTTATCATGTAACGTAGACCCAACAATCTACAACTGCTACCAATTTCAGCTGTTGGAAACATTCCCGTTTTCTCAATATCGTTGTGAATGACAGGCATTTTATGGCATAGATTTTCGTATTTTAACATTATAGAACATAGTCTTGTATACGTGGATACATATATGCATTAGATAAAAACAGTTTAACATACACTGATCGTGAAACTTTTTCAGATTTTGAAGACGTAGACTAATACGATAAAATTTGATCACCTAACTATTCCTGTTCCCGGCGGATTATTTTTGGTTACCGGTATTTACTGACTCCTGTTTTACACACAGGTGTGTAAAGAAAGTGACCATATTATGATACCTGTACTTATAACTGTTCGCAACTCTACGAGCACTAACTAACACGTATGATAATAGCGCTTCCACAATGACTCAACTATCTAGCGTAGAATAACGAAAGATTTTTCTATGACGTTAAGTCAGGGTATAACTACAATCGTAATTACGGCGTGACGAGCTGTTTAGCCGAGGTAGTAAAGACATGCTCAGTTTACCCAGAAGGATGTGAGTTACAAACCACGTCAAGAAGTCAAAGCATTTCAAAACTGAGACTAGCATGACCCCTGAGATTCACTCATCCAGCAACAAAAATTAGCACCCAGTGTTGGGGTTGGAGGGGGGGGGGGGTCAAATATGGCTGGGCATATAGCTAATCATCCTATTCTCCTTAGTGCCAAGTTCACGGAAAATCGTAGTTCATAACTAACACTCTTCTAAGGCCCTTTATTGCCTGTTAGGAGATGGCTACGCTTTGATTTTTACGATATTAGAATCAATAATTTGACCATGTTTAGTCTTGGATTGGTTAGTATTGTCTAAGCTCATGAAAAATACCACGGTTAGCTATTGAGTCCACCCTGTCAATATTTATTATAAAATTCGCAAGTAATTATTCGTAATTCCTCAATAATTATTCGTAATTTGTAACTACGTTAACTTACGAATTTTATAGTAAATACTGACGGGGTGGACCCAATAGCTAACCGTAGTATTTTGATTACTATATTATGAACTATCAGACCGAAGGGTCAAATGAAGTTCTTTTTCGGTATTAATGGAATAATTTTAGATATCAGATGAGGTGAAAGTAATAAACTCTTGACCAGTAATAATAAAGTAACACTATTACACTGTGATACGTGAATGGCTACCACGGGAACTCCCAGGATATTAACATAATTTCCCCTTAATTTGACCTGCTTTCACCGTAACAGTGATTTTCCTGCAATCTTCCTGAATCAAATCACATTAATCTCAACCCCGATTAATGTTCTGGTATGCCTGGGGGGGGGGGGTCTTCAGTTGATATAATCTTTCTTCTTCTTTTGATAATTTGACTGTTGTGGGATCGTGAATCATATTTCCGTCATCCAATATTCGTAATAATAAAAATAACCTCGATTTTTTCTTTTTTTACACCACATTCACCAGCATTGATGCGTGGTATAGAGTTCATACCTACGAAGTAACGTGGTAACTCCTGTTCAGCTGCATGCAGTTTAACGCACTAATTAGGGTCAGTGTGTTGCTGTGTGTATCTCTAGCAAACAGTGTGGCACGTATAACGTTCGAACCACGAATTCTGGATAGGTGCATTGATGAATGGCCGACAATTACTGGTAGTGCGAGGCTTGTATGCTCAGGCTGATAGTGACTGGTACACACTGGCACGGGATTTGTGAGACTGAATTAGTAGATCCTGGCTGGTTAACACCTGTAATTAATACGAATCTCAATAAGGCACTGAAAATTACCTAAGCTTACCACGTTTCCGGTGAATATCCATCATCCTTAAGTACTTGAAGGGTTCACTCGATTAAGTAAAGTGTGAATTCCCTTTAAACATACAACTGCCTAAATATTATAGTTATGTTAAGTTAAATCTCCATTTTTCATGTAAACGAGAATGGAAATGGACACAGGGCCTGTATGGAGTTTTAAGTGATTGAGCATTAATTGAGATACACATATATATATATATATATATATATATCCATTACATAATTCTTACTTATTTCAGTAGGCAGTTTACAAATCTTTGAGAATTTGGTTGCAACTATTATCGTTGCCTCGTTTACATCTATAGTCATGAAATCATTACAAGCTTGGACTAATCTTCGACGTCCAGGTCTCTCTCTGCTTCTCTTACTTTTCATGGCCGGAACCCATTACTCTCTCAACTTTATGTAAAAAATTATTATTTACGAAGCCAGCTTCTCTTTTACGATATCTCGTTGTAGGCCTATATTTTATGGGGCTGGTCTTTATCACCTCATGGTCTGATACGATAGTCGAGTGGTGTCTACTCGAAAAAGATGACCAATTCATTACAATCGCCAATTTTTTGTGTATTATTCGACGGTACCTGAAGTCACACGTTTCACGAATGACTTAGTTTTGAAAACGAGATCCCGTATAGAAATTTCCCGTATGTGACGTAAATCTGGAGCTAGTGTAGGTCGACATTGAGGACACAATTCTACTACGGATATCTGCCGAGGACAGCATTCAGGGATCAGTGAACCACGCCACCTGAACTATGGGTATAAAGTAGACTGTTTACCATAATACGGTGCGTGTTGTATTGACGAAAGCCTCATTTCTAAATATTAATCGTGAAAATCACTTTCCGTATAATTCCAACAAATAATACCTGCCACTCCGTGAGATTATAGCGATGTTAATAAGGTATATTGACCATACGTCCCTACTATAGACAGTGCTGTCCTTGAATACGTACCACTACCTGATTAAACCACTGTCTCTTCTCTATGATGGCGTGATGGCAGAATGATAGTCAGGTCTCTTACCAATGCAGTGCTTCAGTGCATAAGACACGACTAACAGGAATGACAACCAGGGGCTCTGTTCATAGGAGGGTGTATTGGTACGACGGGGCCTTTATATGAGGCCGACATAACCTCATCTTGTGAAAGTTCCCATACTTTCATCTTTCATATCCAAAATCCATGGTCCACTTCTTTTCCACTTCTGATCCCAACGGTTTTTATTTCGGATGGCCCAGTGTTTAATTCATTTTCACACACTTTGTGGCACATATCTATCATTCACCTCTTTCAGTTTGGCTGATATAATAGCAACAGTGTAAGGTACTCAAGGTCTGACTCCTTGGTTGAATGGTCTGCGCCGAAGCCTTCGGTTCATAGGGTCGGAAGTTCGATTCCCGGCTGGGTGGGATATTTTAATCGCATCTGAATAATTCTTCTGGCTCGAGGGAATGGGTGTTCGTGTTAGTCCCAACACTCTCCTCTTCATATTCAGACAACACAGCACACTGCCAACCACAACTGAAACGTGCAATACCAGGCGAGTTGGCCATGGACATGGAATTGCGAGCCAGTTTAAATTCATTAAGTTTAATCACTATCGAAAGCAACGTTGTTTGTTATATTACAATGATGATTATGGCGAGATTGAGCTCCCACAAGTAGCATGTCCGTACTCAAAAAGCTGGCACAGCGCGCGTTCAGCTGAAATGAGTAGAGAATGCAGTTCATGTAGGGTTGTATAAACTATTGCACAAATTTCGGAAACTGAAATTAAATTCACTTTAATTTAGTTACCGGAAGAACCCCTACACTGTAAACCAATCCGTCCTTCTCATTTTAGTGGAAGACTTAGTGAATTCCATTTCTATTTTTAGTGGGGAAGTATCCCTAATTTAACTGACATTTCCAGAACTTGTTAATAAACAATTTAATTCTTAAAACACTTACTATTTTATTCTTTGTAGTATCACCATTGCCGTTGTAAGGAATGTAGAGAACCCCCTGTGGGTGGGGATACAGACGAAGAATACACCCACGGTATCACCTGCCTGTCGTAAGAGGCGACTAAGGGGGGCAACCAAGGTATGATCGAATTAGGACAATGAGACTACTTGAAATTAGTACCACCACGCAGGGAACACCATGGGGCACTTGTACTTGCGCGTAGTGCCATTATGTTATGTACAAAATAGGTTTGTGATTAGTAGCAACAAAGTGCGCTGTCGGCTTTTACAGCACCTGTGATTAGTACCATTATATGAGTGACACCATGGGTGAGCGACACCATGGTTGCCTGTAAATGGCACCGCAATGTGCGAAACAGTGTAGGTCTGTAATACATGTGGGAATTTCATTACCTGTGAGTAGTAGCATATGTACGGAATACCGCGAGTCTACGCTACTTTGATTAGTACCGCAACATGACATATACCATGGTTCTACTCTCCTAGTGATACGTACCATTATGAGGGGCCGATGACTTGGTTTTTGGACCCCTTTAGACTATAAGCATCATCGATTCCGTATTGTGCTATAGAAGCAGTCCCTTGGTCAGTAATACGATTGTTTTACGCCAGTTTCTATGAACGTGAGGCACTGTGGGTCGGATCCACTGATTGTTTAAAATTCATATAAATCCATTCATTCTTCGTCCTCACGTTTTGAAGTCTGGTCAGTGGAGGATTTTGGACATTTAATTTGTCATTACATTTCGTTTCATTTCGTACCATTAGGACCAATAACCTAGATGTTATGCCCCTTTAAACAACAAGCATCATCATCATCATCATTTCCGGCTCAATGGCTAAATGGTTAGCGTGCAGTTCTTTGGTCACAGGGGTCCCGGGTTCGATTCCCGGCAGGGTCGGGAATTTTAACCATCATTGGTTAATTTCGCTGGCACGGGGCTGGGTGAATGTGTCGTCTTCATTATCATTTCATCCTCATCACGACACGCAGGTCGCCTACGGGAGTCAAATAAAAAACCTGCACCTGGCGAGCCGAACATGTCCTCGGACACTCCCGGCACTAAAAGCCATACGCCAGTTTTTTACCATCATCATTATCATCAGGAATGTAAAGTTCTCTCGTTAAGAGTTTACTTACATATCTATAAAATGTTGAGTGACAGAAAAATATACTGTTTTCAACATTTATAATAATGAAGACTTTTGAACTGAGGAAACTAATATTAACCAGAAATACTTGTTTCAAAACACCTCGTTTCTCTAAGAAATGTACCATAATATACCTAGTGGACATAATTCTGGACACTTTTCATAATGCAATGTATTTTATTTCATTATCCTCTTTACCTGGCAAGTAATGGGGCTATACGCAAATTAATGTAATGCATAAGCAATACTGTGACCGAGCTCGATAGCTGCCGTCGCTTAAGTGCGGCCAGTATCCAGTATTCGGGAGATAGCAGGTTCGAACCCCACTGTCGGCAGCCCTGAAAATGGTTTTCCGTGGTTTCCCATTTTCACACCCGGCAAATGCTGGGGCTGTACCTTAATTAAGGCCACGGCCTCTTCTTTCCAACTCCCAGTCCTTCCCTGTCCCATCGTCGCCATAAGACCTATCTGTGTCGGTGCGACGTAGAGCAACTAGCAAAAAAAAAAAAAAAAAAAAAGCAATACTGTGGCATGTGATTGCATTTAACCCTTAATTAGTCACTCACGGAGATTTCCTCCGGGCCGATTACATTTTGTACGGTACTGAACTTCCCAGTTGAACTGTAGGTCTCTCCATCCCTACACCGTTCTCCTTGTTCATAGGAATGAGTGTGTGAGGTAATGAGCGAATAGCAGAATGTAAGGAAATATTAATATAAGTGAATGGCAGGCTAGCTGAGTTAAAGGACTATGTGTGCACACGAATAACTAAATGAATGTGTGATTAGCTAATTGACAACAGACAGAAATAATGAGACACAACAAATTATTTAATTAATTTAATTTAATTTACATATTTTGTTTGGAGTATTTAAGCCTATAAAGCCTACATTAAAGCAAGATTAACAGCTACATCAAACTGAATTAAGGTAAGTAGAAAGTAATGTTAACAATTAGCACAATACTTAAACGTAACTGTAATTCGAATTTGATGATTTTAATCACAGTAATAAGAGTAACATTTTAAATGGAAAGTAAATACTTCGTCCGCCTCTGTGGTGTAGTGGTTAGTGTGATTAGCTGCCACCCCCGGAGGTCCGGGTTCGATTCCCGGCTCTGCCACGAAATTTGAAAAGTGGTACGAGGGCTGGAACGGTGTCCACTCAGCCTCGGGAGGTCAACTGAGTAGAGGTGGGTTCGATTCCCACCTCAGCCATCCTGGAAGTGGTTTTCCGTGGTTTCCCACTTCTCCTCCAGGCGAATGCCGGGATGGTACCTAACTTAAGGCCACGGCCGCTTCCTTCCCTCTTCCTTGCCTATCCCTTTCATTCTTCCCATCCCTCCACAAGGCCCCTGTTCAGCATAGCAGGTGAGGCCGCCTGGGCGAGGTACTGGTCATTCTCCCCAGTTGTATCCCCGACCAAGAGTCTGAAGCTCCAGAACACTGCCCTTGAGGCGAACCTGGAGGGTAAACAGAAGATGATGATGATGATGAAGTAAATACTTCTTGAACTGGTTTTCAGATGACCATCCTGACGTCGGGCTCCGTATCTCGTCTGGTATGGAGTTCCAGACCCGCGCAGCACCTGCTGAGAAAGACAGGGAGTACCGTTTGTTGATGTGTGTGGGGATGGACAGGATGTTCCTGTTGTTGGAGCGAGTGTCGAGTTGGCGAGTCTCTGAGAGCTATGTCCTGAGGTGTAAACGTTTTAGAATATTGTATAGTTGACACCGGGCATGATTTTGTCATCTCGTTTGTAGGTTTAGCATTGACAGTTTGTTAAGAAGTGGAGTGATATATTGTCGCGGCTTTACGTTGAAGATGAATCCAGTGCAGGAATTTTGAGTTTTCTCTAGCCTACTAGCTAACTGTGAGTTAAGGTCACTGTACAAAACATCACAGTAATCATGTTAAGATTAAATTATTGTAGCTAGAGGTAGAAAAGATTTTGATCTATGCAATGGATGGAGGGATCGATATACTATTGAACGAGTATATTTTACATGCTCTGCCCACGACAGCCATTCATCAAACATAACTCCAAGATTTATTACTGTTTCATTCAACGCAATTTTGGTGTGACATAACTCAACATCAGGTAGGTTCCCACTTCTAATATAAGTTACATTTTTTTGCTGACCAGTTATAACGACCGGGGTCTTTTTAGGGTTGATTCGAGTCCATTTTGTATAGCCTAAATACGAAGTAATGACAGTTCAGATTTGAGTTCTAGTATGGTTTCCAAGATGTTACATGAATCAGAGTATTTGTAAGCCTGTTGATCATTAGGATAAATATGGTAACTAGAGGTTGTTAGTGAATTAGAAATGCAGTTGGTAAAGATAGAAAATAACAACAAGCCAAGCATAGAATCCTGAGTAAGTTCAAAAGTGACTTCACACCAGAAAGGTAAACTATTGCCCAACATTACTCTCGGATAACTATTTATGAGGTAAGAACTGAGAAATTGCACCATCCCGATGGCCATGTTCAGGTTTCTGAGGTTTGAAATGAGTATATCGTGATCTACGCTGTCAATACTTCACTGAAATCGATCAGAGACATTACTTCTTATGTCTTATGTGACTTTCAGGAAGGTTGTTACAGTACTATGAATGTGTCTAAAACCTGACTGCAGAGAGTATAATAGATTGTTCTTGAGGATAAATTCTGACATTTGGCATGGGTGATTCATTCAAGACCTTTCAAGATAGCAGATATGATATTCTTCTTCTTCTTAATCTGTTTATCTTCCAGGGTCGGTTTCTCTCTCGGACTGAGCGAGGGATCCCACCTCTATCGCCTCAAGGGCAGTGTCCTGGAGCTTCATACTTTGGGTCGGGAGATACAACTAGGGAGCATGACCAGTGACTCGCCCAGGCGGCCTCACCTGCTATGCTGAACAGGGATCTTGTGGACGGATAGGAAGATTGGATGGGACAGGCAAGGAAGAGGGAAGGAATTGGCCGTGGCCTTAAGTTAGGTACCATCCCGGCATTTGCCTGGAGGAGAAGTGGGAAACCACGGAAGACCACTTTCAGGATAGCTGAGGTGGGAATCGAATCCACCTCTACTCAGTTGACCTCCCTAGGCTGAGTGAACCCCGTTCCAGCCCTCGTACCTATTTTCAAAAATTTCGTGGCAGAGCCGGGAATCGAACCCGGACCTCGGGGGTGGCAGGTAATCACGCTAACTACTACACCACAGTGGCGGACAGATATGATATTAATGGGTCAGTTATCTGAGAGAGTGATGGGATGTTTTGACTTCGTGAAGTTGCACACTTCCATTGCGCTTGATACTTAGAACCTTTCATTACAAATTCCTTGCAGTCAGTCTTTTTGTACTTACCTTTTATTCTGAATTGAAGAGTAATGAAACTTTTGTTCAGACTGTCTAAAGGTAATGCTGGGTCAGTATAACTGCAAAATATTTTACATGTTATCCCTAGGTTCAGTACGTTTTGCCAAAATTTTGATTAATTATACGTGTTCAGCACATTAGCCGGCCGGCGGTGTAGGAGCAGCGTGCCTTCCTCATACCAGGACGCCCCGGGTTCGATTCCCGGTGAGGCCAGAAATTTTTACTTAGATCTGAGGGCTATTTCGAGGTCCACTCAGCGTACGTGATTACAATCTGTCGGTGAGATAGCGTCCCCGGTTTAGAAAGCTAAGAATAAAATCCGACAGGATTCATCATGTCGACCATAGGATACATCGTGAACTCCAGGCTTTCGGTCTGAGCAGCGGTCGCTTGGTAGGCCATGGTCCTTCGGGGCTGTTGCGCCATTGGGTTTGGTTGGGTTTGGTTTTGGTTCAGTAGATCGCGTGCATGACGTATCTTAGTATTTCTGATTGACTCAGTAACTTTATTCCTTAGAATACTGTACCCTACCACGGGCTCGTCAATTTCGTGTTCTTGACGTACCTGAAAGCAAAGTCACCTTTAGCCATTTGGTCTTTAATTTGTCCACCTAACCAGTTAGATTGTTGCCACATTATGAGAACCATACTTACTGGAGCATGCCTGATATAAATTCCTAGTATGAAGGAATTACATAACACGACTTTGTCACCAATTGAATTCAATTAATAAATATGTTGCAACGGAACACTAATAGCTTTTGCTAGTTGCTTTACGTCGCATCGACACAGATGGGTTTATGGTGACGATGGGACAGGAAAGGGCTAGGAGTGGGAAGGAAGCGGCCGTGGCCTTAATTAAGATACAGCCCCAGCATTTCCCTGGTGTGAAAATGGGAAACCACGGAAAACCATTTTCAGGGCTGCCGACAGTGTGGTTCGAAGCTACTATCTCCCGAATACTGGATACTGGCCTCACTTAAGCGACTGCAGCTATCGTCCTCAGTAATTAATAGCTTCAAATTAAATGCTTAAATATTGATGTCCTTTAGGTTCCTGAAGGAAGATAATTTCAGTTTTCGCCTAGGACAATGTAGAAATATGCCATGTACATTAAGACTAGTTTTGATAAACCTTGTACTGAGAGCTGCCCTTGCTGTAAAACCTTCGAGGACAATTTGTAATCATTAGGTTCAACAATGACGGAGGATTACGGCTGAAGTGGATGAAATCATGAATATATCAATCACTACTGATCTGCATTTAGGGCAGTCGCCCAGGTGGCAGATTCCCTTTCTGTTGTTTTCCTAGCCTTTTCTTAAATGATTGGAAAGAAATTTGAAATTTATTTAACATCTCCCTTGGTAAGTTATTCCAATCCCTAACTCTCCTTCCTATAAACGAATATTTGCCACAATTTGTCCCCTTGAATTCCAACTTTATCTTCATATTGTGATCTTTCCTACTTTTAAACACACCACTCAAACTTATGCGTCTACTGATGTCATTCCACGCCATCTCTCCACCGACAGCACGGAACATACCACTTAGTCGAGCAGCTCGTCTCCTTTACCCAAGTCTTCCCAGCCTAATTTTTGCAACATTTTTGTAACGATACTCTTTTGTCGGAAATCAACCAGAACAAATCGAGCTGCTTTTCTTTGGATTATTACTAGTTCTTGAATCAAGTAATCCTGGTGAGGGTCGCATACATTGGAACCATACCCTAGTTGGGCTGTTTCCAGAGACGTATATACCCTCTCTTTTACATCCTTACTACAACCCCTAAATACCCTCATAACCATGTGCGGGGATATGTACCCTTTATTTATAATCATATTTATGTGATTATCCCAAATGAAGATATTTCCCTATATTAACACCTAGATGCTTACAATGACCCCCAAAGGGAACTTTCTTCCCATCAACGCAGTAATTAAAACTGAGAGGACTTTTCCTATTTGTGAAACTCACAACCTGAATTTTAACCCCATTTATCATCATACCATTTCCCACCATTTCACAACACTATCGAGGTCACTCTGCAGCCGCTCACAATCTTGTAACTTTATTACTCCGTACAGAATAACATCATCTCAAAAGGTCTTATCTGTGATTCCACTTCTTTACACATATCATTGATATATATAAGAAAACATAAAGGTCCAATATAACTGTCTTGAGGAATTCCCCTCTTAATTATTACAGGGACAGATATAGCTTTTCTTACTCTAATTCTCCGGGTTCTGTTTTCTAGAAACATAGCCTCTCATTCAGTTACATTTTTGTCAAGTCCAATTGGACTCATTTTTGCCAGGAGTCTCCCATGACCTACCCTATCAAATGCCTTAGATAGGTCAATCGCGATACAGTCCAATTAACCTCCTGAATCCAGGATATCTGCTATATCTTGCTGGAATCCTACAAGTTGAGCTTCAGTGGAATAACCTTTCCTAAACCCAAACTGCCTTCTGTCGAATCAGTTATTAATTTCGCAAACATGTCTAATATAATCAGAAAGAATGTTTTCCCAAAGCTTACATGCAATTAATGTCTAACTGACTGGGCTGTAATTTTCAGCTTTATGTATATCACCCTTTCCTTTGTACACAGGATAGCTTTCAAGGACAGAATATATTTTAATGACTGAAACATGTCACAGTGTTCTTGACTCTCCCTGTTATTCAAAAGAAGAACTCGCCTACGTGATTACGAAGAACGTTTTCTAATTAGTTCAGAAATTGTGCTTTACGTGTACGGTATATTACAGCAACCAAACATTTCTTCTGGTAGATTACAATTTCTAGAAAGGTACATTTAGGACCAGGGTCGATACGCTTATCAGGATTTGTAAAAATATTTCTACATGCTGAATCATCTCTAATGAAATACATGTATATAGAGAAGCATCTGAATGACAGTATTTTTTAAAGGGTTCACCATTTTTTCTCTGGATATCCTATATTTCTTTTCAGAAATATGGTAAGTAAAGTAATACTCTTACTATTATACATAATTCGGAATTACACATAAAATTACGATCGATCAGTTCAATACATCGATCTCATACCTATATCCGGCACTAAATTCAATTACTACCAAAAAAGTAAGTTATTCGGAAATGTAGTGTTTAACTCTCAGTTCTCGGGATATAATTTTTCTACGATGCAATAACTTTCCATTTGCCTCCGCCTAACTGCTTACATGTTTAAATCGGAATGAGTAGTTCTGTGCAAGTAGTACATGGCATATCTTATACTACTTATAATGTCTGTACTTACCTTACACTTACATAATTAACGAATTTGATGAGCTATAATTTGAAATTTATTTAATTATGATGTCTTGAGATAGGCATGTTTTACGTTCAATTGTATGATACCTTAACCCTTAACTTGGCAACTTGGTCTCTGTTCTAAAAAAATATTGTATAAGCAAAATATGCTAAATGAAGTTCTTACCATAACAATTCCATAAAAGAATAAACTAATGTGCTTTTCTCAATTGTTCATCGCTGTATAATATATGTGGCCAAGTCAAGGGAGGCATACATATTTTTATGGATGTACAATGTAATATACATTGCCAAGTCATGGGAGGCATAATTACAGTAAAAGATTAGAATATATTCTGTAAAATTCAAACAAAGCATACAATTATTTTTGGTTGAGATTTATTTGTTGTTAAGCTACGATATCGCTTTAGGAATGAGTCTCCTTCCTCATTTGTTAATTGTTTAGTATGGTTGACTCACAACCAATTATGAATCAAATAGAAAATGAATATGTACCTAAGAAAAATCCCACTTTCACTATCTAACACACTTTAGTGCTGTATTCTTCCCATTAGCACCTGGAAATTCGCAGATGGAGCTACATCATCATCATTATCTAATCCAGGAGGAACGGATAGAATTTCATCCCTCTCGTCAACAGCATCTTCGATATCTGAATCTGCATTTGCTAGTGGACACAAGATAATGATTTTTCTCACACGCTAAAAATATTTATTTTTGAACGCTGTAAAAGGAAATCAAATGTGAAAATATACAACTTGTGACAATAAAGTTCGGTGAATAAAGTAAGAACGGTCGATCTGGCAACACTGGCGATAAACAACGCTACACCTGTGTAGCAGCAGGTTTTGACCACCTGCTCCCAACGTTGTTCAGTTGAGCATCATGTGTATGCTTTGTAAGACCTTTTTGATACAGTGCGTGTTTAGTGCGTTGGTTCTGAATTGCGAACATTAACATGAACCACCAAAATATCAATATACACTTGACAAGACACCGAAAGAAGAGCATGCAACGCTGGTAAGTGTTTATTAAGATCATGCACTGTACTTGAAGTGTGTGTACGAATGGTTCGCCCGTGTTCAAAGAGGCCGAGAAAGTGTTTCTGACAACCCCCGTAGCGGAAGACCAGCGACCGCCGTCAGTGACGAAAACATTGATAAGGTGAGGACATTAATCACGAACGATCGGCGATTATCTGTGCCCATGATAGCGGATGAACTGCAGATTAATCGTGAATCCGTGCGACAAATCGTTACCCAGAAGTTAGGGAAGAGGAAAATGTTTTCTCGTCTTGTGCCACATCACTTGACTGCCGATCAGAAGCAGGCATTTTTAGAAGCTTCACAGGATTTTGTCGAAACCGCGGATGCGACACCAAATTTCTTGAACTGTATTTTCACTGGGGATAAAATCTGGTGTTTCCGGTACAAACCTGATACGAAACGGCAAAGCATGGAATGGCGTTCTCCGGAATCCCCTCGTCGGAAAAAGGTCGGAGCGGAAAAGTCATGCATCAAACTCGCTTCGAAAGGAAAGAGATTTGACGATAATCCTGACATCCAACGAAACGTGACGAGGCTTTTGGACACCATCCTAAAATAAGCCTTCTTGCAAAGTTTCAGGGACATGTATCGCCGATCTCAGCGTGCATAGTTATGGGAGGTGACTATTCCGAAGGACAGTTAGGTCTCTGTCTTGCATTGTTCATCTATATTGATAGTACAGGACTATTCCCCGAACTTTATTGTCACAGGTTGTATATGTGGTATGGCTTATAATATTAATGATATCTGTAGCATATTATTAATTTATTTTTGTATTTATTACAGTAAATTTTAAATTATTTATACATGAATTACAAATAAATAAATAAATAACAAAAATACATCCATAATCTGTATCAAGTCGAAAGTAATATTTTAATTTTACAAATCATTTAGTGGTGATAGAGTCGGCAATGTATACTGAGCTATACATACTCTACATTGTATATGCTATTTATAGATTGGGAGCTTAAAACCACTATTATTACATTAAGAGACTTATTAAACACTAGCTGATGTACCCGTGCTTCACTACGGAATTCTACATTGTATACAGAATTCTAGGCTAGGTAGTGCACACGTTGTAAGCAAGATTGTATTAAACTGCATAGCTCTTAACGTTACCATAGAAATGCGACAAGGAAGTCACCAAACGTCTTTTCTCATGTGAAGACTGTGTTATTGAATTTTCATTGTAATGATAGGCCCGCTTGCCTACCATCAGTCACAACCAGGTTGGGGAGTTTTCATTATAATGGCAGACACTCACTCTCCACCAGCCATTTTACATCCTCTTACTGGTTTTCCCAATTGAAATGAACATAGGTCATTGCAATGACGTCAGTAGGAATGGCGCGATTAAAAGCAATGCTCTCATATGAAATACTCCATCAGATGAAAACCACACACTTTCTCACTTCTAACGAATAGTTCTGTACTGGAATTCCAGAGCTGGAATGACCAAGCCGCAGACAGCTGTGTTCCGTGAACACTCTTCGTCTTTTTTCGGAGGTGCTTCGGGGGGGGGGGTGGAAGGGAGGCGAATAGTGGAGAGTCCCAGGGAAAAACTATGCCCTTTCACTAATCTGTTTCCTAGGAGTACCCGATGAGCCGGGAAATCTCAATTCACTACACTGCAAAGGAAAAGTCTATGTTTTCCAACTCCCCAGCTATTTCCCGCCAATGTTCAGTCAGGCTGTTATACTCGGTACGCAGTAGTAATCCCATTTATCGGAGTTGAGCGGCACCATAAGAAACGAAGAACATCACAACAAACAATAGTCAATGTAAAGTTATTGTTGATCAGTGTTATGCGTTTTCGATATTGTAGGCCTTCTGAAATAACACTCTTATTATAGTCGGTACAGTAAAAATGAATGAAACATGATCTGAAATTGTATTGTATATAACTTTTGTCATGTAGTACTTTTCGATAGCACCAATAACATAGGTACCGGTATTTAAAAATTAAATTTTTGGCGCCTTCCCCTAAACTACCATTTCATCTCGGGCGAATACAATTATTTACAGCCTAGACTATAGTTTCTTATTCCCCGACTCTATATAGCGGTTTTCATTAAATTCTGTTCACCCATTTTCTCGTGGCTCGGCGTTGATATGGACTTAGCAACAAAAATAGAAATTGATTAATATCTGTGTTATCAGAGCCGGTACGGTAAAAATGTATAAGACATAATTGATTGGAAATTTAATTCTATATATCTTTAGTTATATAGTATTTATCGATAGGACCGCTAATAGTATAAATATTCGATAATTAAATTTAATGCCTTCCCCTAAACTGCCATTTCACTCAGCGTGAATAAAATGATTTATAGCTTAAATTGTAGAGGCTAATCCCCCGACTTTACGTACTGATTTTAATTAAATTATCTTCAGCCGTTTTCTCGTGATGCGGGTACAGACAGACAGACAGACAGACAGACAGACAGACAGACAGACAGACAGACAGACAGACAGACAGACATTACGGAAAAGTAAAAAGTACATTTTCTTGTTACTATGGACATGACCGATACAGAAATAACCATTCTTTTCAAATTCTAAGCAATGTACAGACAAAACTCTTATTTTATATATGTAGATGTAGATTAAAATACAGATTAGAATTAAGGAACATTAAAAATCGTAATTTTAAAATAAATAAAGTAAAATTAAAATTTTAGAATAAATAAAATAGATGTTTAATATAACTGTGCAGCGCATATCTTGTTCAAGTTAGCAGACATTTTTCTAATTTATGTGCCTTCATGCCCAAGAACGTGTTTTCATAAATTTCATGAATATAGAAGCGCCATCCAGTCTTATTTCTCAAGATGTATTGTACACAACACACTACCAATAATGGGGGTCTTAGGCGTGATGAGTAGTACAGAGAACAAATAAATACGTGTGAAATATATTACACAACACCACGTTGAGGGTTGAGTAAGTTATCATATGAAGTAACTGCTGACGGACACTGACCAGTGGCTGCTCTTCGCTAATTATGTACAGATCCTTTAGAACAATAGATAATCCCCAGAGTGGATGTCTTCAAGGCTAGCTTATCCATCTTTGAATTGCTGAAATTAGAAATATATATGCCGTTCTAATACTATTCACCTTTTCATCTTGAGCCTTATATATTCCTATGTCCAATAATGAAGAACTATAATTATTTCAAGAAAATTAATAAGAAGCACCTGACTGGAAATTATGTTTCCATCATTTCCCATTACACTACACAGGAGTTAGAGCATACATTTGACATTTACATATTCTTAGACATGAAAAAGTTCAAATAATGTAGGCATTACAAGAGATACAAAAGACAACATGCCAGGAAGTACACATTCCGATATACACACGAGATCAGTTAGGAGGAGGCAAATGGTAAGTTGTTGCACCATTGCCTCATAACTTAAAAAGGTAATGAAATGACACATTAAAACAAAAAGTACGATTTTACGACTCGTCAGAAAATCATCTCCCAGATCGGTTTCATATTTCCTTAGTGTGAGATATTCCTAGACTTTACAATGACTACACATCATTTCTCCAAAACATAATTGTTATTGTAATGTGCGGGATGATCAGCTGTTTGGATTCTGCGTTAGAACATCACACCGTAGACGAGTCGATGAGAGGAGTTTATCAGGTTCACTTCGTGTTACAGAAGACTCTTCAATCAAGTGTACTGCCGTAATCCAATCACTGGTCTATGTGGGTGTGAGTTACTGCACCCCTTTTGTGCATGTACGTGGTGTAAAGTTAATTAGAAGTGAAAACCAATTACGGCATCGTATGTTTGCCTTTCGTTGGACGGGCTCATGCCCGACTAACACTTACTTAATATGAATAAATGAAGGTAAGCGCGCGCGTGCGTGTTTGTGTATCTTTGCGCGTGTACACATCATATTACCAATATCCCAAATGTTATGATAAGCGGTACACTGAAAAGAACATTCGTGAATTCTCATACGATAAAATTTGGAATAAGTATTTAAGGTTACTGCCGCTGTAAGCAACTTGAAATATTTCCGGTCGAATATAAATTATTTTCTTCCAATAAATGAAGTAAAATTAATGTCGTTAATCCATCTTCATTGACATTCCTTTCACCATGTTTCAGGGTTCCTTCAACTTTCCCTCCTCCATTTCAGCATCTCAGAATAACCCGAAGTGTAGATACCTGCATTCTGCGTACTCTTCCACATGTAATCCATCCACTGTTTTTCTGATCGTCCACTGGGTCACCGTCCGTCGGGGCTAAAAGTTTCAGTTTCCTTCTCATAATGAATTATACATTAGCTCTGGCCACGTGTTCGTACGGCACAGTCTAGTCTCTCTCATTCTGCGCAATATCGGGGTGATTTCGAAGGTGTTCTTACGTCATAAATGCTACATAATCCAGCCATATGACTTCCAACGATAATCTTCACATCCCCTTCCCCATCATATGACAGATCTTCCTAACTTTCTTGTGACTGACCAACATTACACCCTATAGTGTGCTACTGGGTGAATGTGGGGTATAAATTAGATCTTGGATACAGAGGGATATCCTGGTAGTACCAGTGCTGGTGGTTTTGATAGTAATGAATACGTCTAGTATAGAATTATTTCTCAGAAGTGCCGGACTTAGTGTCTCAGGCGGTCGAGGCTCTGACCTTCTGACCCCAACTTTGGAGGTTTGATCAGGGCTCAGTTCGGTGGTATTTGAAGATGCTCAAATACGTCAGCCTCGTGTCGGTAAATTTATTGGCATGTTAAATAACTCCTACAGGACTTAATTCCGGCACTTCAAATGAAAAAGCTGTAAAATTAATTAGTGGGACGTAAAGCCAACAGCACTATTTTTGTTATTATTATTATTTATGAAAAGGAATTCAATGAAAAAAGGGAATAGATCCGAAATTCTGAAGAAATATGGTATCGACGAAAGAGAGAGGACACGTTGGTGTTAGAATGAAATCCTCCCTAGGCTTGCATACCGAATGCCCTTGGGGTCAGAAGAAAACATAAGGTAGCTTGTATAGGAAAATCGAAAGCAAGTTTCTTACAGAATTAAGTGCAAGTTGCGTCGGGCTCCGTTATGGACTCTGTGATCATCAACTCACGTGCACAATTTGCTAGATTCTGAAGTCCATGCCTTGGAACAGACGTATCTGTGTCCGGCACAGATAGATATTACGGCGAAGATAGGATGGGAAAGGCCTAGGAGTGGGATTGAATCGGCCATGGCGTTAAGGAAGGTATGCCTGATGTAAAAATGGGAAACAACGGAAATCCATCTTCAGGGCTGTCGGTAATGGGGGTCGAACTCACTATATTCCCAATGAGATCTCAAGCTGCAACTCACCCAGTAGATAATTTTATCTAATCTTATAGACGTAAGTTAAAATAAATGGCTTTCGCCCTTTTATTTGTTTTATTTCATTTCTTGGTATTTATTTTAATTTCTCCTCTTTTTCGCAATTTTATACAATGGAGAAGGACTGTCACAGGTTCTTTCAATATTTGAACTGATGGAGCGAAATGATCAAATGTAGTGGTAGTACCATGATCCACGATGTAATACAACCAGTAGAAAGCAAAGCCATCTCTATATAGGCATGACAGCTTTGGAGGTGCACTGTACAAACAAAAGGATTCCACTGTCAATAACCACGACACTAAGTGGGCGAAATGATTATCTATTGGCCTAGACGTGTTCGCCCCCACGAATTAGCCTCATATCAATTTATGGTGTAGTCCGAATGAATCTCATGTCCAATGTGCCAAAGTGAAATTCTCATTCTTAAATTTTTCGACTTCCTGGCAGTGATTCAAACCCACACATTTCTGTCTGAACTGAGCACTTCATTACAGCCTAGGCTAGTCAGCTCATTAGTACAACCAGTATAAGACGAGAATATATATGGAGATCGATAATGGTGCTAATAAATCACGTCAAACGAACCCACAATATTCGTATGCAGGCAGTAATACGAAGATCAGTCAGTAACGTGAGAATGAAAGTCACAATATTTTCCCGACCTGCATTCGATAGAGACTAAAATGATTTTGGTCGATATCGAGGAGAGATCAATGACGTTGAAACAGAAAGTAACCTAGATTTGTAGGACATTTTTACCGAAGACTATGTTCAATGTCACAGTCAGCAACAGACTCTGCACTGAAGCTGCTGGTATTGTCATCATCGAAATTGTACCTACTGGAAGAATAAGAGATGGTGTTCAAAATTATGATACCAACCTGCATAAAATGGCTTCATGGGTCTTACGTAATTTAGAGAAAATTAGAAACCGATTATGTAAGTATTATCAGCTGTTTGTAAACCATTTTACATGTACTACAATGCAAAGCGTGGAATTCCATTCCAAACTCCAGAATAGTTATGAAGATAAAAATGTCTGTTTTTCGTATTGTGCATATCATTGTTGAAGAAATAAGGCCTCGTTTGCCACAATCCTCTTCCTATACATTATTTTCCTTAAGGCTGTTGACGTCTCCAAACCACATATGGCAGTTCAACAGAGCAATTTTCCTAGTGTTTATTTTCCAATGCATGGAAGTAAAGGAAAAATATACCTTACCGTACCATACTGTAGGAATGTGCTGTTGATGATGATGCTTGTTGTTTAAAGGGGCCTAACATCGAAGGTCATCGGCCCCTGTAGCAGTGTTTGTTTGCGTTACGTACTTACACACTCCTACAGTATATACGTACTCTATTTGTCTGGCCCGGCGGTGAAGGGGGCAACGCGTCCGCCTATCACCCGGCGGCCCCGGGTTCGATTCCCGGCCCGCTCGGGGTTTTTATTTTTCCAACGGCCATACCATGTTGAATACACCGGTTCTCGTCCCATGACCGCAGTTAAGCACCATTGGGCGTGGTCAGTACTTGGATGGGTGACCGCTTGGAAACACCATGTGCCGTTGGCTCAATTCCCTTTTGCCAACGGCCATACCATGTTGAATACACCGGTTATCGTCCGACCACCGCAGTTAAGCAACACTGGGCTTGGTCAGTACTTGGACGGGTGATCGCTTGGGAACACCACGTGCCGTTGGCTCAATTTCCTTTTTGGGTCGCGGCGGTGATCGCAGAAGGGTTTGTAGTCCGTTTTCTTTTAGAGCTTCGTATAGTAAAATGATTACAACGGACATTGTTCTGATGGACTGCATATGTGACAAGTTTTATGGAAAATAATGGATAAGAAGTGCACTGTGGACATACGAGGTATTATTTCTTCATCAACGACATATTTCGAAGGGACACAGCTTTGATAACTGTGATGTCATAATATTATAAAATTATCTAGAGTGTTTTCTTTAACACTTAAAGAAGATCTCATCCTGTTAAATACTTCGTTATTTTTAATAGAAGTGCATTTATCGTGTCAAAATGGAATTAAGTCTGAAAGTCGTAATACTTACAATTATCTTAAAATATCTACCCGTGAACCGTTCTGCTTCATAAAGTTGTTACTTTTACGAGAAGGAATATTTCGTCAGTTAACTCGTCGGGAGGCAGGAAAATTGACAGCTTTTGTGTGGCGGATCCCTTCGTGATTTCAAACTTGGCAAAGTTTCTCCAATTTTCTGTTCTATCTCGTTTTCCTTAGTCCGGAGTCTCTTGAAACAGAGGAGACTGGGAGAAGTGTATTTACGGAGGGATGGAATACAAGGAGGTGAAACTTTAACGACTTTGCTTGCAACTTTTAGAAATTACACCAAGTTAAACTGGAGAACCATTGATGAATTTCAATGAGCCTAGCGCTTACGCTTGCAGTATATCTTCTAAACTAGACTTTAAGATGTATCGCAGAGTAAAAGTTTAATAAACGTTAATGCAGAACAACACTACAATACTCACTACTCGTCTGAATTCTGTTCATCAAGTTTGGATAGGCTTACTTGTAACCTTATCTCCCGAGCAACTTAACGGCATGATTCTTCCTCAACACGTTTCCTGCTACATTTTAATGTATATAAATAAAAGGTAGTACTTCCGCACGTTCCTACAGCCTATTAAATTATGTATTTGAAATTTTTCCTGTTCGAATGCGTAAGTAAGAATGAAAAGGCGAGAGAAAGCCAACAATATTTAGTTTCATTTATTCATCCAGTGTTCCGTTCCGGACAAGAGAACTTCTACAATGTTTAGCACGACCGTTCTGAAACTTTCTAGCATGAACAGTACGCTGTTAATAATAAGGTAAGTTTAAATAGAAAACATAATCTTCTACTATATGTGATATTGCATTTGATACAACAATGCATGAAGAAACCTAGTCAATAGCCTGTGGTTTATTTGCAGACCATAGTTTCCTATGGTGACAATCCTTCTTTAATGATTTTCTCCATGTTATTCCCACAATTACGTCTGACAAATGTCGTTTGTGACGTGTAATTTTACGCATCGTTGTGCAGTACATTTACTGAGGAGTATAGTTACATGTACCGGTACACTCACGTTCGCCCCAGAATGGGTATATCAAGATAAACAAGGGAAAAAGTTTGAGAACGACTAGACTACATTAATGTGAGGAATGGTATAAATGTTCGATCAGTTCAAACTTTAACGTAATTTACGCAATGCCAGTGGCAGGTAGCCAACGGCCGAAACCGTGTTGAAACACCGGATCCCGTCAGATCTCCGAAGTTATGCAACATTGTGCGTGGTCAAGATTTCGATGGGTTGCCACGCGCTGTTGGTGGGGGTAAGGGAATGGAGGAGCGAAATGGAACTGGCCACCCTACCGTACGTAAACTCCGGCTCAGACACACCTCTGCGGAGGTTCGGACCTGCCCTTGGGCAGAATACACACTTATCTTTAGTAAAAGGTATGTCAGTTGAGCAATAGCTGACCGAGCTCGATAGCTGCAGTCGCTTAAGTGCCGCCAGTATCCAGTATTCGGGAGATAGTGGGTTCAAACCCCACCGTCGGAAGCCCTGAAGATGGTTGTCCGTGGTTTCATATTTTCACGCCCGGAAAATGCTGGGGCTCTACCTTAATTAAGGACACGGCCGCTTCCTTCCCACTCCTAGCCCTTTCCTGTCCCATCGTCGCGATAAGACATATCTGTGTCGGTGCGACGTAAAGCAACTTGTATTGATATTTGACTGGCGGCTAGAGACTGAAAAGACAGTCAGACTGTCCAACGCCGTTTACATGGTGCCAGCGTCAGCGTAGACAACCTGGTGTCCAGTTGAACCTAGTCAAAATGTTTAATCCAAAAGAAAATAATATTCTTTACATCCATATTGTATAAATCGTTTTTGCAAAATTCGATCGCGGTGAGAATAAAAAATGAAGAAGTATACGACTATGGGAGTGGTTGCGATAAACACTGAGAGCTTCTGTAAATATCGTGAGAGATCTATATTGTAGTATAAAATTGTGATGGTGCTTATATCAACTCATTAGAGGATCTATTTCATTTAACAACGTCAGTTATTACATGGTCTGATACTCTGAAGCAATATCATATCCTCGACTACGGAAACAGATAGCAAAATTCTCTTGGCAGAGATTATGTTTGTAGTATGCCATCTTCATGACAACTCTGAGTAGTGCTAATGGCAGCGAGGAGACGGCGTTAGTAAAAATACATCAGGTATGGGGTGAAAGATAGGTGTCTGTATCTTATTTTCCTTGTTCGAAGTTCCCTCCAAATTAGGTGTCACACGGCAGGAGTAAAAATTGTTTGGTTTTCATAATCTCCTTTGGAATGTTATGTATTAATGCTACGAAAATAACTCAGCAACGTTGGTATTTTCAAGTATACTTCGTTGCAAATGAACTGTTAAATCGTTAACACGTAATAGAGTCGCTTTATATTATTTAAAATATCACTCAGTGTGAACTGGTCACTGTTCTGTCCATTTAAAAACATCATGTGTATAACTTATTTCAGACGCAATTATCTCATGTGTATATACAACACACACCTATTTCTGCCTGTACTTAATGAATATTTGCCCTATATTTATTCATCATATCGTACCGTTCCAAATTCAATTTCAGTTAAGATAATACATTTTACCGAATCGATTCATTTGATTCCGTTCACGTTACTGAATCGAGACAGTGATCCTATTCACAGCACATTAGAGTCACCGTTCTGTGTAGAGTGTACTGATAAGACAGCAGTAACAACATTTAAGCTTGCTGCTGCGATCTGGTCTTCATTCTATGAACTGCTTTCCTACGCGTCATCTAGCTTTCAGATTCAGGTTTCTCCTGGAAGCCACCTCTTCGCATCAAATTTTGACGTTACAAAGACTTTCCTCCACAGTGGCAACTCCATTAAATATATAGAATTAGATGAAAAAATATCTGTACGCACAATCATCAGTGATCTGCATTTAGAGCTGTCGCCCAGGTGGAAGATTCCTTATCAATTGTTTGCCTAGTCTTTTCTTAAATGGTTTCAAAGAACATGGACATTTCTTTGTAATCACGGTAAGTACACAATACAAAACAAATAAGTCAAAAATGAAATGCAGAAAAAATAGACACTTGTGCGATACCATACATGCTCGTTATATTACAGTAAAAATCTTCAGTTAATAATAAGAAGAAGGAGAAGAAGAAGGGGAGAAAGAAGAAGAAGAACAACTGACATAACTCAAATTTTATACACTAACTTATGGTTTATCCTTCAGTTCTCTGAATGTCACAACTCCATACAGAATTAGATGTAAAAATACCTGTGTTCGAAACAAGTAGCCTACATCTTCTTCTTATACATAAAGTTGTTCGTGTCTGTTTGTCTGTTTGTTTGTTCCACCATCACCGTACTTAATGAATATTTGCCCAATACTTATTCATCATATCGTACAGTTCCAAATTCAATTTCAGTTAAGATAATACACTGCCTGACAAAACTTAAGCACCCAGAAGGAGTGGTCCAATATTATCCCATTTCGGTATACATTCATGCCATTGATGTGTGAGTACATGATTAGATTAACACGGTTATGTAATATGTAGAAGCTCACTAGAGTGCATTCGAGGTGGCACCGTCCTGTTGTTACCAGTCAACTGGTGTGAGTGAGACAGTTAAGAACTACGTGCAGAGAGGTTACGTGCAGTACAAAGCACCCACAATGCCTCGTAGACGCGTTAGAAAGCCTATCCACGAACTGACAGCATTTGACCGAGGTCGCATTGTGGGATTGCATGGACTGGTTGGTCAAATCGTGCAATTGCCAGGCATGTGGGGCATTCGGATGTCACATTGGCCCGATGTTGGAATCAATGGTTACATGAGGGCACCCAATCACGTCGTGCAGGTTTGGGTCGACCAAGAAACACCACCCGGAGGGAGGACCGTCGTATGGTGCACCAAGCATTGCGGGATCCCATAACTTCGGCACCAGCCATCTGCGAACATGTACTGGAGTCTCTACAACATCCTGTGAGTTGCCGCACAGTGTTTCGACGACTCGCATCCACCGGATTAGGGTCCTATCGCCCTATGCGTCGGTTGCCATTGACAGTAGAACACCAACGCCTGCGTTTGGAATGGTGCCTTTTCCTGGAGGCATAGACACAGGACGACTGGCGTCGCATCAAGTTCAACAATGATAATCGCTTCTCCATAACCTCCGATGACCATAGTGTGCGGGTTTGGTGGCATCGTGGAGAGGGCAGATATTGCCCATATTGTGGAAAGACACATAGGCGCAATCCCTGGTATCATGGTGGTGGGAGCCATAGGACATGCATTCAGGTCCCCTCTAATAGTGCTTCGGCAGATTTTGATGGCACAGCGATACGTCACAGATATTCTGCGACCTCACGTCTTACCCGTTATGACACAGCACTCTGACACAGTGTTCCAACAAGTTAATGCAGGTCTACATACAGCACGTGCGTCTATGGACTGCTTAGAGCATGCTGAGGTCCCCCAGTGGCCAGCAAGATTCCCGGACCTCTCCATCATTGAACATGTGTAGGATGACTTTGGAATATGACTCCGTCCCAGTACCATCCTCCGGAATCTGGATGGACAGCTGCAACAACTGTGCACGAACTTGCCTCAGGAGAGAATCCAAATGTTGTTTGACACTATTCCAAACCACATAAAGGCATGCTTTGCGGCAAGGGATGGGTGCGACACCATTTAATCTGGCGCCAACTTTCCCCCTGTAACTGCCAACGACCCATATTGCAATTAGTTGAAAAAAAAAGGCACATGGTCTTTCAGCATGTGTAGTTTCATTCACTTTTAACCACTCCTTCTTGGTGATTAACGTTTTTTGTCAGGCAGTGTATATTCGGTTGTTGGTTGCAGTATAATATAAAATTCCTGAATGGAATTTCATCAAGTCGAAGTTACGGGCAAGGTGGATTATAATCGCAGGTAATCCTTTTGCGATTCCAGGTAAAGGTAAGGGGATTGAAAGAAAAGCGTGAACGCACAAAAGAAGCAAAAGGTCACTGATAGCTCTCTTAGTATAGGGTAAACGTACGAATTTTTATTATTAAAGCTATAGTAAGCATGCCTACCTGCCATTTACCACCTGTACTTTTATCATACAATAAAATACGGAACATGCTAGTGCTAGCCATGGCATACTTTGTCTGAGCCAGGCTTCCTGCCTCAGTCACTAAATTATTCGAATTTGTCACGTATGGCCACATCGAACTGATCAAGTTCTGTGATGCTTTCTGTTGTACCTCACTGAGCGTTGTTGATTACTGAACTAATGCGAAGTATCTGCTGGCCTACTTTTGGCTTATGCCAGTCCTAAGAGGTGAATAGAATTGCAGGTTTGCAGGTTTTTTATGAACTGAAATTGTCCAGCCATACCTTAGGCATGGTACAACAACGCTACTGTGTTTACTGTAATATCTCTTATGGCCTAGCAATCAGTTCCCTTTACCAAAACATAATATGCTCATCTTAATAAACTGTTGTCATTGAGTATCATAATATTACATAAATGATTGGACCTCCCCTGAACTTAGATAACTTCTTTTGCATCTAGCTTCCGTGTCACCGAGTACAATATTAACATGGATATATCTCCCAAGATAAATTGCATTAACACAGGAATGAGTATTGCTGGATTCAAGCCTCTGTACTCATAGCAGATTTTGTTTTCGGGCAACCTCGAGCCGCATCTCATAACTGCTTTACTCAACTCAAACTGGATCTAATCTGCTCTACACAAGTACGGGAATCATGTCCAGCTTTTGAGAGAGAGGTCTGTAACATAATATTGTGACACTGTCCACCAATTTAACGTACGACTTGGGGAAAAGCAATATAGACTCAACGGCCGCGAATGACGTTAGAGAGCTAAGGTCCCACCAGCTCAACACTCCAGCAACTAGGCAGATGAGTTAGCAGGCAAGACCAGCCTCTCTAGCCACCACTACGGTCATCACCCTTTACGTCACTGGATGTCTATCGATGATGTAAGAAAGGACCAGTAACCTGTTACCAGAGCATTTGATCTTCAGAGAGATCCAGGTATTTCTCCTCATCCGAAGTATCTAGAGAGCCTGGCGTCCTTATAAAAGACACATCGGACGAGATTGTGACAGCCCAGTGTAGGCTCTGTTCTACTAGTGATTCGGCCAAAAGGCAGTGCTGTGAAGTGCGCGAACTGCTGTGAAACACTGGATCAGCGTGCTACAGTGACGACGGACAGCTGTCTGCGAATTGACGGTGAAGACAGAGCAGTGGAACTGAGCGTCGAGGAACAGAGAACGGAGACTGGTGTACGCGTGTGCGAACTTTAGTAACAAGTGCAGACTTTCAGACTAACTTGTTGTATAATGTTCACGACCGCACACTTCACAGATTACGCGCATGTCTCGCATGTCTGTACTCGGTACCAAAGTTCGCACTCACATACACCAGACTCCGTTCTCTGTTCTTCGACGCTCAGCTACACTGCTCTGCCTTCACCGTCAGTTCGCAGGCAGGTGTCCTAGTAAACCACACTACAGTCCAAGTGACAGTGACAAGAGTGGGTGTAGTGTAATAATTGTTTTAGCCCTTAATAACTAGTGTGACCAAACTGTGAGAACAGACAGCGCATTCCAGTGGTTTGTGTGCCTGTGTTGCTTTACAGCAATTAGTGTTACTTATTAAATATTAAAGTGAACTATGGCAGTCGTGTGCTTAATTACCTGCTAACCGTGTGCACGTTAATATATGATTAGGTCTTCTGTGCCTCCTAGCATTATTCACCTGAACCCAATCTCATGTCTTGGTTTGGCACCACTCCCACAAATATAGTGGCGCCTATTGTGCCTGGTCAGAAGACCATAACCAGCCAGCTCTGTAATGTTGTGCCAGTCATATGAATGACTTGACCTGTGATCTTTAACGTGTGATTGTCGTAATAGATAGGATGATGCACAATGGCTGATGGATTAAGAAAGTAGGGCTTACTGAAAATGACTAGTTAAGGAGCACCTATAAAATTTCTTCTCCTGGTTGAAGGAAATATGTTTAATGGCTTATAATTTTAAGCTCTAGTTTTATATCTATTCTTAAATAACGTACTGTAAGCAACATTATTTTCCTTCCTCCAGACGACACTAACAAGGAACATCCTAGTTCTCGAACTCTCTGCAACGCACGAAAAATGCAGTAAACATAGATCGTTCATTAAAAATGTGATCTGAATCATTCATATCCAAAACGGTGCATTCTACCTCAGGAAACATCATAAAAAAACTTGGGTAATGAAAGGAAACGTAATATCAATGTAATATGAAGGAAAAAACACATAATTCAACGCCTTGAGTATCTTGTTATACTTTTCATCTGCATGGATTCGACACCATTTTCGATTAATTTCATGTATATCACCGTCCCCCCTCAGGCCCACCAAAAAGGGGGCTGAACTTGGACTTATACAAAATCCGGAGTGTCACTATTCATCTCAGCGACCCCGAAAAGTATGGATTCGACACTATCGTCGATTATTTTTATACCTCACCCCCTCGCTCTCCTCAGTTTATTCCTCGCCCCCCGCCGTTTGTTGTGCTTGGCGTGACTTACCGCCACGCGGTTTGTCTCCTGATACTAAGTCAGAAGTATACCTAGTTTGGTTGACACGTCTTAGCAAGAAAGGTACTGTAATTTATAAAACATGGCGGCGTGTTCCCATCCTCCCACGATGGGACAGGAAAGGCCTAGGAATGGGAAGGAAGCGGCCGTGGCGTTAATTAAGGTACAGCCCCAGCATTTGCCTGGTGTGAAAATGGTAAACCACGGTAAACTCTCTTCAGGGCTGCCAACAGTGGGATTCGAACCCTTTATCTCCCGGATGTGAGCTCACAGCTAGTACGCGCCCCTAACCGCACGGCCAACTCGCCCGCTAGAAAGAAAATGGAAAGAATGGATGTTTATGTATACGTTGAGTATAGTAACATCGCTAATTAAACGAATGGGATATACATGATGTAATATGATATGTAAGAGAATCTCTCTGCTTTTTAAAATGCCAACATGAAATTTTAGATCATTTTACTTTGTTATAAGTCTTCATGGGAATCAAAAGTAAGGTTTAGATGTCGAAATGAAAATCACGCATTCAAGGGATAAAACGGATCTATTCATGAATTATTAAATATTTCTATTTTTCAAGCAAATTAAAATAAAATTATATTTAGTCTAGTGATTGTTTTATACCTATGAACGACTCGTGTTCAATGTTTATAAGAGCATGCCACACGTCATTGAATGAAACAGCAGCAAGTGTGATCTCCATCTACTCTAACATGCTACACGTGACCACTTAACGAACCTGTTTAACATTCGCGTCCCGACGCGTCTTGTCTCGCGGAGAGAAATTGAGCGAGTGTAAGAGGAAAACTTGAGACTGTATTTCGTTATTGAGATGTCTAAAGTCAACTGTCTCATTTCCTAGCTTACAGCTTAATAATGACTTTGAAAGAACAGGCTCTAGAAGAGCGAAACAATTGAATCGACAATATGTCTACAACGTGAATTGGAGAAGTGTGCATATCAGCTCCATGGATATTCATTAATCGAGCATATAACGCATGACTGTGTTGAAGAGAAAACGCTCCTTTTACAGATATATACAGGAGTGATTTTCATACCGAAGTCCAATTACGTACTGTAAGTATGCAAAGTCGATAATGAATTGTATTTTTTGATAACTGTATCACTGACTGGTCGTCTCCAATAGTTCAATTCCAAGGGCAAGGTTTTAAATTGAACTCATTAATTCTTTATTCATTGGTGAATTTTTTATCCTATTACACCTGTGTAATTTGAATGCAATGTACAACTAGGAAAATTACTGTTATTTAACAATAACGAAAAATGAAAACAACGGGGAAATCGTACTTAGGTCTATGTCAGGATAGAACGACTGCTGTTACACAGGTGGCCTACAGATACTTGAATGCCACATGATCAAGGTGGTGTTCTCATTTGAATTGATACGCTTCCGCAACGGCGTCCACTGTCTCTCGTATAAGGAAGCACCTCAGTTGGTCTCACTAGGCTGATTGAAAAGCGCTTCAGACCTCAGTAAAGAATCAAGATCCCTGGTTTGACCGTGAATTGAAATTTAGACCTCTAGGAAAGAGGCAAGCACGCTACACCAGTACCACATGGCTGCTCGAACTTTTAATGGCTATCAAAATTCAATTCACAGAGTATAATAGAATTAATTACAAATCTCGAATCTAATAGAGGTTAAAATCAATTCTCAAAAGTATAATAATAATAATAATAATAAAAATGATAATAACAATAATAATAATAATAATAATAATAATAATAATAATAATAATAATAATAATAATAATAATAATAATAATAATAATAATAATACCGTATAGAAACAGTAATGGAAATGAAAGTCGTCAGAGTCGTGGCCACCAGGGCGATTTGTGTCAATATCCACGCTTTATTCACATTGAAAGGACATGTGTTATACTTAACAATTATAAACCTACGCGACAGCTGTAATCGTACTAGTGGCTTCGCACAGTCCTCGCTCTGCAATTCAAATATGGACTGTACCAGAAATAGTGCCATTCGTAAATAATGGATTTCAACATTGAATGCGGATTTCTTGTAATCATAAGCACAAATCTTTCCAATAGTGGATCATGTGATCATGTCAGAAACAGCATAATAATTATATCCACAGAACCGATACGGCAAATATCTGAGACACTATGATAATGCTTAATAAAATTCTAGGTAACTCTTATGGGTACAATTATTCTCTGTATTCCTTATTAATAAAATGAAACTGCTATGTCTTCTTTCATGAAATTTCAATGTTCAGAAACATTCGTGATGTTATGTTTTCGAAGGAGAAAATCCCTACTCTGCTGGAATGCGGTACTAATAAACATATTTTATTTCACTACGTCAACAATGAATGTCCCCCGCCTAGACAATTTCGCCACATACTTCGGGGAAACTTAGATCTGTGAAAGAAAACAACAAATGAAATCGTATGCATTACATTGCATTACAACTTATATCGTCTACTTTTTCACAGATTATGTCTGAAACATAAATGATTGATCGCTGCTAATTTTTGTTCCAAGGCAGATCTTGTCATCATACATGGAATTCATTGTCTTCATAATGTACTTCATATTCGAAATCAATGTTATACTTGTTGTTATTTATATTTCCTTATGCATTCACTACACACCTACAAAATATAAGGTAGTCGATTTCCTTCCAGATTATGCCAAAATATTTTTGTAATATGGAAGTGTATTTCACTTCAACAGGTTCCTGAGTTCAACATACAGGTTGCTGTAATTCTTTATTTGCAGACAAATTTTCCTGCTCTGATATTGATAGAGGTGATATAGTGAGCCTCCCGCGTAAATAATGCATTACCAAACCTGGGTCTTGTGGTAAGGTAATGATAATTTTATCCGGGGAGATTTAAAGTGGTTTTTCTTTGATACCCTGGGTAAATATTCCCTTCTAATTACTGCTCTTCAAATCGTGACGAAATTGTAATATTTTATCGTGCTGAGAGGAAGTACTTTTGAGGCCGATAATGGTATCTCTTCTTCTTATAGTCCTCTAAGTTCTTCCGGATACTCAATTAGTAGGCTTATAATACTGCGCAACAACGGGGAAAATGAGAGAAACCGTTAAAATCCACACCGAAATAGGAAATGCTATTAAAACCGACGAGAAATAATTAACTATGTTTTATTATAGTACTAGCAAATGTATCGTGCTTCGCTACGGTATTCTACAATGTATACGGATATCGAAGTAAATTGCTGTACATGAAGTGAATAAAAAAATTAATTGCATGTCTCTTGACGTTATCCGAGAAAAAGCATAGGGAGGTCCGCAGATGGTGTTTCCAATGTGAAGTGCGAGTTGCAGATTTGTGATGATAACGACAGGTTTACTTGTCTGCCGCAATTCACTATGCGTAACGTCAGTCACATTTTGATAGGTAAATTTGTTTATAATCGGGGGCACCTATACCTGATGATAAAGAGAATCAGGTAAAAGAGTTTAAAAAATGCATGCTCCCTTGCCTTCTGCTAGTCAAAACGACAGGATTAGGACGCCGTCTGTACATAGCCAAGTTATAGGTTAGGTATTTTTGCGCATTGACTTGAACAATGTTAGTGTCTGCAGTAGTGGATGCAGATACGACTAACTGTGACTGTTCCCTACTACTTAGTCGCATGCGGGGGGTGAAGCTGATTCCTGCCCGTGGTGCCTCTGCTAAGGTAGTTGGAATTAAATTTCCATTACTGAACTGAACATCAGCACTTGGCGGTCAGACTGTCTCTCGAGATCTCCTGACCAATGGTACACAAACAAATGACAGCTCACAGAAGCTCTTTTTAGAGCCAATCAACCAAACCCTTGGGTCCTGTATTAAAAGTCCTTCAAATTAACATAGAAGGCATGAGTAAATCTAAGGCCGACTATTTGTCCAAACTGTCATTAGAAAATAACATTGATTTAATTTGTGTTCAAGAAACTCATATCTCTGATGAGTCACAAATGCACTCAAGAGGAAAGATCCATGGTTACAGATTATTGGGGGCTACTTATCATCAATCATACGGTTCTGCGACCTACGTTTGCAACTCCATCATGGATGCTCATCTAGTCTCTACACACCATGAGAACAACATTTCTAACATTGTGACTCAGGTTAACAGCTTGACAGTTGTGAACACTTATAAACCTCCAGGTATCCCATGGCCTGATAATGTTCTTCCAAACTTTGCACATCCTGCTGTCTATGTGGATGACTTTAACAGCCATCACACCCAATGGGGATACAGATCAAATGACCTCTGTGGAGAAAAACTTACTGAATGGTCAGACTTGTCCAATATTCAGCACATCTTCAACCCAAAGGAAAAAGGCTCCTTTAAATCAGCAAGGTGGAACACAGAAACCAATCCTGACTTATGTTTTGTGTCCACTGATCACCAGGGATACAGTTTACCTCCTATTCGTAGAGTGCTCACAAATTTCCCACAAAGTCAGCACCGTCCTGTTCTTTTGGAAATAGGCGCTCAAATCCCCATTATTAGATCGTCTCCTCTTCCACGGTGGAATTTTGTCAAAGCTAACTGGGACAGTTTCTCTGCTGATCTTGATAGCAGCATAAGATGGATTCCTCCTGTTGTCAACAACTACTGTAGATTTGTTAAAGCAATACTTGCCGCTGCAAAAAGACACATTCCTAGAGGGGTCAGAAAGGAGTACATACCTGGATGGAATGAAACATGTGAGAAACTCTACAGTGATTTTCAAGAGAATGGAGAAACAGATGTTGCTGATGAACTCATGAACAACTTAGATGAAGCCAGACGGAACAAGTGGACAGAAACTGTGGAGACTATGGATTTCAAACATTCTAGCAGAAAGGCTTGGAGCCTCTTAAAGAAGTTGAGGAGATCACCTCACATTCAACAGCCCAAATCTGCTGTATCACCTGATCAAGTTGTCAAACGGATTGCAGGATTGTCTAAAGTGAAACCCAAGAAAGAACTCAATCGGTTAATAAGAAAAGAACTAACCTTCATGAAAAGACATAATATTGGTTCATCAAATATTTATGCCCCTTTCACCGAAGAAGAGCTCCTGTCTGCTCTGAAGACAACAAAAAAACGCAAAGCACCTGGTTTTGATGGCATTCACCCTGAATTCCTCAAGCATTGTGGGAAGAACACAAGGAAATGGTTGTTACGGTTTTTCTCAAATATTCTGATTACAGGCAAACTTCCTCCAGAGTTCAAACGAACCAAGATTCTGGCTATTCTGAAACCAGGTAAACCTTCCGATTGTCCTGAAAGTTATCGTCCAATTGCTCTAATGAATGTGTGTTACAAACTTCTGGAACGGCTCATCTACAATAGAATAAGCCCTCTAATTCTACGATCGCTCCCAGCAGAACAAGCCGGTTTTAGACCTAACCGTAGTTGTGAAGACCAAGTTCTTGCGTTAACAATCCACATTGAAGCAGGTTTTGAAAAACGACTGAAGAGTGGTGCAGTGTTCATAGACCTTACAGCCGCTTATGATACGGTTTGGAGAGAGGGAGTTATGTATAAGTTTTTAAAACTTATTGGATGCAGAGTATTGTCACAACTCATAAACAACATACTATCAGATAGATTGATCCAGGTAGTTATGGATAACAAACATAGTAAAGTTAAAAATCTCAACAACGGTCTCCCTCAGGATCTGTGCTCTCTCCATTGCTGTTTAATAGGTACATTGCCGAAATACCCCGTACTACATCACGCCAATTTGCTTACGCGGATGACCTAGCAATAGTTACTCAGCAATCCAATGTGAATGAAATAGAAGCAATTCTGAACAGAGACCTTGTCATTTTGAGCGAGTACTTTGATAAGAGGTGTTTGATACCTAGCACCAGCAAAACGGAAACCTGTCTCTTTCACCTTAATAACAGGCAGGCAAACATTACTTTGAATGTTTCCCTCGACAACTCTCCCCTACCACACAATTCTAACCCCAAGTACCTTGGAGTAACTCTTGATCGGACACTATCCTTCAGGAAACATTTAATAAATACCGCTGCTAGACTGAAGACCAGGAGCAATATCATTCAGAAACTTGCAGGTTCTACATGGGGAGCGTCAGCATCCACTCTTAGGTCGTCAGCACTGGGACTGGTATACTCTACAGCCGAGTATTGTTCTTCTGTTTGGCTGAATAGCCCTTATGTTAAGAATATTGATGTTGTTCTGAATCAGACGATGCGCATTGTCAGTGGCGCAGTCAGATCTACTCCTCTTTTCTGGTTGCCAGTCTTGAGTCACATAACACCTCCAAGGATTCGCAGACAAAATAACCTAATTCGCGAGTTCAGGAAGATAACAATGAACCCAAGTCTTCCCATTCATGAAGACATGGTTGTTAGATATGGACGTCTGAAGTCAAGATCTCCGCCCATTCAGACTGCAAGGGAACTCATCAATAGGAACTTTAACGGTTCTGATGAATGGCAGTTAGAGTGGATCAACTCAGTTCCAGATGAATGGCAGACCCTCTTTAGTCGCCAACACCCACCACCTGGTTTTAATCTCCCCAGAAGAACTTGGGTTCTTCTCAACAGAGTCCGTACCAATCATGGACGATGTGGGTCATTGTTACATATGTGGGGGATGCGCTCCTCCCCTGAGTGCGACTGTGGTGAGAAGAATCAGACCATCCGTCATATTGTCACCGAATGTCCTAGGAAGTACTACTCCGGTCAGCTGAAGGAGTTTGTGTATGCCTCTGACGGGGTTGTACAATGGTTAGACAGCTTGGATTTAAGTTTATGAACTGTTTTAGAGATTGGTTGATTGTTTAAGGTGTTACATTGTTTGTTATTTTTTTGAATATTTGTATATAGAGTTATGTACTAGCCATAAGCTAAATAAATAAAGTCGCATGCGTTCAAGTTCGATGAACTTTCGTCGCTATTCGTTTATTTTTCTTTATTTCAAGATTTATTGTTCGGGTGTACGTTATGTTAGGATAGTGTAGTGTGTTGACACATAGTTAATTTTTGTAGGATTTACACTACGAATGCGGTTTCGATTCGTCTGCTGTTATTATATTTTATTCATTTTCCATTATTCACATTATCTAGGTGATACGTTGATCTACCGATCACTTGTAGTTTAGTTTAAAGGGATAAGTGTAGGTAGACAGATTTGTAATTGTAGCTGTAGTTACGTAGAATTTGAAAAACTTCATTTTGCTTGTTTCGTATTATGGGCTTGTATTTTAATGAATTACGCGTAATGAATTAATCTTTCCCTGCATTCCGCAGTTTTGTTCCTTCGGAACATCCCCTCGGATCAAGTATGTTTGTTCATTCTGAACATCTGTTTGGTGTGATGCATGTCTCAGTATCGGGATTCGTGTACAACTTAAGGTTGTCACGAGGTGATAATACATGGTGGAATTTTATTTTGATAATTGCTGTTAACTTGTAATAAACACCATGCTTTCAAGCGATATTTTGCAAACTATCCAAAGCAACTGATAGTAAATTCGGTTCGATTAAGGATCCTTTCGGGGGATATTCCAATAGTCACCTTAATTCAATGTAAATCTGGAATTCTACTTGTTGAGGGTCAGATTCTCCACGGATCGTGTGGGTTAACTCTCAGTTATCGTTTGGGTCAATGTTGCCCGATTTTCAGATTTTCTATTTTTTTTTTTTTTTTTTTTTTTTTTATTTATGGATTTGCGGTCCACAAATATTACTTTGCGTTTCATTCATTGCGAGGCAATAAATAAATAATTTCAAGATACTTTCACCATTCAATTTATGCATTGTGACAAATTTAATTGGTTTCTCTTGCTTAATCACTAAATATAATTAATTTAATTGAAGACTTTTAGTAATCCCATTTTTGCTCCGCATTTGAAGTAGTTATGACGATCTCCTCTGAACCATGCCGATTGGTCAATGAATTGACTGAAAAGAACCCGAAGAGACCCCAAGATCTATTAATCGACATTGTTCTACCGAAGTAGCCGAGGCAGACGACCGACGATGGAACGGTAAGTTCAATGGTTCAGTCACAATACTCCTGCTATTACTATTGATGCTGACGATGATCGTGACGATTTTGATGATGATGTGGATGGCGACAATTACAAGAAACAGTAAAGGACAGAAATACAGCACATGGCTTTGTAAATCCCCTCCTAGTTTATGAAAAACGTATGTATATTGAAGGGTAGATGGAATTTCATGCTGAAAAAGTAATTTCAAAATAAGATAGCTGAGATATTATATTTTATTTAGATACTTAAATCAAGTTTCACTATTTGTGGAGAAACGGACTATTCAACAATTGCTATGTTGAGTTGATCCTGCGCTTCATAGTCCCTTATTTTTATTTATGAGCGTCGTGGCGCCGAGACCCGCACGCTTCGGAAGTGAGCTGATGGGTACAGGGGAAAGCTCTCTCGCATTCCCTTTCTAGCTGTTGTTATTGTTGCAGGACGTTCAGTATTATGAAACAGCCTATCATTGCATCACTCGCTGTATCGGCATTAACGGATTTAACACCTTTGCCCAGGTATAACGAATACTGAATGCATACGTTATCCTCAGCTAAATGTGCCAACTCACAGGCAAGAGTGATATGAAATTCGCTCCATTATATGTTGAATTCAGGACGTTGTTAGCCTATTATTGAAGCATAATCTATTTGAAGGTACGCCTCACGAAATGAAAATGCGCATAAATGCTTAGAAGTTGAATATAATATTAAACAATGTACCTTTTGACAAAAGATATAGAATAATTTTCCTTAAACTGTGAGCAATGGACTTATATTAATTTGGCAAAAAATCTAAAAAGGTACGTCAACCTCCAATCATGTTAAGTGCATAAGTTTCGATGGACTTCAATGACACTTGAGTTTCAATATTGCACGTGTATACATCTCTTGTGTTTTATGAAAATTGCAGTCTCAATCCACTTTGAGTAAGCTATGCAAAGTTAGACATATATGCGTGATAAAATGCAACTACTGTATGTAGTGTTGGAGTCATTTTATAACATTCTGCTTTAGATTAGGGATAAAGTGTTCTGTTTGAACAAACCATATTGAACGCTAGTACTCATCAACTCGATTACCTATAGATATGAGGCGTATTTGTGAAACATGGAAACAATTGCATTACTCTAGCAAGGAGAAGAATATTACATCATGTAAATACTACTCCTACTCCTCCTCCTCCTACTACTACTACTACTACTACTACTACCACTACTACTATAAACGAAAATAATTATTACACTTGTATTGTTCTATCAGTTTCTATAAAACATTGCAGACGGAAGAAGCGTCGTCCTTTTGTAGACCTTCAACGTGTCGAATGCCAACCGAACCGATTTCGCACATATAATCATGCTCAAGTATGCCCGATCTCAACTAGGACCGAACTCAAAATCTCGGGAAGAGAATAGTAACTGACTGCTCTACTGAGACAAGCAATTCAATTGATTGATTGATTGATTGATTGATTGATTGATTGATTGATTGATTGATTGATTGATTGATTGATTGATTGATTGATTGATTGATTGATTGATTGATTGATTGATTGATTGATTGATTGATTGATTGATTGATTGATTGATTGATTGATTGATTGATTGATTGATTGATTGATTGATTGATTGATTGATTGATTGATTGATTGATTGATTGATTAGTTAGTTAGTTAGTTAGTTAGTTATTACTGCAGATAACCCCTTATAAAAAGAACCCTGAAACGACCTTTCCTTAAGTGAGGGAAAATGAATCTCCAGTAACGGATTATGGTCGTGTAAGGTAGATACAATGGAAAATCAACCACTTATCTAAGATGCATATTGGTAATTGCGAATGTATTATATTTTATGTCTGCATTTTAAACACGAGTATGTGAACATCGTAGATCGTAATTGCATACAATCCTCTCCAAGCCGTGATCTCTTTTTATCCTTAAGCCAAGGTACCGAAATCAGAAGTAATGAAATCGACATTCTTAATGTATGATACGATCCTGATGCTTTGAAAAACCAATTTATGATATCATTCAATTTACATAGAAGTTTGGTACTTGTGAAGGCAACTAATATAAGTGGAGAAACTCTGATAATTCGGGATACGTTATAATCTACAGTGGACTACCGTGAGTACTGAAAATGTTCTTGTGACGTATATTTAGTATATTATACAGGGTTTTTCAGCTAAGATATCCACCTCTTATAACTCATGAGCCGTTAGAGATACTGACATTCTGTTTTCACTTTCGGCAATGGTACTAACGGACACATTGATGAACTTGAATTAATTTTCCAGGGTTTCAATATGTGCTAAATGTACTTTTAAATTGAACTACACTATTGTCAAAACCTAGTTTTAACCTTAAGGACATTACAAATCGGACAAGAACTTGTGAATAAAATTAAATGTTCGACTGAATCACAAATCAGCCGGCTAACCAGACATGACGTACAGATTTCCTTCTCCTTGTGACTGTGAGGTATATGCCATACTATGCCCATGCATACAGTATGATAACTTATAAGTATTTAGTATTCGGTAATGTCGTAGGCAACAATTAAAGGAAAAATGGATATGCGATGATGGGTTTCTTTTCCTATCTGATTTCCCTTGGTCAACTATTACCCTTTCATGACCCCGATGGAATTACCATTACTTTCAAACATTCAGTATAATGTTAACTGCTGCCCCATACTCGTCCTTCTTTTTTAAATTCATTGTTTTCCTTCTCTGTCGAATTCCCATGCACCCTGATGGGAAAGACGACACGATCTGCGTCACAAATGCAGATTTGGCCCAGTTTAACAGCCGGATGTTCTTTCTGACGTAAGTATTATTATTATTCTTTTTGTTACTGGTTTATCATCGTATTAATTGAGGCAGGTCTCGGCGACGATGAGCTAGAAAAGAGCTATGGCTGGGAAGGAAGTGAACGTATCCATTTTTTGCGGTACAACCGTAGCGTTTACCAGGTTTGAAACTAGGAAACGACGGAAAATCATCTTCATAGCTGCTGAAGATGTGGTTTGAACCCACCATCCGCCGAATTCATGCTAATAGGTACGTGGTCTGCACAGCCAGCGAGCTCGCTCCGCCCGTGTAGCTTAATGTAACGCGAGCATTATCGTACTGTGTATTAGAAGTGGTTACATATCCGTTTTTCTTTGGCCTGTTACTTGTGACACTATGAAAGGTGTTAAATCGTACCATTAATCATTGTGTAATTATGGGCACAATAGAGCAAACAACTAGCTGTCAGGAAAAGGTGAAGGAGCTCTTTATGTCAACTGCTGATGATTCATACGTAGCGCTTATTTTGGTCGCCTGGTTTGTGATACAATCGAACACGGTGGCCCACGGTTGGCACAATGAATCACGTTTGAATACATTCCATTTTCTCGAGAAGTATTTCTCCTATTTTCAAACGCTGCATTTCTAAAGTTCGTAGGGTTAAGGCTGGACATATTAATAACAAAGTGTAGGAAAATTTAAAAAACAAATTTAGTACATTTATCTCAGAAGATATTGACACCATGGAAAACTCCGTTAATATCCCGTTAGTACCATTACAGAAAGTGAAAATAGAATGTCGATATCATTAATGGATCACGCGTTATTAGGTTGACATCTTATCTGAATAACCCTATAAGTACTAAGTACTACGCCAGGTCCGACAAAAAGTTGTGAAAGCTGTAAAAAATGGGCATGTTGAAAATTGCGAAAATTTTAAAAATAGATGCTGGAAAATTGCAAAATCAACATTATGCACATATTTTCGTAACTGTGACAGCGCTGACAGAAACAGTCTTTAAAGTTTTATGATTTACGCGGCCCAGAGTTTAGTTTTCCCCCATGTTGAGGTATTAAGGGATTAAGAGTAGCTTATTAAAAGCAATTAAAGGCGCTTATTGAAATTGACTTTCGACCTCTTAGGCCGTGTAAAGTACGCATAGTAAGTGTTGATGAGATATTTAGTACGGAACAAAAATAGCCAAATGGACGTCATAATTCTATCACTTCAACACGTACGTAACACAACCTAATAGTTTGAAAGTCGGTTTCGATTTCAATACGGTCGTTAAAATTCAATATCCGAAGGCATTCATGTTGATAACTGGGCTGCAATGAGAACGGATGAAAGAATGAGTCATTGATTCATGGTACTTAAATGGGTTCACCATTGTTATTCATAGTAAACACCGATCATCTACTGAAAGGTATAAAGTGGCAGGGAGGGATTCAGTTAGATGGAAATGTAGTAAGCAGTTTGACCCATGCTGACGACTAAGTGGAACATGAAATGGCGTATGGCTTTTAGTGTCGGGAGTGTCCGAGGACAAGTTCGGCTGGCCAGGTGCAAGACTTTAGATGTGACTCCCGTAGGCGACCTGTGCGTCGTAATGAGGATGAAATGATGATGAAGACAACACATACAACCACCCCTCGTGCCAGAGAAATTAAACGATGATGATTAAAATTACCAACACTCCCGAGGCTGAGTGAACCCTGTTCCAGCCCTCGTACCACTTTTCAAATTTCGTGGCAGAGCCGGGAATCGAACCCGGGCCTCTGTGGGTGGCAGCGAATCACAGTAACCACCACACCACAGAGACGGACCTACTTTTATTTACTTATTTTATATGGCGTGGCTCAGGCTATCGTCGGTCGAAATTTAATTTTTTGTCCTATTGTTATTGTATACTAGCTGTATTACTCAGCCGCAGAAGGAATAATTTTGGAAATATCGTTTGAAATTTGGAATAGTTACCTTGCTTATTTACGAATGATGAATGATATTTATTTTTTCTCGACAATGAATACATTTATTGAAATTGATTGATATACAAAGGAGAAGTATAAATTGTATTTATTTTAATGTCTTGACTTCATTATTCAACTGATTTAGGATATACAATATTTTTAGTTTATCCGACTTCAGCAAAAACAAATCAATTTCTTGGCTGTCCGGCTCGTGAACATCCTATATACAGCTGGCCATATGAGGAACATGGATTTTCTAGGTTCAACCCGTACACTAGAAGTGATTGACCTTGTGCATTGTTGATGGTCATTGAGAGTGCAATTCGAATTGGGAACTGCAGTCATTTGAAATCAGAAGGCATTTAGGTGGGAATGACAGGAACGCGTGGAATGAGGACAACTTCTCCATTCGACATTCCGTGAAGAATTGTTGCCGCAATGACATTCGGCATGAGTTTCTTCGTAGAAAGTCTTATTCCATTACACAATCTGGATGGATTAATGTTCCGCAAGAGAATTATTGGGACGGCAACTTTTAGGACGATTTGTGCGGTGGCACACCAAGAACATCTAGTGAATTTAAAAACTTGATAGGATAATTTACACCTTCGTCTGCATTCATGACATATTTCTTGAATTGCATGGTTGAATGCATTGACGTCGGTATTTATTGGTGACAAAATAGCACGTTCGCTAAGCCATTTATGATTTTTATAATTGGTGTAAATTTGCGGAATAACTTTCTGAATGAGTTCTTAGATACTTGCCACAGTGACGTAAAAGTTCAATTGAAATTAAATACATTTCGTGGCAGCATCAACTGGTACTTTTCCTTCACCAATGTTTAATAGCTGATTTGAAAACGTGCCTGACGACGCATAGCGCTGCAAATGTACGCGCATATTGGTTTTTAATGTGAATTTTTGCACATGTCTCCGAGGATGCCATGCTTTGAGGCAAGCATTGAGCTAATCAGCTGGTGTTGATGTAGGTATCACTGGAAGAGTTTGTCTAAAATCGCCAGATAATAAAATGAGAGCGCCACCGAAGAGTTCGATCGAGTGATTCAAGCGATTTCTTATGAGACATAGTGCATTTGTCCCAGACAATGACCCTGCAAATTTGCAGAACTTTAGCCATGCATGATACTTTTGGAATGTTAAATATTGTAGCTTGCGAGAAATGCATATCCAATGGCATCTTGAGCACCGAATGCGCTGTTCGTCCACCAGCTAATAATGTAGCCACAGTACCTAATGAAGCAAGAGCCATAGATCGAACGTGAGCCAATACTGAACCGATAAGAAACGTTTTCCCAGTGCCATCAGGTCCATCAAGGAAAAATAGACCACCTTTGTCACTTGACACGGCATTTATAATTGTGTCGTAGACCAATTTTTGTTCCGCAAAGAAAAGTTGTTCGTTTGCTTCAACAACTACATGCAAATCATGAGCATTGTATTGTTGTTCTCTTAGTAAATCGCGATCACGAAGTTGAAAAACGGAACGTTGTGGCTTAATTATGCCAAGTTGAATGAGTTCTGTGTCGTTGATGGTTAAGAATATGTCTATGATATCAATCAGAGTTTGATTGGAAATATTTTCCGAAAAATCAATGTAATTGTCATTGCTAACGGTACGGAAACGATGCAGAATATCTTCGCTCAAACCCTCTTTGAAATTTTCGCACAAATATTTTGGATCGGGTGGCGAACATGTGGTTAAAGTGATGGTGAATAATGTTTGAATTTGTCGCGGACGACAGCCGGCACATGCGTCCGTCAATGTTGTTTGCCAGTGGTTGTCATTTATGAGAAAACGAAGCTTTTGGCAAGCTTCTCTGTACGTCTGGCATTCTACGCCATCGACCGTTCTCAAATTTTCAAATGAGTAGTACCTTTGACATTAAACAACAACGTTCTCAAATAGTAACACTCAGTATTATTTGGATGTACTGTGTAAATACGGCCCAATGCGCCGGGCGAATACAGATTTTGATAGCCTTCAAGTGGCACGCCTCGCTTACGTCGTTGGAATTTCTTAGATATAGCATTCCATGTATAGCATTTTGAAACATCTGTGTACAATAATATGTTGGCAAATACGTCTTCTTCACAGAGCGCACAAAATACTGTAAGTGCTATGTGCGCTTGCTCAGCAACAACATCTCGTGCAGTTTCTGTCGTGAAATAGACTCTTTGTCCATTTTCAAGATGAACGCTGAGATCAACAACATTGGGATAGCGACTCTGAAATGGGAACTCAGAATACGCCAAAAACCTTCGTTGCTGCTGTAATATCGACCTGTTTGAAATTGAGTAGCTTCACCGTTGCGTGCATCAGATCCATAAATGCTGAATAATGCCATATCGCTGCCTTTGTTGACATATTTGCATATATACTTGACGGATTTACGGAATGACAATATTCAACGTTGATATAAGCTTTGAATGTTTTCGATAAGAAAGGAGAATATGGAAACATTCATTTCTTGTTGATTTCATCTTCAACATTTCTCATTATGATTGTTGTTGTATGACCTCCATCTTCTGGTTTTCTGCGTCTGTATTGAGCATATCGTCATTACCAGTGCGTTTTCATGAACAAATTTTCTGAGAACCTTTTTCGTGCATATGTTATGTACCATGCAAGGAGACTGTGGATTCATTGCTACGCATGGTCCATGCACCATGCTTTTTGTCACAGTATTGAACAGCAGTCAACCTTCTGCAGAATTAGGAATTTCTGCAGAAATAAGAGCATCAATTTGAGCTACATGTAGTTTGCTTTTGAGCCAAATGAGAATATGAGAATGTGGAAGTCCTCTCTTCTGGCATTCAGTCGCATACATCCTGCAACGTGTTTCACCATAAATGCGACACTTCACAATTAAGTCAATCAATTTTTTGAGTTTCTGCTTGAATATTCGTGCAGTCAAATCGTATCGATCGGATTGTAGCTGACAGGGTAATAGAAGCTTTTATCTCGTACCATGCTGGATTGGATGTGTTCAGAAAGTCGGGGCGGCCATATGAATGCACATATGCCATGGATAGATAATTACCGTACAGTGTAATTCTATTCTGTATATGTGAGATAAGGTCCGATTAATATGTGGGAAAACGAAATAATGATGTACAAAAACACGAATCAGATTTTTCATATGTTCTTATTTTCATACCTTGTGTCCATAGCAACGCTATAGTGTTGCTACGTCCAAAGAACGTATCGGTGTGAAACTGAAATATCGAGATTGACGTACCGAACATTTGCTCTTTGTCTTTTGCCGATTGTCAATTGTTGCGATTTTCTGTTCTGCTGGTATGTCTGATGTGTTCCGACATAATAATTTCTCAAAGAATAATGTGTTATAACGGAAGTTATGTACTTTGCGATTATAGTGCAATACCTAGACTTTAGAGAATCCATGGCCATATGAATATTAGCAGCGAGTGTAGGCAGGCATTCTGCAAAACGTATACCAAGCGCTGTGTTTACATTCGGAAGGCGCAAAATGGCCTCGCGAAACCCAAGTAGTCTGAACAGTTCTGATGTTAGTGGGATTATAAAAGATAACCTAAAATATTGTTTGTTAATTCACTGAAGAATTAGAAGAAATACTGTTTGCACTAGAAAATTTCCATTAAATATTACTTACATTGATCGGCATCGATCACAATTCTATTTGCATGGGTGAGATAAAGTCCGAAAAATATGTGGGGGGACCAAATAATGATGTACAAAAACACAACTCAGTCTTTATTATGTACTTTTTTCATATCTTGTTCCTATAGGAAAGGTATAGTGAAGATCGTTGTATTTCTGAACTTGATTCGGGAAGTGAGTATCGTTTTGCTACATCTATACATTTTCCACAGGTCATATCAGCGACCCCCAAAACTATGCATCGACATAAAAAATTTTCTTTTCCGATAATCTAGATAATTTTGGATATTATTCCTTTCCACCCGTTATCACGCTCCATGACGCTGGGGGATGAATAATGTGTCTAACGAATAAAAGATAGCGAAATGAGCATTATGAATCTGTCCGATAGAACACATCTGATCGTATTCCTGTGATTGAGACATTCTATAAAGGCATTTATTTACGACAACGTAGTGATAAGAGTATGGAGATGTGGATCCGGTAACCGAATCTCCCGTGGTGCTACATCTATAAATTTCCCACAGTTCACATCAGCGACGCTGAAAACTATGGGTCGACACTAATATTGTTATTTTTGATAACCTAGAATCCTTGATTTAACGTTGCCATGGTTACGGCGGGGCACTTCTTCAGCTAATTCCTACATCCGGTGTACCGAGGTGCCAATATATCTCGAAAATGATTGGTTTTAGGGCCATAAAATGTGATTTTCTGGTGCCGTAGGGACATACCGATGTTTGTTCCCCGCATCGTCAGGCTTCAAATGAGCTTTATCTCATCCTTGCACGACAGATTCGATATTTCGCCTATATTAGCGTATTGTGGTGTGCCAAAGGGTCTAAATCCAGGGAATGGTGAGGACTTATCATGTCAAACCACTTTCATTACCCTTTCAGGAGTAATAAGAACCAATATGAAATTTTCAGCGAAATCTGTGCAGTAGCTTTTGAGTCTAAGAATACGATCAAACAAACATTCATGTTTATATATAAGATTCCATATAACTGTTTTCAATATTTTATAGTTATGAGTGTCGGAAAAATGTACTGCTGTATATTCAACACTTAATATAACGAAGAATTTACCAGAGGGAGCAGATATTACGCAGAAATAAGTACCTGCAACTAACTTATATTTTCAACTTATTACAATAAAACTCAAAATAAGAACAAATTTTGAAGTCGAATTTCATGCAGTAGTTCGTATTTTGTACAGATTTGTCATTTAAACGTCTACTTTCATTTTACCACTGATAGGTTGTGGTTGCATGTCATGTGCTATGGGAGGATAACACTCTACCAGACAACGTTGCACATTTCTACTTTCTAATAGCTACAAATGCTCACAGACGAAGAAGAACCAAACCCCACGGTACTTAACGCCTGTTCACGGCCGCGATTTCTGATGTAAAATGCGTATGACCTGACATATATTGCTGAAATTAAATAGACAGTCGGTATATATTTGAATTCTTTTTTGACATTTTAAATTTACCCATCTTCAAGACGAAGAGATGAGTTCTAAATCATTTTCCCCACATTGGGGCAGTAGATGAGCTCCGGTTCGGCTCCAGCAGCGTGGAAATCGCCTCATGACGCTCAGCCACCGTAAGTTCGGGCGTATCAGATAAGTCATTTGACGCTCGACTTTGGTGATTTACTCCATTCGGAATTCTTCTGGATATATGCTCGATAAATTTGAAGCCATCTTTAATCAAAACGTCGTACCATTTTGTGAGAGAAAAACAAAACTTTCGCACCAATAGCACCAAAAAAATTTCTCAAATATTTGCTGTTTAATTTATTTTTCGTCACACAATTTAAAAACTCAATGAGATAAATAAAATTACACCCCACACGACGTTGTACCACGCTGGAGTCCAAAGCTACGCTAATTGTTAGCTGCGCGGTGCACCAATATTAGTACCTCAAAAGACAGTTTCTCGATGACATCACACCGAAGCCACACTCTTGTTTTAGATACATTGCTATTTCATAATTAAAATGTTGAACACCGAGCTCGATAGCTGCAGTCGCTTAAGTGCGGCCAGTATCCAGTATTCGGGAGACAGTAGGTTCGAACCCCACTGTCGGCAGCCCTGAAAATGGTTTTCCGTGGTTTCCCATTTTCACATCAGGCAAATGCTGGGGATGTACCTTAATTAAGGCCACGCCGCTTCCTTCTCACTCCTAGCTCTTTCCTGTCCCATCGTCGCCGTAAGACCTATCTGTGTCGGTGCGACGTAAAACAACTAGCGAAAAAAATTTTGAACACCGCCTTATCACATGTTTTGTAGAAATTATTTCGATTTAAAAGTGCCATTTTTGCCACGCTCTCCGGCCAAGTGATAGTTCTACGTCTTAAAGCACATTAATACGCATGCCTGCATTAACTGAATAATATGAATAGTCTAAATGTACCAAAAACTATATTACCCCCACAACAATTATTATTATTATTATTATTATTATTATTATTATTATTATTATTATTATTATTATTATTATTATTATTATTAATATTAAAAATGACAGTAGCAAAGATAGTAAATTACAGAAGATTGGTAATTTCAGAAACATTCAAATCTGAGACTCACATACTCGGGGTTAAAGTCCGTACAGTTTATCTACCTCACCTTACCAAGCAACAAAAGAAGCACGCATATGGATATGCACCGCTTCTTGAAAAACGTGGGTATATATTTCACTATTAAACTCAACCAACGGCAGAAGTCTTAACTACGAGGGAATGTCAAAGTATACTTCATTCCACTTCTCTCATAAACTTACTCTCTTCATAATCAAGCTTCGTCTTGAACATAAATATAAAGTGAGGTATAAATGTGAATATTAACTCTTTGAGGGAAGTTACACATTCACGAGCCTGGTGAAAGGACTGCTTTAATAAACTGTAATTAGATGAAAAACATACATACGACTGTGACCGTGACTTTATTTTCATTTTCTGGCGTTACTGAATATTTAGAGGAAACATTTAGTCCTTCATAATCGAAGTTAATACAGCTCATCTTAGAGACTAATAATTCGAATTCAGTCGAATACATTACTTATGAAAGTCTGATGCATTTCATTAAGGCTTGTTCATACACGTTTAAACAGTACCGCTGCAATGAAATACAACATTATTTTCAGGCATGTAAAATGACAGGCAAAAAGTTAAATTCATCACAACATGTGCAGAGAACATGCAGCGGAGTAGTCTGAAATTTGAATTCTGCCAGCACCAGATGAAAAATGTTTAAATCCGATATGTGAGGCTGGGAATGAAGTACAAAATGAAGATAAAGACTGATTTCATACATATAACCATCGAGTACAAAAAGGATTTAAAATTGGAAGTTAAAATATTTACGAATACGCATTATACCCGTGCGGGTTTCGGAGCGTGAGGAAATCATACTGGGGACAATGTTTGAAGGGTATTTATTTTACAAAAAGAAACTTCTCCACCAACGACCATGCTCCATCGGAAAGCCAGCATATCTAGCTATAGCCCGCCAGCGTAATTTCCATTGCAGCAGACATTTTTGGAGAGCTAACTTGTCTATCTTATCTCCCTCCTCCTGAGAGGCTTTCCAAAGGCCATTGATAGTGCGTGGACATCTATTCACTAAGGCCCTTTTTAGGAGTCTAAATGAAGAGAAGTTCATGGGTGACTCATCAAGTGCTTTTACCGGAATGTCAGTAAGAGGAATTGCACGGATTCTACTTTCCACCTCCATTCTCTCTCATACAGTGCTAGGATATCTGTGTTTTAAATGGGTGTTAAACCTCTTGCTGATAGTATGTAGAGTTCACCTTCACATTATTAGCGACACGGCGAATGGTTAACTTGCCCTTGTAGCAGTACCCTGCGATGATCATACATGATACATCATGATACAGGAAAATACGAGTATCCTGGCATTCTTTATACAATGTTACATTTTTTTTGTCTCTAGGGCGGTAGTTAATCTAGCGGGCTTTGTTACATTCCCTAAGGTACACATATGCTTCGTCACATTTTTCCATCTGTCCCCTGCCAGATAGCCCTCCTAAAGCTTTCTTGCGTTACTGCGACATTCCGAAATGTGACGCTGCACTATTTTGTGAACTCGGCGCTTTTGGCGCTTTTGATTATGGTGTTAACTATTGAAACAGACATCCTCCAACTTACGTGCGATAGTCTTTCGGCGGGGCAGAGTTACCACCTTTAACTTTCCTCACCACTTCTGGTGTACGATTGGTGGCTGGTCGTGCATTTGCCTTTTTTTTTCCCTCTGGAATCAAGCCCAGTCGGCCTGTGCTTTTTTTATTCAATACAGCACTGATCTCGTTCTTCGATATCAAGAAAGCACAGTTATAGTACATTTCTTGGACTGCAGAATATCTATATTTAGCTCGGAAAGGGGGTTGTTATGTAGCCCTCCCAGTAAGGGTCAATCCGCTTCGGCATCGTTGCAGGTAATATCACGTTCTCAATACTGCCGTGAATCATCACTTCCTGCTTTGATGTGCTCAAATACATAACAGCGTCACCAGCGGTCTTCAAACTCGTGACCATAGATCTCGAAAGGCCTTCTGTAGTTCGGCAGCAGCCGTCTTGGAAGACCAGAGTATTCCGTTAGCGCTATATGCAACAGGGTTCGTTAACCGTTGTAGTGGTGGTGAACGCACTGTACCATTCCGAAAAATGTTTCCAAGTTCTATGAAACATACTTTGATTCAAATACAGCACTTCGACATCATATGTATGTATGTGCAAAACTGTTTACGTTGACGGCAGTGATCATGACTGGGTGATGTCTGGCTCCATGTGTAACTGTTTAACATGCTGGCATTTGGCAAAAGAGGTCCCAGGTTACATTCGTGGCTGGATCGGGTATTTAGGTTTCCGTTGGTAGATTTTTCTGACGCTAGGACTGTACGAGTGTGTTGTCTTCAACATTAAATTTGATCCTAGGTAGAGAAGCATTTGCACAGTTGTCCATGAACGTCAAGACGAAAGACATGTACCAAGCCTCCCCAGAAGTCATACGGCATTGAATTAAATTGGGTGATGTTATGAACAAGTAGAGTAAGATTCCTTGGCTGCATAGACAGCTTCGAGATCTTCGGTTCAGAGGGTTCCGGGAACGATTTCAGGCCGGATTGGGGATTTAAATTGTTTCTGATTACATCTTCAGCCTCAAGGACTACATAAGTGTCTGTGTTTATCTCAGTGCACTCCTCTTCTCAATCGCTCGGTAAGCCTCTTAATACTGTCTAGTTGCTGGCATCTCACTCAGTTTCCTTGTACATTTGTTCATAATACCACCCAATCACAATTCGTTACACGTTCACGCAACGGAAACAATTTCTATACGTATCTTCTATATATAAAACACTAACTCCGTCTGGCTGTAATCAACGCCCAGCCAAAACTACGTGACATAAAGAAATGAAATTTTGGGGATACATGCATATTACAGTGTCGGTACTCGCTAAAGGAGGATTTTGGTATATTCCGTCGTTAATGGGGTGAAAAGGGGTGGGGGAGTGAATGTTTTAAATAGGTACATCTATATCTCAAACACTTGACAGTTTACAGACGTACACATTGGTATTTTGGAATCTACTTTGAAAACAAAAAGACATGTACTTCTTTGTTTTCGGAAATTTCCCATAAGGAGGGTAAAAAATGGTTAAAAATGGGTTGAATACGTATTATGGGGATACTTATATCTCAAAAACTGAAGATGTTACAGACATGGAAGTTGGTATCTGGAATCTCCTCTAAAAATAAAGAAACACGTACTTTTTTGTTTACTGAAAATCCAGCCAACGAGGGAAGAGCAGGGATGAAAATGGGCGAATTTTTAAAATGATTATATCAAGAGTATACATACATACATACATACATACATACATACATACATACATACATACATTATTATTATAGACTATTATGCCTTTCAGCGTTCAGTCTGCAAGCCTCTGTGAATTTACTAAACGTCGCCACAATCCTCGATTTGCAACTAGTGTTGTGGCCTCATTTAGTTCTATACCTCTTATCTTTAAATCGTTAGAAACCGAGTCTAACCATCATCGTCTTGGTCTACCTCTACTTCTCTTACCCTCCATAAGAGTCTATTATTCTCCTAGGTAACTTATCCTCATCCACTCGCCTCATATGACCCCACCACCGAAGCCGGTTTATGCGTACAGCTTCATCCATCGAGTTCATTCCTAAATTAGCCTTTATCTCCTCATTCCGAGTACCTCCTGCCATTGTTCCCACCTGTTTGTACCAGCAATCATTCTTGCTACTTTCATGTCTGTTACTTCTAACTTATGAATAAGATATCCTGAGTCCACCCAGCTTTCGCTCCCGTAAAGCAAAGTTGGTCTGAAAACAGACCGATGTAAAGATAGTTTCGTCTGGGAGCTGACTTCCTCCTTACAGAATACTGTTGATTGCAACTGCGAGCTCACTGCATTAGCTTTACGACACATTGATTCAATCTCACTTACTATATTACCATCCTGGGAGAACACACAACCTAAGTACTTGAAATTATCGACCTGTTCTAACTTTGTATCACCAATCTGACATTCAATTCTGTTGAATTTCTTACCTACCTACTGACATCAATTTAGTCTTCGAAAGGCGAATTTTCATACCATACTCATTGCACCTATTTTCAAGTTCCAAGATATTAGACTGCAGGCTTTCGGCACAATCTGCCATTAAGACCAATAGAGTATAATTATTAAAAAATGTAACATTCTACAGACGTGAAAACTAGTGTATGGATTCTGCTATAAAATAATTTGTTTTCGCTTAATTTGTTTTCGGAAAGTCCACTTAAGGGAAAATGAAAAATGGGGTGAATTTTTAAAATGAGCATATCTACAGTATATCTCAAAAAACATAACATGTTAGAGACGTGAAATTTTGTAATTTTTTAAAGTAATGAAAAAAAATTCTTTTTGTTTCCGGAAATCACTTAAGGGTGGGTGGAGAGTTAAAAGGACTAAAAATGGGGCTGAGTTATTTATATTAGGATACTGATATCTCATAAACTGAAGGCGTTACAGACACGAAAATTGGTACTTGGAATCATCATTAAAAATAAATAAACACTATTTTTTCTCGAAAAATCCTTTTAAGAGGGGCTTAAAAAGAACTGATATAGGGTTTGAAGTATTTTATTATGGTACTTATTTATATAAATAAAATCGTAACGACCGTGTGTCTCTAAATTGACTGTTTTTGTGAAATTATCGTACAGTTATCTGCTTCAGGTGTAATAATGACCATCTGCATATATTTTAGCTTTCGTTTCCTGAAAGTCCTCATTTTTACATCTCTCCCCAAAATCATGAAGGTGGCACTATCTGCCATACAAACTATAAAATTGAAATTTGGCAAAATTATAGGGTTTAGTCTGTAACCGACAGAAAAATCTAAAATGTTTAAATTTTTCTCTTTTTACAACCAGAAAATATCGAAATATGGAGCCAAAATTAATGGCCGTGCAGACCTTCGTTTCGATTTACTTCGCGGCTAAAGTGAAAGTCTTATCACGAAACGGACGGCACAATCGAACTTAGCATGAAGAATTCTACTACATTGGCCCTGTGATATTTTGTTGTATCCGCATCCATTGTACGTTATAAAGAGCAGCATTTCTCGATTTTACATAAATTTTGTAATTTTTTCACGTATATTTATACTTTGGTACACTTACAGGAAACAGATTCATCAAATTTGATAGGCATATCAAACACCTCATAGCCGTATGCAAGCCAAATTTCATTATCCTAGCTTCCATGTACGTATGCGAATAATAATATTACGTGTTAAATATGTACCTACATTTTGCCGTATTCGTACTATCTAAGTCAATGTAACACAAAAATGGGAAATACGAGAAAATGTTTTAGATCTAACCATGTAAAATGATAAAATAGGCGTCTGGTGGCGCAATCCGTTCGTCGATATGATGTACCGTTTAGGATCAGTAAATCCCGAAATTAAAGTCTGCACTTATAAACGTGTCCATGGTTATCTGTCATATATATCTCTGTATATAAAATGCTAACTACGACTGGCTGTAATCAACGTCCAGCCAAAACTACGTGATATAACGGAATAACATTTTTGGGATACATTTATATTGCAGTGCAGATGCACACTAAGGGGGGGGGGGGACTTATGGATATTCCGTCGCTAAGGCGGTGAAAAAGGGCACGAATTATTTACATAAGTACATCTAAATATCAAAAACTTACCAGTTTACAGACGTATACCTGGTATTTGGAATCTGCTTTAAAAATAAAGAAACATATATTTCTTTTGTTTTCGAAGAATTCTCTTAAGGAGGATGAGAAATCGTGAAGGAGGGAATGAATAACATTTATGAGAATATTTATATATTGGTATTTGGAATCTCCTTTAAAAATGAAGAATTAGGTACATTTTTCGGAGTGGGGTGAACAGGAGTTAAAAAGGGGTCAATTTTAAAATGAGTATATCAAGGGTAAATCTAACAAATGTAACATGAGATGTGATAACTGGAATTTGTAATCTCCCATAAAAGTAAAGAAACACACATCATTTGTTTACGGAAGATCCACTTAAAGTGAAGTGAAAAGGGGTGATTTTGTAAATTGAGCATTTCTACAGTCTATCTCAAAAATGTAACATATTACAGACGTGAAAATTGGTACGACTAATCTCTTTTAGCATAAAGAAACATATTTTTTTGTGTCCGGAAATATACTTGGGGGGGGGGCAGTGTAAAAAGGACTGAAAATTGGGTTGAATTATTTTGATTAGGATACTGATATCTCAAATACTGAAGATATTACTGACATGAAAATTGGTATTTGGAATCTTCATTAAAAATACAGAAACAAGCAATTTTTGGGAAATTCACATAAGGAGGTGCTTTAAGGAAATGAAATGGGGATCAAGTATTTTTATTGTGACACTTTCCTATATAAATAAAATAAATAAATAAAGTTTCCTGAAAGTCCTTGCTTTTACCCCTCTCCCCCAAATCAGGATTGCGGTACAATCTGTCAGAAAAGCTAGAAAACCGAAATTTTGCAAAATTATAAGTTTTAGTCTGTAATTGATGGGAAAATTCCAAGGTGTTTAATATTTCACTCTTTACCTCCGAAATATATCGAAATATGGAGGTAATTTTTTTGATGGTGCAAACCGTCGTTTCGAGGTATTTTGTAATTAAACGGTAAGTCGCATCACTAAACGATTGGCAAAAATCTCGGTTCAATTTTGAGTAATCTACAACTTTGGTCCTATGACTCTCTGTCGTAGATCTATCCCTTTTTGCCAGATTCAGCTATATTTCACGATTGTACGTAAATTTTGCACTTTTTACACGTATGATTCATAATTTGACACTCTTGTAGAAAGGACTGAATCATGAAATTGAGTACGAACTTTGGCCCTCCCATATGTGAGCCAATGTTTCTAGGTGTCACTTAAGTATACTAAAAGTAATGCAGTATGTGAGAACCTACCGAAATGTCTCCTTATTCAACGATTCTAACTCAATCTAAGCCATAAGTAGGGGAGATACAAGAAGAATGTCGATCTATATATATTCACTGTAGTTAATTTATAGCGATATAGAAGGTGTGTGTCCGCCATTATAATTTACAAATCGATAGTGACTGTCAGAAAATAGGGAGTCTGCTATTGTAATAAATACATCCCACATCGACTTTGACTGGCAGTATCAGTGGGGTCCATCTCCAACTCCTGTGTAACTAGCATTACAGAGAAGGGCCTACCATTGTAATGAATAATTCCCTTCTCAATTTGACTGGTAGAAGGCAAGGGAGCATGCAATTTTCTTCATAATACCCATACCCGATTGTGACGATTGTGACTGGAAGTAGGTAGGGGGCCTGCCATTGTAACGAAAACTCCCCAAGGCGATTGTGACCACACAGTAGACAGTGGAGCCTTCTATTACAATGAAAACTTCATAACTCTACTGTGAATGGCGGTAGGCAAGTGAGTCTGCCGTTATCATCATAATTCCGCAACTCGCACTTTACATTGGAAACAACGTATAGAGACCTCCCCACGCTATTTCTTGGATAACGCTAAGGGACATGCAATTTAAAGAATCTTATTCACTGCGTGTACAGTAACTTACTTCGATATCCGTATACAATGCAGAATACCGTAGCGAAGCACGGGTACATTTGCTAGTGTACGTATAATTTGAACGTGTTTTCATAGGGGATGAGAATGTTCTTATAGAACGAAACGTGCCATTCCCTTTTAAAACAATGATTCCTTTTTAGGTACGGTATGTAAATGAATTTTCATGGATATGTATCTTGTGTATGACAGAAATCAATATTAACTTGCTTCAACGCCAGAAAATATGGCTTTCATCTTAGCAAACTTTATCCACAGGTTCCAGGTTCGATTCCTGGCCAATGCAGGAAATTGAACCTCTTCTGACCTAGCGTAGATTGAAACGCACACAGCTTTTGTGTTTTGTTGTGATAATTCATCTCAGTTTACAGTTATTTATAAGAAGATTTTACTTGTAAATAACGTCTTTGTTTTAGGTTTTGGTAATAAAAGAACTGCCCGGGAATTTAATCGAGGATTTCCGGGTATCATGCAGGCATGCCACTCTTTCACCATCTGATTGGCTTGCCTCTTGCCCCAACAATAACAATAAATGGGATAAACAGAAGAACGTTATAGTTAATTAAAGGAAAATTCAAGAGAATTTTAGATTTGCAGGAATTAATCAGATAAAAATCTTAAATTTAACTATTGTTGGCTTCCAATATTCTTTCTTGTGTTTTAACGTCGACCCAACACATCGAAGGGCTTTGGCGACGCAAGGATGGGAAAGTGTTAGGATAGGGAATGTAACGGCCGTGGCCTAAATTAAGGTAAAGCAGTAGCATTTGCCTGGTATGGAAATGGGAAACCACAGAAGACCGTCTCCAGGTCTGTCGACGATGAGAATTGAACTCACGATCTCACTGATGCAAGCTCACAGCTACGCAACCCTAACCGCATGGCCAACTTGCGCGGTTGTTTGCTTTCATGCTGGCATAGTAAATTAATTATTATTTAATTATAATATAAAATTATTTTAATTCGAATATTCTTCATTTTTGTCTAACATCCTAATCTTTGTCATTTCATTATCCTTTCAAACTTGGCAACACTATCTGGATTTTCGGCTCCCTTATCTATATTCTCCCCGTCGAAATCCAGTTTAAGACTAATTTAAGAAGCCTCTCTGTGTACATTCTTCACACATGACTATGTCCTTAAAATCTGTTTTGTTTCTTGTAGTCTAGATATGGTCTTCAGACATATAATATTTAACATATTCAATTTAATACGATTTGGAATTTCTAATGGCTCCTGGCAGTAATTTCTTCCACCACGGTGTATTGCTTGAACCGAACATAGCAACTGAATGACCTACTAAGTTGTCCCGAGGGTTGGAGCACCTTGCACCACACTACAGTATTTTATTATTATTATTATTGATTATATACAGTCGTATCAGCACAAACTTTATTAAAACATAATCGGTTTTCGGACACTAAGGTCCATCATCAGTGTTAAAATTTAAATTTAATTTCACGTAAGTGTGTCGTCAAAATAAGTTAAAATGAGTTTAAATTGTAGCCCTGTTGACATCAACATAGGAAAGGCCTTAGTGGACCTTAGTGTCCGAAAACCGGTTATGTTTTAATAAAGTGTGTGCTGATACGACTGTATATCATCAATAATAATAATAAAATAACTACATCAGCACTGTCAAGAAATGGCTTTAATATTTTATAGTGATTATAACACTACAGTATGTCCCGGACATATAATAAAACGGAGGTCCTCTTTATGGTGAGGTCCACCAACATTCCTTGAACTGCTGGAATGAATAATTCTCTCTCGGAAGCTGAAATGAGCGGCTTAAATGGTACAAACTTCAGACCTTGTCGCCGGGTTTGATCCTGGCTCATTTTAGAGGTATTTGGAAGCTCTTAAATACGCCAGCCTCATGCCAGCAGAGTTACTGGCTCGTAAAAGAAATGCTATAGCAAGAATTTCGGGAAAAGGGCATCTCCAAAACTTTCAAAGTCACACAAAGTCAATGATAATAATATTATCTCCTAGGACTGTCGGTAACTATTGAGTGAGGGAGCCGCAGGGACGGGCACAGGAATGTTAATAAAGGAATTTTAAAAATATCGAGGCGTTTAATATAATTGTCTAGCAGTAAAATGTAATTCACGAATCTAAAAGGAGGTTTTACCAACATAGCAATTGAATTAATATACTTTGATCTCAAAGTATTTTGGGGATAAAAAATTGAACTCTTGTCTTCATCCCGAGTATGTGCAACATTTTACAGGTACACCTCCAATAGAGTTGAGCTGCATGCACTATTTTATCCTCATCCTAACCCTCCTGTAATTCTTAAATTTCTGACAGTACCGGGAATAAAACCCAGGCCCTCGAGGACGGCACCTATTAGCGCTAATATTTACACTACGGAGGAGGACATTTTGGGGATGAACATTTCGAAGGCAAAGTATTTCGTAATTTCAGTGCTCAAATTTCCCGATGTCAGTTTCCGAATCAATATTATTTTATCGATCCTTCATTACATCATCAGTGTTTTCTGTAACTTTGTTAACTTCCTCAACATTTCTCTTTTCAGTACATTCACAAGAAATATGTGAACATTTGCAGGGATTCGATTCATGTGTGATGTAATCCACAGGATCACAGTTAGCAAAATTACGCAAAGGCGAATTCTGGGAATACTTTATTACCTGGCCACAGATCTGTACGTGCCTTTAATACGAGCCACTAGTTTTAACGATCTGCATAGCGTGAACGTGCTCCAACTTTTTATAAGCTGCGGCTACACAGGCGCTGTTTAATTGAATCAATAGGAAGAACGTTCCCCGGTATGAGCGCTGTGGGGCACGCCAGCTAGCTGCTAAAGTTCAGGTGTTTGACACCAGGGGACATGCCCGCGAAATAGATACCTACTGAACCTAGGTCGGGTAATAACTGTTCACGGAAATGTTAGTGACTACATCAGCGGCATGAAGTATGTGCGATTCATTAGATACGTTGAGCAAGTCAGGAGATTTCACATATTGCTCCCAATACCGACATTCACAGAGGGATTAAAATGACTCAAATTTTGAATAATCCAATTTAAAATATAATTCATGATTAAATATCATTCATGATTAACTTTCATCTACTTCTAAAAATGAAATAAGACATATTTCAGTGAAAATAAGATCGTAAGATACAAAAAAGTACGTCAATGAAATTTACTGCCATGCTTGTACATCAATGGATTCATATTTGAAACAAAGAGACTCGGACATGACAATTCAGGTTCGGGTTGGACTCAGTGGTGCTGTCGTTTACTCGTTGGCCTTCGGTATCAAAATTGAGGTTCAATTCCGGATACCTTTGATATAATTTGACGGCAATTAAAGGCAACGAATCCATTTCTTCGACATTTATATTTATCCTTATTATTATTATTATTATTATTATTATTATTATTATTATTATTATTATCGCGAAATTGGAGGTTTGTTATCACTTAGTTGACAATAGGCTCTCTTATCCATATCCTCATACTTCAACCAATATATAAACATTGGCAATGCTAGTAGGGGAACAGGATTCCTTACCCGACACGACCTGGACCTGGAAGATGTGCACAGTCACCCTTCAGGAAGGATCATATCTGGACACATTAATGACACTACGCTAATAAATATTTATGCACCATCAGGGAGCCACAACCGTGTTCAACGTAAGAACTTCTTTCAGAACGATATACTCCAACACCTGCATAATATGAAAGAAAAAAACAATCCTCGCCGGGGACTTTAATTGTGTTCAACGAACAGAAGATTCGACGGGGCAAACTTATGCGGCCAACCCTGCCTTAAATGATCTCATAACCTCATTAAACCTGATCGATGTTGTGGATATGTTGCATGTACCCCTTCCCCACAATACCTACATCCAGTATAACTCCTCCTCCCGCCTTGACCGTATGTATGTTTCCCGAACACTCATTCACCCTAGAACTTACGAGGTGATCCCCGTTAGCTTCACCAATCACCACGCAGTTGTATGTAAAATAAATTTCCCACACAAAGTATACTGTATAGGGAGAGGGTACTGGAAACTGAACTGCTCACTGCTACAGGATGATCAATGCACGGAAGCTTTTCTAAGACAATGGAACAAATCGTTACTTCAGAAATGTAAATATAGCGATAGTGCAGAATGGTGGGACCAGTTAATCAAACCGGAGATAAGAAGACTCTTCAAAAATATTGCGTATCAAAAGGCCCAAGAGAGACGCGATACAGCTGACTTATATTACAGGGTTCTCCGACAGCTCCAGGAGAGGAATAAAGCTGGCGAACGAAATTACCATGAGATTACAGATGTTAAAGATAAACTGTTGACGGTACAGCAGAGGACGCTCACAAAATTAAACGTAACCCTGAAGGATCAAACGGCACTACCTGATGAGGTTGCAAGTGTCTATTATATTGCACGTACACAGCGAGAGCAACAACGCCGGTACATTCATACAATAAGATCGTCCGATGGAAGAGAGGTGACGTCACAAGAAGACATCAGAAGAGAGATTTCCTCATTTTATCAACAATTCTATGCCAAGGAATCTATCGATGTACACGAAGTCAATACTTTGCTTCAGTCCTGAGATGCCCACCTTACTCCAGCAAGTAAAGAACTGCTTGGCATGGACATTACTGATGATGAAATTCAAGCCATCATAAAAAATCTTCCGACCAATCGCTCTCCAGGAATCGACGGGGTCCCTTATGAATTTTATAAACAGTACTGGTTTATTATTGGCAAAGAATTTTGTGACGTTATCCGCACTATCTTGAGACGTCGTTCCCTATGTAAAACCCACAATGAAAGTATCATAGTTCTCATCCCCAAAAAGAAAGGAACCCTTCAGGTGGAGGACTTCAGGCCTATTACTCTCCTATGCAGTGATTATAAAATACTAACCAGAGTGTTATCCCGTCGTATGAAGACAGTCCTCATAGATGTAATTGGACCCGAACAGTGTTGCAGCGTTCTCGGACGTACAATTTTGACCAATTTAAGAACACTACGTGATATCCATCTGAAAACGGCCTCTCAGCCGAGTGACCACCTCAGTCTCCTGAATATAGATCTTGATAAAGCATTTGATCGTATTAGCCATCAGTACCTCTACATCGTTTTAAAGCACTTCCAATTCCCTGACACAGTGATCGATTACATTCGAATGATAAACTGCCACTCTATATCTCGAATCCTTGTTAACGGATTCCTCTCGACGCCCATACCGATATAAAGATCAGTAAGACAGGGATGCCCCCTCTCCATGTTACTCTTTGTCATAGGGCTGGAACCATTTATTAGGACACTTCAATCAAAGTTACAAGGATACAGAGTGAATATACATAACTTTTCAATGTGTGTTTACGCAGATGACATATCGATATTAGTCAGAGGTGAACAGGACATTCAACATATCTCTCAAGCTCTCAGCACATACAGCGCCGGTTCAGGGGCGAAAGCCAATCCAAGGAAAACTACTTTACTGAACTTAAACGATGGGCCCGACATCGTACAGAAGGACTGGTTTAACACTGTTGATGAAGTGAAGATCCTTGGTATTAAATGGACAAAGACTGTGATAGGTACTTTAGAAACCAACTGGGCTACTGTTATTGCTAATGTTAGGGGTGTGATGATGAACTTTCGTACACGAAATTTGAATATAACTCAACGGATTGTGGTGACAAACATCTATGCTCTCTCAAAGGTTTGGTACTTAGCTCAAGTGTTCCCGCTACCCAACAACTTTGAAATCCAGCTCTCAAAATATATTGGCTGGTTCATCTGGCAAGGCTATTTATTTAGAGTACAACGGGAACAGCTGTATCTCCCATGTAAACTTGGTGGATTAGGACTTATCGCACACGGAACGAAATGCCAAGCTCTACTTCTTAAAAATGATATTTCTATATTATTACAATCGGACAATTTCTCGAAGGCACTGTACAAAGACACTTGGAGCCCAGATCCCTGTGACTCTAGTTCCTTGCCGAAAATTTTTAGAGATCACCAACTGAAACTCCAAAAGTTCGTCAGTGAACTCCCGTCTGGAACGAATGCTACTACCAAGACCATCTACACTATGTTACGACGAGCTGTGCACTTCACCCCGCGTATTGAGTCCACGGCACTCTACACCCACTGGTCAACGGTGTGGGTCAACTTTAGCCATATGAAACTCTCGTCACACGCACGTTCCCAAATATTCCTTTTCCTAAACAATCTGGTACCAACAGCACAACGTCGCTACCAAATACATCTGGAACAATCGCCTTGGTGTACGGTGTGTGGTCAGATGGACACAGTGATACATCGCTTGACAACATGCACACATGCCGTGCGCACATGGAGCTGGTGTAAACGACAGGTGTGTCGCCTCATGAACCTTCCTCTTGGAGACATCGATGACAGGAAACTGATTCGCCTGTCTGTAACGGCCTTTCCTCAGATCAAACAGCAAGCGATTGTATGGTTCCTAGGTCACTACATTACATACATGTTGGACAGTGTAGATGGTGTCATACTACCGGCTCCCTTGTACCACCTAAGGAAAGAGAGATGGAAACTGAGTGAAAGTGGACAGCTAGAAGATAGATATGGCCATTACTTGAACTGTCTTGATATATAATGTGTCTTTGTGTTTTTACGTTTTAGTTTTGAATGAACACCTCGAAGGTATCAGTGATTTTTTTTAAATACCAGACAGTGCATGAACAAATGAACTATTTCAACACTATTTCACCAATACCTGGCAAGTGCCGATTTATTTCATGTGTGAATGTAAATATTGAAGTGTAGAATAAATAAAAATCGTTGGCTAAAAAAAAATAGTTAGCCGTGCGGTTATGGGCACGCGGCTGCGAGCTTGCATCCGAGAGATAGTGGGTTCAAATCCCACTGTCGGCAGCCCTGAAGATGGTTTCCTGTTGTTTTCCATTTTCACACCAGGCAAATTGGGTACCTTAATTAAGGCCACGGCCGCTTTCTTCGAACTACTAGGCCTTTCCTATCCCATCGTCGCCATAAGACCTATCTGTGTCGGTGCGACGTAAAGCCACTAACAAGAAAAGAATCTTTCTGCAGTACACCTGTTGTCACGTATGTGATAACGAGATAGATTCCCTTCCAAATGCCCTCGGTTTCTGCGCGTCTGACGAAATGAAAAATTTGAAGCATTATACAATCCCTAATCGTTGAAAATTTGAGAAAAATAAAATACGCCATACATGAGTTGTGCCAGAATTAACCGTTACCTGTATTATTATCGTCTCTGCATGAACTGCATCATATTTCAAGGACCTTGAACTAATAAGGTGTATTGGGTGTCCGGGGAGTTGTTTTGTTGAGAACCAAGACTTTAGTCAGTTGGTCACTTGTCCACGACCTGGCGGTAGACTGTGTAACCTCAGCAGTAGTAGCCGGCAAGTTTGCAAGTCCTGTCGTTGTGAGTGAAGCGTTCAGACAACATGGTGATCTTCGGCTTATGTGTGAGAAAAGCCGTTACTGATCAACACCTCCACTTCAAGGAAGGTTTTGACACTGCAATAACCTAAAGATTTGCCTAAAATTAAGACTGTTACATGAAATTTCCATTTTCACGAATTGTGTGTGTTTTGCTCGGAATACAAACTAGTAGACTACGTAAGTAGCCTACCTGTTTCTAAGAACCGAACTTCCTTTCTTTTGTCTACATCTGAATATCTCTTAAGCTCCGTTGCCCTGGTGTATATTTAACTTCGTCTGTAACCGAGTGTTAAAAAACTATGACTAATTTCCTGCCACGTAGTGTGCGGTACCATTTATCCATGACTGGTTGTTTACCACATAGGGTACTTACGGAAACTTCATCGTATCGTGTATGTTATTTCAAGGCGTTTTGGAACATATTTTGTGTTGAAAAAATCTACTGATTTTGATGATTACCAGGGACATTTGAATTACTGTCTGTAATTAATTGCTTTTTTAAAATGTTTAGTCAACAATATTATTATAATAATTATTGTCACTGAAGAAAATTTTATCTAAGAAATATTGATACTTAAATTATCATGTGAATTGCTTCAGATGGTGTCAGAACGACATCATGTTAATTGTTATGGGCTAATGTCAGTTTGTATTGTCGTTCAGACGTAGCTTGGTTCTGCGTGATTTCAGTTGAGCCCGATTTATATATTGCATTTTAACTATTTATACTCTACAAACTATTTAAAAATTTTCAAACTTTATGGTGCTGTAGAGGTCACCTTGTGCCTATATGGAATATTTATTAAGTACTTAAAATTAATTTCTATCCTTGTAAATTTCGTCAGTTTGGGTTATGTGGTATTATTATCCTCCTTATATCGTGTTATCTTGATTGCGGTACATGGTGACAGATCATGCGATCCACCTTAGCTTCTGTGCTTTGTTATCCACATTTTTTCCCTTTGGTACTAGATGGCCTTGATATGTAGCGTCATATTGTTTTGGTAATTGTCGTCGTGGGTTCGGCCCGGTTGACATATGTATGTCCCAGTGATGTGGTGGGGGCACTGTGCCCGGTTCTGTTCTATTACAAGATATGTTCAACGTTTAAAATTTTATGTTATTAGCTCTACTGCACCCTTATTTTATTTTATGCTACTGATTTTTTCTTGTGGTTCCAAAATATGACTTAACATTGCCATTCTTGAACGTGTGCTGCGATGTCCTGCTTGAGTCAAATTTTCTCTTGCCACTATCATCGTATGTCTTAATTGCGAGATCGCTTACCTGCTGTTTTATTTCATTTGTGTGGGGTCGGGTAAAATCTTTTCCCTTGATTTCGTGGGATATTTTTGCGTGTTATTTTTGAGATGTGTCACCGATATCTCGGATTCAGACAATGCTATTTGGGGCCGGATAATGTGGACATCATCTCACATTAATAAACAGGTTTATTTATGTGATTTAAAGTTAAAGTGATGGAATAATTACATGAAAAATGGAATGCTTGGAAAACATATTTATTTATCTCTTCTGGTGTAACTTTGTATGTTATGAAGGTAACAACTGATGATATATCCTTTTTATTTTAGGTCGACCTAAATTACTTAAATTCCCTAAATAATATATTGCTTTCTTAATTGTTAACCTCGTCGAATGCAAGATATTTTATCCTTTATTTACTTAAGTATTTATTGGTTCATATTACAGTTTTATTTATGGGAGACTGTTCTTATTCTAGTTTTTCTACATTACTAGATGGTTTCTCTGATGTTTCTATTTCATTAATGTTAATTAAATTTAGGATAAAAGTACGTGGTGTTTGATTTCAAGTAGTTCGCGGTGCCTTGTGTCCTGTGTTTGAAATGTTAGTTTCACGTACATCTCATCTGGCTGTCGACAGTGGGCGGTGTCTTTGTACGGTACGTTCACAAATGCCACTGCCGTTATCGTGGCTATTATTGGGGTTTGAAGGATAATGTGAAAGAATAGGTTTAAGGCATTTTCTCATAAGGGAGCGTAAGAAGCCTTGATATGATCGTCTATAACAAAAATCATACAAAGGCCCACATCCTGGACCATACTGTCAGATTTGATACAGACACCAACCAGCCTGGAAACGTTGACAGGGGAAAACATCTATATACTAAACAACTGTAGACTACTACAAACAGAAGTATCACCCCGACGAAATAGAGGTTGTTGGCGTACTAATTCATGCGAAAATTCTTTGTCAACAATATCTGCAGTCTGGTATCCATTAACCGGGCCTTTAGTACCCCATCGCCGCCGTAAGGCCTATCTGTGTCGTGTGGCGTAATGCTAATTTTAAAACAATAAAAGTGTATGTTTCCTAACACATTTTCTGTTTAATATTGCAAATTTCAATGTATCTAACAAAAATACTACTCTTTTGTCCGGCGCCATGGCTAAATGGTTAGCGTGCTGGCCTTTGGTCACAGGAGTCCCAGGTTCGATTCCCGGTAGGTTCGGGAATTTTAACCTTGATGGGTAATTTTGCTGGCACGAGGGCTGGGTGTATGTGTTGTCTCCTTCATCATTTCATCCTCATCACGACGCGCAGGTCGCCTACGCCAGTCAAGTCAAAAGACCTGCACTTGGCGAGCCGAACATGTCCTCGGACATTCCCGGCACTAAAAGCCATACGCCATTTCATTTTACCAATTTTTCACTGTTTACACTTTTGTTTATATCCGGTGCTGATTTTATCCTACATGACTGACAGTACATATGACTTGTATACATCGTATTGGTTTTGTATTGGATTTGGTAAGCTTTGTCGAGGGACAGCCTTGTATTTAATGAAGGAATTAAAATTAAATTGAAAGAAGACGTGTAAATCTGCTATTTATATACACGGTTTATTTTAGTAATATTATTTCAGAAACTTAATTTGAAGAACCGAAATGCTTCAGAGAATTTCTGCATTCTAAATATTAGATGGAAAATTATTTTCATGAATTGCCACAACAGCTATTTATATTCTAGATGCTGAAGAAGAAGGTGATTCCTAGAAGGACTTACGAGAAATGAAATAACTGACTGCCAGCGGGAGGAAGGGTGGTCCAGTACCTCCCACCGGAGGCATTGTACCTGGCTGCGTGCTGGCTAGTTTTATCGTTCAGCAACACGGCGCATGTTAAGAAAATGTCCACGTATTGATACTAGTAATCAAAATCCGGATACCCTCCCTGCAACTCACACCTGGCTCCCAGTGATTTCTATCTCTTCAGACCGTTGAAGGAGCACTTAGGTGGTAAGTTATTATATGATAATACGGCCGTTCAGCATGACGTCATGACGTGGTGCCAGGGACTGGACGCAGATTACTTCCATGTCGGCATTGATGCGGTGTTGTACAGCTGGAACACGCGCTTAGTGACTCTCTGTTAGAATGAAGTTTCTCTGTGCAAGCTCCTGCTATCTTATTTCGTGAAGCGCCTTTGTATATGCAATGAATGAATGAATGAATGAAAACCTACAACCTGTTTTCCAGTCTTTGACCGGGTCAGGGATGTTTGTATATGCAATATCTAGGAAAAATAAAAATCACAGTAAGGAAAACTGAATTGCTGAAAATAGCCCAGAATTTTTACAACTACTCGACGCGTCTGCAAATTATCTATTTTCTACACTGCGCAAGTCATATGCGCATAATTAATTCAATTATATTAATAGGTCGAGAAATTATGACAAATGACTTAGTTCATTGTTTTGCTAAAATATGCATAGATTCTGAAGTCTCTGATCTGGATATTTCGAGTCAGTAAAATAGATTACATAATGTGTTTGTATACAATATGTAATATATTTTGGACAGCAAAAGAGGCCCTTATTATGGAACAGCAATACAATAAAAGGTTCGTACGCTTTCGATAAAAGAATTATTAGTGTATATCATGACTGATACCGTTTATTACCACGTCCAAATATCATCGACTTCCAGTAAATTAAAATTGTGAGCTTCCGCATGAGGTAAATCACCACTGATAACCTGTAGTCTAGTTTCTCTAGCAATGAAGTGACGACAAATTGAAGAAAGGAAGGAATGCAAGGAGATAGGATCTAGATATTTTGAAATAAGGGAATGTGAGAGATTGTTACAAGGAACATGTTGCTCAACGGCTAAGTGAAAAGGCTGAAGGAAACGCAATAGAGGAAAAATGGGCCATCGTGAAGAATTGAGGTCTCCAGGGCTGATGGAGAAGTACTAAAACAGAAAGGAAAGATCAACTAAGAATCAGTTTATAACTCAGGAGATACTGGACCTGACTGATGAATGACGAAACTACAAGAATGCAAAAAAATAACGAGGGCAGGAAAGACCGTAGACGATTAAAGAATAAAATAGAGAGAAACTGCAAGACAGCTAGGGAGAAGTGCAATGATGTTGAAGGTTATAGGAATGCTAGAAACTAACTAACTAACTAACTAACCCCATAACACTACAGCTCTGAAGGGCCTTGGCCTACCATGCGACCGCTGTGCCGCACCAAGTTTCCCTTGGTGGCGCACTTCTCTGTATGTAATACATTCTTTGACCGCTATCGACCTTTCGGTCGATTTATTCCCTGGACGTGACGTATGACTCGTTTTCTCCTTGACAGAGTGCGCTTCCGGCCATCAGCCGAAGTGCCCTCTTCGTCAGTCTCGTGTCCGCCTTCTTTGAACTAGTTCGCAGGACGGTTGTAGCCGACATGGCGGTCGAGACAACAATGTACCTTTTGAGATACGAGATCTTTGACCTGTGCCGTTTACTTTTCCTTCAGTATATTTATCTGCTTGAATGCCCGGCTCTTTATCTCGGTCGCTATTTGGTGACTACCTAATGCTCTCAGCAACGCCCGACTATTAAGGTAACCCTTTTTTTTTTTTTTGGCTTGCTATGGTTGCGTGGGCTTATTAGTTATGTACATTTAACCGTTAATGCTGCATTTTGTCTTATTGATAGTTTTCTCTGATCTTGTGTGTTCTGTTTTTTGTGTGACTTAAACCCGTAAGGATGGAGGATGGTTTTAGTCAGTGGTGTGTTTGTTTGGCGTGTATGTGGTCTGAAGTTCGAGACCTATTGCCATTTATTTTTATTCGTCGATTCTCTCATGGCCGAGCTCTTGATGCGTGACGTTGTGTTTGACGCTATGACTGGTATTCATGTTCGTCCGTGGTGAGGCGATATGAATACGTTGCAAGCGTGATGGTTACGATGAAGCTACTGTGAATTATGTGAGGATGTGCTTTGCCTTCATGCGGCAATCCTTTGTTATATTACGCGTCTTGTATTGAGCTCATGAGTCCATGAAAGCACTTGTCTTGCTATGCGGACCTCTCTGTGTTCGTTATGTGTCTGGACAAAACTGATTATTCTACCCGTATACATTTCTTTTGGGTCTCTATGGTGTGTGTGTGTACGTGTGGTTGTGCTGTATGCCTGCCTGATTAACAGCATTCTCCTTTTCTTACAGTGTTATTTTTTTAAGTATTATTTACATTTTCTTATTTTCATTCCTCAGGCTATTTGCTGGCCTAATTATATATTTACGTTTGTTGCTTTCATTTGAATGAGTCTTCCTTCATTGTTAGCATTGTTTACTCGCCTCGTAACTATGGCAGCCATATTTATTCTTTATTTTTTTTCTTTCTGGGATGCTGTGTTTTTCAAACGGGGGATTGTTGCGTGATGGATCTCTTCTCTGGGATGCTGGTCCATATACATGGAGATGTGTGAGATGTAACGTGTATGTTTTTATTTGATGTACGTGTAAGTTCTTCCGATGTATGTCCACTGATATTAATTCATTGCGAGGACGAATGTGTCATACGTCGCGTGTATGAAATTATGTGGAGGAAGTAAATCGTATGTTACAAGTTTGTGATTGAAAGAAGCTTGTGTGGCCAAGTTTGATATGTTTTCAATCTGCCTCTTGATATGTTTGGATGAATAACCTACACGATAAGTTTCTACGCATACCTCCGTGAGTAATATTTCAAGCTTGATTTTATTATTTTGTTTGTTTGATCTCTTTCACTTTATTTTCATTAATAAACCCCCATGTATTTTCACCCCGTTCTTTCATTTATCGGGAAGGGTTCTGGGTTCTTTCCGTCTCCCGCTCCTCCCTTTAGTTTAATTTGGTTCGAGTCCAGCTCCAGACTGTTTTAGTCTGTTCCAGCCCGTCCACGGCCTCGTCTCGTGAGGTAAGTTGGTAAGTATTCACGGACCTGTTGGTGTGTGTATGCGTGCGTGTGTGCGTATGTATGTGTGTGCGTATGTGCGTGTGCGTGTCTACGGTAGCAGAGTGTGTGTAAGGTATGAGTGAGTGTGAGTGCGGGTGTGTGGGCGGTAGATGCTATGCAGAGCGTGGTTCGTGGCTGGAAAGTTTCACCGAGGGGCTGATTCTCGGTGGAGCAGAGCTGGATTCTTTTAAAATTAAGTCCTCCTTTTTGTGTTTATACTGTGCCATGAATAAAATATATATTAATTGATGCTATTTCACAGCATACTTTCGTTAAATATTGTGTATAACTTTGGTTGTGATTTTGTCATTGTTGACTGTTGCTCTTGCATTATTTATCTTATCTGTAAACTATGGAGAACATACAAGATAATGCGTGTGAAAATCCTCCCAGTGTTGATATGCAAAATAATTCAGGCACGTCTATGGAAGGTAATTCCATTCATTCAAACTCTGATCACAACAATGCGGGTATTGCTGTAAACAATCGCCCTAATGAGTTTATCTCTAGCATCGATGTTCATACTGTAAATCGCATTCCTCAGCCTATTGTGAGTGGGCCATCTCAATTTAATCCTGCGCTTGATGTTGTTCGAAAATGGAATTTGACATTTTCCGGCGAAGAAAAAGGTTTCTCCGTGATCGAATTCTTAGAGAGAGTCGAAGACGTCGCTGCGTGTGCTTCTATGTCCCTAGACCTATTTGTCCCTGTCATCCCCGGTATGTTAGAGGGGCGTGCAAGTAAATGGTTCCGATTAAATAAATTTAAAGTCAAATGTTGGTCCGATTTCTCGAAGGAACTTAAAATTAGGTTTGGTCTATCAGACATGAATTTTGTTCTTAAACAAGAGATCCTACGGAGAACCCAAGGTCCTAACGAACCTATTGATGAATATGCGACTGGTATCCTTACCTTGTTTAACCGTCTTGATGTTGACATTCATGAGACTGAAATATTTGATACATTTTACCGTAATTTGGCTCCTAACTACAAACTCTTCATAAAGAGATCTGAGGTAAATTGTGTGGATGATATAATCAATCTAGGGCGCGAATACGAGTCTACTCTTCAACTGAATCACTTATATCAACCCCCTCCTCCACCCGATGCCTGTTCTTTCCCTGATACCGCCTGTCGCTCTGTGTCTAAATCGGTCTCCTTTGCCCAACCGCTCTCTTCAGCGTCATGCGCTGATCGTTCTGATTACCGGTCAAAACCTCCTCACTCTTTAAATAATATGGCAGGCAGTCTTCAAAATCAAAACGTACCCCGTAGGAGGACGTCTAGGTCCATTAAATGCTGGAATTGTGGAAAAGATGGGCACGTCTTCACGCAGTGTAACTCGAAGCCCCCAGTAAAATGCTGTCAGTGTGGCCTAGTTGGCGTATTTCGTGATATCTGTCCTCGATGCAATGGAAACCAGGGAAACTGATCCCGCACCCACGAGTTGGCCCGTCGTTGGTGCCCCAAACCTCTTCAAACCGCAAAGTTTGTGGTCTTCCCTTTGCGTCTCCTTGGGCCAAAATTATTTCCGGCTCGCGCTCGCTATATGCCCTTTTGGATACCGGATCCTCGAGTTCTTTCGTAAATCAGTCTCTGGTAGAAGGCATGGCTTTGAAATATCTTCGAGATAGTGAATGTTCCGCAACTTACGTGTCTGCCAATGGCCATCGTATGTGTCCCACCGGACGTGTTCGTATCCATTTCAAAATTCACAATTTTTCCTGGGACTGGAATTTTAACGTTGTTCCCGATTTGACTGTTCCCCTCATCCTTGGATCTGATTTCATGTTAGCCACCGGGTTATCTATCGATTTTATCAGCTGTTCATTTGCCTTTCGCTTTCGATCCAATGAAAACTTTCATTTCGAGGTCCCTTCTGGTAATAATCCGTTATGCCTTGTATCGAACGGCGTTCCCCTTATCGATCCATCCGATCTTTCCAATGACCAAGTCTCCGTGCTCAATGATCTTCTAAAAGATTTCCCTGAGGTACTTACTGCCAAATTAGGGTGTGCCAAAGAATTTTCGTACTGCATCGAACTGAAAGATCGTACTCCCGTCAGACACCCACCTTTCAGTTGCTCCCCTCCCAAGCTCGCCGCTATGAGAAAGTGTATCAATGAACTGCTGGAGAAAGGGGTCATTAGCCCATCAAAGTCTTCTTTTAGTAGCCCCGCCTTTCTGATTCCCAAAAAGGATGGCCAACCTCGTCTTGTGATTGACTATCGATCTTTGAATCGCAATGTTATATTCGACAGTTTCCCTCTCCCAACCATCGAATCTGCCCTGCAATCCTTCGGGAAGGCCCAGTTCTACTCTGTTTTCGACTTCAATTCTGCCTATTTCCAGATTCCTCTCGACCCTAGTTGCCGAGAATTTACGGCTTTTGCCACCCCCTTTGGCTTATATCAATTTAATAAAGTTCCCATGGGTATTTCAGTAGGCGGCCAAGCGCTGAGTCGCATTCTTGACTCCGTCTTCGGTGATTTAAAGTTCTCTTGTTTATTCTCGTATTTAGACGACGTCGTGATCTTTTCTGACACATTTGAGGAACATGTCGCTCATCTTCGCGAATTTTTCACTAGGTTGAAGAGGCACGGATTCACTGTCAATCCTGAGAAGGCATCTTTGTGTTCTAGAAGGATAAAGTTTTTAGGACATATCGTTTCCGGCTCCGGCATATCTGTTAATCCTGAGAGAGTGAAATGCATTCGTGATTTTCCCAGACCAAAGAACCTACGAGCTGTCCGTAGATTTCTTGGCATGATTGGATTTTATTCTAGATTCATCCCCAACATTTCTGAAATTTCAGCGCCCCTGAACTCGTTGAAAAAGAAAAATGTTCGTTTCTTCTGGAGCGATGCTCAAGAGCAAGCTTTTTGCCAACTTAAAGACGCCCTCTGTCAAGCTCCCGTATTGCACAACCCTGACTTTAACGGGGAATTTGTCCTTCAGTGTGACGCTAGTGATATTGCTGTCTCTGCTGTATTGAACCAAAGACTGGAGAACGATCATCTCGCCCCCATTGCTTATTTCAGTAAGAAATTGCTCGACTCTGAAACCAGGTACTCCACGTACGAAAAAGAATGTCTGGCTGTTGTCCTTGGTGTCGAGAAATTTCACTCGTACCTCGAACACCGACATTTCTGGATTCATACTGATAACCAAGCACTATCTTGGATGGCTGCCAATGTCAAAAGGTTAGGGAGGACTGCTCGTTGGATTCTCCGACTGTCGTCTTATAATTTCACTGTTGTTCATGTAAGAGGTAAAGATAATATTGTTGCCGATTGTTTGTCGCGCATGTTTGAAGGTGGCGAGACAACTGATTACGAGATCGGGTGCAGCCCCGATAATCATCTTCCTGTCTGCATCCTTCGAAACTACCCCTTTAGTTTTACCGAGTTGTCTGAATTCCAGAAGAAAGACGATGAATGTATCCGTCTTGCCGATAGACTTTCGAAGAAGGAACAAGGTTGGGAATCCTTTGAAATAAAAAGGGGCCTTTTGTGTTACAAAAGTCTTCACAACCGTACTTCTAAAATTTTCGTCCCCCAGAATCTGAGACCCATGATCTTAAATTATTATCACGATTCTCATTTAGGCGCCCACCTCGGTCATTTAAAAACCTTTCACAAAATTTCCCGGAATTATTACTGGCCGAACCTAAAAAGGGAAGTCTTCGAGTATGTCAAAACCTGTGATGTTTGCCAAAAATGTAAGCCTGCTCAGAATACTCAGATTGGTTTTCATTCCGCCGACGTTGCCAATTCTCCTGGTGAGAAACTATTCATTGATTTCTTTGGACCCCTAACTCGATCTCAATCTGGCAACGTGGGTATCTTATCTGTTATCGATGGTTTTTCTAAATTCATTTGGCTGTTCCCAGTTCGTAATATTAATTCTAACGTCACGGTGAATTTATTAACTAAACACATCTTCGGAGTTTTTGGTCCACCTAGGACGCTTGTCTCTGACAATTCTTCGGTCTTTACCGGCGCTACGTTCCGTAATTTATGCTTCTCCTGGGGTATAAAACATATCCGTCTGAGCCCTCATCACCCTCAACCGAACCTTGTTGAAAGATTTCATCGAAATCTAAAAATCTGTTTGTCTGCCTTCCATTATAACACCCAATCCCTTTGGGATTGCTATCTCTCTTTTTTCAGCCTAGGTTTCAACACTGCCATGCACGAGTCCAGCCGGTTCACTCCTGCCGAATTATTTTTGGGCAGGGTCCCCAACGATCCACTCTCTTTGAAATGGAATGTGGAGTATCTCTCCGAACCCTCCCGACGTCTGGATGTCCTGGAGAAATGGAAGATAGCCTCCGAGCAACTGATTAAAGCCAGAGACAGGGTGGCCCAGAGGTATAACAAGGGAAGAATGCCTGTGCCTTTCCGCGTCGGAGATCTGGTCCTGGTAAAGAGGTTCCCTGTCAGTTCTACCATGGATCACATTAGTAAAAAGCTGTGTCGAAAGTGGTCTGAGCCCAGAAGGATCACTGAGTTTCTGGGACCTGTTACGGTAAAAGTGGAGGATCTCTCCGGCCGTGTGCAATCAAAGGCGCACGTTTCCATGTTAAAAAAGTATTACTCCAGAAGTTCGTAGCATTGATTTATTTAGCACCCTTAAGATGTATTGGACTTGATAATATGGAGTTAACTTTGACTTGTTGCAAGCACGTATGCTTATATTGTTTTGTGTTTCAGGTAATGATTGCCCTGTGAGAAACACTTGTATCGTGAGGAAAAGAAACGTATTGATAGCTCGACCAAATTCCTTCGAAATCCACCCTCAGTGACTGAGAAGAGGTCGGAGTGTAATGGGATACTGTGGTCTGAACTTGTTTAATTCACTGGATTATTAATCGACAGATACATATGTTTGCCTGACTTGCCATAACTCTCCTTGGAGTCAATTATCGCTCGGTGAAAGGACACTGACGCTTGCATAATTCTTAATGAATCTGTGTTTGATAACGAAAGGACGTTTATTATATTGTATATCTTCAAAATAAGGTGTAATTATGACGTGTGCATAGATGTTTTCATATTCTGTTGTCCATTTTTAATGCCTGAAGTTATTGTTAAATTGATACGCTTAGTTATAGGGTGTGTACACACTTAGTGTTAAGTTTCGCCCGTGGTAAAATGAGCCCTTCTTGCCTGATCACCAAGTAAGGACTCATTTTCGAGGGGGTGTGGGGAAGATGTGCCGCACCAAGTTTCCCTTGGTGGCGCACTTCTCTGTATGTAATACATTCTTTGACCGCTATCGACCTTTCGGTCGATTTATTCCCTGGACGTGACGTATGACTCGTTTTCTCCTTGACAGAGTGCGCTTCCGGCCATCAGCCGAAGTGCCCTCTTCGTCAGTCTCGTGTCCGCCTTCTTTGAACTAGTTCGCAGGACGGTTGTAGCCGACATGGCGGTCGAGACAACAATGTACCTTTTGAGATACGAGATCTTTGACCTGTGCCGTTTACTTTTCCTTCAGTATATTTATCTGCTTGAATGCCCGGCTCTTTATCTCGGTCGCTATTTGGTGACTACCTAATGCTCTCAGCAACGCCCGACTATTAAGGTAACCCTTTTTTTTTTTTTTGGCTTGCTATGGTTGCGTGGGCTTATTAGTTATGTACATTTAACCGTTAATGCTGCATTTTGTCTTATTGATAGTTTTCTCTGATCTTGTGTGTTCTGTTTTTTGTGTGACTTAAACCCGTAAGGATGGAGGATGGTTTTAGTCAGTGGTGTGTTTGTTTGGCGTGTATGTGGTCTGAAGTTCGAGACCTATTGCCATTTATTTTTATTCGTCGATTCTCTCATGGCCGAGCTCTTGATGCGTGACGTTGTGTTTGACGCTATGACTGGTATTCATGTTCGTCCGTGGTGAGGCGATATGAATACGTTGCAAGCGTGATGGTTACGATGAAGCTACTGTGAATTATGTGAGGATGTGCTTTGCCTTCATGCGGCAATCCTTTGTTATATTACGCGTCTTGTATTGAGCTCATGAGTCCATGAAAGCACTTGTCTTGCTATGCGGACCTCTCTGTGTTCGTTATGTGTCTGGACAAAACTGATTATTCTACCCGTATACATTTCTTTTGGGTCTCTATGGTGTGTGTGTGTACGTGTGGTTGTGCTGTATGCCTGCCTGATTAACAGCATTCTCCTTTTCTTACAGTGTTATTTTTTTAAGTATTATTTACATTTTCTTATTTTCATTCCTCGGGCTATTTGCTGGCCTAATTATATATTTACGTTTGTTGCTTTCATTTGAATGAGTCTTCCTTCATTGTTAGCATTGTTTACTCGCCTCGTAACTATGGCAGCCATATTTATTCTTTATTTTTTTTCTTTCTGGGATGCTGTGTTTTTCAAACGGGGGATTGTTGCGTGATGGATCTCTTCTCTGGGATGCTGGTCCATATACATGGAGATGTGTGAGATGTAACGTGTATGTTTTTATTTGATGTGCGTGTAAGTTCTTCCGATGTATGTCCACTGATATTAATTCATTGCGAGGACGAATGTGTCATACGTCGCGTGTATGAAATTATGTGGAGGAAGTAAATCGTATGTTACAAGTTTGTGATTGAAAGAAGCTTGTGTGGCCAAGTTTGATATGTTTTCAATCTGCCTCTTGATATGTTTGGATGAATAACCTACACGATAAGTTTCTACGCATACCTCCGTGAGTAATATTTCAAGCTTGATTTTATTATTTTGTTTGTTTGATCTCTTTCACTTTATTTTCATTAATAAACCCCCATGTATTTTCACCCCGTTCTTTCATTTATCGGGAAGGGTTCTGGGTTCTTTCCGTCTCCCGCTCCTCCCTTTAGTTTAATTTGGTTCGAGTCCAGCTCCAGACTGTTTTAGTCTGTTCCAGCCCGTCCACGGCCTCGTCTCGTGAGGTAAGTTGGTAAGTATTCACGGACCTGTTGGTGTGTGTATGCGTGCGTGTGTGCGTATGTATGTGTGTGCGTATGTGCGTGTGCGTGTCTACGGTAGCAGAGTGTGTGTAAGGTATGAGTGAGTGTGAGTGCGGGTGTGTGGGCGGTAGACCGCTGCGCAGCGCGAAGGCCTGCAGACTACTGAGGTGCCATGTGGCCATCACGACAAATCATCTCAGCCGTTATTCTTGGCTTTCTAGATCGGGAAAGGTACGTAGATACTGCATACAGGAAATTCAAGGAAACCTTTCGAGAAAGGAAAACAAGATGTATGAATAATAGGAGCTCAGATGGAAAACCACTGCTAAGGAAAGAAGACAAGGTAGAAAGATGCCAGGGACATATCCAACAATTGTATAAAGGTAAAGACATGATACGGTTCTGGAACAAGAAGTGGCTGTCGATGCTGTTGATATGGGAGACTCAATTTTGACAGTCAGAATTCGACAGAGCTTTGAGAGACCTAAATAGGAACAAGGCACCTGGAATTGATGGCATTCCTTCTGAATTACTGACTGCCTTATGAGAAACCAGCATCGCGATGCTATTCCATTTAGTGTGTGAGATGATGAGACAGGAGGAGTACCATCCGATTTTTGGCAGAATATTGTTATTCCTATTCCCAAGAAAGTTGGTTCTGACAAGTGTGAAACCTACCGCACCATTAGTTTAATATCTCATGCCTGTACAATTTTAACACGTATTATTAACAGAAGAATGGAAAGACAAATTGAAACTGAGTTGGGATGAGATCAATTCGGCTTTAGAAGAAATGTAGGAACTCGTGAAGAAATCCTGACTTTACGGTTTATCTTAGAGGATCGAATTAAGGACAAGCCCACGCACATGCCGTCTATAGATCCAAAAATGGCATTTGATAATATTGATTCGACCAAGCTATTTGAGATCCTGAAGATGATCGCGATCAGACACCGAGAACGAACAATTATCTACAGTCTCTATAGAAATCAGTCAGCAGTGATAGAAATCGAGAGCTTTGAAAGAGAAGCAGCAATCCAGAAAGGAGTGAGGCAAGTTTGATGTATATAGAACAGGTATAAAGGAAATCAAGGCGGAATTTGGGACAGCAATCACAAACTAAGGAGAGGAAATCAAAACCCTGAGATTTTCTGATGATATGGTTATTTAATCTGAGACTGAAGAATATCTGGAGAAATTGCTGAATGATTTGGACAGAGTCTTGGGTAAGGAGTAAAAGATGAAAATAAACAAGTTCAAACAAGACAGTAATGGAGTGCAGTCGAACGAAGTGGGAGATGAAGTCTTAAAGGAAGTAGGTGGATATTGTTACTTGCGTAGTAAAGTAACTAGCGACGGAAGGATTGAGGTGGATATAAAATGCATATTAGCACAAGCAACGAAGGCCTTTCTTAAGAAAATAAATTTGCTCGCTACGAACATTGATATAAGGAATAGAAAAATGCTTTTGAAGAATTTTGTCTGGAGTGTAGCATTGTATGGAAGTGAAATATGGATGATAGCTAGCTCAGGAAGAAAGAGAATAGAAGCTTTTGAAATGTGGAGTTAGAGAAGAATTATTATGATGAGATGGATAGATCGAATCACCAATGAAGAGACAATGAATCGAATTGGTGAGAGGAGATCGATTTGGCTAAATTTGACGAGATTAAGTGACAGAATGATAGGAGACATCTTCAGACACCCAGGACTTGTGCAGTTGGTTTTGGGGGAAGTGTAGGTGGTCAGAACGGTAGGGGTAGACCAGGGTAAGAATATGACAAGCAGATTCGAGCAGATGTAGGATGAAGCAGTTACGTAGAAATGAAAAGATTAGCGCGGGATAGGCGGCATGGAGATCTGCATTAAACCACTTTATGGACTGATGTATCAAGCAACAACATATTGTGAATTCAGTACTGTGTCGATTTCTGCAATTACGATTCTCGCTTCGGAGGAGAAGGTGGTTCTCGTGGAACATTACTTTCAGTTTACGGAGTTAAACTTTAGAATGGGCTGTATTTGCTTCAAGTTAAAGAACTGTATAGGCAGAGATTTAATAAGGAGACACCAAATACGATAAACGTTAACTGTCGCTAACAAGTTCTGTCATGCAGGATCAGTCTTATGTCATTGGAACCGCACAAGAGGTCGCCCAAGAACAATCACCACAGAGGATAATGATGGGCGACTTCTCAAACAGGTGTTAAAGTCTCCAAAGCGTAGTGTACGACAATCATCGCTGAAACCCAGTTAGGCTGATATTGAAAATGCTGGGTGGATTTGTATTCCGCATTCAAGTTACTTAGCGTCTAATCTTTTCTTTAAGTCGAACCTGATTACGGTATTGCTGCCAAGTATTGTCCTTGACGTATGGGGATGCAGATTTCTTCTTCAGTATATCGTTTTCAGATGAGATCAGTATTACTTTGTTGGCTTCATCAACCGAAATACAACTCGTGCTTTTCGGTTTTGAAGTTTTTATGTCATTTCACAGAAATCACTACAGATCCACGGGTTACGATTTAGTGCGCCATGTTCGATCATGAAACATTGGGCCCTTATTTCGTTCAGGGTACTGCACAGAATCTAAAAATAGTGGACCAGGTACACGACGGAGACCTCATTACAACCCCATTCCTGCGGGTTTGGCACCGTTTTTGTCGCCCCTGAAACTTTCTACTGCGACGGAAATGGACGCAGTTAAGGTGGAACTACAGCCCACATCATAGGAGAGTAACTTAACCTTCAGCAACGACACTTTGAATATCACCTTATTTCTTGTGGAGCACTTCTCACATTTCCTTCCCCCTCTCCGAAACTCACGGTCATTTTTTGCGTCCTTGCAGCAACCTTTGTCCGTCAATATGTTCAATGATTTTCAGAAACATTATGAACAATGTGTGGAACATGACGGTACACATTTTGAACACATGCTGTAACAACGCATATAATTTTGCTTTTCCACATACGGTAGATAGGGGAACGTGTTTTTCCTTCGTACCAAAATCCCAACAACATAAAAATAATCTGTATAATGCGTAACTTATCAAATTATCATGAACATCATGAATGAACATGAACATCGAAATAAAGAAAAAGAGAATGATTCTGCAAGACGCAACTACGCTACTAGACGGTGAATGTGAGGGCGGCGAAGAATAGAAAAGTATGACAATGCATAAAACACTACGGAAATAAAACTCCATACCGAGAAAAACCGGCATTTTCCACATCATGCAGCAAAAAATCTGAACAGAGACAGTGAAACACACTGAAGTACAGAGGATGATACAGTATGAGACTGACGCAGCAAAGCACGCGCCACAGAACACAATGGATGCCATTATCTAGAACGTGTGACCACAGAGGACTTACGATTTTTGACGCTGTCTGCAATATCAGCGTATGGAGTATGTACACGTGTTAATGGGAGCGTAATTGCACGAGTGTGGTTGACTTATCGATGTATAACTTGATCTACATCTACATACTCATCACCATAGATTGCTGTGAAAAATTGAATAAACCTGCCGCTATATGGCAATGGATCTCAGTGGGGCAACTAATAAATATTAGGAATTGTGGAGTTTCTACTAAGGTCGACTGTAGCTCTGCAGACCATCTGGAGGTGAATGAATGAAGGTGAATATGAATCACGACATTCTCTGGTATCTCCTATAGAATAACGGTTAGTGTTATTAGCTGTTGTTCTTGAGGCACAGGTTGGGTTCCCAGTGCTAGTGGATACTTCAAATACTGCACTAGGGTTGGTATGTGGTCTAAATGATACACGCAGCTCACCTCCACTGGGGGGGGGGGGTGCGACTAAAATGAGATGCATCAGGACACAGCCTTGACCACCCCTGTAACGTAACGGCCCTCGGAGTTCTGGCTCCGAATCTTAGGACTGATAGAGATTTAATAATGCCAAAATAGGTGGTTTGTTGTTACAATTGTACGCAAAACTGACATTGGAAGTGTGCTTGGAAAAGAACTGCAATACTTAGGGTCAAAGACACGAGATCATATTTTTAGGATATTCTGTGTGCCATCGCCAATGATCATACACCTAGAAAACATCGTATACGGTACAGCAAACGTGAGCATAGGGCGGAAATGGAAATACTTCGCATTCATGAATGAGCCACGTTTAATTCTAGGTTCCAACGAGAAACGCCTTGGAATGTGGTTCAAAATGCAGAAACGTCAATGTAACCGTTATATGCATAGCATGAAACAAATCGGGTGCCTTATATCTCGAGTAATATTTTGAATGGTAATTGAATATCACCATAAACCAGGTTGGGTGCTCGGACAGGTTTCACTTGCAGCTCGCCAACTTTTGTAATTTCTGCCATATTACCAGCATACATGGAATTACATGGAAACGTTCGAAAATGCCTACGAGGATTTTACCACTTTGGCTTACTGGTGCACCAGGCATTTTACTAATAGGGCATGAGAGAGACCAGCCTGGACGGTGTTTGTCCGGGTTCCTGCAACCTGCGATAAGCCTGCCTAAATCCTTGTGCAATTACAGGGGAATGGAACAATGAATATCTGGACGGTGTATATAACCAGTGGGATACCACATTCCATAAAGTTTCCGTCATCGTGAACACCACAAATGGTCACAGAGCGAGATCTACTAAGAGCCTGCTGCATATCAACTCAGAATATGTCCTTGCTCCATAATTTAATTTAGCGTAGCTTTCTTCTTCCTACATATTGTTTTAGATTCACTTTCAATAACGTGGTAATGCAAATTTACAATAATTGTCAAAATATCAATCCTCATCTCATTCTCTTATCATTCATTGTATTTTACCTGTTACCTGTTATTTTTAAACTGACTTTTCCTCGGTTGAAGTACGCCTCCTGTCCTACATTTTGCGTTGTGAACTTCATCTTTTAATGGAACAAGTAAGATAAAATATCTATGAATGAGAACTGGAGTCCCCTGTGAGTTTTGAATTCATATGCTACTCATTTCATTTTTTCCATGAATGGCTTAATTTGCTCCATTCAGTCGTAGTATGTTGGGCTGGAGCGCTATCAACTTTAAACTACAACCTGTGGCATTAAAGTTCGGTGGATCTAGTCAGAACGGTTGATCCGGCAACACTGGCGGCACACAACGCTGCACCCGCGTAGCAGCAGGTTTTGACCACCTGCTCGCAAAGTTGTTCAATTGAGCACCGTGTGTGTGCCGTGTAAGACTAGTGTGACACAGTGCGTGTTTAGTGCGTTGGTTGTGAACTGCGAACAGAAACATGAACGACCAAAAGATCAATGCACAGTTTTCTTTGAAGCTTGGCAAGACACCGAAAGAAGCGCACGCGATGCCGGTACATGTTTATGAAGATCAAGCACTGTTCTTGAAGTGTGTGAGTGGTTCGACCGTTTTCGAGGAGGCCGGGAAAGTATTTCTGACAACCCCCGTAGCGGAAGACCAGCGACCGCCGTCAGTGACGAAAACATTCAGAAGTTGAGGACATTAATCACGAACGATCGGCGATTAACTGTGCGCATGATAGCGGGTGAACTGCAGATTAACCGATACCCAGAAGTTAGGGAAGAGGAAAGCGTGTTCTCGTCTTGTGCCACATCACTTGACTGAAGATCAGAGACAGGCACGTTTAGAGGCTTCACAGGATTTTGTCGAAACGGTGGATGCGACACCAAATTTCTTGAACTGTATTGTCACTGAGGATGAAACCTGTTGTCTCAGGTACGACTCTGCAACAAAACGGCAAAGCATGGAATGATGTTCTGCGGGATGCCCTCGTCGGAAAAGGGTCAGAGCCTAAAAGTCACGCATGGGAAGGGATTAATTCGAAGGACAGTAAGGTCACTGTCGTGCGTTGTTCATCTACGTTGATAGTACAGGACTATTCACCGAAATTATTGTCACAGGTTGTACATGAAATCTAATATATATATACAGCCTTGGAACCACATATATGGATAATACTATACAATTTTCCCCACCAGTCACGGTACTCACATTAAACATTGGTACGAGTACGCCGTGGCATGAGGCTGCTCGTCCACTGGAAGAGACTACACGCGATTACGAGATCAGGCAACTACGTACGCACTAGCGCGACTGATTCCATTGTAACGGAACCGCGTCCACTGCAAGCGACCTTGAGCAATCGACTTCAGACAACTATGGCCGACAACAGGCGACAAGCGACAGATCCCCCTCGGATGGGATTTGCCGCTTGCAGTTGCCTGTACTCCACGGTTCCTGCAATCATCCGGTTATCTGTGGTCCTCATATCCAACATTATTTTTATTATTACTACAGTATTACTCCACATTAGTCATGGATGAAGATACTGAAAATCAGAGAGGTGCGGTTTGTGAAAGAACACTCCTCTGAAATATGAAGTAAAAACGCTTTCATTCTCGAGATATACGACGCAAACTATGTTCGAAAGTTGCAGAGGAAGTGGGTGCTTGATAATGATAAATACTCTTATTTATTTATTTATTTATTTATTTATTCATTTATTTATTTATTTATCTAATATGCCGGGCTGAGTAGCTCCAACGGTAGAACGCTGGCCTTCTCTGCCCAATTTGACAGGTTCGGTCCTAGCTCAGTGCTATGGTATTTGAAGGTGCTCGAATACGCAAGCCTCGTGTCGGTAGATTTACTGGTACGTAAAACAACTCATGCAGGACAAAATTCCCGTACCCTGGCGTCTCCAAAAACCATTAAAAGTTAGTTGTGGGACATAATACAAATAACTTTATTATTATTATTATTATTATTATTATTATTATTATTATTATTATTATTATTATTATTATTATTATTATTATTATTATTTCAATACGGTAACATGTGCAGCTCCTGTTAGATTGTAATATAAAATGAAAAGGAAATGAAAAAACACATTTAAGTGGAAGCAGTACCTACAAATGTTCAACTATTCAGTTCATGTTCACAGAAATATGCTACAAATTTTTCTCTGATGCACGTAAGCAGTAGTAACACTTTTGTTTTCGCTTAGTGAAGCAAAGCTGGTGGGTGCACCACTGGCTTCTGATTGTGTTGTCGATGTAACAATGCCACAGCTTGATGTTGACCTCCTTTAATAATTTTAATAACTTGATAACGCCCGCTACAGAAACTCATACACACCTGTATGGAGTACTGACGCCAACTGACAGTCGAGCGAAGTCGCTTGCAGTGTACGACCTCAGTCGCATATAGTCGCACGAATCAAAGTCGCATATAGTCGCCTGATCACATGGTCGCGCCTAGTCGCTTCAAGTGGACCAGCAACCTGAAAGACGACCCCATACTGTGGCATACAGTTGATTGATTTGACTTTGAAGTGTAATGTAATGTGTTCCAGGATACTAATAAGTATAAACGTTTTTAGGATTGTTTCATATTATTACAAAGTATTCAGATCTCCTTAGATAACCTTATCGAACAATAATAGTAGTCTGTGATGTTGTTGCTTGTGTCATCAGTCCATAGACTGATTCGATGCAGCCTTCGATGCCAGCCTATCCTATGCTAACCTTTTCATTATTACGTAACTGCTGCATCCTATATCTGATCTAATCTGCTTCTCAAATTCATACCGTATCTACCTTTACCGTTCCTACCACCTACACTTCCTTCAAAAACCAACTGTCTAAGTCCTGGTTGTGTTAAGATGTCTCCTATCATTCTATCTCTTCTTCTATTCAAATTTAGCCAAATCGATCTCCTCTCACGAATTGTATTCAGTATCTATTCATTCGTGTTTCGATCTATCCATCTCACCTTCAGCATTCTTCCGTAATACCACATTTCGAAAGCTTCTATTCTCTTTGTTTATGAGCTAATTATCGCCCATGATTCACTTCCATTCACTTCCACTCCAGACGACAGGTCATTAAATAGTTGATGTACGCAATTCGGAATTAAAGTTTAAAATTATTCTAAGAACTGAGTGAACATTTTGGAATGTCTTCTACTGACAGCCTTTGCAGGAGTTTCTTGAAATTTTGTTGTAGTGTTCAAAATCCTAAATACTCATTGCAGGCTACAAGGGTTTTATGTCTTAGTCCACGACAAAACGTCACCTGATGAAAAGTACAGACTGATTTATGCTATGGAGACGAAAAATCAATTTTACCACTACATCGGAGATTTTAAAAATAATTGCAATTATACCAAGTTTGCTCCGAAATATACCTCTTTCCTAACAAAATACTATAAACGGATGTGGTTTAATTCCTTTTTACGAAAACGTAGGATATTTTTAGCTATAATACCTTGTGTTCAACAATAAAATGTAGCTCACGGGAATTTCACTGAGATTATATGCAAATACAGGAACATAATTACATGAGTGAAGAAGTAAATTTCCTCATTTTTTTTTGCTAGTTGTTTTACGTCGCACCGACACAGATAGGTCTTACGGTGACGATGGGACAGGAAAGGGCTAGGAGTGGGAAGGAAGCGGCCGTTGCCTTAATTAAGGTACAGCCACAGCATTTGCCTGGTGTGAAAATGGGAAACCACGGAAAACCATTTTCAGGGCTGCCGACAGTGGGGTTCGAACCTACTATCTCCCGAATACTGGATACCGGCCGCACTTAAGCGACTGCAGCTATCGAGCTTTCCTCAATTTAGGTAATGGATTAATGTACTCTACTTCATCATGGAATGTGAAGTGAAATAATACTTATCTCTTTCCCATTTGGATTATATGATACTATTAGAGCGATAAGCCATATTTATTGGAGAATGGTCGTAGGTGGTTTCCGCTGGCAGTAATTCCTTCGATATTTCAAGCGATTACATGATAATAACGTACCGAGGAGTTTCATGTAGCTCTTACCTGTATATGAATGATGTCACAGTGTAAATCTAATTTTATTTATTACTAAAACATAAAAAATTGGAGCATTGTCCTTATGGCACAGACAACGTGTTCGATTCGTTGAATACTCGTACATTGCTATGTTTGAGAATAATTAAATAATACACACCGACAGAATAGTATTTAAATGCAAGGTTATAATACAATCAGTCTTCTCACATTATTTGTTTAATAAATGTCCATAGAATCATACACTTATATCCAGTACCGGTAACTTTATATACTAACAGTAATGTCTTCCTCATACTATTCCACATATCATTGGGTCTCTCAAGTCAATCTGGATTATTTTGAGAGTTTTGGGGAAGATTTCTAGACCAGATTCAATTCGTGATACAATGCGACCTTTCAGATGAAAATTTTAACGAAGTTTAGAATATCAGTCATTCGGGTGGAAAGCCAGCAACTCCGTAAAGCGTTAATCTCGTCCCTGAATAATTATATACATTTCAAACAATTTTAAATCTAATAATTATGAACACAGTAAATTGTAGATTTTCAATGTCATGTCAGAAATCGGATTTGTATGTCATAATAAGTTTGGAAATAAGCAAAAATTCATGCCTTGAAATGTTTTTAAATATGACTTAAAGATGGTTATGTAAATAAAATATGATTAAAAATTTGCTTAGAAATTTTTTTATGTAAGAAAAGACGAGTAAAAACGAAGCGAATTTACTAATATACTTTACACTTTTCTATTTTGACAAATTTCCACTCGCGAAGCCAGTTACGTCCAAATTCATTAAATCAAGAATATTTCTAAGGAAAGGGAAATTAATAAACACAAACTAAATTACTCCATAAATCCAAAGTAAACCAGATATGTATTTCTGGGTGATTTCGGATAACAGATTAACGTTACGAAACTGTTTGCAAAGTTTGGGCTGGGAAGACTTGAGTGAAAGGAGACGAGCTGCACGACTAAGTGGTATGTTCCGAGCTGTAAGTTGAGCGATGATGATGAATGACATTCGTTGACGAAGATGTTCGAGAGTTATTTTTAAAAGTAGGAATGGCCATAATATGAAGATAAAGTTGGAATTCAAGAGGGAAAATTGGGGTAAATATTCGTTTACGGGAAAAGGAATTAGAGATAGCAACTGATCACCAAGGGAGACGTTCAATAAATTACCAAGTTCCTTGCAATTATTTTAGAAAGAATTAGGTAAAAATCAGATGGGAAATCTGCCACTTGGAAGACTGCCCTATCTGCAGATCAGTGGTGATTGACAACTCAGTGAGATGTTGGACGCACTATCGGTATTATATTTCTGGTGATAAATAATAATAATATTAATAATATTAATAATATTATTATTATTATTAATAATAATAATAAAAATAATAATAATAATGTTATTTGCTTTACGTCCAACTAACTACTATTTTAAGGTCTTCGAAGACGCCGAGGTGCCGGAATTTAGTCCCGCGCGAGTTCTTTTACGTGCCAGTAAATCTACGGACACGAGGCTGACGTATTTGAACACCTTCAAATACCACCGGACTGAGCCAGGATCGAACCTGCCAAGTTGGGGTGATAAATACCAGTCGACGAGCAGAACTGAGCAGAGCATATTGTGTTATGTCAAGCATTTTTGCTGTTTAGCCCTAAGCAACACTCATATCGTTCGTCTGGAACCTTAACTTTTTTTATTTTTTATTGATCATTACTGTCGACAAGAAATCGTAAGTAATCTCGCAGCTCTTTTCAGGTACAACTCCACATGAAGTGCGTTGCATGCACCATTTTAAAAGCATATCAGCCCTGTTTCAAGTCTTATATTCCTGGCAGTACCAGGAATCGAACCCGGGACACCCACGATGGCTGCTAATAGCGCTGACCATTACACTGCGGTGGTGGACAGCAATAAGTAATGTTACGTGAATGAACATGACTTTGCAGTTCTATTAACCCATCGACTGCTCTAAGTAACACATGCATTGCTGTTACTAGCATTGGAACATCTACGTGGCCTGCAGTATAGCAATGATGGGTGCATAATTACTAACTTACAATTCCCACTGGAAGGTTACCTCTCAAGTTAGGTACGTCTTATGACCTTAATTATCCGAGACAGAGAATCCCCCTTTTTGCAGTTCTCCGCGAATTCACTGTCTTCTTATCCCTTCTCGTAGTAAGATCTGATAAAGCTATCCACTTCACGAACCTTCATGTTTTATGCAGACGTGGAGATCAAGGAATTCCCTGCCCTGCCAGTAGAGTGGAGGAATGTGACCAGCAATGCGGTCGAACAAAACACTCATTGCGGAAGTAATACTTCGGTATTCGTTGGGAATGTGGACTATGCAGATGTAGCAAGCTGAACAGCGATAAACATTCCCTGTCAAGTGTCTTAACGATTCCATAGCTCAATGCAGTCGGGTAAGACTTCCCGAATATTCATAAAACGAAAGATAAACACTTGATCGTCATTTATTACTGGACAGCTAAGAAGGAAAATAGGACCACATAAATCTTGTTGAAAGGTTGCCAAACTTCATTTCCATATTGGACTAGTTCTTGCACTCATCGGACATCATACATACATACATTTTTTGTTAGTGGGTTTACGTAGAACCGACAGAGATAGGTCTTATGGCGACGATGGGATAGGAAATGCCTAGGAGTTTGAAGGAAGCGGCCGTGGCCTTAATTAAGGTACAGATGCAGCATTTGCCTGGTGTGAAAATGGGAAACTACGGAAAACTAGCTTTAGGGCTGCCGACAATGGGATCCGAACACACTATCTCCCGGGTGCGGGCTCACAGCTTCACGCTGCGGCTGAGATTTTTTTCTATGATGATTGTTACATCAACTGTATAGAGGTTGAATAGAGTGGGGCTCAAAGGGTCAATATGTTTGTTTCCGTTCGTTTGCATGGTTTTCGCGGAGATGGTTGTTTATCTGGATGAGGTTTCGTTGCAGGCAGGATTCAATTGGTTTTACCATGGGATTTCTCCCCTCAGTCATTTGCTTAAGTTTTATAATAAGTTTATCTCTGTTCACTGAGTCAAATGGTTTCTTTAAGTCAATAAACACTGCGCAGTAATTTCCTATTAATTCGCACAATAACCTTCACGATATTTCCAATGTATATTATAGAAAATCAAGTTATTAGAGGAAGATAGTAATTATCATACCATGCACGTAAGGCCATTTAGCGAATTAAGAGGCTTTGTTGTGGAAAAAAATGGGCAGTTGGCTGGCCATAAATACTATCCCCATTGAATGGAAGACAAAGAGCTCACAATTCCCTATGAATGAAGTAATTATAGCCCCTTTGTAATAGTGACAGAGCATTATTAAGGTCTAGTAATCCCATTCATGTACGATTTATATTATTTATGCTGCAGGTCAAATTTGCATTACGAAGAAGGTATATTCTAAAGAAAATTGCTTTTAATTTAAATAATTTATGGTGGGTTTCAGGATGTTTTGTTATATATGTATTTATTTACTAATAAGCATGAATGTGGGCTCGCCATTGAGATAGGACGATTAGCATTGTAATGCTGTTCTCTTACCCAATCGCGATTACAAAATTGGCTTTTCGTAAGCGCTAATTGGCACCAAAAAACACCGACGTCAATGCAATTAATCATGCAATTCAAGAAGAAATTCCAGGCGATTCTGTAACCTACAAACCGATTTACAGCGTCATGAATGAGGACGATAATATAAATTATCCTATCAATGTGAGCAACATGGATTTTCTAGGTTCAACCCGCACACTTGAAGTGCTTGACTTTATGCCTTGTTGATGGTCATTGAGAATGAATCGAATTTGGAAATGCAGGTTTTTGAAATATAATTCGTTTAAATTAGTTGGTTCTTCCGTGTGTGTCACCGTAAATTTGTCAATTAAAGTCGGCGTCCCAATAATTATTCTCTTGAGGAACATTAATCCACCCCGATTGTGTAATGGAACAAGACTCGCAGTGATGAAACTGATGCCGAATGTCATCGAGGCAGCTATTCTTAACGGAATGTCGAATGGAGAATATGTCCTCATTCCATGCATTCCCACCGAAACGCCTTTTGATTTCAAACGACTGCAGTTCCAAATTCGACGTGCATTCTCAATGACCACCAACTTCAAGTGTGTGGGTAGAACCTAGAAAATCCATGTTTCTCACGTGGACAACTGTATGTTGGATGCTCGCGAGGCGGACAGCCAAGTAATTTAGTTGTTTTTTCTGAAGAAGGAAAAACGAAAAATGTTGTCTATCTTAAAGCACTTGAATAATAAAATCAAGAAAATAGAATAAATACAATTTATACTTCTTATTTGCATATCATTCAATTTCAATTAAAGTATTCATTGTCAAGAAAAAAGTAAATATCATTCTTTCTATCATTAGTATTTAAACAAGATAACTATTTCAAAATTAAAACGATATTTACAAAATTATTTTCTTCGTCAGCAACGCACTGGGTAATACAGCTAGTATCTTAAAATAACATAGGGCGTTAGGGGTATGCATGTAATGTTTTTCTAGCCAGTAAAGAAGAATGCATCTGAGAATATATGCTATGCGCTTTTCACCTTGTCCGACTGGTTTTCAAATAACTGAGTCAAATATTTCAGGACCTAATGTGTTTTGGTGGCTTGAATGTCACACCTTCACCTACTGACGAGATTGGAAACCTCTCCATGTATCTGTAAATATATTTAGCATTGCAGACGATCAAGACATAGAGCAGACACAATGGATAAAAATATTAGGACTGCAGTGGGAAGAAAAAGGATTACCTTATCACTTTCTACCTAGGATCATGAACGCTAATTTTTCAAGAGCAGATATTGATTTCTAAAGGGTTGTGAGAAGAAGGAATGGTTGCGGGAGTACCTGCCATCAAAATGTGAAATTATCGAATTGCATGAATTAGGATGTCCACCATTTAAAACTGCTCTCAAGGAGCTTAGTGGAGAAACAATTAAAGAGTTTTTACGTCATATTCGCACGCACTTTTATTGGTTGTGTCGGAGTCCATGCTGGGAGGTGAGCAACGTATGTAAATTGCAGTGTTCAAATGACCACAGTACGAGAGAAACATTTCTAGGGTAAGGAAATCGTGACATTCCTATCTCATACTAAGTGAAACGCAGTTGAAGAGGATATTGTCAAGTTTTATGCTTGCAATACAAAACTACACACTTTTACTGAAGAAGTGTAAAAGGCATTACCAAAAACATTTCAAGTAAATGTAGCTCCAATTGCTGTAAAGAAGATTTGGGAGAATGTGCCTCGTGAGTGGACACAGGTCATGTTTTGTCAGAGGTTTAAACATGTAGTCTAAATCACGAGCATGTAAGTTTATCTAAGAGAACTTCAGTGAGAAAGTATCTTACGTATCAACTGATTAAACTGTATCACGGACCAAAAAGTAACGACTTGTCTTACTTATTAACACTGACCATGGCTTCGAAGAAAGCAGACAAGCAGACACTGAAAAACTTGAAGAGACGTACTGGGAGAAAGGTGAAGAGAAGTGCTGGGAGAAAAGTGTAGAATCATGCTGGGCGTGAGCTCATCAGTAAACAATTGATCTTCATCCTTTCGAGCTTCATCTTTCTACCTACCAGTACTGTTGTCCTGCCACTAAACTCGATGTTCGCTTGACCCGTGGTGCTTCTGCTATTAGTATGTTGGATGCTGCTTACAAAGACCACGATCTTGCGTACCGTGCTAGTAAACGTCAAAGCAAACCTGAATTGAGGCTTGTAGCTGATAAAAATCTGCTTCGTAAAGTTATACAGCGTGTGACATCACCTAATGCTACAATTGGCGAAAAATCGCATGGCTTGCCGTTGCCGGTGCAATGGAAGGAAAACTGATACTGGGTGGTGACATTATACATCGAAGACGGTAAAAATAATCTATGTAAGGAAGGACAAAAGAAATTTATTTGAAGAAAGAAAAGTGTATATATGCTTAAATAAATACGACTTATGAAACATGATACAGGTTCTGCTTGATTTTTTAAATGCTAATAATGATGTTGACTAACAGGTTTAAACTTGTTTTATGCAATAGAAGAGAGGGAAAAAATGAAAGTTTTAAAGTACGTCCTCTTTATTAATCCATGAATTGAAGTTGTTAAAACCAAGCCATTTGAAATACAGATTATTACCACGACGACGGATAACACTTTCAATTAAAGAGTGATCAGGATATTTTGTTTCCTGCAGTTTTTCGATGTAGAATCCTCCTTCAACAGGCTGTCCTGAAAGATCGTGAAGTAAATACATAACCTGTGAGCTCGCATCCGGGAGATAGTGGGTTCGAATCGCACTGTCGGCAGTCCAGAAAATGGTTTTCCGTGGTTTCCCATTTTCACAACAGGCAAATGCTGCGGCTGTACCTTAATTAATGCTATGGCCTCTTCCTTCCTATTACTAGACCTTTCCTCTCCTTTCGTCGCCATAAGACCTATCTGTGTCGGTGCGACGTAAAGCAAGTAGCAAAAAAATACGTAACCTGGATTAGGAAGATTAACACTGCTGATTTGACAAGTTTCTGTGCTCCAGATAGGTGCGTATCATTTTTGCAAAAAAAGAGACTTGTGTTTGCTGATGCGAACAAAATCACATTTTTTAAAGCGATGGTGCCACGGATCAGCTGTTTTGAATACAAGACGAATAGCCTCTGAGTGTGGTGTATTCTTAGTAACAAGACGTGACTTTGCGTCGATGGTGCGGTGAGGTGTACAGTTGTAGGTAAATCACAACTCTAGGTAGCAGATCAATCGAGCGATAAGAATCTTTTGGTGTAAATTATTGCGTCGTAGGCGCAACGGGCTTGTTTATGAAACTCGTGTGCGCTGCTTATCTTTACAAGTGAGGTCTTTAGGAGATAATACTGAATAATATACGCATGACGTAATTCTCTTTCTATTTCTAGAATTTCTGATTCATGACCTGTGTGGCAAGCATCATGAGAAACTCTTGAAATTTGCAAACGTTCTTCGAGTTAGTTAGGGCCATTCCGGTATCTTACGTCTACATATGGCAACAAAGGCTTGTAGATAACATAAGACCTCGTGCAGATATTTGATGTGAATGAAACTGCTTAGAAATAAACTCTTGATTCTTGCGACTCTTTTTCGCACTTACAGTTTCTGTCCTCTTGTAATTACGTCGTGTAGCGTCAGTAGCAAAATTATTGCTTTATATTTTTTAAGCCCATCTTGTGAAATTATATCCTTGTCAGGTATTCGTGAGAAAAGATGTTCTAAGAGACCATTAGTAAGTTTATAAGTAACAACTTTTACGATGACACTCATGGCATTAATCTTAACATTTGCAGTACCTATCCAAAACAAGATTGTGTCAGTTTGTCTTGTAAAGAGTTTTTCTATATAAGGAGCAAAGAGTGATCCATAGGTACTTTGATTAAAAGTATTAAAATGATTAAGATACTCTGGCATGATCATAACCTCAGACAAAGTAGGTAGATCTTGTTTTGCTGTAGTAGGTGTTTCAGAAATAACATCTGTATTTACAGATATAACTCGCTTAGAGGGTAAAGTAACGTTAAGTTCTTCCTCGTCCTATTATTCATCCCTATTCGACTTATTTTCCTCATCCTGATTCTCTTCCTTTTTCAGGCTTTTCTTCTTCTGGCTTCTTTTTATCTTGAGAGGTTTGCATGTAAAAAGGACTTTTAGTAGACATGGAAGATGAAGTAGAATTTAAAACTTTTTAGTGGTGAACCGAGTTCCATTTACAAACAGAAATCAGTATCTGCTTGAATACGTCCAAGCTCTTTAAATTTGTTTCGAATGTTGTTGTGTAATCTCTTTGCTGGATGTTGACATTAAGGCAGATGGAAGTGGACCAAGCACATCTCAACTAAACAACCATGACCTAGCTTTTATCTTTTCTGAAGGGCGTTATGAAGTAAATAATGTAGAAATAGATAGATCGAAGTATGTTGGTATTATAAGTTCAATGAGACTCCACGCTTCTTATTGTGATGAAGAATGTAATTTTTATGGATGGCAGGATGGTGTCGGAGAGCTACTAAACAGGACGGTACAATTTTCGGTACGTTATCATTAACACATATTCTCGGCTTTGCCGATTACTTTAGAAGTGTCATAAACAACGCAAAACAAGAACTAATCCTTATCCGTGATCGAAGTAACTACAATTCTCTTAAAGCAGAAGAATCACCTGTAGACTCGGAAAATACTCTACAACGTATATTTTGGAGGATTCCACGTGTAACATTATCTGATCGAGAAGAGATTCGAATGCTCAAGATTGTAGTAATTGATACAGCATTACCTATGCGTTGTCGGAGTCGGAAGCTGCATGACTATTCTGTGTTACTGCCTACAAATAGCCATAGCTGGGCTGTTAAAACGTCACATACTTCTGAAGAGCATTTGTATATTATTTGTAGATTTCAAACCCATCGTAAATTCAACAATGAAAAAAGATAGCTCACAGTTTGATCACTGCAAATTAAGAAATATTAGACTGTATCGCAACGGTACTGCTTATCTTTAAGAAAGCATGGACATTAATTTTGAGAAAAATAAAGTTGGCTTGCTCTATCACATGTTTTGTAAATTCCAATCATCGTATTACCCGAAAGAAAATCACCCGTTATTTTCTCCTGAAGAATTTAAAAGTAAACCAAATATTGCAGTTATAGACTTATCTTATCATTGAGAATCTATAGAAAAATCTTCTTTCGGCATTCGTTTAGAATTTGGAACATCTGAAATTATTCCTCGTAACACAACACATGAGTGACATCGCTTACGATCCACTATTGTTACAAGATTATAAATAAGGATAGGCATGCATCATGATCATTAGTGTGTGCTTCTACAATATGGAGCGGAAAGAAGATTAATACAGCACGGTTACAGACAATCGTCTTAATAACAAATAAAATTGTGAATGTTCGACCTGTTTACCTAGCAGCGAAACTAATACGCTACATCTTATTTACCTCTATCAGATAAGTGAGACTATTATGATGTTCTATAAATATGGAACCTTACCTCAGATGCCAAAACATCTGATCCAGTGTTTCGCAGATGGTTTTTGGTACATCCTACCTCTCCACAGTAAGATGTCCGTCGATGTATCTTCATGCAGTTTCTGTCGACGACTTACAAGCAGCGAAGTGAAAATCGTGTCGATTGGGATGGACTTAATCCGAAAATTGTAAATTGTAGACAGTGTATGAATGAACTACTTTAATATTCTTTTCAGTACCACAAGGATGACATCGAGATAAGAACAGCAACAACTTCTTTTCAAAGCATAACATTCATAGCATAATATATTTTCAAAACAGCATCAAAACATTCCAAGAAAACAAAACAAAATATGGACCCAAATTGATCATATCTGAGAAAGAAAGGTAGATTATAAGTGAAGGGATGATGAGGTTCTAGGATTATAAGAAGAAGAAGAGAAAGCTTTATATAGAATGAGGTCCATAGGCGGCCATATTTGGAAACAAGAAGAACAAACAATAAATATACAGATTAATGTAAATGTTGCAGAGGGCTTCAAAATTTTTCACGCATGATACCTCTTCACAGTAAGATGTTAATTTGTACAGCAAACTTGTCGCCAGCATAACAAAGATTGTGGTAAAACCCCACCCAACCCACTCAATCATCCCTCCCCCATCCCTCGAGGATATAATCCGATCCGTCACAATATCCCTCCTGACATCCACCCATACCACGGACAACTCGTCCTAGCCCAACTCCAGACAGCGGTCAACCAGTCTCTGAACGCCCACTTCCAAACCTCCCACTTCCATTTCACCCGTCTCGAGACCCTAGTGTAAACATTGCCCACAATCCATCCCATCGTTCCCGGCTTCCTCAGTCCATCTCTATCCTCTTTCTCAATATCCAATCCTTCCATTCCAAACGACTGCACCTTAAAGCCCTTACTGCACAACATTCCACCCAAGCCATCCTCCTCAATGAAACTATGCTTCGTACTCACCAGTCCGCGCACCTCCCCGGCTTCACGATTCACCGAACCGAACACCCAGACTACATAGGGCATAGGGGCTTTGCCATAGCCATCCGTTCATCTCTCCCCACCCGTCCCCACACCCACCCCACCAACTTCCCAGGAGCCGTTATCACCACAGTATACTTCCGCTCCCGGATCCTCCGCCGGGCAACCATATACCACCGGTCGAACACCCCCCTCCTTCTAGGCTTAATTACATATCTCAGCGACACCTTATCCCCCTTCATCCTCATAACCGAAATCAACCTAACCCACCGATCCCTTCTGTGCCATGACCGAACTACAGAACCACCTCAGCGATCTGAACTGCTCGCTGATACCCTTTCCCGGCCCCACCCGCATCGCTTCCAACACAACAGCAGATACCCTAATAGCCCCCTACTCACTAACCCACCTGATCACAGTACAATTACTTTCCAGTATCGGAAGCGAACACTTCCCATTCCCACTCCAAATCCCATCCAAACCTCAGGGCCCCGACCTCCCACCCTAAGACAGTTCTTAACTTCTCCAAAGCCGACTAGCCTTCCTACCACGCCACACTCAATCAAGCCCTCGAGAACCCCTCCCCCACCCAACGACCAACCATCCGTAGACAGCCTAAATACATTTATCCTCTCCACCATATCCACAGCATAAGAATACAGTATCCCCACAACGCTCCACTCCCACTCCCATCGTCGACTACCCTCCGTTTCGTCCACCTCCATAAACTATCCCGCTATTAATACCGCGAATACATTAGCTCCCTAGATCCCTACTTCCTGCGCCTGCACGGTCAAATCCTTCGAACCATCCGCAAATACCTAGCTGCCCGCTCCCGTCACTCCAGGTCCCAAACCTGCTCCAAACTTAATGCCCTTCAAACCCATCCAGCAATGATCTCGGAAAAACTGAACACCCTCCTCGGCACCAAATCCGCTCCCCGTTACCCCATCTCCATGGAGGCATAGCTCCAGCAGATAGCGAGGAGAAACTGAAAGCCTTCGACCCCTATTTCAACCACAGTTTCAACACACAGTGATCCTCACTTCGATAAATCCAACTGTAACTTGACCACGCTTCCCTTCCCCCCACTCAAACATCCTGACACCCAGACCCTGCAAAACCATCGTCTCGACGCGTCCACCACGCAAACCGAAATCCAATCCGTACTCTCATAATCTCGGAACAAAGTCTCTGGCCCAGATAAAACCCGCTAACTCCATATCCGTTATGCGACTCCCACCTTACTAACCCTACTGGATGACCTCTACACCTTCATTCTCCGCACTGGATTCTACCCCTCAACCTGGAAACACACAACAATGCTCCTCTTCCCCAAACCAGGCAAGCCTGCATCCGAACTAAGCTCCTACGGCCCCATAACCTCATTACAGTCCTGGTAAAAGTCGTAGACAAAATCCTATTGCGTCGCCTCCACCCCCACCTACAATCCCATCACCTACTAACCACATCCAAGTTCGGATCCCGCCCAAAACTATCCACAGAAGACCAACTCATCCGACTCATTCAAACCACCGCCAACAATTTCAACCGTGCCCGCCCACCCTCCTAACAACCTTTAATTTCCAGCTCGCTTTTCTCGACTCGGTCTTGCACCCCGCCCTCCTATTCAAACTCAGGTTTTTCGCCCTAACCATCTCCTACGTCCTCTTCATCTCCTCCTACCTCTCGAATCACTCATCCCAGATTTCTATCAACAACTAACTCCACCCCTCCTCTCCCCTCACACTGGGCGTCCCACAAGGTTACCCCTATTCCCACTCCTAATAATCCTTATCGTGGCTGACGTCCCCCAACCACCTATCCCCGTCCAAATCGTTCAGTTCGGCGACGACATCGCTATTCTAGCCCCCCTACACGCAGTCCAAGCCATCAATCGTTCCGTCCAACCCTACCTAAACACCTTCCTCTCCTGGTGCAAGCGGTCGCACCTAAAACTGAATCCCGAGAAGACCCAGTCCATCCCCTTCCAACGCAGACGGGGAAAACCAGTATATCCCGCAAACCAGACCACCTCAAACTCCAGATCCTCATCTCCCATATCCGAACCCAACGCATCCTGAAATATCTAGGCATCCTATTCGACCAGTACCTCACCTTCCGCCCCCATTTCCAGTACCATGAAACCAAGACTGCCGCCCGAACAAGGCTCGAGCGCTACATAGCCAGGACCCGGTGGGTCTCAAATCTTCACTCCTTCCTCACATCTACAAATACTTCTTGCGACCCCCCATCACCAACGGCCTCATCACCTGTGCGGCCGTCGCCAACATCAACCCGAACCTGTACCGCCCCCTACTCTCCATCGAACGCCGCACAGACCGCCACTCCCTCCGACTCCTTTCCGCTACCCCATGGCTGACCTTCTCGATATATTCCCCTTCCCACTTCTTGACCCAATTCCAACGATCCTACCGACGAGCCCTAGACCGCGAAAACCTATCGCTTAACCAACTCCTCCGCGGACCCCCTCTCCCCAACCCCCACTTCAGCCAAACACCGTACCACTTTTCCAGCGTTACGGTCTAGTTTGCCTGTCTCTCCCCCTGGGGGAGGGGGTGAAAACCTTTCCCAGACCCTAGGTCGACTCTTTGCCACTTTCCGCAAGGATGGTGGCCATACTTGGCCCTTGGATTAGAAGCCGGCAATATTTTTGGTCGAAAACCGGGAGGTGGTCCTCAGGGAGAGAGAAAGAGAGAGAGAGAGAGGGAGAGAGAGAGAGAGAGCAATCACTCTCTCTTCCTTTATTTTTGGTAGGGGGCTGGGAGTCAGCACCCAGGGAGACAGGAGATAACCCTCTCCACCCTCCCTAAAAAACTCGGTCCCTACCCTAACCCAATGAGGTTGGGTTAGCGTCCGTGGTTTAGGTTAGGATAAGACGTCATCGTGATGTGATTGGCTAGGGGTCAATGAGCTTGCCTGCACCTAAAAAATGCTGGTTCAGCAAACATTCAAATTTTCCTCTAAAAGCTTGGAATAATGCTGACGTAGCACCCATTGTTTTAGAACATTCTGAGTGCATCTACTCACGATAAGCGGAGGATACCGTGGATGTTATTCTGCAGCCCTTACCTACAGGGGATGTGGGTAGAGATATTTTTCTGAAGATAGGACACGTCGTCTTGTATGAAATACAATGCATTCGTTACTTCCATCCACCTATCTCAGTTTCAACTTGGACTGTGTAAATATCAAAGAGACTGATGTAAGAAAAAAGGTTCGTAACTCCACTACTTAGGTAGCCAGTCTGTTTGGTGAGTAGTATGAAAGGTTAGCTTAAACGGGTGGTTTGGATTGGCAGGATAGTTTGTAATATCACCACTGACTTTGTGAGAAATACATAGAGAACTTTCCTCACCCTTAAGTTATTATAACAACTGTTGAACTGTAGAAGTGACGAGAATTTGGTCAGCCTTTGCTGCAAGAAAATCAACATACGTATAACAGAAGAATATCTTAGTAAAATACACTTAATATATGCCTTGAAAATTACCTCCAGCGCAGTCTTAGAAAGCGATTACAATAAAAGTGCAGGACCATCGAACATACATTAGTAACTTGGAATTCAACAATGTCGCGTTTATTAAGGTCACTATTAAATGAAAGTTCAACTTTGATGGACCAGCCACGATGTTCAGATACCTGATAGCATTCTCAATGGATTCTTAATTGAAGGATGGATAACATAATCACGGAGGGCAACAAAGACAATGCAAGTACGCTCTTTAGTCTAAGACGAAGGACGACTTCGGTGGAGTGACGTCTGATCGGCCAAGGTGGTAACGTAATTTTCCACGAGGGCCCATGAAATCGTGAACAATATGAAAGATAGTCTTACAGAAGAGATTGTAGAAAGTACCGAGGACAACAAGCAACATTGGAAACTTGCATCTTGACAAATCCTGTGGCTCTAAAATCGGTCACTTGAACCATCTAAGAATCCAAAATACTGGTTCCAGAAACATCCGCATATCAGAAATGTTATATAACAGCTTCACGAATAAAATTTAATCATGTAAGTCTCCCAAAGCATAAGCATCAAATACGGGCTGTTCAATCACCTACTTACTCCCACTACAATAACGCTGAACAACATTTTCTTCAAGTGTAGTCGCCATTTTGTGCAGTCGATGATTCTGTAGAAGACAATTGTGCATTGCCGTCTACCATACCAACTCTGCTAAATGGACTTAGCTACACTAGTTGTAAACACTGTTATAGATGTCTGATTAGTGTTCAAATGGCAATTTACGTTATATATCACAGTGAGCAATATGCCAAAGTGACAATGAGAGTGTGAGTGGTCTGCTACAATATTCGCTTTTCTGTTCTCTTTTTGGGCATGGGCATTAACAAGCGAACTATGTGCGTGATTATTTTGGTCAAATTACATATATCAATTAGTATCCAAAAGTGAATCCATTAATTAAATTAATGACCATCGACTTTAATGCACTCCAATGATATTATTTTACTCGGTAGTGACTGGAAAACCTATGACGATATACATCATTGTACTGAATTTTTATGGAGGTAGGAAGTGGGAGTGATGAATGAGTGGCACTTTGAATCCTTGCCTATGAACGTGGGATTTTTTAAATTAAATCTCACGTCCCTGTGGTTTCAATTCCACATAAAACTTGACGTGCGATAAACAGCCCAGTAAAACTATAAGCTTGCTTATTGTGTACATGCGCATTCTGTTTATCGCTCGGTAAGTTACTATGTTATTAATGACATCTACAGGGTCTCTCTACTAAAGTAAGACCGAACGCTCGGTGTTTGGCTGCTGCTTTAGCCGAACTTATGCCGCGCGCGGCCACCTTGCTTTAAGCTTTTCTTATAAAAGATTCTGGAAGCGTCGTCTTTCCTGGGTTATAGCAGCATTGTGTCTGGTAACCGCATTCTGCCTGACGTGAGTGAGTTATGCCACTGTAATGCTGCTCATTTCATTCCTAATCTTTTCTTTCAGTTCCCCAAATGTGAGAGGATATGTTCGATATACTTTTCCTTTCACTTTACCCCACAAGTAAAAATCACACACTGTTAGATTTGGAGGACGAGGGGGAAATGGACCAGCACTGATCACTTTGTCTGAAAACACTTCCAAGATTGTAAGATAGAAACCTTCTGCTGTATGAGCAGGGGTTGAATCTTATTGAAACCACCCACGCAATTCTTCTTCCGTTAGCTGATGGAGGAACGCCGTCAAAAGTCATCTTGGTACCTCTCTGCATTTAATGTCGTATCGAAGAAAATAGTCCCAATTTTTCATCTTGCACTAACAGCACACCAAACCCCAATCTTCCTTACATAATGAGGGACTTCATAAACACCATTAGGATTTTCTTCAAACAAATAGCGAGAGTTATGACTGTTCACATGACCATTAAGATAAAACCAGAACTTTTACTTACGAAAATACGGTGTAGCATTGATAACTGTCACACTATATCAACAGTTGCCAGGTCGAACATGTGCAGGCTGCTTGCAATGTCAAGAACTAGGTGCACGCCTCCCATACTGCAGCTTACGTACCGCGGAGTAAAACCGCCGCTTCGACGGTTTTAGTTTATTTGAGAGCCCTGCATAGTAGGTACAGCAATATTTACGAAATAACTCTTACCTACTACGGAATAGCAAAATTATTTTATCGTTGAATTATTTACCTCAAAAACCCCCAAAATATATTTTATGCTCTAATTGTGCGACAGAGATCTTAAGCACTCGCTAAAGTAACATTATGTAATATATTACGCGCAGTGAGTTAATTTTACTGCCCTGATTCTCTCTTACAGGAAGTATTGAGGAAATAGAGATAAGTAGGTTGTGAAAAGCTATCATCACAGAGGGATGTCTGCAAATGAGATGCTACAATTTTAGTAGCCTGAAAGCACCACAGCGGCGAGAAAAGTATGAAAATTAAATGAATATGAGATGTATGAAGCATCTCACTTTGGAGATAAATATCCCGAGGATATAAAATTGTGCTGGCTCCTATTACTTGGAATTATATTCCACATCCAGCACATCCAGTGAAGTACGTAATAAAAGAGGGAAGGGTTTTTAAAAATCTGCAATTCTATGACGTCATTTAAAATAACGTTTATATGGGATGTTCTAATATAAACTTACCATTATTATTACTGATATCACTCGCTTTGCCAAAATGAAACTCAGAATATGCACCTAGGTTTCGTTACTGCTCCTTCTAACATCCATCCTATGGATAACTTCCTTATACTTCTTCCACGCGTGATATGGGCAACAGATCTTGCAGACAGATACGAAACCAAATTTGGGTAGATCCATCGTGTTCAGAAATTTCAGTAGGTGGGAAAATTCTTAACCCGAATTGATATGAAAAAGAAGCTATAAAAAGAAGGGTGGGAAAGACTATGTCAGACTATGTCATGGAATTTACAAATCCCTGTCCATATCCATCCAAGCAACATTGAAACATTACTGTACGGTGCTCAGAGCACCGTGTCTATAAAAAAAAACCCATGGTACTACAGCCCTTGAAGGGCCTTGGCCTACCAAGTGACCGCTGCTAAGCCGGAAGGCCTGTAGATTATGAGGTGTCGTGTGGTCAGCACGACGAATCCCCTCGGCCGTTATTCTTGGCTTTCTAGACCGGGACTGCTATCTCACCGTCAGATAGCTCCTCAATTCTAATCACGTAGGCTGAGTGGACCTCAAACCAGCCCTCAGGTCCAGGTAAAAACTCTGACCTGGCCGGGAATCGAACCCGGGGCCTCCGGATAAGAAGCAGGCATGCTACCCTTACACCACGGGGCCGTGTCTATATGCGGCGGAAGATATATCGAGAGTAACGGACCCAGTCATCGAAAAGAACGGAAAGGAGATTCCTTAGGAAAATCTTAGGTCCAAAGAGGTCACTAAATTCACAATCCATATTCCGAATGAGACTGAATAGAGAACTTCATGAAAAAGTTGAAGAAACGAAGACTATCTTTTTAAAGGCACATTAGGGGGTGAATCCAAGAAGCCTGGCACACAGGATACTTGGCCTACAATAAAAGTGAAAGGGACACATCTTCTGTGGCTTAAGGAGGTTCAAAGACTTGGAAGAAGTGAGGTCCAAGAGGGAGCTAATACAGAAAAGAGGGCCGATGACCTTCGATGTTAGGCATCATCATCATCAATACTGAAAGGATCAATGTTTAGAGGAAATTGCGGAAATGAGGGATGCACCGGAGAAACTCCTCAAGTTACGTAACGTGTAGGTAGAATTCAAAGACTTAAGAATATCTGCCTGCGTCTTTATCGGTGTCCCCGGGTTCGATTCCTGGCAGGGTGAGGAATTATTATCTGGATCTGAGGGTTAATTCGTGGTCCAATCAGTCTACGTGATTAAATTCATAGACGACCCATCTGGCGGTGACACAGTGCCCCGGTCTAGGGAGCCAAGTATAACGGCCAAGAGGATTCGTCGAGCTGACCACACGACACCTCATATTCTACAGGCCTTAGGGATGAGCAATAGTGGCTTGGTAGGCATGACCCTTCGGGACTGTTGCGCCATCGGTTTTGGTTTGGTTTGGTTTAGTTTGGTTTGGTTTGAATATATGTTTTAGATACACAGGCGTATAGGAATGGATTTTCTGACAGAGGATTCTATAACGTACCAGAAAAATATATTGGGCAATCATGCACTCATAAATGCCTATTAATAGTGTTGATCTTCGATTCGGCAACCTTGTACGTAGTCGACGAGCGATTATAAATAATTGTGCTATGGAGTAAGTTTCCATCGGTTGAATTAGATTCTTTATTTTTTGTATTTTAAGCTAGGATTGGGACTATTATGCGTGTACTATATAATGGATACTACGTAAAGAATTTGCCTGGATTTGCATTGTGGAAGGCATGGACACCACTCCTTGGATAGCCAGTAGTGGTTTCATGTTCGATGCTAATTAGTGGTGAAGGTCCATTTAGTCCTAGTTATTGAGTTATGTAAAGTAGTTGTGAGGTGTAATAGTGTTCCGAGACCCTGGAATCCAGTTCCTAAGGAATATGAGATAGAAACTCCGATGTATTGTGAATGGTGGATGTCTTAAAAAGAAATAAACAAATTAAGAAATTAATGATTCTCTTCAGTTTCAAATATATTGCTCATCCAATTCACCAAAGTACAATCCTTTTACAGCCCTATGGCTATACCTATCAAAATATAACCTTAAAACACTGTCGACAAATATTAAAAAGTATTTATTTTTATGTCCAACTGCCCTTTTTCTTATTGAATACGTTTCCAACCTTGTACGAAGGTGGTTCATTAAATCAGATAAGGAGACACCTCAGTTGTACACTATACACAGTCTACACCATTCTTATTTTCCACCTCACCAAAACATCGTTTTTATAATGGCCAATTCTCATATCAATCATATTTCTTTATTAATTATTGTAAGATGCTACTCATCGAAAGCAAACTTGGTTTCCAGCACCAAAATAAGGATGGAATAATCTTCTGACACAATGTGGACTGGGTCCACCTAAAATAAAACCGATTATGTGACGTCGGACCAATAAGAATTTGGAAGAGTTCAAGCTGATTCAAGTGGCTTAGTTTAAATAACTTGAAAATACGATTGCTGTGGGTGGACAAATTGTCAGTGGTGTGAACACGGGGAATAATGTAAACCTGGAGGAATAATAGGTGTCACCGGCAATTGCGAAATTATGCAAACATATTATATTAATTGCACCATTGTCTACCCCCTTACACCCTATAGCACCAAATAGTGTCAACTATGAAAGTGAGAGAATTTCTACGAAGCGTCATGGAAACAGATGCTCAGATGGACAGCCAAGATCTCGATATTGGATCGTGTTTCTAATATAGGCACAGAAAAGCGGTTGGCGTTGCAGTTTTCTTGAAGAAAACGCTTGCAAATCAACTATTATATCTTCGACTTTTGTTGCGGGTGGAAGCAGAAACAGCAAAAACAAGCTACGCTAAATGAGTCCCATGGCATGACTTAAGTAACGCTACTCGCGCAGACTACACGATGGCATAATGAAAGTAAGTCATCATTCCGAAACCGCCAAAGTCCGAACATCATTACTAGCCTGGTGCAGCCGTTAAAAGGCATACCCTCCAACGAGCGTGGAAGGCATCTCCTGTGCATGGGAACAGTTTTTTATAATGGAGTATAGTGTTATGTGTTGTGTTTGTTTTTCAGGTATGTTGTGGACTCTATAGTTACCCAGACAACGAGCCAGTGGAAAAAAAAAATCCTTTGAAGGTCAAAATCTCCGACCAGGCCGTGAACTGAACCCGGGAACCTCTGAACCGAAGGCGAGTACTGTACACTGACCATTCAGGCGAGAATCAGGAGCCAAGATCGAATCAAATGGGTTTAGTGGAATCAAACTGCCGGACTGAGTGGCTCAGACGGCTGAGGCGCTCGTCTTCTGTCCCAAACTTGGCAGCTTCGATCCTGGTTCAGTCTGGAGGTATTTGAAGGTGTTCAAATACGTCAGCCTCGTGTCAGTAGATCTACTGGCATGTAAAAGAACTCGTGCTGGACTAAATTACGGCACCTCGGCATCTCCGTAAAAGTAATTATTGAGACGTAAAAACAAATAACATTATTATTTGAGTCAAACTGAAAACCCTGGCATAAAAAGATACCAACGTTGATGAACATGATGGTGACACTGAATGGACACGTTTTATTAACTTGGCTTATTTACTTAGCGTATGGCTTATGCAGAAAATTCAGTTATATATATACAGATGAGAAACAAAGAAATTTGTGCTTCACAATTGAATATCAAGTTTTTCAATCCAGCGTACAGCATGAGGAGTTACCTGCAGGAAGTCTTCATCACCGTGATAGGCTAGAATCTTACATTCCCTTATTATGATTTACTGTATTCATCTTATTCTTTTGTCCTGAAAGAGCATGTGCCTACATAGGCTATAGATAAGTGGATATATTAAGTCGAAGTAAACTATTTTACATTCAGCATAACAAATACAGGTACAGTAGTACTGAGGACTCCTTAAAATCACAAAACATGAACTGCTGGGGTAAATACAATAGAAACATCCAGAATGATCTGTCGTCACTAGTATCTGTAGGCTGTTTAAGAGGAAAAATCCCTTAATTCTAATTTAATCAACATATTCTTCTACTGTAAATTGAATGTCAGTGAAATAAATTTCAAACAAACAACTAACAACCACACATCTCAGCCACATTTGTTACTACGAAATTTTCAAGTTATTCTTTCCCTACTTTATCATAGGGTTTATAAACCGAGATTTATTAATAATGTTTTACTTAGCATTTGTTAACTAAAGTAGTGTAAAATCGAGGAATAACCGCCGCCACTTCACCCAGCATTTTGCCGCACACTAACCTATTTCGACCCTCTGAATTTCGTTAAAAATAAAAATACTAACAATTTATTTACTCATGAAATGGTATGTACTTCTGCTTGTCTTAAATTTGAGGTACTAATTTTGGGACTTCTCATTATTCGTGACATGAATCGGAAAATATTATAGTCCCACTATACGTACAAGGCGTATTCTAATTACTTGCTACTCTCCCTTGATTTTATATCTGTTGTGTTATTGAAACTGGGCTTCTGATTTACGATCTGTTGTTTTTCCAATTGAGTAGATAGGCGAACTCTCGACTTCATAAATTGTTCGCTTCATTGCAGAGTAACAAAAGTTATATCAGCTCGAAGATAATCTTGTATGGCCGTTCGTAAACTGCGAACTCGAAAATTATTGTTCTCGTGGAAGTAAATTAGCGTCGATGAAACCTAAACAAAGACAAGGGAAGTAATTTACACACAAAATTGAATGTTAAGTAACTTCGAATTAAAAACAATCCCTACAGTAACTTACGCTACATGAATTCTCACTTTATGTAACATTTTACTAACCAATCTAGATGAAATCTCACTTTATGTAACACTAGCAAGATACCCGTGCTTCGCTACGGTGCTATACTGATATTTATAATTGAATGCTTATTGTTTTAGATATATCATCCGCCGAAATTCGCGATCTGACTCGTTTTCTGCGAGAATCCACCAAAATTCCCGATCTGACTCGTTTTCTATTAGATTACGGCACGTTTCCTCCCATTTTTCAATCTTCTTTTCCAGCAATCGATTTCGTACTTCCCGGGCTAGGCTCAGGTATTCCTCCCGGTCAGTTGGGTCCGTAAATCTTTGCCACCTTTTCCTATAATCATTTTTAATATGGATAAAATCCTTCAGGAGATCCGGCGTGGTATCATATTGGGTGCCTTGGCGGCACTGAACCTGCGGCCGGACTGCATTCTTAGTTATTACCCGTCCAGGAGCCGTTTCCAGCGCGGTTCGCACATTTGACGACGGTTCGGAACATTATTATTATTATTATTATTATTATTATTATTATTATTATTATTATTATTATTATTATTATTATTATTATTATTATTATGTGTTGCTGGAATGAATGATGACAGGGAAAACCGGAGTTTCCGGAGAAAAACCTGTCCCGCCTCCGTTTTGTCCAGCACGAATGTCACATGGAGTGACCGGGATTTGAACCACGGAACCCAGCTGTGAGAGGCCGGCGCGCTGCCGCCTGAGCAACGGAGGATCCTTATAAGTACATTAAGAACAGTAAAATCAATTGGTCTCAACTCCTTTTACACCCCACCGCCGTTAAGTTCATTTACCGCCACCCCCCCCCCCCCCCAAATTAAAAAAGAAGGCGTTTTCCTTTATGTTTAAAGGAGATTCCAAACACCAATGTTCACGTCTATTACCTTCAGTTTTGAGACATAAGTATCCCCATAAAAATAATTTACTTTTTTCACTTTATTTCACACAACTCCCCCCCCCCCCCTGAGTGAATTTTCCCGCAAAGAATACTTGTTTCTTTAATAGTAAAGGATCTTCTAAATACCAATTATCACGACTCTAACTTCTTCAGTTTTTGACTTATGTGTCCTTATGAAAGGAATTCAACTCCTTCACACTCCTGCCCCCCAAGATGTTTCCCCCCCCCCAAAACGCGCTTTTCTTTGTTTTCAAAGGAGCTCCAAATACGAATTTTCACGTCTGTAACAACTTTAGTTTTTATTAGATGTATGTATTCTCATACAGTTAAGTCAATTAATTTTTCAATTCTTTCACTTCCCCCCTTTATTGGATTTTCCGAGAATACGTGTTTCTTTACCTTTAAAGCAGATTGCAAATATCAAATTTCACGTCTGTAGCATCTTCATTTTTGAGATATCAGTAGCCTAATTAAAAGAATTCAGCCGGGCTGAGTGGCTCGGACGGTTGAGGCGCTGGCCTTCTGACCCCAAATTGGCAGGTTCGATCCTGGCTCAGTCCGGTGGTATTTGAAGGTGCTCAAATACGTCAGCCTCGTGTCGGTAGATTTACTGGTACGTAAAAGAACTCCTGCGGGACGAAATTCCGGCGTCTCCGAAAACCGTAAAATAGTAGTTAGTCGGACGTAAAACAAATAACATTATTATTGTTATTACAATAATTCAACACCATTTTCAGTCATATTTACCCCTCCCCCTCCACCCAAGTGGTATTTCCGAAAACTAAAAATACACGTTTCTTTATGTTTAATAGCGATTTAAAAAAATGCAATTTTTCACTTCTGTAACATGTTAAGTTTTTTTAGATATACTGTAAAAATTCTCATTTTAAAATTCACCCCTTTTGAATTCCCCTTAAGTGGAGTTTCCAAAAACAAATCACCTATGTATCTTTACATTTACAGGGGATTCCAAACACCCGCTTTTTACGTCTTTAAACATGTTATGTTTCCAAGATATTCTGTAGATATAGTCTTTCAAAAAATTCACCCCAATTTGTCACTCCTGTTTAACCGCCATTAATTGGATTTTCCGAAAACTAAAAATACGTTTTTCTTTATTTTTAAAGGAGATTCCATATACAAATCTTCAGTTCTGTAATATATTCCGTTTCTGAGATATATGTATCCTCATTAAAGGCATTGAACCCATTTTTCACCCTTTTAAACCCTTCCTATTAGGATTTTCAGGAAACAATAAAATACGTGTTCCTTTATTTTTAGAGGAGAATCTAACTACCAATTTTTACATCTGTAAATTTTAAAGTTTTAAGATGTAGACACACTCATTTTAAAAAACTCACCACCCCCCCTTTTCACCCCCAATATTTGGATTTTCCAAAAACGAAAAAATACGTGTTTCTTTACTTTTAAAGTAGATCCCAAATAGCAATTTTCAGGTCTGTAATATCTTCAGGTTCTGAAATATAAGCAGCCTCATTAAAGGCATTCAACCCATTATTCACCCTTTTACATCCTTCCTATTGGGATTTTTCGAAAACAAAAAAATACGTGTTTCTTTATTTTAAAAGGAGATTCTAAATACCTATTTTTACATCTATAAACTTTAAAAGTTTTGAGATATAGATACACTCATTTTTAAAAAAATCACTCCCTTTTCACCCCCGCCCCCCATTAATTGGATTTTCCAAAAACAAAAAAATACCTGCTTCGTTATTTTTAAAGGAGATCCCAAACACCAATTTTCAGGTCTGTAATATCTTCAGGTTCTGAAATAGAAGTAGACTCATTAAAGGCATTCGACCACTTTTTCAACCTTTTCCACTTTTCCTATTGGGATTTTCCGAAAACAAAATATACGTGTTTCTTTATTTTTAAAGGAGATTCTAAATACCAATTTTCACATCTATAACTTTTAAAAGTTATGAGATATAGATACACTCATTTTAAAATATAACCCCCTTTTCACCTCCCCCTTAATTGGATTTTCCAGAAACAAAAAGGTACGTGTTTCTTTATTTTTAAAGGAGATCCCAAACACCAATTTTCAGGTCTGTAATATCTTCAGTTTCTGAGATATAAGTAGCCTCATTAAAGGCATTCAACCCCTTTTCACCCCTCCTATTGCGATTTTCCGAAAACAAAGAAATACGTGTTTCCTTATTTTTAATGAAGATTCTAAATACCAATTTTTAGATCTGCAAACTTTAAAAGTTTGGAGATATAGATTCACTCATTTTAAAAATTCACCCCCTTTTCACCCTCCCATTAATTGGATTTTCCAAAAACAGAAAAATACGTGTTTCTTTATTTTTAAAAGAGATCAAAAGTACCAATTTTCAGGTCTGTAATATCTTCAGTTTCTGAGATATAAGTACCGGTATCCTGATTAAAGGCATTCAACCCATTTTTCCCCATTTTTCACCCTTTTTCACCCCTCCTATTGGGATTTTCTGAAGACAAAAAAATACGCGTTTCCTTATTTTTAAAGAAGATTCTAAATACCAAATTTTACACCTGTAAACTTTTAAAGTTTTGAGATATAGATACACTCATTTTAAAATTTCACCCCCCTTTTCACCCCCTTAGCGAAGGAATATCCAAAAATCCTCTCTTAGCGAGCACCTACATCTTAATATGAATATATCCCCAAAATTTTATTTCATTATGTCCAGTAGTTTCGGCTCGGCGATGATGAATCAGTCAGTCAGTCAGTCAGTCAGTCAGGACAAGCTATTTTATATATATAGACTAGCAAGATACCCGTGCTTCGCTACGGTAATATACTGAAATTTATAATTGAATGCTAATCGTTTTATATACAACACGCCGATATTCGTGATCTGACTCGTTTACTGAGAGATTACGGCAACGTTCCTCCCATTTTTCAATCTTTCTTTCCAGCAATCGATTTCGTATTTCCCGGGCTAGGTCCAGGTATTCCACCCGGTCAGTTGGGTTCCTAAATCTTAGCCATGCTTTCCTATAAGCATTTTTAATGTGGCTCAAATCCTTGAGGAGATCCGGCGTGGTGTCCTCTTGGGTGCCTTGGCGGTACTGAACCGGCGGCCGGACTGCAGTCGTAGTCATTACCCGTCCAGGACCAGTTTCCAGCACGGTCCGCACATGTTGACGACGGTCGAGGATATTATTATTATTATTATTATTATTATTATTATTATTATTATTATTATTATTATTATTATTATTATTATTATTATTATTATTAGGGTGGTTGAAATTAATTGAATTTAGGTATTATTATTATTATTATTATTATTATTATTATTATTATTATTATTATTATTATTATTATTATTATTATTGATGTTCTGGACCCCACAGCAATATGCAAGACCGCTACTTGGCGGTAAAATACATCTGCTGCCATTGTCATTGCTAACAATGTGACCAGCACCATTGCTGCGCGTAGGCAAGTGTGCGGAATTTCTGGCGATACGAATGACATACCTCCGTGTATTATTGACCTTATTATAGAGGTGAACAATTTGACGGCCAATCTCATTCCTATCGTTTATTTCAAATGTGTTTACATTTTTATTTATATGCAGGGAGAATCTACTCTAATCTAAGAACGTTCTCCGAAGGAAAATATGGCTGTTGAAAAAGAACCCAGGAAAGATTAAAAATGATCGGTTTATGATCAGAATAAGTACATCGCAAGTCTACAGCCTGTTTCCTATCATTCGACAGGATCAGTGATGGAATGAATAAAGCCCCATCTAGCGGCGACAATAGGAATTGTGCCGGCTGCCGAAGCTCCCCTCTGGGGCAATGATCGATGAGTGACAAAAATGAAATATTGGACAGTGTTGCTGGAATGAATGATGACAGGGAAAGCCGGAGTATCCGGAGAAAAACCTGTCCCGCCTCCATTTTGTCCAGCACGAATGTCACATGTAGTGACCGGGATTTGAAACACGGAACCCAGCTGTGAGAGGCCGGCGCGCTGCCGACTGAGCAACGGAGGCTCCTTATAAGTACATTACGAACAGTAAAATCAATTGGTCTCACCTCCTTTTACACCCCACCGCCGTTAAGTTTATTTACCCCCACCCTCCAAAAAATTAAAAGAAAGCGTGTTTCTTTATGTTTAAAGGAGATTCCAAATACCAATGTTCACGTTTATTACCTTCAGTTTTGAGATATAAGTATCCCCTTAAAAATAATTCACGTTTTTAACTTCCTTACACACTCCCCCCCCCCTCCCTCCCTCACAAAGTGGTATTAAAGCAAAAAATACTTGTTCCTTTAATAGTAAAGGATCTTCTAAATACCAATTATCACCACTCTAACCTCTTCAGTTTTTGATTTATGTGTCCTCATGAAAGGAATCCAACTCCTTTTCACTCCCGCCCCCCCCCCAAGATTGTTTCCCCCAAAAACGCGCTTTTCTTTGTTTTTAAAGGAGATAAAAATACCAATTTTCACGTCTGTAACAACTTTAGTTTTTATTAGATGTATGTATTCTCATACAATTAAGTCAATTAATTTTTTCTATCCTTTAACACTCCAAATCTCCTTCATTGGATTTTCCGAGAATACGTGTTTGTTTACTTTTAAAGCAGATTCCAAAAATAAAATTTCACGTGTGTAACATCTTCATTTTAGAGATATCAGTAGCCTAATTAAAAGAATTCAACACCATTTTCAGTCACTTTTACCCCCCACCCCCCACTACCCAAGTTGTATTTCCGAAAACTAAAAATACACTTTTCTTTATTTTTAATAGGAAAAAAAATTGACCATTTTTCACTTCTGTACATGTTAAGTTTTTTGAGATATACTGTAGAAATTCTCATTTTAAAATTTCACACCATTTTAGTTCCCCTTAAGTGGAGTTCACAAAGACAGATCACCTGTGTTTCTTTACACTTACAGGAGATTCCCAATACCCACTATTTACGTCTGTAACATTTTACGCTTCTCAGATATTCTGTAGATTTAGTCTTTCAAAAAATTCACCCCAATTTGCCACTCCTGTTTAACCGCCATTAATTGAATTTTCCAAAAGCAAAAATATACGTGTTTCTATATTTTTAAAGGAGATCCCATTTACAAATTTTCAGTTCTGTAATATCTTCAGTTTCTGGGATATATGTATCCTCATTAAAGGCATTCAACCAATTATTCACTGTTTTACACCCCTCCTATTGGGATTTAGAGAAAACAAAGAAATACGTGTTCCTTTATTTTTAAGGGAGATTCTAAACACCAATTTTACATCTGTAAACGTTTAAAGTTTTAAGATGTAGACACACTCATTTTAAAAATTCACCCCTCTTTTCACCCCCCATTATTTGGATTTTCCACAAACGAAAAAATACCTGTTTCTTTATTTTTAAAGTAGATCCCAAATACCAATTTTCAGGTCAGTTATATCTTCAGGTTCTGAAATATAAGTAGCCTCATTAAAGGCATTCAACCTATTTTTCACCCTTTCTCACCCTTCCTATTAGGATTTTCCGAAAACAAAAAAGTACGTGTTTCTTTATTTTTAAAGGAGATTTCTAAATACCAAATTTTACATCTATAAACTTTAAAAGTTTTGAGATATAGATACACTCATTTTAAAAATTTCATCCCCCTTTTCACCCCCCATTATTTGGATTTTCCCAAAACGAAAAAATACCTGTTTCTTTATTTTTAAAGTAGATCCCAAATACCAATTTTCAGGTCTGTGATATATTCAGTTTCTAAGATATAAGTATTCTCTTTAAAGGCATCCGAACCGATTTTCACCCCTTTTTACCCCTCCTATTGGGATTTTCCGAAAACAAAAAAATACTTGTTCTTTTATTTTTAATGAAGATTCTAAATACCAATTTTTTACATCTCTAAACTTTAAAACTTTTGAGATATAGATGCACTCATTTTAAAAATTCACCCCCCTTTTCACCCTCGCATTAATTGGATTTTCCAAAAAGAAAAAAATACGTGTTTCTTTATTTTTGAAAGCGATCAAAAGTACCAATTTTGAGGTCTGTAATATCTTCAGTTTCTGAGATATATGTATTCTCTTTAAAGGCATTCAACACATTTTTCACCCCTTTTCACCCCTCCTATTGGGATTTTCCGAAAACAAAAAAATACGTGTTCCTTTATTTTTAATGAAGATTCTAAATACTAATTTTTACATCTCTAAACTTTAAAACTTTTGAGAAATAGATGCACTCATTTTAAAAATTCACCCCCCTTTCACCCTCGCATTAATTGAATTTTCCAAAAACAAAAAAATAAGTGTTTCTTTATTTTTCACAGCGATCAAAAGTACCAATTTTGAGGTCTGTAATATCTTCAGTTTCTGAGATATAAGTAGCGTATCCGGATTAAAGGCATTCAACCCCTTTTTCACCCTTTTTCACCCCTCCTATTGGGATTGTCTGAAAACAAAAAAATACGCGTTTCCTTATTTTTAAAGAAGATTCTAAATACCAATTTTCACATCTGTAAACGTTTAACGTTTTGAGATATAGACACACTCATTTTAAAATTTCACCCCCCTTTTCACCCCCTTAGCGACGGAATATCCAAAAATCCTCTCTTAGCGAGCACCTACAGCTTAATATGAATCTATGCCCAAAATTTCATTTCTTTATGTCCAGTAGTTTTGGCTCGGCGATGATGAATCAGTCAGTCAGTCAGTCAGTCAGTCAGTCAGGACAAGCTACTTTATATATATAGATTTTATTAACCGGAAAGTACGTAAGGCAGGATGGTGTAAGATTATAAGTAAGGATTTCGTTTTATAGCCTCCCTTGTGCACTACAATTTCAGCAATTCTGTGTTAAAATATGTAACTTCACTCAGCGGAATATGGTCAAAACCTTTTAAGATTCGAAATTGAAAATATTATGTGACGTGTTTTAAGAGTGCGAGGGAACATACAAGAGAGCAACTGACCAGTTTTAAGGGTTTCCGTTAAAGTACTGATTTATAAACAATCATTCCAAATATCAATCACACTCTACGATAAAAAGATCACGCAGAATGTAGATACTAATTCTCGAGGACTGCAACTACTAGCGCTAACCGTCAAGCTACTGAAGCGGACATGATAACATATTAAATGGATCTGTAAAGGGTGCTTCTCGTTATTACTAATTTAGAAAAATCATAGTACCACATCTACTATAGAAAATAACACAGAAACACGTGCCGCAAAAGCACATTACTAAGTCAACTCCTACATTTGCCCTGTTAGATTCTATGTCAACAATTCATCTAACTTTGGTCTATCCATTTCCATTTTCAGAATTTCTAACCTACCGCAACGATTCAAACTTCCAGTATTCCACGCTCCGACTTCCAGAATTCTGGCATCCAACTTCCTGGTGATTTCCACATCTCGTTTTGTACCCACCCGGAGATACGAGCGGGGGACTATTTTACCTCCGAAATATTTTTCCCAGGAGGAAGCCATCATAAGTGCATAATTCATACGGAAAGAGCTGCATCTCCTCGGGAGTTAGTTAAGACTGAAGGTTTCCCGTTGCTTTCAGCCGTGTAGTAGTATCAACGTAGCTAAGCCATATTAAGTATTATTACAAGGTCATATCCGTCAATCATGTAGAATGCCGCTCTTGCAATTTCCAAAAGGCTGCTACCCTACTTCCGATGAACCATCCGTTAGTCTGGTCTCCCGACAGATACTCATCCGATATGTTTGCACCTAAGACTCGGCTATCTGCTTCACTGGGGCGCACAAGCTTCCTCATCGCGGCAAGGCCATGTATTTGGCAGGGAGGTAAATGTGTACCTAGGTATATGAGTATAAAATTCTGATATATTATTCGCTATAATGGACCGAGCTCGATAGCTGCAGTCGCTTAAGTGCGGCCAGTATCCAGTATTCGGGAGATAGTGGGTCCGAACCCCACTGTCAGCAGCTCTGAAAACGGTTTTCTGTGGTTTCCCATTTTTACACCAGGCAAATTATGGGGCTGTACCTTAATTAAGGCCACGGCCATTTCCTTCCCATCGTCATAAGACCTATTCGTTATAATGGAAAGGGAAGAAAATCAATAATGGATATACCACAATTCTGGAGGTTAACGAACTGAGCACCTTACTGCCAGGCGTCGTAGCTAATACCATCGGGACACTCGTAAAGCCTACCGCATCTGCAGAGACAATTCATCTTAGTGACTTAAATTATACTCTAGAATATACTGAACTAGTCCGATTGGATTGTTTCCCCTAGGATCAGTGAAAGAAATGTCGGGTGTATCCAGCTGATTTCATGAGATTTTCCATGGGCATTACAATGTTACTTTGCTTGTTTACTTAGGTAAATGAAACTGCGAATACTGTAAATTCAAAAATGAACTAGGTCTTGAGAACGTGAACTTACAACAAGACAACGTTACTGACGGACTCCATATGTTGCTAACGAATGCGGAATCCAATGAATGTAACATTTCTTTTAAACTAAAACGCACATTTCCACTATTTACGTCGACAAAAATGGCGAGTTTATTATTTTCTGTCGATTAGGTACATTCACTGTATTTTGAGCTATGTTGTTTTTTGAAGATTGTAACATGATGATATCTCTGGTATTGATGACCTCGACAAGGATTCTGACTATGAAATATACGGGGAAGAGATGGAATTTAGTGGTAGTGAGGATGAGAACTATAATGGTGAAGTTCCCTTTAATCATCACGTCGGGAGGCTAATAGTACTTATAGTCAAGGTGAGAGACTTGTTCAAGCCAAACAAGTTAAGCCTGCGAGCAAATATTCTTGTACAAAGAGGTATAAGAGAACATTACTTCTGAAGACAAGCAATTTATTTTCAAGAGTTTCTGGAGAGAAGAAAGTAAAAATTACACGTAATTGCTAAAAATGTCAATAGAAGGGTAGTAACAAGAGAGGGATTTTAGGCGTAATACTTTTTTATGTTCGTGGCCAAATACTTCCAGTCTGCAAAATACTTCTCTTAAATATATTGAGTATTTAAGAAATGTACGACAAGACTGCCTTGGCCAAGAAAACTACTGGTGGACTGGTTGAAGCAAATCAGAGAGGAATGAAGGTGCCACAAATTAAATTGGGCATCAGAAAGCACTTTAAAATGCACCCATAAAAATGAGAGCTACTGCAGCCGAGAGAAATCAGGTAGACTGTATCTTGAAAACCATATCAATGTACCAAAAATATATTCCTTGTACATACAGTAGAACAAAGCTAAGAAAACCAGGTGGAACAAGATACATCTTAAATGTAAATGAGGAAGTATTCAAAAATACATTTCCGAGAGGTAAGATATCGTATGTGCCAAACGTACACGTAGAGACTAGCTGAATATGTTCTAAAAAGTAGGGTTCTTGAGAACAGTCGATTCGACAAATCTGCATGTTTCCTATTGTCCAATCCTCATCTTTAGTTAAACAGAAATTGGGAAAATCCCCGTTTACGTTATTTTGTGAACCTCAGCAGCTTCTTTCTGCTCACTTTGTCGTTCAGAACTTAGGTACTGTCTGAAGGTGAGATGGTGACGTTGGTAGAGAAATTCACGAATAACGGCCGAGAGGAATCAGCAGTGTGCCCACCAGACGACACCTCTAATCTGCAGGCCTTCGGACTTGGCAGCGATATATTGGTAGGCCGTGGCCTTTCGGGGTTGTTACGACATGGGACTTTGTTTGGTTTCTCAATTCTACACGTTAGACAAATCTTTGAAAATTATAATTTATAAGTTCTGATTTCGAATATAGGCCTATTGATTTATTATAAAGAGGTATTGCTTATATGCAATTAATCAATTTTTGGTTTCCACCGTCACTAATGAATTCTGCGTAGGTTAAATATATTGTTAGTTTTTGTTTGAAAGTAGTGTGTTAAACGTAGGACAGGATCGTGTTTAGAAGCGAGGTCTGAGTGCATGTTCCTGAAACTCATTGGTATGGTAATCGGCTTAGTGGAAGTAATTGGAAGTGCTCAACCTGTGAGGAATGCATCAACATTTTAGGTATCTCGTGCTGATGTGAAATGAATTAAACAGCAATCTTTGATTATAGATCTCTCATACAATAAGTACTTCCTATGTACGAAATAAAACTCCATGTTCCTGCAGTTAAATGTTATCCTTTAGTTGAACAGAATCGGGAATAATTTCCATTTACGTAATTTTGATATTATATACTTTCTCATAAAACTCCCTAAAATATTGTAATTAAGAATTGTTGGAAGGTGTGAGGAGACAATTTCAAATTCCCCTGTAATTTAAGACATAAAGTACATCCACGGTATCACTTCTATGTCGCAAGAGGTCACTAAGTGGAGTGACTCTGCTGGGACTCCCAATTTGAGAAAGTGCTTTTGCGAGCAACGGGCCCCATTGAACGTTACTACTTTCTACAATCCTCGAACTATTTAGTCAACTCTTGCTCTCCTACAACCTTGCTAGTATTAGTATTGTCACTGCTAGGATGTTATTCGTTTTCACACCTTTCATTCCACTTTGCATTAATTTGCAGATAATATGATTAATCGTTTGTTTTGCGGTTAAAGCTATGAAAAGAAAGTTGTACGGTTTCTATTCCCCTTAAAACAATTATCACCACCGTCAAAATACCCTGGTCTTAGATTTCGGAATCTAAAGATAACTCCACTACGGCCTGCTCCGCTATAAAGAGACAACGACCCAAGAACTTACTTTATTGAAGACTACATTTTACTCGTGGCTCTGCCCGCATCCGAATTGCGTCCTTTGAGTTACATAAAATGATCTGAAGTAGAACAATTAAGTCTGACAGTTTCAGCTACTGAATCGAGGAGATCGAGCGTGTTCAACTCTGCAAGTACCTTGCGTCTAATATGAATGAACAATGGGTCATCAGCCAAGATGTGAACCTTATATAGAAGAAAATAACTCCACGCGATACAATTTCTCAGCTTCCTTTGACACCACAGTCTAATGCTTTATACATGTATGGCCTCGTCGGGAGAGGCAACAGTGGAAGCCGGACAGAAATTACTGTGTTTTTCTTGAGTTAAATAGTGGTTTAGGCAGTTTTGAGCGGGCCTCACCAACGTTCATTCTGCACCGAGACCAGGTTTTCTATTGATGAAAAATCACAAAAACTGTTATTATGGCAACCTTTTTATGATAGGTATATGCTCCCCAAGACTTTCTTTGTACGCTTTCAATTCTTATTCATATAGTGGATATCTTTAACCGTTCAGGCAGCGTAAACTGAGGTATTGATTTGCACAGCGTTTTCTTCTCATTGTGTGTAAGGAACGGTTTAATTTCGGTTTTCCTTCATAACAGTTGAATATTGAATACACTAATCCTTCCTCGGGAGATCTATTAGGTAACAGTGCAGATTGCATACAAATTTGTTCTGCGGTTCTCGAGTTCTGAAATGCTACACTATTCCCATACCTAGCTCAGGAATTCTACTGTTAAAAACCATAAAATACTATTAGTGTGGGAGGGATTTTCAAGAAACGTTTGTGGTATATCAGACATTTTCTTTTGTACTTTCTATTCTCCAAAATTAGAACTTGTATATTTCAGGGATATCTTTAACATCAAGTAGCGTAAGCTGAAAATATTGTCGCAAAGTGACATTTTCTTCGATAGCCTATGTTCCGCAGAAATCGTTACTCCTCAATTTTCTTTCGTCATACTTCAATACTTTATACACTAAAAACCTGTCTCTATAAATCATCTAGATAACGGTGAAATCCTCTTCAAAATCCGTCCAGTGATTCTCAACTTATAACCGCAGACCAATACACAGATGAGACAGACGTTGAGATGTATACATGTAGAGATTTTAGATACTATCTTATTTGTTAAGTAAATGGAATCAGATGGAAGTGCAGCCAGACAGAACTGTGAAAAAACACAGCTCTTGAAAAACACATTCTTATAAATCGAACTCTCAGAAGAACACAGATCTCTAGAGAATTCTAAAAAATTAGTTCAGTTTTGTGGAAATGATGAACTTGAAACTTAATACTGCATTATATCTGTACTTGTTCACAACAAGATACGATCAAGGCTACATAAATGAGATGCTCTCGTTGAGATTCTGAGTGCGTATAACTGTTTGATTCTCTGAATAACGTAATTATACATTAGAAGCTTATGAACTATGCATCTCTTCCCTGCTCCTTCAAATTCATGGAGAGGACGGAAGTGCAATAATTTCTATAAAACACTTCTGTTCAAGTAGTACGTTACACCTATTAAATTGGATTCCTGTGTGGAGGTATAATGAGCATATGAACTCAAAGAACAAATATTCCTTAGCTCATGTGATCAATTATTCAGCCTGATATCTTGGAGGGTTTCAGGCGTGAGTTATGACCAAGAACAATATTTGAGGAAGGAATGAACACTGAGTAGCCATACCTGTTTCAGATATCTCACAATAGAATAGAGAGCTTAACTGCTCAGATTGAAGTGTTGGAGGAAGTAGGATTTGAAAGAGAGAGATGGTAGTCGAAACAGCCTTTTCTTGGGTAATATCGAACTTCCACCGTTGAGTAGTAACTTTGTATGCCTTCTTATGACTATCGTACTGCAGTCGGTGTCAGACCTTTTTGATGATAGTCATCCCATTTCACCAAGGTTGCGGTAATATATCCCTTTATGGCTCAGTATTATATAAACGACACTCCTATAGCCTATTTTACGTTTAAACATCTTTCTTTTCCCGTTATGTGTACAGTCAATATTCTCGAAAGTTTCTATTATATTTCAAGTATTATATGGGAGGATAAAAGTATGCTTATCACTGAACATTCCTACAAATCACCGGGCGATTTGGCCATGCGGTTAGGGGCGCGCAGCTGTGAGCTTGCATCCGGGAGGTAGTGGGTTCGAATCCCATTGTCCGCAGCCCTGAAGATGGTTTCCCGTGGTTTCCCATTTTAATACCAGGCAAATGCTGGAGCTGTACATTAATTAAGGCTGTTACCGTGGTTTGGTGGATCAGCAGAGGTGAAGGAAGCGACTGGGGGTGAATAGGTCTCAACTTACGGAATTAAAGTTAATTTAAAATTTAACAAGGTTATATTTTCTTTTCAAAATCAAGAAATAACAAATATAACAGGTACTCAGTAGCATAGCAACAAATCAAGAATGAACAATTACAGTTTTTTACAGGATTTGGGCTTCGAGCCCCAGACTCACAATTATTGAGCAATTAGCCCAACTTTACCGAAATACAAGATTTGAAAAAGGGGCAGAAAACCCCAATCATGCCCAGGAGCACTTGCTCCCAATTACCCAGAAAAGCCTGCTCGAGGCACACAGAAAATACCATATGAGAAAGAGCAACCCGCTCTCAAAGTTCAAGCCCATCAAAGGACACACCAAACTCCACCTTCAAGTTGTCCTCCGAGCACATAAACACAGGGATAAAAATACCTCAAATCTACTGAGGCCTATTCAGTGAAGAAACCGGACAATTACATGACCCAAAAATTCCAACGTGACTGGAGGCGTAAGTTGCCCTCCAATTACACCTTTTTAAAACCTACTTGGCACTAGGCCGCATATGCAAGGGCTAATCCCATACTAAAGAGGTGACTTATATAAGAAAACGATTTACATTACATTAGGAAGGGTAGAAACGGTAGTGAAAATAAGGTCACCTCAAAACACCTCGAGTGGGAGCTCGAGAGGGTTAAGCACTCTCTATCCCAATTTGTAGTTTAAAGAGATAGAATTGATACCAAGTGTCTATTACATTTTAGAGGAAAGTTACATGGGAAAAGGTTTCGAACCTGCCCCGAGAGTTAAACTGCTGAGCTAGCAAGAAAAGAAGTTATTAAAAGGCCATTACCTTATTGATGAACTGCTGCCCGACGAAAGAGGCGCTTCCCGCCCCCTGCTACATAATTACACTTTGAGAGATGTTACTGAAGTGGCCCGGAGACCCGAAAATCAGAAGTTTATATACCCTCGTGGAATATTCGAGGCCTTTCATGAATGATAACACCCGCCCAGAAGCTTTTTATTGGACGGCCAACCGATTACATGTCAAAACTGGAGAAGAAAACCAGGATTGGTGGAAAATTAATTGCAGAAATTTGCGATTGGCCAATTTCAAAACTGGCGGAGAGAATGGATTAACATTGCCAACTTAAACAATGGCTGAAAGAAATTTAATAAAGAACAAACTTATAAATACTAAATTTCTTCAAAAAAAGGTTCCTTCACTTCGCACTAGAGTGCACAATTGCAGTTCTTAAGAGGTGCCATCTAGCAGGGAATGTTCACACTTCTCACTACAGAGAAAACAAACATAAATCGAAAAAGACACAGTTCAGAACTCTTCAAAATTTACAATAGCGACAGCTTCTGAGAAATCTTAGAATTAAAGTGGAGGTTAAAGTTCCGGCTTCCTCCAGTAGAGGAGTTTCAACTGGCGCAATGTTTGAATTAGCGGAGCGGAGGTGTACCGCCTGGTACAAAGGCCACGGCCGCTTCTTTCCCACGCCTAGGTCTTTATTATCCCACCGTTGCCATAAAATCTATCTGTGTCGATGCGACGTAATGCAAATAAGGAAAAAATACTTTAAATCACGGATCACTGTCAACTTAGAGGTTGAAGTATCTACATATCCTATGATAGACATCGTGAGTAACAGATTGCGTTTTGAATTCCATTTAACCGGGCGAGTTGGACGTGCGGTTAGGGGCGCACGGCTATGAGCTTGCATAGTGGGTTCGAATCCCACTGTCGGCAGCCCTGAAGATGGTTTTCCGTGGTTTCCCATTTTCACACCAGGCACATGCTGGGGCTGTACCATAATTAAGGTCACGGCCGCTTCCTTCCAACGCATAGGCCTTTCCTATCCCATCGTCGCCGTAAGATATTTTTATTTTGCTTAACGTCGCACCGACACAGATATGTCTAGAAGTATTGCTACGCTCTTGAACAATGTACAGGAAACTGTTTGATGATGATGATGATGATGATGATGATTGTTGTTTAAACGGACCTAACATCTGGGTCATCGGCCACATGAACACTTCTACTTGGTCAGTGTCTATAGTGATATGCTCTATCATTTAAATATAATAATTTGGCCAGTCCATTTTTGACAGAATAAAATGGATAGATTATATTTATTCCGGTTTTCGGAGACGCCAAGGTGCCAGAATTGTGTTCCGCGGAAGTACTTTTACATGCCAGTAAATCTACTGACGCGAGGCTGGCGTATTTGAGCACCTACAAATACCACCGGACTGAAGCAGGATCGAACCCTGCCAAGTAGGGATCAGAAGGCCAGCGCCTCAACAACTGAGCCACTCAGCCTGGCTATTTGTACTATCAAATATTAACTGTAGAAAGAGCACAGATATGCGGTAAGGTAATGTTCAAAACTAACGTAATACGTTTGGAATGCATGAAGTAATATAAGAGCTGAAATGAGGTGAGGTAGCCTGACGAAGTAATAATTTGCAATCGGACATGTGTTTAATACATAGGCAATACATCTGAAACGCCATGTCACTCGATGAAATGTGCAAAAATATAAATCTAATGAACCTGCAGACACACAAACCTTTGCACTAGTTGTAACTTCAATCAATGTCGGGGCAGCACTGGCAGTTTGTGTAGTGCTTTCTTGAAAAGGCAGTTTCTTCTTCTTTTCTTCACATAATTGCGATTATTCTTATTCTTATTCTTATTCTTATTCTTATTCTTATTCTTATTCTTATTCTTATTCTTATTCTTATTCTTATTCTTATTCTTATTCTTACTCTTATTCTTATTCTACCAATTCCAGTGCCACCAGAAATGGCAGTGGGGTGTTAAATCGCTAGCTGATGGGCGGAAAGTAATTTTCTTAATTTTCTTCTTCTGCCTATTTATTGTTCCTGCCTCTCAACCTGCAAGCACTGAATTCGATTCCCGGCAAGTTCATGGACTTTAATTCTAGAATAAGGACAGGAAATAGATTTACTTAAAATCGGGAGACAAATTGAAGTGTTAACTAATACAAGAGACAGCGTAACCGGTAAATAAAGCTAATCAGTTCATTAGAAGGTTGTGTCAATCTTTCCAAGTAGTACTCCAGTACCTGCAGCTCATTTGGCAATATGGCAATCATCTTAGCTTGCCAATCCTAATGGGCTTTTGCGGCACGTGTTCCTGTGTTGTTTTCGTTAGTAGTTGTTAGTAGTATATTTTATCTAAAATAGGAATAATGAGAAGCATCCTTTACATATCTATTTTATTTGTTATCATGACCGCTTCCGTAGCTTGACGTTTAGCACTATTAGCTGCAGTCCTTGGAGGACTGGGCTCGATTTCCGGTACTGCCAGATGTTTATGAATGATAGGAGCACTGGTATGTAATTAAAATGATACATGCCACACAAGGACATTGACGGTGTGCGTGAGAAAGGCAGGCCTAGGGACAAGAAGAAATTCTTATCATGATTATTGACGATTCTAAATGTGTATCTTTTTTTTCAAAAACCAAAATATTATTGCATACAGGAACGATCAGTGTAACCTCGATATGACGTCATCGAATAGCGCTATCATCTTGATGCATTAAAATCACCGTTTCCCGTGGCTGATAGTAAAGTCCGTGGCTCAGGCGGCAGCGTGTCAGAATCTCACCGCTGGGTTCCGTGGTTCAAATCCCTGTCACTCCGTGTGAGATTTGTGCTAGACAATGCAGAGGTGGGACTGGTTTTTCTCCGGGCACTCCGGTTTTCCCTGTCGTCTTTCATTCCAGCAACACTCTCCAATATCATTTCATTTCATCTGTAAATCATTAATCATTGTTCCAGAGGGTTGCGACAGGCTTCGGCAGCCGGTACAGTTCCTATCCTCGCCGCTAGATGGGGGCTTCATTGATTAAATTCCTGAGCTGGCCAAATGACTGGAAACAGGATGTGGATTTTCATCTCATTTGACGTGGCTAACAATTAGTAAATATATGGACTGTGGCTGATAGTAAAGTCCGTGGCTCAGGCGGCAGCGTGTCAGAATCTCACCGCTGGGTTCCGTGGTTCAAATCCCTGTCACTCCGTGTGAGATTTGTGCTAGACAATGCAGAGGTGGGACTGGTTTTTCTCCGGGCACTCCGGTTTTCCCTGTCGTCTTTCATTCCAGCAACACTCTCCAATATCATTTCATTTCATCTGTAAATCATTAATCATTGTTCCAGAGGGTTGCGACAGGCTTCGGCAGCCGGTACAATTCCTATCCTCGCCGCTAGATGGGGGCTTCATTCATTAAATTCCTGAGCTGGCCAAATGACTGGAAACAGGATGTGGATTTTCATCTCATTTGACGTGGCTAACAATTAGTAAATATATGGACTGCGGCATGTAATACGTCGTGTGAGGTGTCATTTGATTGTGTGTTCTATACGGCAAAAAAGAAAAAAAAACTGTAACAAACAGAGAACATTTGTGAAAATAGTTGTGCGAAGAAGTGTCAAAAATGAGTTTTCTTAAAAAGAGAACCGTACTTTTTAGAGTCAGTAAAAGGAAATTTAAAGCTATTCAGTTTGTTCAACACTAATTATAATACATATAACACCACAACACACCGGAAATAACACACTATTCAACGAAGAAGAAAAGCTTTAAAGTACAACAAATATTTGATGAAAGATGGCGACATACGGACAAAAATGGTTTGGAAATTATCATAAATTGATTCGAGGAGACATATCTCATTATCAGAATTCTAGAAGTTTAAAATCACCTTTGCTGAGCATGAAAAGTATTATCGGGAGCGTCTCATAGCTATGGCGGCCGAGTGTGGTGAGACAAGTTTCGGGCTGATGTTTTCCGGAATCCTTGTTCTTTATTTGAGCTTTTAATGTAAGTTTTCCATTTATTCTGAAGGACATAAACGTTTGTAAGCTGCATGTATCAAAACGTGAAATTACATTAAAATATAACCTTTTCCGGATTCATGGTTTTCCAGATTATGGGATACGGCTATTATCCTACTTAGTATATTTAAATTTCTCCCGTAATATTGACGTTGATATCCTTCCATACGTCATATATATGTCAGATTCTTTTTTAAAGTTCCTTTACGTCGCGCTGACCCAGATACGTCCTATGGCGACGATGAAATATTAAAATGCTAGGAGTTGGACGGAAGCGACCGCGGCTTTAAGTTGAAGGCCTATGCAAATGCTGGGGCTGTACCTTAATTAAGGCCACGGCCGCTTCCGTCCAACTCCCAGGCCTTTCCTATACCATCGTCCCCATAAGATCTATGTGTGTCAGTGCGACGTAAAGCCACTAGCAAAAAAAGAAAAAAAGCCAAGTGAATATTGTGGATATTGCAGGCCAGTCAAGTCATTTTTGTATCTAAAAGAGGTCATTCCTTTCACTCCAGTTAAAATATAGTACACGATACGATTTCTTTCAATGAGCCTAGGGAGATGTGTCGTATTGAACCCTTGAACTTACCGTAGAATTATGGTTTTAATAATAATGAACAGTTCTTAAATAATATTATCCTCATTTGAAATTTACACTATTAAGTTCAAGTGCCAATAAAGGAATTGAGCTCGATGTCTAGAAGTACAGTACAGTAGCACTTAATGCACCAATATGTACAAAGAAAGCCATACAATATTTCTCTGTCCAATCTCTTGTAATAAAATTGCAACCAGGTTGTTTCCAATATTTCTAAGAGCACGGCAATCAGTTGAATGTCAGGGTAAGAAAGTAAGCCAATTCCTCATATCACCTTTAGAGGGTGTTCGAGGAGTCATTGATATATTGCAGATACGTACACTAGACATTTTATCTTTAAATTAATAACCGCCTCGGAGTCTGAACCGAATATACATTTCATATGATTTATACGCGTTCGGTCGTTTGAAATATTGGTTTAGAGACCTATTTTACCGAATGTTTAACTAGATGGGATGTGCGATGTAATTTGTATGATCCTAAACTGCATCTGCAGTATACGACAATGTCAGCCTTAAAATATGTCCTGTGTTTCTGTACACTTGGCTTACCATAATACCCGCACATAACCCGATTTCAGCTCAACAGACTGTGGAAATGATGATCTAAATGAAACCTCTATGAAGAACCATATCGGTTTGTCTGGATTAATATGAGAATTCCAGCGTTTCGGATATTCTGTTATGGACCAAATTACTGGAAACGCTTAGGAAAACATATCTACAATTTCCTCAGTTTCAATAACATCTGTACCACTGTGAGGTTTATTGGGTAGAGGAATAGAGAAATTAGCCGAAACCATTGACAGGTTTATCATAGAACAGGTAAGATATGTTGAATTTATGTAACTCTCCATCACATAAAATCCAAAATACGAACAAACCCTAACGTGCTATAACCCTAATGGAACTTATCCTAACAAGTGTCCGCTCTTCAGAACAAAGGCCTGCAGATTACGATGTGACGTCGTTCTCTCACCGTTCCATAGCACCTCAGTTATAAATCAAGAAGGCTCAGTAGACTTGGAACCAGCTCTAAGAACGTGTTAAAATCCATGACCAGACCAGGAATCGAATTCGAGACATCTGGGTAAGAGAAAAGCTTGCAAGCCGTAGTTCAAATGGGCCGACATTATTTAACAATCAGTAAAATGAAAGTGTATTTTGATACTATTGCGGTTCTTCCCAAATTTAAGTAATGTTCTTATATTTTACACAAGTTATATGATTGTGAAACTTAATGATCACAAAATCTACTTTCTCAGCTTAATTGATTTTTTTAGGATTCTCTTTATTATCCATTTAGGACACTCTAAAATGAATGACTGTTAGAAGTCATTGTTAAATCCATTCGTGGGTAAGTGTTGTGCTCACATAAAAATCATAACACTGCAACATTAACTTTATAAGCTTTCTTTCCGTAGCATGAAGGGTTACGGAGGATCTATAAGAGATTGACATCGTGAATTGAAGTGCAGGGAATGGTGAGTGGGGAGCGATCGTGGACTATGCAAGGAACTATTCCGGCATTTGCCTTAGTGACAATAATGGAAAATCACACAAACTCATTGTCAGGATGGCCGACTGTGGGACCAGTCTTCCGCGTATCAAATGCAAATCTTAAGCTACCGTTAAGCCGAAGCCGCTCTTCTTGGTGACACCGCAGGCGGCTGCCTTGAAGTCATTGTTGCACAGTTGATCTCTGTCAATTCGTATTGGTTAGTTGACAACAAAAGGGAAAGTTTAAAGTACAGTAGTGCTGTTTCTTTTCCTTACTACTCTTAAATCTGCAGATATATTTATACACGACAAGTGCGGATTAAAGGGATGTAGTCGTTCGTCGTCCTTGAGAGCATGTTTCTCGTCGTTCTGCGGTGGAAAGTTTCTCGATCTCCAGTTGCCACCGGCAGCATCTTGATGATTCTGATTTTTTATATAATTGTCCAACACATGGCAATCGGCCAGCCTCTTCCCCTGAGTGTATTTGGTTTGGTAAGCACTTCTTTGGCGACATCCCTCCTCGTTATGCGACCATATCTCATGCGGCATTCCTTGATATTTCCTGTAATGAGGTGACTTTAATGGAATATCTTACGTATTAATTTGTTACTAAGACACATATCTAGAACAATAGCAATAAGCCTCCTGAATCTCCTGATGCTGTAAGATCTCTGATACTATGTCGAGTGCCTCTTCCATGTCCATGGAAAGTATGTAAATGTTTCCTTTGCTGAGCTGGTCCTTTTAATCAATAAGTGGTCTGTTTTGCTAGCATCTGTAGTGAATTCCCAGCAGTGAACCGAAAAAATAATTTAGTATTTTGTTAATTTTGAATGTTCTATGATGCTGATATTAATTACTGTTATTTTCCACATTTTAAATGTGTGTGGCATGAGATTGATTCCTCGTAAGTGTACTCTACTTATTTCTGCAAAAGTATGGGAAGTGAAGGGAAATATAAATATCTTTCTTTACAAATTGCTTTTCGTCACAACGACACAGAGAAGTTTTATGGTAACGATGGGAGAGGAAAGGCTGGGAGTGGTACGAAGCGGCCGTGGCCCTTATTAACGAACAGCCGCAGCATTTGCCTAGTGCGAATATGGAATACCACGGAAAGTCACGGCCATTTCGATTTGACGCCCGTACTCAACCTGCGCGTCGTGATGAGGATGAAAATTATGATGAAGACGACACATACACCCAGCCCCCGTGCTAGCAAAATTAACCAATTAAGGTTAAATTTCCCGACCCTGTCGGGAATCGAACCCGGCACCCCTGTGACAAAAGGCCAGCACGCTAACCATTTAGCCATAGAAAGTAGGTTCTATGACTTCCTTCAATAGTTTCACTGATCCATGAACATTAGGCCTACTTACGATAATTCTGTACCCTTCATTACTATTATTATTATTATTAGTAGTAGTAGTAGTAGTAGTAGTAGTATTAATGGGATTTTGCATTTTAGTTTTGCTTCTTTTCTATGTTAGTCTATTTACTTTTTAATATCAATTTTTTATGTATATTAAGCATTTTTTACTTTACCACTAGCTCAATGAAAATGCAATATTGTTTCCACAATATGACACAATTATCTCAATTTCTACGTTTTCCCCCCAAATTATAACAGCTAAATTACAGATGTATAAACATTACAAAATGTTATAGGGCCTATACACAAAATCAAATTTCTGATTGTGTTGTGTTGTGTTGTGATACACTACATTTGAGTAAATTTCTGTAAATTTCGTATGAATTTTTATGAGATTGTTCCTATTACCACGTTCAGTACATCGAGCTTATACTACGCTACAGAATAGTACCTTCACTATTGGGATCCTCAAAATCCTTCACTGGGATCAATAAGGACGCTGGGTGTTAATCGTGTAGTGTGGTATTCCCGAAGACCAGCTCATCGGACCTGGACTTGGCGGATAATGTTATTGGGAATTCCTTTAAAATGAGTTGGAGAATTCGCTCTAAGGCGTTCCTTTTCGACTGAAAGTACAACATTGATTCCGGCAGGATTGTACACCGCCTCATTATTTACGACCTTTAAGAAGTGATGTTAATCAAGAGTATCCTGAACACTGGATTCATCGAGGTGGTCCCGTACCTTGGACAGCAAGACCTCCTGATTTAACCCCACTCGCTTTCTTATATGGAGTTATATTTTTTTAAAAAGAACATGTTCCAAACATAACCCTTCAACGTACAGGACTTATATCAGAAAATTAATGAGTTATGTGCGTCTGTGACGCCAGATATTCTCAGGCGAGTTCACAGTACAGGAAGTCGTTTGCACCATCGACTGACAGGACAAAAATTTTAAACATCTGTATTATGAATGAACACTTTCAATAAGAAAGTCTGAAATGTAGTACCTTATGCTTGAAATGACATTAGTAAAGTCACATCAGATATTTTACAGTGTTTATAATAATAATAATAATAATAATAATAATAATAATAATAATAATAATAATAATAATAATAATAATAATAAATGTTTAAGACTTTGGTCATCGTGTAGTTATATAATATTTTAATAATGTTATTATGTAAGTAGCCTATATTGTTTCTGGTTTCCTTTGACTTTTTTCTCAACTAGTGGCAGTGGATGCTTTCGTGTGGACACTGCTAACCTGGTGATGAGGGTAGTAGATGGTGTAGTACGCGCATGGAAAACAGTATGCTATCTCACTGGAGGACAGTGCGTTTGGGTCTTTATGGGGAGCAATGTTAGGGACAGCGCAAACACCCATTTTCTCAGCCAAGATTTATAATAATAATTTTGTGTGGCTATTTCTATCCGAGTGCAGCCCTCGTAAGACAGATCCTCCGACGAGGGTGGGCGGCATCTGCCATTTGTAGGTAACTGCGTGTTATTGTGGTGGAGGATAGTGTTATGTACGGTGTGTGAGTTGCAGGGATGTTGGGGACAGTACAACCTAACCAATGAAGGTTAAAATCCTCGACCCGGGCGGGAATCGAACCCGGGACCCTCTGAACCGAAGGCCAGTACGCTGACCGTTCAGCCAACAAGTCGGACAGCCAAGATTTATTAAAATCCCCCGACCGGTCTGGATATCGAACTTGGGTAAAGAGAATAAAAAACCTAGAAGCTGAGCATTATGTTATGGAGCTGGAGGTATAGAAATGAAGACGGTTATAAGCACGAACGATTACATTCCTTGTATTTCCTAAAGAAAAGGGAATGGCAGATGAAAAATTTACAGATGCTCAGTACCTCTCATCTGTCTTTTCAGTCGAATGGAGACCTAACTCAAGGAAACAAAAGCAGTACTGATTTATAGTCTTAAAAGTTTTAATGTACGTCTCAGTAGATGCTGCCAGAGAGGGAAGAACTGGAAAATGTATTGATTATTCTATACCGAATCAATGATGAAAAAGAGAAGATTTGGGTCAGTTTTCTTAGGAGTTCAAAGATGCGGCAGCGATCGGATACTATATCATCCAGCCGTGTCCCTTGGGCAGCCGGCTCGCCTCCAGGTTATTGATTTACGTCTTCTACTGTAAGATGCATTGGATCGGTTTGAACCTGGGCCGTGCGTCATGCCCCGGCTCCTTTGCTTCTTATTTCTTTTTATATCACCAGTAATAGCTAACTTAAGTATCCTGATCACAACATTACCTAAAATACACACTGAAAAATCTGCAGAAGAAACCTTAATTGTTCGCTATACCGCTCTGAATTCAGTTTTGTAAGTTCAAACATGAGACGAATGAATTTCAAAGATTTACTGAACTGGCTTCACTATTAAAGCACTATTATCTGATTTTATAACGAATGTGTTTGGTTCTTTGTCTATTTTAGGCCTTGGAGATGAACTAGTGTACATAAGCTAAATGACCTTGCATCCTAAGATATGGTTTTATGATGACTGCATGTAAACATTGATTCGGAAAGATAGTGGAGAGAGTCGACCACTTAAAACGGGAAACCAATATATAGAAGCTGTCGATGAGTACATCTATCTTGGACACAAGATAAAACTTGGAAAAGACAACCAACGTGCAGAAATTCCTCGCAGAATAGGTATGAGTTGGACTGCATTCCGAAAACTAAGATTCATCCTCACTAACAAGGATGTTCCAATTAACCTGAAGACCAAGGTTTATAATACGTGCGTGCTGCCAGTTACAACTTACGGTCTGGAAACGATGACTCTGACGAAGGAAAGTGCTCGCAAGCTTCAGCGAACACAACGAGCCATGGAGCGACAGATGCTAGGGATCAGCCTTAGGGATAAGATCCGTTCAGAGGACATCAGGAGAAGAACTAATGTAACAGACATCCTAGAGATAGTAGCAAAACTAAAATGGCAATGGGTAGGACACGTAGCTCGACAAGACTACAACAGGTGGACCTCTAGGATTGTTCACTGGAGACCATGGGGACACAAGAGAGGCATTGGAAGACCCCTGAAGAGATGGCTCGACGACATAAAGCTGTTGGCTGGAACACGCTGGTTCCAAGTGGCGCAAGACCGAAGACGATGGAAGCACATGGAAGAGGCCTATATCCAGCAGTGGATTGAAATAGGCTAGAAAAGAAGAAGAAGAAGAAGAAGTGGAGATTAAGGGATTCTTCATAAACTCCTACCTGTTATATTCTAGTAATGTCCACCTGTAATATGTCATCACCCTGAAATTTTAGCACATGTCCCATATATCTCTGTATTCTTCATCGCTCTGAGTCGTTTATGAGATAGATGGCTGAAGAGCTCATGGCGTAGTAAAGCAAGATGATACACAACTCCTTTTTCTCCGGAAGACGTACATAATCGTTACCGTACACTTCCCTGTTTGAAAGGTTTACTACAGATTATTGTAATATTGAACATTGGTGAAATTCTTACATGTGTAGAGACATTCATCATCAGCATCTTTGTCATCCTCATCAACATTATCAACATGCTCATCATCACCATAATGATCAATCAATCAATCAATCAATCAATCAACCAATCAATCAATCAATCAATCAATCAATCAATCAATCAATCAATCAATCAATCAATCAATCAATCAATCAATCAATCAAGACTAATGTCCGTTTATTAATATCGCCCAGGTGGTACATTCCCTATCAGTTATATACCTAGTCCTTTCTTACAGAATTCCAAATAAGTTGGAATTTTATCGATCATTTCCCATGGTAACTTGTCCCAATCGTTAATTCCCAATTTCTCATCTTGTATTCCAACTTTGTCTTCAGATGATGAACTATCCTCTCTTTAAGGTTCTACATACACTTTATTCGCAAGTCTTCACAGCATTAAGCTTTCAACATTTTCGCGGAAAATCATGCATCAGAGAAAATCATGCTGCTTTCCTTTCGATCTTTTCCAGTTCTCGTATTAAATAATCCTGGTGTGAGTCTCATACATTGGAACCATACTCTTACCAGAGACGTATACTCCCATCCTTTGCATCCTTTCTATGACCCCTTTATAACCCTCGCAAGCATATGATGAGACCTGCAACCTTTATTACAGCAATCATCATGATAACAGGCATTTACACTATACAGGACATAAACGACGGGCTCTCCCACAATGCTGACATATGAAATCTACGCAAGGGACTTGTTATTGTGAATCCCGGAAGTTAGTACTTTCATTTTCTCGCTTTATCCTGAGAACTCTTCCATCAGTCTCTTGTCTCCGTTGCTGATGTACAGCTCAATCACTAGGTCCACAGATTAGCCTCTACATCCTTCCAGTTGATGTTTCCTCTTTCTCTTAGGTATATCTCTGGAATATTAATGACCTTGCGAGTTACATTCCACTGTGCTCATGGGTCAGGTAAGGTCGTAAACCTACCCTTCATGTTTTTCGGCACCAATATCAATTTATTTGGTAATTATTTATTATAGGGACATAAATTATACCGATAATAAAATTAGTGTCCGACTCGTTGGCTGAATGGTCAGCGTACTGGCCTTCGGTTCAGAGGGTCCCGGGTTCGATTCCCGGCCGGGTCGGGGATTTTAACCTTAATTGGCTAATTCCAATGGCCCGGGGGCTGGGTGTTTGTGATGTCCCCAACATCCCTGCAACTCCCACACCACACATAACACTATCCTCCACCACACTAACACGCAGTTACCTATACATGGCAGATGCCGCCCACCCTCATCGGAGGGTCTGCCTTACAAGGGCTGCAATCGGCTAGTAATAGCCACACGAAATTATTATTATATAAAATTAGTGCACATGTTAGTAGAGTTTGAACTCGCGAACTGCTGAGTGAATAATATACGCTCCGGGCGCCTGAGCTCTAGGTACATGTTGGACAAAGACGAGCATATTCACCATTTACGCGCCCAGCCCAAAATAATATTAAGACCTAGGCTGATGGTAGCATATATTACATGTCCTTCTTTTATGTGCGCAGCCTATACCAACATTTCCTGCAGTGTTTTTCTGAATTCCACCGGCGAAATTCCACCCGATGGTTATGACGCCTCGTGTAACGTGCGCTATGGGATTTGAACTTTAGTGACAGCATTACTTATTTCAAGTAATATACACGGACCACCGACAATAATACGATGGAAGTTTATGGAATGTTATGGCAATTATTATATTTAGCACCACAAATGCTGGGTCTGCAAGACAACTGATAATATACAGATGAAGATGGAGACCATAAATTGCTGTGGAATGTATGAATGATACAGAGAAGATTCCCAGGTGTAGTATATTTAGCGAGGAACTGTCAGGCTTGAAATCTTTGTGTGACAATGTTTGTTCTCAGGGAGGACAGCAACCGTTACGTTAAACCCTCAGAGTATTCCCGTAGACTGTCCGTAAAACGCTGCTAGGATGCGGGAGATGACCGATACTAGCTGCGTCATCATGAGTACATTTTTCAGTCTCTTGTTTAACAGCGTTCGAAATGTCATTTCATGTTCCATATCGCCTCCAATGTAATGACTTTTTCATTTTGGGGATGAGGTCAAAATTGCACGGAGACAGATCCGGCGAGCTTAGCAGATGTTTCAGTACTTCTAACCTCCAGCGCTATAGTTGACTCAGTACAGTCTCTGCTGCATTCGACCTGGCCTTGTCATTGGAGAAGGATGACTTTTATCTAAAGTAGTGTCATCTTCTGTCCACGGCCATGCAATGGAGACCGTAACAGGTTTTTCCAACCGTTCCAGGTCGTTGCTTGCTTGACCTCCATGCTAAAATGATGCTGCATAACGGTTTGTTGTAGCAGCGCATTTTTCCATAGAGCTTCCACAAGCTTTCTTGATATTCTTTGGCATTGCGACCATGGCGAACGGCCAGTTTGATGTGCGCACGCCGTTAATGCTCCATCCATTCTGGAAGGAGCCTGACTCACTATTGCAGTCCTATCGCCCCATGCATAGTACCCACCCAACGCAACTCCATCTCTTGCTGTGTCCATGTACTATGAGTGTCGTGCTTTGTACGACATATGACCATTGATTGGTTGTACCTTGCGAATGTGAGGGAAACAGTAGTTGACATGACTTATGCCCCAAACCAATATTTATCTACATTAATAATTGATTTACTATACAAAAGAGTTGTGGATAAATATAGATTCCTTAAATCTACCAACACTAGGCTTGCTTAATTAAGAGCCGGTAAAAACATTCCAACAGAGCCGTTGATTGAACCCAACAACTTGGACTTAGAAAGGTGCGTTCAACCATATGAACCACTTTCAAGCATATTTTTGACACACTGTAGAATATCTATTGTACCTTGAGGAAATTATACAGGATACACATCAGTGGACCAGCTACAAGTTGGAAACGAAGTGCATTTCAAGCTTGTAATTTGAAAAGAAAGGGAATGTGACTGACATTGAAATTATTTAAAAAAATTATTATTCAGGTAGAGTTAACGTCGCTCACACTAAGAACTTAGCCATGGTTAATGACAATTTTGAAGTAGTCGTTGCCACTAAATAACTTCTGGCTTTACATGAACATGACCTTCTGGAACTCACATGAGAATATGTAAATTGTGTTGGAAATTAGAGTAAGTATTTTTCGAGTCAAACGAAAATGTCTTCATGAATATGTATGTGCTCTGAATTTGGGAACTAGGTGGTGCAAAGGATTCAGACACAACCATTCGACCCCACCTTCCAGGTTGTGCCAAGTTATATAGATATGGGTATATATTATAGATATGAGCACGATTCTGTAGAAGAGAAAGCATTAAATATAATTTTGGAAATCCCTGATCGTTTGTATCTTCCTACACATTGATGCCACGTTACTTGATAGGTTATAGTGACTGATTCTCATGTGTGTATATTGGAACACTCAACACGAAAAGAGAATTGCAAAAATGCAGGATACGTGTAATTTAGAATGTATATAGTCTATGAAACAGTCTGTGAGTTTGAGAAATTAATTTCAAAGTTCCTTAAGTTTCTACACCAACCTCTGGTTCAAACCGTGAGGAATATGGTGCACCAACTTGACAACAAACTTGATGAGAGTGATTATCTAAGCATTTCACGACGAAGTTTAGTATGTTTTTCTACCTTAGTTGCTATCGGCAATAACTTCACTAATTGATTCCTTACTAATCTGGCAGTCATGCAGAGGAATTCTCAAACATGCAAATGCCATTTTAATATTCATGGAGACATTTATAGTGCCGAGAGGTAGTGTTGGAATCGGTCTTCTATATATGACTATAAAGTTCAATATTATAAAGTTGTCGGAAGGTATTGCATGGCAATTTCTCTGAACAAATAGAATGTAATATATTGTTTATATTACTTTTATCACTTCTTCAGTGTTCGATTTGGCGTTAATAACTTAAAATCATCCAGGTCCAAATACTAACGATACAAAAGTTGGAAAATGAACATAACAAGAAACAACTTTTAAAATGTCTGAGCAGGAAACGCCACGCTATGTATGTAAATATGTATCTCATTTCTTCACTTGACGTCGAATACCGGGAATACCGGCAATGAATAAGGAAAGTGGTTATTACTTGAACTAATCCAGCACCACAGCATTGAATCATCAACCTTACGGAAGAATCTTCATCGAGAGACACAAGAAAATGGAAAATATATTCTGAGTGATGAAAGATGTAGGACAAGTACTAGAAAGGCAAGGCTAGTAGAGCAAAGGTCTCCTCGTTGCCCCTGTAAGGCCTGTGACAACAGTGATGCAGTACTTCGTGACGTCATTGACAGTTCATGGCTGGTATCAGAATGGGAACCGGCAGTGGCAGTAAAGGCAATGGCAAAAGGTAACACCATTCGATTGTGTATTTAAGCCACCGTTTACGACACCTGTAAATCAAGTTTGTATATAATTATATGAACCATAATATAGCTAATAATGCATGAAGTGACAGACATACACTGATAATTATAAATCCAAATATTCAACCGGCTTCACCCCTTGATCTCAGAATCATACCCAATTAATTTTTTTTATTTCAGCTCGAGAAATCCGACAAATGCCGCATAATAAAAATGTGACGTTGATTGACAGCCATCATTATGGAAATGGATTTAAAATTTACTTTATAGAACAGAAGAGAAATTCTACACCAATATAAAATGATTTAGAGCGAAATCATAGAACATAGAAAAATAGGTAAGGGAGTAACAAACGACAAATTTCTCAGAAACAACAAGGTACACTACAGTTCGTGTTTCATATTTTTATGCTTATCGAAATCTGTACGAAATTATGAATTCCTAATTAATATGCTCCTTGTTTGTGAAGGTGTACCCCAATTCAAACTGCTCAAGAACTTAACGTAAGGTTTTTCATTTAATGGACACATTCATAGCCTTTCTAAGACTAAATTGATGTCAGTAGGTAAGAAATCTAACAGAATTGAAAGTCAGATAGGGAATACAAAGCTGGAACAGGTAGATAATTTCAAGAATTTAGTATGTGTGTTCTCCCGGGATAGTAGTATAGTAAGTGAACGCAGTGGGCTTGCAGTTGCGATCAACAGTTTTCTGTAAGAAGAAAATCATCTCCCGCACTAAACAATCTTTACATCGGTCTGTTTTCAGACCAACTTTGCTTAATGTAAGTGAAAGGTGGGTGGACACAGGATATATTATTCATAAGTTAGAACTAACATACATGAAAGTAGATGGAATTATTGCTGGTGCAAACCTGTAGGAACAATGTACGCATAAGCCGGCTTCAGTTGTGCGGTCAGTGAGGCGAATGGAGGAGGATAGGTTACGTAGGAAAATAATGGACTCTGTTTAGGAGGGTAAGAGTGGTAGAGGGAGACCAAGACGATGATGGTTAGACTCAGTTTCCAATGATTTATACATAAGAGATATATAAATAAACGAGAGCACATAACTACTTACAAATAGACGATTGTGGCGGCAATTAGTGAATTCAAAGAGACTTGCAGACTGAACACAGAAAGGCGCAACAGTCTTATTGAAGTTGTATGTATGTATTCATACGAGTGTTTGAATATTCATGACCTATCTTTTAGCTGCCCTCTGTTGACTCTAGTAAATTTTATGTAACCGATCTTTCCATATATACAAATATGAATACCATACACAAGACGTCACTGTACATTTCCACATCTACTGTATACCAACATTAACAGCTAAGCTCAACTGCGCAAAAAGTCCACAGACCACACTATTTGCATATACGAAGGTGGGCTGGCAACTTCATCTTCTTCATAAATAATTATGTTCCATTACACTTCTTATTTTCATTTTATTCATTTACTGTTTAGGGACGAACAAGTAATGGTCAAAATTTGTAAAATCGTCTCCGAGGAATGCATAGTTAATGTCGACAATAATGTTCACTTTCTCAGAATAGACAGCCCTGACAAAGAGCAACGATTTATCTCAGAGAAAATGTTAACGATATACCGTTTCATGTCCACTTAACTCACGGAGAAGCATATTTCATTTGATTTTTGGTGAAAACCGAGCAAAATATTTTCCGATCTCTTTTATACACTCTGATTTCATCAGCTATTCTGTATTGTTTAATTGAAGAGTCTACGCTTTAGTCGGTATATTTATCTCCTATAATGGGTCGTTATTCTGCACCAGCTTTAAAATATGAAAGCCGTATCACATTTTTTCCTGCTGAGAGCTTGATATATTCACATTCTTGTATTACGAACGTGTTTTCTAAGATGAGACTGAAATTTTGTTTTGGTTGTTCTCTTTTCATTGGCTATACTTAACTTAAGTGCAGGCATAGTACTCTCAGTTTTCTTAGGAACTAATTACTACATTACAACCGACACTTGTATAACACATACTTAATAAAAACGAATTTTCGGCAGAGCCGGAAATCCAACTCGGACCTCCGCGGGTGGCAGCTAAACACAGAGCCGGACTGACCGTCAATATTACCGCAAAAATCATCTCCCGGACTAGAGGGTGTGAGCAAGTCTTGTACATACATCATCAAATGCGAGAAAGATACGAATGCGCACGGAACGAGCCAACCTGTTCTAGCCTTTGTAACCAACCTCCTACCGGTTTACTCAAAAAGGCTTGTTGCACGATCGTCGCATCATGGGTACACCCACTGTAATAAAGAACATTTACATCAAATGACAACATACCGATGCGTTCGAATCCATTCGGTATCACCGTCATAATTATTTGCTGCTGGTTGTCTCGTTCTCCACCACCCTGATGGATATGCTCAAAGAGGAGTAAGCAATGGGACACGGCAAATTATATATTCCTGTTTTTGAATTTCATTAATGTGGAATTGAGTGAAATTCCTTATTTTATTGTATTCAATTTTTTGTATAGTGTTTTATTCTGTTTGCATTTCTGGACTTCGAAAAATTGTTTCGATGTCATAAACCTGGTCCTATCCAGATCATTTTAAATTTTGTTTTAAAGTTCTTATTTATGGGCTTTATCGAAATTATCATTTTATCTGTGAATTTTAATACTTTAGTTTCTTGTCAATTTATTAAACATACTATACTACACGCGCAGTTCTGGGAGCGCGTTTCCAGTTGCGTAAACGAATCCTTTTCTCGAGCATTTATTATCACTGTGTCATCAAGAACATAAAGACTTTGGATTGGAGAAAATAAGAGTTAATTTTCTGTTTATCGAACTAACCCCGTTCCTTCATTGGGAGCGAGGTAGGATCTGTGCCTTTGATCATCTGACCACCTTGGTGAAAGGACGTGCTCGTCTTTCCGTCCCATCGTGGAAAACCCGGTCTGTCTTTCCGTCCCATCGTGGAAAACCCGGTCTGTCTTTCCGTCCCATCGTGGGAAACCCGGTCTGTCTTTCCGTCCCATCGTGAGAAACCCGGTCTGTCTTTCCGTTCCATCGTGGGAAACCCGGTCTGTCTTTCCCTCCCATCGTGGAAAACCCGGTCTGTCTTTCCGTCCCATCGTGGAAAACCCGGTCTGTCCTTCCGTCCCATCGTGGGAAACCCGGTCTCAGGGTAAGCTTTGTTTCTACGATTATTTCGGTTCCTAACTTCATTCAAATGATCATTTATCTTTCTTACGCAGGAGTTTTTCCTCGAGTTTCACGTTCACCGCTGAATTTGTTGAAATGATTTAGCTTCTCAGCTAAGGTCATACAAATACTACTTGATGAAGGCAATACCCTTTTTAACTTAAACTTTGTATTATGTCACCTTGCATAAGTACGGAAAATCTATTAGATAATGATAATGATGCAAGTTTACTGTACCCCTTTCTTTGGTTTTATTTCCATATTTGTGTAGAAGGGACTAGTCCTCATTTTAGTCGACATGTATCGTCGGATTAGGGTTCGTATAGGTTTGAAATAAGTACTTACATTTTTTTTGCGCACTACGCATGTCTGCAGGCAAGATTAACAACTCTTTAATTTCCCTTTGTAAAGGTATTTCAGTTTTGAGTGTCTGATTTTGTATTCCTTAATATTAGAAGTAAATATTGTATTCCAAGAGCAATAACCCTCTCCACTTTCTTTCATAGCAAAATACTATGTTCCATTACGTCTCAGTGCTACATGCCGCTTTCCACTTCCCTTTGTAGTTGTCATGTTTCCTAGCATGTTTGCTTACGTTTTGTTCTGTGATGCTTATGTTGGAAGTAAGTTTTTTGTGTGCTATTTGCTTTAATTCGCACCGACACAGATAGGTTTTATGGCGACGATGGGACAGGAAAGGCCTAGGAATGGGAAAGAAGCGGCCATGGCCTTAATTAAGGTACTGACCCAGCTTTGCCTGGTGTGAAAATGGGAAACCACGGAAAACCATCTTCACGGCTGCCGACACTGGGGTTCGAACCCACTATCTCCCGGATGCGAGCTCACAGCTGAGCACTCCTAACCGCACGGCCAACTCGCTCGGTAGTAAATTTTTATTAAGGTAAAATGTTTATTATTATTATTATTATTATTATTATTATTATTATTATTATTACCTGCGTAATCAGTCAAGAACGTTTACAATTCATATATGACAGATAAGTGTAATATAAAGTCTCCTCGTGGTAATTCTTCAAATAGACAAATGCAGCATGAGCAGTCGTAGAGGAATAATATAAATACTACTTGGAAAAAATTTTGCCTTCACGGGAATTTGATGGATATTCATTGAGCTGAGAGGGTTGGTAGTTTTGTAGGTACCCAAGTTCACTGACCAAAACATCGAAACAGTATGGTGTTAGCGACAAACATACACGTCGCAAGAGGACAGTGGCGTACACTATGGTGCATATAATTTTACATATTCATATATATATAACGAAATTCAGGTACAGAATATGGATCAGACAAATAGTATACCTCTACTTGTTTAAGGTCGCACCAACACATCGAATGTTTTCGGTGACGGAGGAATAGGAAAAGGCTAGGACTGGGAAGATAGTGACAGTGGCCTTAATTAATTAATTAATTTTTACATCGTGTGAAAATTGGAAAACGCGGGAAACCATCTTCAGTGCTGCTGATGTTGGGATTCGAATCCACTATTTCTCGAATGCAAGCTCACAGCTGCGTGACCTTAACAACACAGCCAACTCGCTCGGTACACAAATAATAGAAGATGTGTTAAGACTGAAATAAGCCCAGGTTCATCCCTGTTGAAATATAGTGTTTGGAGTGTACTGTATCTTCTGGAAAATGCTCAAAATCAATACATTATGTTAGCCAAAACTTTAGATTTTTCAACATGAAAATGACAAGCTCTTCTAGTAACACCTTTGCGATGCAGCCAGAATTGTGCGAAGATGTCCGTCCGACTGGTTTATGCATGTTACTGCGCGTGTCTACCGTCGTATGCTTCGTATCAGCCGCGTAGACAGACAGCTAAGTGAGGAGTTATTGACAAGGATATGCAACGGAAACTAACAGTGTAGGGCTTTGAAAATCAAGACGCTCCCCTACATCGGTGATATCTTTGGGGACGGCCCCATGAATACCAATATCCTGGGGATGAGCAAAGAGAAGATACGTTCTTGGAGACCCCACACGTTTTGACTGGAGAACCTCAGATAATGGTTCGGACAAACCACCATTTTGCTATATCACGCAGCCAACAACAAAATTATGATTGCCAAAATTATTGCCAAAGTCCCACGTCGGATACGCCACTAGAAGAAGCTTATAACTAAATCCGATAGGTAGGGTAGTTACACTTCGCAGACGAGTGAGTAAAGCAACAGAAACTACCTTAATTAATTGTATGCCTTATCAATAACACTTAGGCTTTCTATTATTGCTGACGTTTGAACTACTCTTTATTATCGTATATTAAATAATGACTTCGAATAATGAGATTCGAGAACAAAACTTATTACACACAACCAATATATTTTCTTAAATCCTGGGAGACAAGGTTTTACATGATTTTTAACGTTTGCTCTAGGTCACACAGACACAGATAAGTCTTATGGCGACGAAGGGATAGGAAAGGACCAGGTGCCGGAAGGAATAGGCTGCGTGGTCTTAATTAAGGTACAGCCTCAGCACTTGTCTGTAGTTGTGAACATGGGAAATCACGGAAAGCGATCTTCAGGGCTGCCGACAGGGGTTTCGAACCCATTATTTCCAGAATGCAAGCTCACAGCTGCGAGACTCTAACCACTCGGCCAACTCACTTGAGTGAATATATGATGTGATTGTGTATGTAAATATATAGCATCTTCCATTTGGTATTTATGAACAGATCGCACATTACAGAATTTGTTCGCTTTCGTGTATCTGTTTAGTCATTTCTAAGTTCATTTATGAAATGTAAACACATCGAGAAACATTTCTTTGTATTATATTAAAAAAAGATTTCATTGGGATATTGGGAATATCATTTAAAATGTCAGAATTAAGTTATCTAGTAGCTTTACAAAGGCGTTGCAGGCAAATGGCATCACGAATAGCAACCACAAATCGATCCCGGCCAATGCATTGTAGGATTTTTGAAAATAAATACAACGTCACAGTGGTTCGTATCTCACGTATATATGGAGGTCCCGTGGCTACGTTCACATTACCTAGTGTTATCTTTCCTACATACCCTGCATATGGATGTTCATTGCTTATAAGTTTACTTGTTTTTAAATGCCATTAACTAATTTTATGGTTTTCGGAGACGCCAAGCTGCCGGAATTTTATCCCTCAGGTTTTCTTTTATGTGAACGTAAATCTACAGACACGGGACTGGCGTATTTGAGCATATTCATGTACCACCTGACTGAGTCAGGATCGAATCTGCCAACTTCGGTTCATAAAGTCAGCGCCTTAACTGTCTGAGCCACTCAGCCTCGCTGTTCATTTCAACACTGATATACTGACAGTGGCTCTTTTCCGAATCATCTCTAAATTATACGCAACTATTGCAACATGAATGATATTGTAGCCTCATAAGGTGTGATGTAATTGGAGTGATTGTGTTTTCAAGTGATAAATTTAAGTGATCATCAGCTCCGATTACGGGAGGGAGAACGTTCCACAATTGGCTTATGTTCTAATAAAAATGTGAATAAAATATAACTACTTACTTTCTTATAGAATTTTAATCAGTCGGTAATGCAGGCTTTTATCTGGCAGATGATAATGGACATGTTAAATTTAGGCATATGCAATTTATGTGAATCCTTTTCTATACATGTATTTTCACAAAGTACCTTAGCATTTCATACCAATCACTTATTGAAAGTACTCGAATGTTTAAGAGTCCACAGATAATGATGTTCAACGTCTGATGTTCAATCCATTAGTGCGGAACCGAAACTTCACTTGGAATGAGTTCAATGGAACTGTATTTTTGAGCCTGATAATTCAGTTAACGCAGTTAGTTCTACAAATAAGAGGTAAACAAGAAGAGAGCTTGAAGGTAAATTATTATTATTATTATTATTAATATTATTATTATTATTATTATTAGTATTAGTATTAGTATTAGTATTAGTATTAGTATTAGTATTAGTATTAGTATTAGTATCATTATTATTACCATTGCATCATTTGAAAATTTAGTAATGACACGATAGCAGCGTCAATAGAAACTATCACAGGAGGTAAAAATTATTGGCATAGGGAATACTTTACAACATTCCATCTGTATGTAGCGTTCACATCGATATCTTACTGACAACCCAAACTTCCTTTTATATGAAAGTCATAATGTAGAAGCTTCCGTGGATCAGTCGGCAGCGCGCCGGCCTCTCATCGCTGGGTTCCGTGGTTCAAATAGCGGTCACTCGATGTGAGATTTATGCTGGGCAAAGCGGAGATGGGACAGGTTTTTCTCCGGGTACTCCGGTTTTCCCTGCCATCCTTCATTCAAGCAACACTCTCCAATATCATTTCATTTCATCTGTCAGTCATTAATCATTGCCCCAGAGGAGTGCAACAGAATTCGGCAGCCGGCACAGTTCCTGTCCTCGCCGCTAGATGGGGACTTTTCAATTCCCGACATGGTCAAATGACTGGAAACGGGTTCTGGATTTTCATTTTCATTAAAGTCATAATCAATGCAATGGTAATTTTCTCTCATTAATCAGACAGTCATTCAAGTAAGCAATCAATGACATTCCCCCCCAAAAATCAAGTTAAAACATTCAATGGTCTATCCTGTGCACCGGGAAGTTTTTTGTCCAAGCAACCATCAATCATGAGAGAACCCCAATTCTCTCCGCGCAGACGGAATGAATACCGGACTCTCCCTGTTCACGTAACAATAGATCTCTCAATGTCAGAAGCGTTGAAAGAATTTGTATTAAGGGTAGATTTGAGTATATACTGCCTTTCATGTCGTGTATATGCACAAAATATATATAATTTCCATTATACTACGAAATGTTAGTCATGCAAGGATCTGGGTGTGGAACTATGCTTAAAACAATAAAGTCTTTAATTCAATTCACCGTCGGTCACCAGCCGCACTTGCTTATGAATACCAGTTAAAAGGTTAGTTAACCAATAGTGAGTTATAGCGTGTATAGCACGCGAATATTAACACGTTCCTGATCCTAAACTGCGATTGAGATAAGGGAGTACACAGATTTCGGTTCCTTTACACGTTGGAATGGGAAAATATACATGAAGAAAGTTCTGATGGACTGCATATCCATATGTGACTGGGAGGCGGGTACAATACTAAGGAAAATAATGGACCATCGATATACGACCCAATGTCTTTTAATTTGTTTGCAAAAAATGATTTATTATATTTCCAGAGAAACGGTGATATTTACCCATTGGTAAAATTTCTAAGGCACTTGAAAAATTGCTCCCAAACTTCACCAAATTGTCACTGAGGGAATTGTGTGCAAATTGATCTGGTTAGCTAAGTTCCAAATCGATACTGGTGATATTTTGTCAGTGAAAAGTATTGTATAATGCGGCATGGAAATACACAAATATCTAAAATCAGTTTGAAGATAATACTACATTATCTAACATGCCGATGCTCTACAGATGCTCGCCTTCTGGGTGTAGTTCGGGCCGATCGATGGAAAGTCAGTCTGATAATTTCGAAGTTCAGAAACATGTGTATGCGTTATTGCTACTATTTGGTGGAGCCAAATTCAGGTATTGTACTGTAAATAGAAATCTTTAATGCAGCAATCATTTTTTTTTTATATTTGCTTTACGTCGCACCGACACAGATAGGTCTTATGGCGATGATGGGACAGGAAAGGCCTAGGAATGGGAAGGAAGCGTCCGTGGCCTTAATTAAGATACAGCCCCAGGATTTGCCTGGTGTGAAAATAGGAAACCACGGAAAAACATCTTCAGGGCTGCCGACAGTGGGGTTCAAACCGACTATCTCCCAGGTGCGAGCTCACAGCTGCACGCTCCTAACCGCACGGCCAATCAAAAATTAGTATGTGATGGTGTTGTATTTATAATGTTAAGCCAGTAGTAAACTTTGTACAGCTTAATCTACTTTACGTCGAAGTGTGAAGGCATTGGGAATATTTAAGTTGTGCGAGAATGTATCGTCGTTCTTATGCCACGAATGTGACAATGCTCATCCTATCCATTATTTCCCTTAAGACTGGTCATGCCTCCGAGCCACATATTGATATGCAGTCCTTCAGAAAAAATTTCGTTGAGTTCGTTTTCGTATGCGAATTTTTAAAGGGAAATGAACCTTAAATACATCATACTCTAGGTGTAGGTAAATATCTCATGCAAACATACATTCCTACTGTACGGTACAGTACAGTTCATTTTCCTCTGCACACGCGGATAGGCAAATAAACTCAACGAAAAATGTTCTGATAGACACTATATCAATATGTGGCTGAGAGGCGTGACCAGTCTTAAGGGAAATAATGGATAGGATAAGCATTGTCACACTCGTGGTTTCGGCATAGGAGCGACGATATGAGATTGCCTTTTAATACTTTGAAACTTTTGGGTGAAATTTCTACAGTAAGTGTCTGTGTTGTAATTATGTTACTCTGCATGAAAGTAATTTCTGCTATTTTTATTAAGTTCTCTGCGATTGCTTTTATTATTCTGTTACATTACTCGTATGTCATTTTTAAGTTTTAAGCTTTTTTTTAATTTTCTCCTTGCCTTACTGTACTTCCGTTTCATTCTTCTGTTATCGTCAACATTTCTTGTTTTGATATAATTCCTTGTAATATTTGATTTTCAGGTAATTGTTTGCTGTATCTTTGTTGATGTTACGTAATATATATTTAAGATTTACTTCCTTATTATACTACTTTAAATAAGCCATGGGGTTCCCCCATAGTTATGTTTTCGCAAATAAAATATTAAAATAATAATAATAATAATAATAATAATAATAATAATAATAATAATAATTATAATAATAATAATAATAATAATAATAATAATAATAATAATGGAAAATGGACACCATAAAATGAAGGATAGCGAGAAAAATCCTTGACCCTGTTAAAATAATAGAGAGTTTAGGACGGGACATAACCATGAGTTAGACGTGTATGTGGAAAATATCACTGACACATGACCTCGATGCACACATGGATATTGACCAACCGATCTCCACATATTTTGTAATTACAAAAATCCAAAGAATCCTTGCGCACCGGGACGGAAAGGATCTACCAAAACTAGGAATCACACATGAAGATATCTTGACCTGCAACATCCTGAAAATGAAACTTCATCACTCTGAAAATGAACTAACACAATAAGGAATAAAAAATATGATATGCTAAGTTTAATTTTCCTATGAGTACTATCGATATAGGAAGATGTTAAGAAATCAAGCGCTTCTTCTAAGAATTGCTCAAACACCACAGTTGTCTCACGGGAATGTAGGTGTTAGCTGATATCGGTCAAAATTCATATCAAGCAGGAAAGCATTCCACGTGTGTCAAGCTCGGGTAAACATCATTATAGTCTAAACTACAATAAATTGAGCTTTTCTGCGTGTCAAATGCGTCGTATGTATTCCAAATACATACTATGTATTGCTGCTAAGAAAATTATTCTAAAAAATTTCGGGCCGAAGGAATAAGTACTTGACACATTCGAATTAACCGTGAATGTATGAGGAGTTGATGAAGATGAATTGAATGAAGGTGTAAGAAATTATGGAAGGAAGTGGAAGGAATCGGCCCTGGCCTATGGATGGTAACTCTCCCGGCATTTACCTGGAAGTGAAAATGATAGTCGACGGTGGGGTTCGAAACCACATGTCTCCAGAATGCAGAACTTGGCTTAATGTCTGTAGGGTGTTAAAATGCGTGGCCACTCTTCTCGCTGAAATTAGCCTTGAATTGAAGAGCAGTTACATGTTTTCAAAACCTGCTAACGGCACGATCAGGTCCTAAGCAGTGACAAAAATTCTACAAAATCTTAAACTGATGTTAAATTAGCTTTCATAAACATTTACCTTATAACGATGTAAAACTTTTACAAAGTGTTCTTTAGTAAGTCAGGCAATAAAGAATCGTCCTACCGAGCTCGATAGCTGCTGTCGCTTAAGTGCGGCCAGTATCCAGTATTCGGGAGATAGTAGGTTCGAACCCCACTGTCGGCAGCCCTGAATTTTTTCCGTGGTTTCCCATTTTCACACCAGGCAAATGCTGGGGCTGTAATTTAATTAAGGCCACGGCCGCTTCCTTCCCGCTCCTAGCCCTTTCCTGTCCCATAGTCGCCATAAGACCTATCTATGTCGGTGCGACGTAAAGCAACTAGCAAAGAAAAAAAAAAAATCGTCCTATTAAACAATCAACCGTGAAATATCCTTAGATGTATACCTGACTTCAAGTACTTCAGTAAATCTCAATTTCGTGAACGTAGAGAGCTCATATTTGAAGTTCGGAAGTGATGTAGAAAATAAGGAACGGCCAGAGATCGTTTACTCGACTCAACGGCGCTGAGTCAGCGATTCTATATCCTAGGCGCTTTCATGGCTAATGGGGCCTCTCGATGCTTCCGTCGGCAGATCGTATCTTTATTCTCAGGAACTGTGTGAATATAATATTGAGTTGATGCTTTTAGCTTTTCGATTCCCCTATATTGAAATATCGCTATTAAACAATACGGTAGACAGAATATAAAATAAATGAGGCGAAGGAAGCAGGAAAGGGAAAAGGCAAGCAGTAAAACTGCATTGTAGGCACTACACACAAATCAAGATACAAAAGTGACCGTAAGTATGAACTAATCATTTTCATCACAGGAAAAAGGATCAATAAAGAGTAATAAGCAGAAGAATACACATATTAAAAGAATATAAAATAGATCCTTCAATGGACTCTTCAGCTCAGTGACGTTCGAATGTAGTAGTTATAGAACCTTCTAGGTGATATCGTGTCAAATAATTTATTTTGTTAAAGTTGCTTGTACAAAAATAAAATTGACCAAGCGAGTTGGCCGTGCGGTTAGAGGCGCGCAGCTGTTAGCTTGCATTCGGGAGATAGTGAATTCGAACCCCAATGTCGGCAGCGCTGAAGATGGTTTGCTGTGGTTTCCCATTTTCACACCAGGCAAACGGTGTGGCTGTACCGCTCCCTTCATACTCCTAGACCTTCCCTATACCATCGTCGGCGCGACGTATAGCATCTTTTGCTAATGCACAAGTTGTGTGGGTAAATCATCATTATTATCCAGTAGTTGCAAAAGAGATTGTTCATCTCGCGGTGTAGAGGTAGTGAGCAAGCAACTTACTAGGAGGCACCTAGTTCGAATCTCACCCAGGTCAGGTGTATTTACCTGAATCTGTGAATTGATTTGAGGACCATCAAACCTACGCGAGAACAAGTGAGTATATTCCTGACTGTGAGGTAGTGGCCCCGGTCTAGCAAGCCTAGAATAATGGCCGAGAAGATTCATTGCGCTGACCACTCACCACATTGGGGCTGAACAACACACAACTTAGTCAGCCAAGCCTCACGCAGGTCATAGCACCATGTGGATTACTTGTTACAGTAGGACAACAGTCGATGCCCCATTAAAGCATCAATTCATACCCATTCCTGAAGGAAATTGAGACACATCCTACACTACACTTAAAAGGTTGTGAACTGCATTTAGAATAAGCGCAAAATGAGTAACAATCCGACTCCTTGGCTGAATATAAGAGTGGTGAACTTCAGATCACAGAACTCTGAGTTCGGATGTCGACGCGGGCCGGGGAATTTAGCTTGGTTTGGTTAATATCTACGGCTGAATAGCTGGGTGCTTCTAATTGTACTAATGCTTATATTCATTTTCATTCAAAACCATCACCATTCCAACCATGGAGAAAACATGAATTTGTGAATACATTCTTCCTGATAAGTAGGGAGTAACCGAGACATCCGGCCGTAAATGTGGGCTTAATCCAAATTCGCTCCATTTAGAATTGGGGGAAAATTCTAGAAAGAAGAGGAGACTAAGATGGCTTAGGGTAATAATACATTCATACAAGATGTCGTGTCCGGTTCCATGGCCAAAAGGCTGGCCTTTGGTCACAGAGACTCCGAGTTCGATTCCCGGCAGGGTCGGGAATTTTAACCATAATTGGTTAATTCCGCTAGCACTGGGGCTCGGTGTATGTGCCGTCTTTATCATAATTTCATCCCCATCACGACGCGCTGGTCGCCTATGGGCGTCAAATCAAAAGACTTGCATCTGACGAGCCGAACTTGTCCTTTGACATTCGCGGTACTAAAAGCCATAAGCCATTTCATTTTCACTAGATGCCCTGTTCAATGTAGATATGGGAAATGACTGTTGGAAGAAGGTGTAAAGAATACTGTAGACTATCTCACTGATACAAAGATAATGGGTGTGACTGCAGTAAGAATAACTCATCGAATGTCCGACTCGTTGGCTGAACGGTCAGCGTACTGGCCTTCGGTTCAGAGGGTCCTGGGTTCGATTCCCGGCCGGGTCGGGGATTTTAACCTTAATTGGTTAATTCCAATGGCACGGGGGCTGGGTGTATGTGTTGTCTTCATCATCATTTCATCCTCATCAAGACACGCAGGTCACCTGCACCTGCTGAGCCGAACCCGTTCTGGGATATCCCGGTACTAAAAGCCATACGACATTTCAACGCATCGAATTTATCGTTCAAGTTACTGTTAAAAAGAAAATAATCTCCACAAACTCTATTCACTTCTGATTTCTCAAAGGAATGTTTGATTACCCATGTCTTTCTCAAATGAATGCGTGATTACCCATGTCACACAGCAAAACAAAAGTGATGAGTCATCTTCTTCGCGGAATGAAATAAAGGTAATAAACTGTACCGTAAACAACAACACACGCCGGTAAAGAATATTGTGGAAACTATTGGAATACCGAACAGATGAAGCTAAGAGTACAACTGAACATGAATTAATGGAAAGACTGATCAGTATGGGGCAATAAGGAATATACTTGTAAAAAATACCATTAAGAAAACACAGTAAACTTCCAGCTCTGCACTAAAAGTACATATAATCCAATGCAATAAAATTTCATGGAACAACTTGGCTTTACTTGCACACACTGTACCAGTTATGTAAATTTTGCTGTTTTATTTGTTACTGAACCGCGACAGAAGTGTTACATCTTTTTCGTAGATTTTGAAGGACCACCACACTACCACAGTTCCGCACTAAATTCTTCACGTGCTGTTCCCTGCCACCAAATTAGCAGCCGATTATCCTTTGCGAATAAATCTCCTTTTCTTTAAATTGCAATTATCATTTCATTGTATACTGAAAACAAACCAATTGTATGCATAGTGGACTTCGTTTCACAGGGCTTGAACCTTGACCCAGCCGGGGATTTTTACTGGGTATTGTTGATTGCTCGGGCATGGAGATCGGGGCAGTTTTGTTCGTATGAATCTTCATCTAGATACAACACACTACGCTACCAACCATCATAGAAAATCGGTAAAGTGAATGCATTCCTCCACACAGGTTGATAGTGGGGAGGACATCTGATGGTAAAACTGGCCTAAATTCACATAAAGTGCCTAGATTAATAAACACTGGAAGTATGGCCGTTGAAGAAAAGAGATAAATTCATTTGTCAAGACAATTTACTTTTCCTGCCTCGAGTAAATAAAACTGATGACCTTGCAAATTGATTATTAACCGAAATTTGAGCTTGAGTTGACTTTCCTCCTAGACACAACACCGATATTAATAGATACAGTACTCTTTCGTCACATAATTCGGTGTTTGTTGCTGTCATACAATCTATGTAGCCTAGGCCTGTCGCAACACGTCAACCTGCAGAAAGCATAGTTTTAAATCTAGCTTGACAATTTACACAACTGATATATTTGATGTATTTTATTAGGTTAAACTAATAACTCACAAAACCAATAAACCGTAATCGAATTATATTATTGGGAGTGAACAATAAATAAATAAATAAATAAATAAATAAATAAATAAATAAATAAATAAATAAATAAATAAATAAATAAATAAACATTCATTGCCATATTTGGGATGGATCGTATGCGATGACATTTTCCTAACGGTGTGGAAGTAAAACGTTTTTAGTTTAGTTGCTGTATATTGTTAGTTGTGAGAAGGCTTGTAATTAATTTACAAACTGTGGAATATAAGCAGTGTTTCAAAATAAACATTTCCTTATTCGGAGGCCACTCACTGTTCACTGGGTAGTCCATATAAACATTTACCTCAAATATCCTCAGACTATTCGAAGATCGCGATAAACAGTTTTCACCTTGGTTAATAATAATGTGCACATGAATCAACGAGCAATATATGTCTCGTGCTTTAATACACACCGTAGCAGCGATACCATTTCATTCTTCAAAATGGCACTATAACTCGTTTGTTGCATACAGAGTCGGCCGTTGACAGATTCATCCAACGATGCAATTATTTCTACATTGAGACATGGAGCACTGGTAGAAAGGACTGTCGATGTGATGTGTGCGGCTTTTCAAATGTGGTAGCCACAGGTGTTAATAGGTCAAACGTTAAGAAGTCAAAGGCTATGAGTGACCCGAGGAGAGTGTCTGGCGCAACACTGTCGCCATGTCTTAAACGTTCAGAATGCTGGCATCAACTTTGAAAACTTGAATATTTCAGTACATCTTTTCCGCTGTGTGGAACCTAAGTGGAACTTCTTTTCAACTAGACAGAAATTATTTGAGGTGCTAAACGTCAATAAATAAATAACCACTGGTCTACGTTTAAGGCTGTCGTCGGGGCAGATTTTCTGTATAAATCTATTTGTATTTTCTTAAATGAAGATTGAAATGTATTGAACATTTTCTCTAGTAAACCATCGTCCTATAAACGCGTATATGATCCATTTGTTCCTCTTGATTTCCAAATTTGTATTCAGGTCACCCTTTATAACCGAGCCAGTTGGCTATGCTGTATAGATGACGTAGTTATGATATAGCGGCAGAGAGTGGGTTCGAGTTCCAGCGCCGGCAGCCCGAAAATGGTTTTCCATGGGTTCCCATTCACACGCAATGCAAATTCTGGGTCTGTACCATAATTAAAACCACGGTCTCTTCCTTTCAAACTGGGAGATTCAGTTGGCCGTGGGGAGAGGGTCGAGCATCTGTGAGCTGTCATTCAGGAGATGGGGATTCGAACCCCAATTTAGGCATCCCTGTAGATAGCTTTACGTGGTTTCTCATTTTCACACCTTAATGCGGCCACAGCCGATTGTTCCCACTCCTAAACCATTCTTATCCCATCGTCGCCGAAAGACCTTAAGGCTTGTAAGAACAATCATCCTTTCAAATCTAGCCGTGTCCTATCCCGTCGCCGCCATAAAGAATGTCTGTTTCGGTGCGACGTAAAGCAAATAACAAAAATCACTTGCAGCAATGAGATTTGTTTTTAAAATACTTGCATGTATACCTCATACAATATAGAACATTGTTTCATTATTCGATTACTTTTACCTGAATGTGTGGTGAAAAAATCTACAGAGATGCTGTAATTATTGCTAGTAATGAGTTTTACCGAGTGATGCCCAACCAGTAATACAATGCAAAGTAAGTCCATTCTGCTTGGGAAATTTACATGGAGATTGATTTTGAAACAGGAATAAATTCAGATGGAAATGGAGTCAATAACTGATTATCAGATCCATTAACCATCAATTAGTGCATTAGTGGCCATGCACTTCTTTCATAAGCTCATCTGCAAGCAGAGTAGTTCTACAGAAGTTGAACATACATTTGACATTTTGGAATGAAGTTACTGGATGTGCAGCCATTGGGTTCTAATTATTTATCTAAACAACACTTGAAGGTATAATCCAACTGCAGTATTACAGGGTGGAGAAGACACGCTGTAATAATGCAGGATTGGATGAACGGGGGAACTGATATTGGCTCTCAAAAATACATTTGTATTCCAGCCTTTTCCACTGTGTCTGAAAATTCAAGGGAATTACAGGCTTACAGGAGAATCCCTTGGTCCTTTATTCTGATTCTTTTTCTAAGTAATTAAATAAATACAAATTGAAGATACAGAATACTACCAACGTACAGCAATACTGCAAGTCCTCGTGCATAAAACGCAAACACACGCGATATACTGCACTTGAGAATGATTATGTTTTTAGCTTCAAAGTGAAAACAATATTAGCAGAAAAGAACAATTAACCGTTATCCTTCCAGATTTGAACCTCTGATTTAATACTAATGAATAACTGAAAAATCCTTACAGAATTTCATGTTGCTGTAATACCCTCTTCGTTTACACGTATTCTTATTTCATCGCATTTCCCACACCCGAATAAGTCACTGAAATGACGTAGTTATGATATAGTGGCAGAGAGTGGGATTGAGTTCCAGCGCCGGCAGCCCCGCAAATGATTTTCCATGGGTTCCCGTTCACACTCAAGGTAAATTCTGGGTCTGTACCATAATTAAAACCACGGTCCATTCCTTTCGAACTGAGAGAGTCATTTGGCCGTGCGGATAGGATCGAGCATTCATTCAGGAGATGGGGGATTCGAACCCCAGTTTCGGCCGGAAGCTCTTCTTGACTCCAATCCTTGGTGGAGGGATGTATTCATTATTGCGTGTTCCTGTGGTGGTTTGCTATATCTATATGAATGGGAGTGTATTAGGACAAACACCCGGTCTACGAGGAATTAACCAAATGCGGCTAATATTGCCGACCCGGCCGGGAATTGAATGTGGGACCCCTCAACCGAAAGCGACAACATTTATGATTTAGCTAACGTGCTGGGCTGTCGTGATAACTTATTAACATAGAAATACATCGTTGAATGATCTGAAACAGTGCTTGTCGACTTCCTTTTCTCTTTTATTGTGTATGTTTCATGTTTATCTTTCTAGTTTCAGCTCAAGTAGAACGTATACGTTTCTCCCGATTGAAAATAATGCCAGGATCATATACACATTCACGATTTTCACATCCTGTCTATAGAAGAGCCTCGACAACCTTGTTAACTAGGGATTTACCATTCAGCAATACAAAATTTAGGCGGGCCTGAAAAACAAATTTAAGTCATATTTGAATCTGACACGTTTGGTTATCGAATACCATTCCTGAATCATCAGGATTGGTTATTTATCGATTCGACCGCCCTCCGTTCTTCTGGAAATCTATCGAAAATATAATCAGTAATAGCTTAGGAACAAGAATGTCATGTTGGAATAGACAAGTGTAATCTAGAGTGGTGATATACTGTACCGGTAACGGCGGTACAAACTAAGTCCCCGTCATAGAAATTTTAAAACTTACGTGTTACTCTCCGGGCCGCTTACGAAGGACTGACTGGACGGCGAGCAACAGCTGTGCGCGTGTGACGTAGTGAGCGGGTGACGTCACAGCATGCCTCGCCGCACTACAGAGCCTAGACTGATGTAGAATGTTCTTCGAGTTTCGACGGGTAATAACTTTTCCCACGATAATAATTGAACAAATTGAACAACATCACCATATAACTTGATCCCTTAGCTATGTTCCTGCCGAATTTCACGTGAACCTGACTTGGGACGATAAAGTTATGGAACAAGGGATGGAGGCCCGGATCAGATATAAATACGTACTGCTTCGCTCAGCAGACCAGTGTGTGTTCCAGCATGTTAGAGTGTGCTGCAGTGCGCTGCAGTGTGTTACAGCATGTTGCCAGAGTGTGATGCCAGTGTGTGGCCGTAGAATCTATGTGCACGCTAGACTGTAGTGTTCGCACAGTCGGTTCGCGGGCACCGTGATCGAGCGTGAAGCCGCTATTAAGTTTCAAGTCCGTGGACTTTAACCTAATCGTGTTGAATATGGACTGATGCAGATTTCTTTATACTGTGACAACTTTTTACTCCGATAGGACGTGAGATGAATTGTGTATCGTCTGGACATTATCTATTGACTGTTCCTCTATACGAGTGTCTAAGACTCGCAAACGTTTTCGAGTGCTCGAAATTGAAGTTTTATGTTATGGACAGGACTTAGAAATGATTGCTCCTTACCGGGTACTTCGAGTTATAAGACTGTGTTTGAATCCAAATTTAATTTACCATTCCATGAACTGTGTCAATATTTTAGGTCATGAACTGTGAACGGTGCATGTGTGAACAGTGCATTTCAATTCTAATAAACAGCACATTTCAATTCTGCGAACATTCAGTTTACGAACAGTCGAACCAAGGACTGTCAATACTCGATTAATTTCGTCTTTTGATTTCATGTTATTTTCAATACGTGAATGAGTTCTAATTCACGAGTGGAACATTTTTATTTTCAATGAATTATGTTGAACAGTGCTTCAAAGAACTAAGTCATGCGGCATTACCTTACGTTGTACCAAGTGCCACAAACTTTAAGTGACTCTGTTAAACTCGACGATAAGTTTCGAGTGGACTTTTATTTTATGAGTATTAACTTACATGCTTATTCGAGTCTAGTGGCATTCTTTCACTTAACACGGGACAAAATTGAGTGACATTTCACCGTGTGATAAAGATACATTTTGTGTTTGAACTTTGTTAAAACCATTTATAAACGTTCCTCTCATCTGTGCAGAAGCAGCCCCAGGGCTTAACGATGTTCATTCATGTTCACCATTCACAAGGACTACCTCAACGCCATTCATTAACGTCGCATGGATCTTCAAGACATCGAATGGATTTTCTAGAACTTCCATCGGGGGACGAATGGTGGTTCGCTGATATGGAAAATGGAGCTGCCGGAATCCAAGGACATCGCCAGCCATAGGACGAGGAACATTTTCTACTGTATCCGCTGTACAGAGGTGACATTACTTTCAATTTCTTAATAAACTTTGGAAAAAATGTTTTTAAGATTTATTTAAACAAACCCTCTCCCTCTGTATGCACTTCAACGAATGGTACACGCCCTGCGTTTCATCTCTACCGAAGTACCACATTTACTGTTACAATACTGACCGACACTATATACTTATTTTGTTATATTACCTGCTTCATCACTCCATATTTCCTGCCTTATTCTTACAAATAGTCCTCCCATTATTCGCACCTCAACTCAATTATTTCTTGGACCTCCTTTACCATTCATTGTTCTAGTTCCTATTTTTCACGAGACCTGCACATAGACTAATTTGAGTGACGACCTTGGTACTGTATGTTAGAATTAACTTTTTTTACACGAAACTAACTCTTTGCGGAAGAAACAGGCTCCATTCAAATGGCAATATGAAAAGTCTTCCTATATAGTGGTGCGCAGTGAGCTAATATTGTAGTGTGGAAAAGATCCCAGAATCCAAAGAGAAATATATATGAAATAATTTCCAGCCGGGAAACTAACCACAGTCTGTATGTATTTGATTCAAAACACATAGTAACATTTTATTATTGTTCAGTGAAAGGTTGGAAAGCGTTAACAGTCAAATATTAATCCTTAAACATCACATCCAAATAATATGTGTTGAATCCAGTGGACCAGGCTTAAAACGACAGAAGAATAAACAGTGTACCAGAAAATTTGAAAGTGGAACTAAAGCTAGACGAAACTAATTTATACAAAAGGGTTGCACCTGAATAACCCATTAGTGAGGTACACTTGGAAGGTTTAAAAAAATACATTTAGAATCACGTAATATTTTGACTATATATTTATAACTCATTCGTTTATTTATAATGCTACGTTTATGTCTCAAATCCTTACAAAAACACACTCCACAATTTGACAAAATCAATATTCACATGGAGTAAATAGGTGAATATATCTTCAATGAATAGCATGTCCTTCAGTCTGTAACTATTAGGTTCTTCAGTCTGCAGAAACTAATAGATAAATATAAATACAAGACGGTTTGGAGCGATGTGTATACAACGAAATAAAAATAGGCTTGAATTAATGAGGCACTTCCAGGCAACATAGAAACATAAAACTTAGTACCAGAGAAGCTGACGTCCGAGCTCGGTAGCTGCAGTCGCTTAACCCTCAAGCACACGCGCCAAATTTTAGGACGCAGACACACGCATGGGGGTGCTTTCCACCCCACATATCATTGTATTGTAAAATATGAATTACTGTATTATTTGGAGATTTTAAGATAGATTATATAAGAATGACTCTGTCTGCGGGGATCCAGCCAGAGAGATATAAGAGCGGGGAGAGCACAGGAGAGTTATTTGTACATTTCACTAGGAAATAAAATGACCTGGGGTGGATTCCACCCCATACGCGTGTGTTTGAGGGTTAAGTGCGGCCAGTATCCAGTAATCGGGAGATAGTGGGTTCGAGCCCCACTGTCGGCAGCCCTGAAGATGGTTTTCCGTGGTTTCCCATTTTCACACCAGGCAAATGCCGAGGCTGTTCCTTAATTAAGGCCACGGCCGCTTCCTTCCAATTCCTAGGCCTTTCCTATCCTATCGTCGCCGTAATACATATCTGTGTCGGTGCGACGTAAAGCAAATAGCAAAAAAAAACAAGAAGCTGACGACTCAGGATTCCTCGATAAATTGAAAATTCCCTAAATTCCCTGGCGGGTTTCAAATTTTTTGGAGCTCAAAATGTGAACGCAGTCGGATGTAATTTTCCGAAACGGTAACCCATAGACTTCATAGGATTAAACGTTTCCTGAAAGTCCGGATCCCCCCTCCACTCTCCCTAATCAAAATAGAGGCAGAATCTAGCAGACTAGAGAATTGGAGTTTGGTAACATTATAGCTTTTAGCCCGTAACCGACGGAAAATTTCTAACGTATCTACACCTTTTTACACCCATCAAATATCGAAATATGGAGGCAATTTTAATGATGGCACAGAACTTTGTTTCGAGATATTTGGTGGCTAAACGGTAAGTTGTATCACAAAATGGATGGTGCAATCAGACTCAACATGACGAGATTTCCAACATTGGTCCTATGAGGTTTTGTCGTATCTTTATCCCTTGTACGTTAGATTTTTCTGTATTTCTCGATTGTACGTAAATTTTGTTCTTTTTACACGTATATTGTATAGTTTACATACTTATAATAATGACAGGATCAAATCAGCACAAACATTGGCCCACCCAGTGAGCCAAATTCTGTCTCCAGCTGTCACACTAGTATCCGAAAAGTAATGCAGTGTGCGAAATCTTCACCCAAATTTTGACTTATTCAGCGTTCCTAACTCAATCTAAACCCACAAATAGAGGAGATCCAAGAATATGTCCTTGGGTCAACCATTTAGACCGCTATAAGGGGCGCCTTATGGTGCAGTCCATTTGTCGATATGTCTTACCGTTTAGCAGCTGTCAATGTGTAAATGAAGGTCTGCTATATTATAAATGCGCATGTACTTTCGATTATTGATCTATGTATCTTTATTGAAGCCGATTTGTGGCGATCTATAAAGGGCGCGTCTGCCAATATAATTAATGCTTAACAAATCGATAGTGACTGTCTGTAAGAGGGGCATCTGAAATTGCAATCCGTACTTCTCACTGGACTTTGACTGGCAATATGAATGAGGGCCTTCTACAACTCCTCTGTAACTGGCATTAATAAGGAGGGCCTCCCTTCTCGATTTGACTGGCAGAAGGCAATTGAGCATGCGATGTTGTGCAAAACTCCCTTACCCGATTGCGTATGCCAGGAGACAAGCGTGCTCGCCATTATAAACAAATGTATACCCATCTAAAATGTGACTGGAATTAGGCAAAGTGGCCTGCTATTATAATTGAAACTCATCAAGTGGAGTGTGACTGTCAATAAATAATCTGACTGGCATTAGGAAAAGGGGGCTGTCATTATAATGATAACAGCACAACTCATTTTGGACTGGCAGTAGGGAACGTGCCTCTCATTTTAATAAAATCTCCTCAACTGCAACGTGTCTGGCATTAGGAAAGGGGGGCTGCTATTGTAATGAAAATTCCCCAAATCTATTGTGACCGGCAGTAGGTAAGGGGGCCTGCCATTGTAAAGAAAACTACCAAACAGGATTGTGAATGGCAGCAGGCAGGTGAGCCTGCCGTTATCTTCACAACTCCCCAACTCTCACTTAACTTTGGAAACAATATACGGGGACCTCTTCATGCTGTTTCTCGACTAACACTAAGAGAAATGCAATTTAAAAAAATGTATTCTCTGCATGTACAGTGATTTACTTCGATATCCGTATACAATTTGGAAAACCGTAGCTAAGCAAGTGTACTTTTGCTAGTTTTGAATAAATGCACATATATATATATATATATATATATATATATATATATATATATATATATATATATATATGCCGTTGCTGGCGAGATGTAGTGTTTACAGTGCACTGCGTCTTCTGGTATGGGCTAGAATACATTTGCCATTGATGCTTTCATGGCCCGTACTTATGTAGACATGTATAGGCTTTTGGGTGAATACCGTGTCAAGAAAATAAGCTGAAATTCTTTACGTTTCGCAGAGAAATATGCTCTGCGTATCAGTAGAAAATCTCGACTGTCCTCGAGAAAGGCTTCTAAAACAATGAACGAGCTTTGAATTTAGACGTTACCTAATAGAAATGGAAATGGTATGTTCATTCGTCACCAGTTGGCTCCTCTGACGCGGTACATCGCTACCAGAGGCTATCAGATGATTCTGATGGAGATTTATGTTTTGTATTATTTGTTTGTGGAGGTGTGTAATATTCTAATTTTATCATAAATGTGTTTGCATTAATGTACAGCACCCTCTAACAAACATGCAAGATATTTTTACAGTAATATAACAACTTAAATATTAATATTTGCATTGTTACAGGCCCTTTTCCCGTATATAATTTAAATAAATATGGTGGACACGCGTATTGCAATGAAAACTTTATTTGGACCACAAATTATTATTATTATTATTATTATTATTATTATTATTATTATTATTATTATTATTATGATTATTATTATTATTATTATTATTATTATTATTATTATTGTTGTTGTTGTTGTTGTTACAATGTTATCCGTGGTAGTTAGAGGTGAAAGAAGGTGCTGGCTGGAATAGGTCTCAACTACAGAATTAAAGTTAATTTAAAACTTTGACAAAGGTTACATTTTCAACAGACAACAATGTTTAACAATTTTCATATAGACTTTCAAAACTCAACAAATAACAAGTCAGCAACAAGCTAAAATCAGGTACAAAGAAATTACAAGATTTCGGGGGTTATTACAAAAATCTGGGCTTCAAGCCCCAAGTATAATTCCTGAGCTCTCAGCTCACAACTACCATTGTTGAAGGGCATAAAACCCCTAAGTACAAGGAGCACTTGCTCCTAATTACAGTGTTAAGAAAAAGAGCAGACCCGCTCTCAATTTGACAAGTCTATCAAAGGCTACAACAAACTTCATTTCTATCTGCCCTTAAGGCACACCAAGAAACAGGGGTATTTGATACCCAACCTACAGGGCATTTACATGAGGAAAATAAAACATCAGGTTAAGTTACTGGCCCATAATAGAATGGAGGCGAATCTTGCACTCCTAATACACTTTTAAAACCTACTTGGCACTAGGCCGCTTACGCAAGGGCTAATCCCATACTAAGGAGGTGACACGATAAGAAAACTTTATTACATTACGAAGAGAAGAAAAACGGTTATGAAAATGTAGTCACCTCAAAACAATATGAGTGGGAGCTCGAGAGGGTAAGGCACTCTCTATCCCAATTTGTAGTTAAAAGGACGGAATGTTTACCAAATGTCTATTACATTTTAAAGATAGGTTACATGAGAAAAGTTTCGAACCTGCCCCGAGGGTTAAACTGCTGAGCTAGCAAGAAATAAAGTTATTAAACGGCCATTACCTTGTGGATGAACTGTTGCCCGAAGAAAGAGGCGCTTCCCGCCCCCTGCTACATAATCACACACTAAGCAAGATGTCGATGAAGTGGCATCGAGACAAGAAAATCAGCAGTTTATATTCCCTCGTGGAACATTCGAGACCTTTCAAGAATGAGTACACACCCCCCCCCCCCCTCGACTTTATTGGATAGCTTAAAGCAACATCTCCATATCGGAGAAGACATACGTTATTGGTCAAAAATTAATTAGAGAAATTCAGGATCGGCTAAATTAAAAACAAGCGGGTAGAAATGATTAATGTTGCCAACCCACAAACCACAGAACAAAATTTAGTAAGGTCAAAACTTATGAACACAAAACTTCATCAAGAAGGTTCATTATTTTGCAACAGAATGCGTAATCCTAGGTTTTTCTCTGTAGAGACATCTAGAAGAGAATGTCCACACTTCTTGATACGGAATAAACAAACACAAATCAAAATAGACACAGTTCAGAACACTACAAGATTACCAATTTTACAGTAGTGACATCTTTTAAGAAATAGTAGAATTAGTTCAGTTTTCAAGGTTCCAAACTTCTCCTGTAGAGGAGTTTAAATTGGCGCAATATTTGAACTAGCGGCGTAGAGGTGTACCGCCCGGTACAGTTATTATTATTATGAAGTGCCTTTAAGTATCCGCCACAAGGTAACCTGTTGAAAAATAGTAACTGAACAATACACGTTACGAGCAAGGTATGTATATTGCTACTAACATCCTACTATCTCATCGAAGGTTTACGGCGACGGAAGGATGGACAAGTGATAGGAATGGGAAGGTAGCGGTCGTAGACTTAATACGAACAAGGTGAGACCTTTTGTACGTGGGAAACGAGGAACTGATTTAGCCGTTAAGCCATTATACTGAACGGAAATCAATTCAGAGTGAATGAAATGTGGTCAAATAAATACGTATCTAAAATTAGGCCAAAGATCAAAATGTTTGGTAAAGTGATACAAATGGGTCAAAAATTACCCCGAGAGGACTGGAAGGCGCTTCAACCAGATAAGTATTCTGAGCATACAAAGTCAATGGATCCGCCATATCTTTAGTATATAAATTACTGCCATCTCACTCCACCACACAAACACACTGACTGTCAGAAACTTTGATTTCGTATTTAAGAAGCTGTCATATATTGGCGGGTTCGACCCTAGCATTTCAAATAGACGTATTCCGTCATTTATCACCGAGTGGGGTGGATTGGTTCGAACCAGACTTTTGGCACTCCTAGAACTGGTTTTCTATGATTTCGAAATTCCAGACGAGGTTTATGCTAGGGCTATACCACAATTAAGGCCATGGGCGCTTTCTTTCAGTCCTAACCATCTCCTCTCCCATCGGGGCCGCAAGACCTGTCTGACCGGGCGAATTAGCCGTGCGGTTAGGGTCGCGCAGCTGTGAGCTTACATTCGGGAGATAGTGGGTTCGAACCCCACGATCGGCAGCCCTGAAGATAGTTTTCCGTGGTTTCCCATTTTTACACCAGGCTGTACCTTAATAAAGGCCTCGGGCGCTTCCTTCCTACTCCTAGGCCTTTCCTATCCCATCGTCGCCGTAAGACCTATCTGTGTCGGTGCGACGTAAAGCTAATATTTAAAAAAAAAAGATCTGTCTGAATATGTGTGGCATAAAACCGATCGTTTGAAGATTCTTCTGCCTGTTGTAGGATTCTATTTTGATATATCGCCTTAATTTTTACCGACTAGTAGTGTTATTATCCGGCCCCACGGTGTAGGGGTAGCGTACCTGCCTCTTATCCAGAGGCCCCGGTTTCGATTCCTGGCCAGGTCAGGAATTTTTACCTGTATCTGTGGGCTTGTTCGAGGTCCACTCAGCCTACGTGATTACAATTGAGGAGCTATTTGGCGGTGAAATGGCGGCCCCGGTCTAGAAATGCAAGAATAACGGCCAAGAGGATGCGTCGTGCTGACCACACGTCAGCTCATAATCTGCAGGCCTTCGGGCTGAGCAGCGCTCGTTTCGTAGCCCAGGGCACTTCGGGGCTTTTACGCAATAGGTTTTTAGTGGTGTTTTTAACATTGATATCTCTTGGAAATAGTTGCTAAAATACCTTAGACCAGTCTGGTGATCAATTCTCGGTCACCCACAATACCGTGTTTCGACTGATGCTTTATTTCTCTAGATAATGAATTAGATTACTTTGTAACGCATGTGAAATAAGGCAAACTGGAGAAAAGCATTACGTTTCGCTGAGATGTTGCTCCGCTTCTTTAGAAGTGGTTTATGGTCAACTAGAAGTATGTTCAGCCGGCCCCCTGGTGTAAGGGTAGTGTGCCTGTCTCACGCCCGGAGGCCCGGGGTTCGATTCCCAGCCAGGTTAGGGATTTTTCTCTCAACCTGACGGCTGGTTTGAGGTCCACTCAGCCTACGTGATTAGAATTGAGGAGCTATCTGACGGTGAGATGGCGACCACGGTCTCGAAAGCCCAGAATAATGGCCGAGAGTATGGGTCGTGTTGACCACACCACCCCTTGTAATCTGTAGCCCTTCGGGCTGAGCAGCGGTCGTTGGGCAGGCCAAGGCCTTTTTGCCGTGGGGTTTGTTTTTTGTTTTGGTTAGAAGTATGTATCAATTAAAGAATGTCACCAACACTATAATAATAATTCTGATTAGTACATTTGTCTTCTTGTTACGGATTTGTAGCGTAGCCGTATTTGCGAAATTAATATAATTACTTTGATTAATATGATTAGGGAGAAAGACGTACTTTTGGTGTCGTTATCCTCTTTCTATTTAAAGTCGGTTTCTAGTTCTTGTCTTAATCATACTTCGCTCAATGGATGACTGAGAAGGAAGTCTCCTCTGTATCTTATCCGCACTCCTTTGTCGTAGCATGTATCATTTCCTGAATATCTGACCTTATCTGAAGTAGCCGTTATCAAAATATCTGGATACAACGATAGGTCACCATTCCTACGATATATCTCTAAGAGATAGAATGTAGTCCGCCTCTGTGGTGTAGTGGTTAGCGTGATTAGCTGCCACCCCCGGAGGTCCGGGTTCGATTCCCGGCTCTGCCACGAAATTTGAAACGTGGTATGAGGGCTGGAACGGGGTCCACTCAGCCTCGGGAGGTCAACTGAGTAGAGGTGGGTTCGATTCCCGCCTCAGCCATCCTCGAAGTGGTTTTCCGTGGTTTCCCACTTCTCCTCCAGGCGAATGCCGGGATGGTACCTAACTTAAGGCCACGGCCACTTCCTTCCCTCTTCCTTGCCTATCCCTTCCAATCTTCCCATCCCTCCACAAGGCCCCTGTTCAGCATAGCAGGTGAGGCCGCCTGGGCGAGGTACTGGTCATACTCCCCGGTTGTATCCCCCGACCAAGAGTCTGACGCTCCAGGACACTGCCCTTGAGGCGGTAGAGGTGGGATCCCTCGCTAAGTCCGAGGGAAAAACCGAACCTGGAGGGTAAACAGATGATGATGATGATGATGATGATATAATGTACGTTAATACTACAGTACGGAATTTTATGTAAGTAAATATTTCTTTCCCTGTTAGTATCAGTCTAAAAGTTCAAAATGCTTACCAGTTAGAGTACTAGGATCATTATATTTAAATTTAACCTTACATAATTGTTAGGTGTTTTGTACCAAAGTACATACCGTATTTTAAAATAATTCATTGAAATACTTAACGCACTGGATTAAACACAATTATAAAGTATTATTTACATTTTTCGAATTTAAATTGAAAGTTATCATGATTTTATTGGAACATAATTATATTCCTGCTTTCTCAATACGACGGTTCAACCACTCAGCTTTACATCCCAACTTATCCTTTCATATTTCAATTCCTAATTAGCTCTGAAAAACGTAGCTGATTGACAGGTCTCGACACAGAATTGGCTTATCACCCCACAACCTGAATGCAGCTTAAATTTTACCGCTTTGTTAGCTGGCTTTACACGAAAAAGTAAATGATAAAATTATATAGGGTATTTCCTCACTCCACTCCCTGAAGGCACCTTATAAAGTGATGTTTGCAATAAGCCAGTCAGAGGTTTGGAAGAGAGAGGTAAGGATTGTACTTTGTTAATTAACATTTACAGTAAGTGTTAGGGTGATGGCATTTCCAAGTACTCCAGCAAATGTGGATATTTTTGTCGCAGATACAGTGACCAGTGTAGTACTTCAACCGCAATGACTCCAGTCCAAAAGCCTTCAGCTGTGAGACTTTAATCCTGGATAACTGTGAACGATGCCTTTACCGCCGATAGAAACGTGGCGAAGTGTGGCGCATGTGAAAAGTAGGCTGTACATTGGCAGTTTCGTTCGGTAGATAATGCAGATTTTATTAATATGAATGAATGCAAAAGATACTTCTGGAAGTGAGTTTCGTATACCCAGGATCGCAGAAGACTTACAAGGGAACAAAGCTTTGGAGCCATAATACCGCATTTTCCTCAAGAAGTACAGCTGTTGCCAAGTTCCTGACGAATCCACACTTCGCAAAGGTAATATTGATGCCTGCGACGATTACTCTATGGAGTGTATTGGAATGAAAACAGGCTCTTGTTTCATATGGATTGTTGAGGATGAAACAACCGAAGTTTTGGACCGAAACATGGCAAACTTGGTTTTGGAAAGTTAGGTTAGGCAGTACGTCAAAACCGTACACTGATCAACCAGAAAATTATGACTAGGGATCGGATATTTAAGACCTAAAAATAGCCCAAATATGCAAACAAATATGACCTCAAAAGTGACGAGATATGACTTCAAAATTGACGAAATATGACGTAAAATTTACAAAATATGACCCAAAAAATGATTAATCTAAATAATGCAATTTTAAAATAAGTCGAAACGGCAATTCCTTTGATAGATATGGTAACTAAATTCTTTATTCTTACTTTCATATTAATTTTCCGAATATACACGTTTAGCAGTTATTCACAGTCTATTGTCCTTCATTCACTTATCAAACATTTATGAATGCATAGGCAGGTACTTTTAAAGTACTAAGTTAGCTAACATTATCAGATCACACAACATTTTAAAAGTCCATGTGATTGTATTGAAAGTTCAACAATTCTCACAATTTCAATACTTGCATGAATTTCTAAGCTAGCAGCTTCCAAACCCGAGTAATTGTACTCGATATAATTCCAAAGTTCGTCTTAATATATGCCAGAATTTCTGACAAACTGTGGAAAACAATAATTCCTACGCAATGTTGAAAGAAGAGGCAGAGTATTCCACTTGTATTAACTGCAGATATGGTACCGAGAAGCAGTTTGTGAATACTAGATAACATTCGATAAGTAGAAGATGATTTTGCACAGCTACAGCTGTCGTCAAACTGCCGAATTATGACCGAAATATGACATTTCTACGAAAATAGCTCAAAATATGGCCTCATGACAAAAAATAGCCTAAATATGAATTTATATGGCAATTAAAGCTCACTTAATTGTGACGATAATCACCTGATATGCACCAAAATCCAATGAGGCAAGAAAATAGAGACAAAGAAAAAATATGACTTTTCCTAAACATCCGAGCCCTAATTGTGACCATCTACCTATTATCGATGTAAACCCGTCTAGACGATAGCAGCGTCACCTGACGAGGAATGACTGCTAGTCAGACACACGCACGGTGCATGTATTATCAGTAAGCGTGCAGTCTGTGTGTAGAATGGGCAAAGTTCGCGATCCACCTTAGTTTGACCGAGGGCAGAGTGTGATGGCCCAGAGGCTCGGCACGAGCATTTCGGAAACTGCACGACTTGTCGAGAGTTTGAGGAGTGCTGTGGTGAGTATCTTCAACAAGTGGCGAAACCAAGATGAAACCTGGTCCAAACGTCGAGAGGGTTGGCGGCCACCCCTCATTATAGATGTCGGACGTCGTAGGTAAAACATGACAGGTGGCAAACTGTGGCGGAACTAACACTAGATTTTAATGCTGGGCAGAGTACAAGTGTGTCTGAACACACAGCGCACCGAACCCTCGTAAGGATAAACCTCCGCAGCCGACGAGCGATGCATATGCCAATGCTAACACCACGACATCGGCAACTACGACTAAAATGGGCACGTGACCATCGTCATTGAACGTGGGTGCAGAGGCAGATCGTTACATGGTCTGATGAATCCCGATGCCTTCTTCATCATGCCGATGGTACAAATCTGTCGTCTTCCAACGGAACAGCTCCTTGACATTTGTATTACCGGACGGAGACAAGCTGACAGCGGTTCAATTATGCTCTGGAGAACATTCACGTGGGCATTCCTGGGTCCAGTGGAGATAAGGCAAAGCACCATGACGGCCGGGAAGTATCGTACACTGGTTACAGCCCACGTACACCCGTTCATGACGATCAGGCTCCCGATGGCAGTGGCATTTTTAACAAACTAATGCGCCATGTCACAAGGCCAAGAGTGTGATGGACTGGTTCGAAGAACACAGTGGTGAGTTGTAACTAATGTGCTGGCCCTCCAACTCGCCAGATCTTAACCCGATCGAAAACACCTGGTATGTGATTGAACATGGCGTCAGAGCGCCTCACGGGATTTAGGTGACTTGTGTGTGCAGATGCGGTGCCAAAATCCCTCCAGCGACCTACCAAGGCCTCCTTGCATCAATGCCAAGACGCGTCGCCGCCGTTATCCGCGCCAAATTTGGACATACCAGCCATTGAGTAGGTGGTCATAATTTTCTAGCTGATCACTGTATACCATTGCCAGCAGAGTTATAAAACGCACAGGTAACGTTGGAAATGAATTGCCCTTTTCCTTAATGACAGAAAAAATATTGTGACCTGAAGGTGTGAAAGAAGAATGTGTTTCATTAATGTTCAGAGACTCAGCAGCCTTTATGTCGAGGGCTGCAACTGCATTTAGAATATTATAAAACCACCTCATCCATTTATTGTGATCGGTCCATGTTATTCACCGAGTTGGAGAAGAGATACGAATTCCCTTCCCTCAAGTCAATGCACTTGCTTCTTCAATCAAGAATATGTTTGTTACGGTGTCCGTACATGTGTAGGTTTATCGGGAACAATTATCACAAGCGATGAATTTGTCCACGGCCCGTAATAACACGATGGGGCAAGTGTATAAAGGCAATTCATTTCTACAATGAACACCTTCAAGACGTAAAGACATTCTTTTTTTCTTTTTTTCTTTTTTACTCTTTCCCTCCTGAGTGAGCAGTATCGATGAGTAATACACACAAAAATATTGCAGGTTCCTAACATTACAAGTGCTGTTCAGTATATCAAATCCGACTTTGACTGGATTCCTGAAAATATTGTAAAATTGGAAACGAGGGCTACCACTGATTGAAGCGATGGACATCATCTCTGACGTGAAAAGTTAGATTACTGGCCGCGGGTGAGAGGGGGGAAAAGTCATGGAAAATTTAATTTAGTTCTTGATAGATATCTGACTTGCGGCGAATGACGATAACCTCCAAATACATCGCTCTCAGACAAATCCACTTCCTGAAGTGTGCGCTTGTGTGCACCTGCGATGTCAAGCGATCACTTTCTGCGCACAAGAATATTATTATTTTCCAATCCCCGACGGAACCTGACTCCTGTGAACATGGAGACTTACAATGTAGCATACTCTACTTAGTACATTGATTTATTTTGTCTAGTGTGAAACAATTATTTATATTGTAATTTATTTTATCTGTCATGCTCATTAAAATCATTTTCGAAATATTCTTTTAATTTTGATATTGCATATTTGGTACAAGTTTTCAGATTTCTAGTTAATACAATACTACATATGAAACTTCAGTTAACTTCAAAGCTGTGGACTCGCATGCATTATTCCTGACATTGAAGAACTATGAGACAGGGTGTTTCCCTGACATGTACGATTAAGACCTCTGTTGAAATATTCTTAGAGTGTAGTACGCGATGCATCACAAACATCATGGAATTCTATACAGAATTAATTCAGAATTTTCACTGGTTCTACACTACATCGTTAGAAAATTGAGGAAGCTTTTTACAAAGCTACGATAATAATTTCGTGTGGCTATTTCTAGCTGAGTGCAGCCCTTGAAAGGCAGACCCTCCGATGAGGGTGAGCGGCATCTGCCATGTGTAGGAAACGGCGTTTTATTGTGGTGGAAGATAGTGTTATGTGTGGTGTGTGAGTTGCAGGAATGTTGGGGACAGCACAAGCAAGCACCCAGTCCCCGGACCACTGGAATTAACCAATGAAGGTTAAAATCCCCGACCCGGCCGGGAATCGAACCCAGGACCCTCTGAACCGAAGGCCAGTACGCTGACAATTCAGCCAAGGAGTCGAAAAAAGCTACGATAAATACAACTGAATAGTTGATACCATGTAATTTACGTCGTGAAGCCCAGAGATATATACACATACCCAGACTTAGGAGATTGTCCTCTAAAATTAGTGAAGAATTATTCTCTCTTACGGGCATCATCTTGTCTACTAGACCTTTTCACTCTCTTATTTGTCACAGCGTTATATTATACAATTTTCCAATTATTATTATTATTATTATTATTATTATTATTATTATTATTATTATTATTATTATTATTATTATTATTATTAACAAGTACATCGCAGTTGGGAAATATCCCAGTGACAATGATAACTTACATTTGTATGATACTAAAGTTAAAACATAATTACCCCACAGGAACAACAAAACTACAACAACAACAATAGTACAACATAAATTTCATTGAAAGAAAATTTTACAAGAAATACTCCTAGTTTAACATTCTAAATCTAGCTTCATCTTATACAAATCACAATATATATGTATTTCCAGTGCTTAACACTACGGCTTGCAGTACTATACGTTCATCTTACTACTATATTAGCATTACATATGATAATAAAGTAAATTTAAAACTTAATTACTCAACAACAGGAACAACAAGAAGAGTACAATAAGCAATGCCATGGAAAGAAAATATTACAAGAAATACTACTAGTTTAACATACTACATCGGGGCCGATGACCTAGCTGTTAAGCCCCACTAAACTACAAACATCATCACCAAAATTCTAAATCCAGTATCATCCTCCTACATGACTGGTGAACCTAGTAATAATGCTTACTATGGTTTGTGAATTCATGGTAGAATCGAAAAAAGAACAGGTACTTTCCCTTACTCTAACCATAAGAGTAGGAGGAAGTAAGTCGTAAAACTAAGAAAATTTACAACGGGGGATACGTTATCCTATCAACGATCAAGTTCTAAGCTCACATGAAGAATTCGAGATGATTTCTCAGAGACGCTCAATTACATATTTTTGTTGAAATATAAAATGATACACTCCATCCATCACAAGCATATAACATTGTTCACACGTCCGAGATGATTTTATTTCTGCACAACACATTTGTGAAGTTTCAAACTTAGAAGCGTCAAATGACAGCAACACCTAGAGAAGTTGCTTTGAAATCCTCGTCAGAGTTGGGAGGAAAAGGAGGAGAGGTGAGTCTCAGTAAACTTTGGTGTTTTTATTTAGCCGCAAGCTGAAGAGCAGGCAGTTTGAAAATAAGGCTCGGCGTGTTACTTTATATGCGTAACGAGAGCCGAGGGAAGCGTGGAGCCTGCCAATGGGGGAGGGAATAAGAGCAGTAAACAGAAACCTTCCCTGGAAATATCGATGATGGCATGGATTTGTCCCTGTCCCCAGACATGGGCACTACACGGCAAACATGCATAATACCCTTCATAAGGTACTGCCATGCAGTATTATTGTGCATGGTGGTGTACTGTGATGTACTGTGCTACTATATTGTTGTTTGAGTCATCAGTCCATAGACTGGTTTGATGCAGCTGTCCATGCCACCCTATCCTGTGCTAACCTTTTCTTTTCTACGTAACTATTGCATCCTACATCTGCTCTAATCTGCTTGTCATATTCATACCTCGGTCTACCCCTACCGTTCTTACCACCTACACTTCCTTCAAAAACCAACTGAACAAGTCCTGGGTGTCTTAAGACGTGTCCTATCATTCTCTCTCTTCTTCTCGTCAAATTTAGCCAAATCGATATCCTCTCACCAATTCGATTCAGTATCTCTTCGCTCGTGATTCCATCTATCCATCGCACCTTCAGAATTCTTCTGTACCACAACATTTCAAAAGCTTCTATTCTCTTTCTTTCTGAGTTAGTTATCGTCCATGTTTCACTTCCACGCAATGCCACGCTCCACACGAAAGTCTTCAAAAATATCTTTCTAATTTCTATATCAATGTTTGAAGTGAGCAAATTTCTTAAGAAAGGTGTTCCTTGATTGTGCTAATCTGCATTTTATGTCCCCCTTACTTCTGCCATCGTTAGTTATGTCACTACCCAAGTAACAATATTCATCTACTTCCTTTAAGACTTCATTTCATAATTTAATATTTCCTGCATCACCTGCCTTCATTCATCTGCACTCCATTACTTTTGTTTTGGACTTATTTATTTACGTCTTGTACTCCATACCCAAGACTTCGTCCATACCATTCAGCAACTTCTCGAGATATTCTGCAGTCTCAGATAAAATAACAATATCATCGGCAAATCTCAAGGTTTTGATTTCCTCTCCTTGGATTGTGATTCCCTTGAACTTGTTTTACCGTCCTTCTGTAAATAATACCTGTTAAAATTTTACAGGCATGAGGTACTAAACTAATGGTGCGGTAGTTTTCACACCTGTTAGCACCGGATTTTTTCGGAATAGGTATAACTACATTCTACCGAAAATCGGATGGGACTTCCCCTGTCTCATACAACTTACACACTAAATGGAATAACCTTGCCATGCTGGTTTCTCGTAAAGCAGTCAGTAATTCAGAGGGAATGTCATCAATTCCAGGTGCCTTGTTCCTATTTATGTCGCTCACAGCTCTGTCAAACTCTGACCTCAAAATTGGGTCTCCCATTTCATCAGCATCAACAGCCTCTTCTTGTTCCATAACCAAATTATCTATATCTTCACCTTGGTACAACTGTTGGAAATGTTCCTGTCATCTTTCTGCTTTGCCTTCTTTCTCTAGAAGTGTCTTTCCATCTGAGCTCTTAATATTCATACACATAGATTTCTTTCTCCAAAGTTTTCCTTGATTTTCCTGTATGCAGCATCTACCTTTCCTAGGACAATACAACCTTCGACATCCTTGCACTTCTCCTTCAGCCAGTCTTCCATAGCTACCTTGGATTTTCTATCCACTTCATTCTTAAATCGTCGGTATTCTTTTCTACCCTCTTCATTTCTAGCATTCTTGTATTTTCGTATTTCAGCAATCAGGTGTAGTATCTCCTGAGTGATCCACTGATTCTTAGATGATCTTTTCTTCCTTCCTAACATTTCTTCAGCAGCCCTACTGACTTCATTTTTCATGACTATCAACTCTTCCTCTATTGTGTTTTCTTCAACCTTTTCATTTAGTCCTTTTGCAACATGTTCCTTGAAAGAATCCTTTACACTCTTTTCTTTCAACTTGTCTAGATCCCATCTCTTTGAATTCTTTCCTTTCTTTAATTTCTTCAGCATCAGATAGCATTTCATGACTAACAAGTTGTGGTCAGAATCCATGTCTGCTCCTGGGAAAGTTTTGCAATCCAGCACCTCGTTTCTGAATCTGTGCCTAATCATAATGCAGTCTATTTGATACCTTCCAGTGTCTCCAGGTCTCGTCCACGTATAAAGCCATCGTTTGTGGTGTTTGAACCATGTATTGGCAAGGACTAAATTATGATCAGTGCAGAATTCAACCAGCCGAGTTCCTCTTTCGTTCCTTTGTCCCAATCCGAATTCTCCTACAGTATTACCTTCTCTTCCTGGGCCTACCACTGCACTCAATTCTCCTATCACAATTATATTTTCGTCACCTATTACATATTGTATCAAATATTCTATCTCTTCATATATTATTTCGATTTGCTCATCACCCGCTGAGCTAGTAGGCATACAGATGTGGTGGGCATTGGTTTGGTGTCTATCTTGATGACAAAAATTCTTCCACTATGCTGGTCGTAGTAGCTTACCCGCTACCCTATTTTCTTATTCATTATTAAACCAATTCCTGCATTTCTCCTGTTTGATTTTGTGTTGATAATTCGGTAGTTTCCTGACCAAGAATCCTGTTCTTCCTGCCAACGTACTTCACTTATACCAACTACATCTGACTTTAGCCTATCCATCTCCCTTTTCAGATTCTCTAATCTACCACAACGATTCAAATTTCTAACCTTCCACGCTCCGACTCGCAGAAGGTCTGTATCCATCTTCCTGATGATCGCCCCCTCTCGTGTAGTCCCCACCTGGAGATCCGAATGGGGGACTAGTTTTCTTCCGGAATATTTTACCCGGGAGGAAGGCATCATCAGTACATCATTCACACAGTGAGAGCTGCGTGTCCTCGGGAGTTAGTTACGACTGTAGTTTCCCGTTGCTTTCAGCCGTGTAGCAATATCAACACAGCTAATCCATGTTGAGTATTATTACAAGGTCATATCAATCATCCAAACTGCCGCCCTTGCAACTTCCGAAAGGCTTCTACCCCCCTTTCGGTGAACCATTCCTTAGCCTGGTCTCCCAACAGCTACCCATCCGATATGGTTGCACCTGCGGCTCGGCTATCTGCTTCATTGGGACACGCAAGCCTCACCACCGCGGCAAGGTCACACGGTTCGCGGGTGTGCTACTATATTTAATCCTAACCCTTTATCCCACTCTACTATCTTTTAGAGACTGGTTTAATCAGGGGATAGGCAAGGAATTGGGATTATTTTATTCTGGCCTCACTTCGAAAGCTTCGCCCTTCACTAGAAAATCTGGTTTAGTGGAAATAAACGTAAAGCATCCTTTTGACCTAATGTAGGTATAGCAACAGTAAAGGTCTACAAGGTTTGACTACCTTCTACCAAATAGGACAAGTGCTAAAAATAAAGGAAGATATTCCAATAAGAATTTCGAATATAATGAACAACTACACTAAACATATTTACATTAAATTTTCCCAAATAAGTGATCATTTTCAGCAGGTGTGAGAACATGGTGAAGTTCCTCCAGTTACGGTTGTACGAAGAAACGAAATACGCCAAGACGTAAATAATGTTGGAAAACATGATGTTACAGAATACGTATTATAAAATTATGTGATCCAATATAAATGTACTGGATTTAAACCTCGAAATATCGTATAAAAGTACAGTAAAACCTATGAATAAACTGAAATAAAACCATGAAGTACAGTAATGTTCAAAAATTACTAATTCGTTGTCGAAACAAAATAAAATTCCATGGTGCAATAGCCCATACAGGCATTGGCCTACGAAGCGACCACTAAGTCCTAAAACCTGCATATTATGAAGTGATGCGTGCTCAGCGCGACGAATCTCCTCTTCCGTTACTCTTGGTTTTCAAGTCCAAGGCCGCAATTTCACGGTCAGATAGCTCCTCAGTTGTTCTCACATAGGCTGACTGGAAATCGAACCAGCCCTCAGATGTAGGCAAAAATCCCTAATAATAATTTTATTTGCTTTACGTACCACCAACTACTTTTCCGGTTTTCGAGACGCCAAGGTGCCGTAATTTAGTCCCGAAAGATTTCTTTTACGTGTCAGTATATGTACGGACACGAGGTTGACGTATTTGAGCGGATTCAAATACAACCGGACTGAGCCAGAATCGAACCTGCTAAGTTGGGGTCAGAAGGCCGGCGCCTCAACCGCCTGAGCCTATCAACCCGGCGCAAAAATCCCTGACCTGGCCAGTAATCGAACCGCGTCCTTGGATGAAAGGCAGGCGCGCTACCCCTAAACAAAGGAGCCGACCAGGTCTTTATCCACCACTGTCATCTGAAGATGTGGGTTTTCTGCTTCGTAAAATCACATGAGGAAATATGATGTTTAAATAGCAGATCGATAGCGATCACTGTTAGGAAAATACATGTTACCTGCGTTTTCATCCTTTCTGCTAATTACGTAGTATTGTTTATCAGGGCAATATGAATTGAGTAATGCAACCCCGAAGTAATACAAACTTTTAACTTTTTTCAGCTTATCCCAGTCAGTATTTCAGTGGTCGCTGGAGTCAACCAGACACATGTTTGTTCTGGCCGGGGTAAGACCAGATGCCCTTCCTAACGCCGTATGATTATTGAGATGAAAATCTCGACCGTGAATCGGCTGAGATTGGAACATCGATCTCATGGATGGATAGCCAGCGCCTAAGCCACTGAGCTATTCACAGCCCAAACATCGCCTAAGGACCGCTGGTTTTGATCTTCCGTGAAGATCTTGGGTTGACCTGAAAGAAATCTGAACCAATCACGAACGATGTGGGTCACCACTCTATAGGATGCGTGTGCGATTTTCATCCCACATGTAACTGTGGTGCAGCGAATCCAACTATCCAGCACATCCTGTTCGAAGATCATGCAGCCTAAAACGGACTCACCTTGATCCACCTCCCGTCGACTGCATGCATTTAGGATCACCTCCAGTATCTACCGGGGGAAACTATTTACGATAACACACCATGTGCACTAATCTTGCATTGTATCGTGTGTTATTCCGTCGCGCAGTTGTGCTTTACATCTTGAGCAAGCTTAGCCTTCTTTTCGCCTTTCGAACTATCTGGAAATTGCACTCATGTGATCTACTACATCTGGTCACCTGGTACCTTTCCTCGATCTTTCCGATGACGTAACCTGTGCTGATCGTTTCCTCTACGCCACACCCTCTCCTTGCGGTGCCCAGCATATAATCAGAGGTTTCCACCTTGTATTCCGTTCACCAGCGTGTGTACCGGGGACAGAGATACCGCACGACCAGTCAAGATTAAGGCAGGACTTTGTCCTAAACTCTTATATCTACTTGGACTGAGTGACTGCCCAACCACCATGGACTCGAATTTAAAGTTTACTACTACTAATAAATTGTTTTTATTTCTTCCCAGAACGGGGAGGCGGGCCTCTTACACGGGGACGCCGTTCTCAAGTTATCTGCATCCTTCAGTTTAACTTACTCTGTTCAATGGTCCAATTTTACTAGTGTTTTCAACCTCAAATCAAACTTTATGAAGGCGAATTACCTTAGATGAGGATCGGGATAGCCGGAATTATGAGCTGTTCTACTAGCAAGCAAACCGTGTGAAAATTGCACTATATTTTTTAAAAGTAATATTATTAAGCTACTGAGTTTTGGGAATGCTCGCCTCTCAGCCACATATGGATATGCAGTCCATCAGAACAATATTCATTGTGTTCATTTGCCTATGCGAACTTGTAAAGGACAATGAACATTAAATACAGTATTCTGCAGGAATGAGTACATTCGTCGGGCACACATCCACCTCTACAGTACTGTACAGTCAGGTTCATTTTCCTATACAAACGAAAATAGGAAAATTAACACAACGACAATTGTTTTTATGTGACTGGGAAGCGTGACCTGTCTTAAGGAAAATAATGGATAGGATGAGCATTGTAGCGTACGAGGTTTGATTTCTTCAACGTCGATATATGCGGAGAATTCAAGGGGATACGTGTAGGTATGGAAGGAAATGTGGCAAGGTCAACCCCATCCCTTTAAATGTCAGTAAGTTTGCAAATCTTCGAAAAATGATAATAATATGATTGATTGATTGATTGAATGATTGATTGATTGATTGATTGATTGATTGATTGATTGATTGATTGATTGATTGATTGATTGATTGATTGATTGATTGATTGATTGATTGATTGATTGATTGATTGATTGATTGATTGATTGATTGATTGATTGATTGATTGATCAAATCTATTTAATAAATGAGTAATATAGATGTCATTATGTGATGACATATTTCGATCGTTATTAGCATGGGAAAATTAGAAACCATAGCTGAGCATATTATAATATAATTTCTTATTATTGCTTGTATGTGTGAACCATTCAAAGTGAAAGGTATGGATGGTGTAGAAAATAAGGTGGCCAGGTCATTTCTTGCACATTAAATTTCAACAAGCTTCCAAGTCTTGGAACAAGAATAATAAGTACCTACTCTACCGGGAGGTACATCTCTACGCCGCACATTTAAATCTTGCGCCTAAAATAACTCATCTTCTGGAGAAATAGTGAACTTGAAACTACACCTACTTCAACCATTACACAGAAGATGTCACTACAGTAATTGGACGTAATTTTCTTATTTTGAAGTTTCATGTATAGTGTTTGTGTTTGTTTACCAGTCATCAAGGAGTTTGGACCTTTCTGAACAGATGTCTCTGCTAATAAACTATGATCATGCACCCTGGTGCAAAGTAGAGAAACCTTTTTTGAAGAAGTTTTGTATTCATAAGTTATTTCTTTACTAAATTATGTTCATTCATTTTTGGGTTGGCAATATTGATCTTGTCTTTCCGCCAGTTTTGAATCCAGCCAATCCCTGATTTTTAAAATTAATTTCCAACCAATCCCGTATTTCTTCTTCGATTCTGAGTGTCACTTTTAAATTTGACCAATAAAACCCTGTGGGTGTGTCTTGATTATTCATGAAAGGTCTCGAACTTCCCCGAGGGTTTTGTAAACTGCGGATTTTCACGTCTCTTGGCCAATTGATCGTCATCTAACTTAGTGTGCGTGTAAAGCAGGAGGCAGGAGGTGCCTCTTTCATCAGGCAGAATACTCCGACAAGGTATGGCCACTTAACATCTTTATTTCTTGCTATCTCTGCAGTTTAACCCGAGGGAGAGGTCCGAAACGTTAATTATGTAACCTAACTTTCTGCAAATGAAACTTCTACCGGCTTATGTAACAACTTCATAAAATATTTGACTGTAAATCTGGGATAGAGAGTGAGGTACGCTCTCGAGCTCCCCTTCATATTGGTTTGAGATGACTACCTTTTGTAACTGGTTTTCTTCCTATCCGTAATGTCTCAAATTCTTTCTTATACGAGTCACCTCCATAGTTTGGGAATAGCCCCTGTTTCATCGGCCTAGTGCCCTTTAGGTTTTAGAATTCACATCTAGGAGTGCAAGTATTCGCCTCCTTTCATTTTGTGTTCGGGCCATTTATTTAACTGTTATTTCTTTTACACGAAGGCCCTAAGGTTGGGTACGAGCTACCCCTGTTTCAGTTTTTAAGCTGGGTCATGGATGGCCAAAAGTGTAAGATATTTTTGGTGTTGCCTTGAACTGGCTTGAAAACTGAGAGCCTGTTAGCTCTTTTTCAAAGTAAGATTACTGAATGCCTTTTGAAGGCTTGATATTGTGAGTTGGGAGCCAGCGCTCCATGTATTAGGGGATTTCTGCTCTTGTGTAAAATTGTACTCTTTTGTGAAGTTGAGCTGAGAGCTCAGGAAATGTAAAGCGAGGGGCTGAAAGCCCTGATTATTAAACAGTCACTAAAGTTTGGGTTTTCTTGCTTTGTCTAAACTTTGTCATATATCATGTCATATATCATGATGTATCATGGTTATCTCACTAATAAGAATTTTGTTAACTTGCTTTTTGAAAATATAACCTTCCATTTCAGTTTAAATTCTTTCTTGACAAAGTAGTTAGACCCAATCACCCCGGCACCTTCTTTCACCTCTGCTGGTCCACGGGTATCCCCGTAACACGTACAATTCCCAGATTGAAGGATCAGATCTTTTCAATAAATGCGTAAAATGGATGTCACTATGTGATGAAATATTTATACTGTTATTCGCATGGAAAAATTAGAAACCTCAACTGAACATATTATATTATCGAAAAGCACAATCAGTATCATGAGTGTGGTTACATCTGTTTTGAACCGGAATATGCGCGGTTTCCTGTGAAATTATACAAATGTATAACTGTTGCATGTTTCTATGGTAATATTTTATTTATATTACGAACACAAAAATGAAAAATATGCCTCATACAAAAGTGACATAACATGGTGTTATTCGTTTAATTTCGTCTCTCAGTACATTTACTCTTTACTTGAATAATTTTGTTTCATTACTAAGTCGTTCGTTCATCCTTCATTCTGAATTCCTGTGATCATTTTACGTGATTAATTATTATTATTCCCTAACTTCAATATTGTTCTGAAGCATAGATCCGCGAGGCATATGAATTGGTACATATTTTTTAAATCATATCTTCGAAGATTACAGTGCAGAGAGATGTTATTGATAAATACAATTTTCAAGAAAAGAATTTAAGTGAAAACTATTGGTTAATCAAACACGACATACATTAAATCGTATTTGAAATGCCGTAAAATATATTTTTCAAGAACAATAAAACTTTAAATCTTCATATCTATTTAGCCGAATTTTATTTTTCCCCTACACTTCAAAGGTATGTGTAAAAGAGTATTTAACTTACCTTACCGTGCTGTAAGAATGTATGTTTGCGCGACGAATTTACTCACTCCTACAGTATACTGTATTGAAGGCTCGGTTTTTGTTTGCACTTTCGCATTGGAAAATAAACACAACGAACATTGTTGTGATGGATTGATAACCTATATGTGGCCGGAAGGCGTGATCAGTCTTAAGGAAAATAATGGATAGGAAGGGCATTGCGATATAGGAGATTGGACTCTTCACCGATGATATGTTACTTTATTATTATACTGTCATGTAGCTGTCCGGTTCCTTGGCTATATTGTACTGGCATTCGGCTTAGTGGATTCTGGGTTCGATTCCCAGCCAGGCCGATAATTTTAACTCAGTACAGTTCATTAGGGGCTGCCTGACCGAGGTGGTAAAGGCGTACTCGGTTCGCCCAGAAGGACGTGGGTTCGAATCCCCGTCAGGAAGTCGTAAAATTTAAGATATGATATTTCCACTTCCGGTGGTGCATATGGCCCTGAGGTTCACTCAGCCTCCACTAAAAATGAGTACCAGGTTAATTCCTGGGTGCAAAGGCGGCCGGGCGTAGAGCTAACCACTCTACCCCATCAAGTGCCGAAGGTACCAACAGTGGAAGCCTTTACCTTCCACCACTCCCAGGGCCTTCAAGGCCTGTACGGAGATGACTTTGCTTTTTACAGTTCATTCCTCTGGCTCGCAGACTGGGAGTTATGTTCGTCTTAGTACACATCTACTCATCAACGCATCAAACTGTCAACCACCACAGAACACGCTAAAGTGCATACATCCTTCCACATGGGGTTTGTTTTCAGGAAGAGTATCTGTCCGTAAAACTTGGCTGAAAATGTATTAGTACCGACCCATAATAATTGGCAAGTTCGATCGGGGCTCTGTCCGATCGTATCAGAAGGTGTCTGAATATGTCAGGCTCGTGTCGTTAGATTTACTGGAACTCCTTCGAAACAAAATTCGGGGACCTTGGCGTCCCTGAAAAAAGAAACAGCCAGTGGGACTTATAATAAATAAACTGCACTAACATTAAATATTGTATATTCCATGGCGTAATAATTAAATTGCATTTCCGCTAGATTCTAAACAAGTCCGTTAGAGTTCGAGTCCCGTAGTGCATGAGGGATATTCGAAATAAAAATCGCATCCCAGTGGCTCAGAGTTAACGTTAAACAGTAAGTCCCGTGGCTACGGGCCCGGTATCAACAACTAGAGTTGTTATTTTTACCTTAGGGATGCAGCAAGACATTTCTCTTGGCAATGGAATTTATACCAGTTACTGAGATGGAAATGACCCACGGTACGTACATCTATAAGCATGCGTGGAATGTTATAAAATGTTATAGAAAGTACTTGCCAATTGGTTATTTTCCTTTTCCTAGGCATCTTAACAAATCTATGGTCTAGTTCTAATACCACGTACCGAGCAAGTTGGCCATGCTGTTAGGGGCGCTCAGCTGTGAGCTTGCGTATGGGATATAGTGGGTTGAAACCCCACTGACGGCAGCCCTGAAGATGGTGTTCCGTGGTTTCCCATTTTCACAGCAGGCACATGCTGGGGCCGTATCTTACTTAACGCTACGGCCGCTTCCTTCCCACTCCTAAGCCTTACCAATCTCATTGTCGCCATAAGACCTATATGCGGCTCTGCGACGTAAAGTCGACAGCAAATTAATAATAATAATAATAATAATAATAATAATAATAATAATAATAATAATAATAATAATAATAATAATAATAATAATAATAATAATAATAATAATAATAATACCACGTATCTGACAATTCTCTTCCTACCCATTATATTCCGTAAGACTGATGACGCCTCCCAGCCACATATGGATATGCAGTCCATTGCGTTAATTTTCCTATACCGACGTGTAAAAGTAAATGAACCTTGCATACATTCAGGAGTGCGTAAATACGTATACTAACATACATTCCTACAGTACGGCACGGTAATGTTCATTTTCCTTTTTCATATCTCCATAGGAAATTGAACTCAACGAAAATTGTACAAATGGACTGCGTATTCATATGTGTATGAGAGGCGTGACCAGTCTTGAGGAAAATAATGGATAGGAAGAGAATTGCCAGATACGTGGGATTATTATTATTATTATTATTATTATTATTATTATTATTATTATTATTATTATTATTATTGCTATCGACTTTACGTCGCATAGACACATACAGATCTTACGGCGACGATGAGATAGGAAGTTAAGGAGTGGGAACGAAGCGACCGTAGCTTTAACTGAGATACAGCCCCAGCATTTTTCTGGTGTGAAAATGGGAACAACGGAAAACCATCTTCAGGTTTGCCGGCAGTGTGGTTGCAGCCCACTATCTCCCAGCTGCAAGATGACAGCTGCGCGCCCTTAACCGTACGGCCAACTCACTCGGTACGTGATATTAGAACTAGGCCATCCAAATGGTTGTTGTACAATTCTTGGACCGTCAAAAAAATATCTGCCTTCGAAATTTTGAGTGCGCCAGCAATCAAGACCTAATTATGAATTGCATTCGAACTTTTCGAGACTAAATTGTTGTTATGAAAATTTTTGAATCAGGAATTAATTGTATCCGTTCAAAGTAGACGAATACTTCCGGAAGGATAAAAAAGAACTTAAAACTAAAATTAATGACGGGAAGAGCTCACATCCACAGATTTGATATCTGATCGAACAGCACAAAGGAAAGTCAGGTTTCGTAGTGGGTGAGAGTGTAAAATGATTTAACTAGAACAAACCGTATACTATTCTGGCTTCCACGTTGTATAATGTAAAAAATCCCGTTGCACATGTCGGTTGTACGGATTCCGCTTCTCCTCGATCAACAAAGGAATGACCGCCTAAATAGCCCAGGAAATTTTCAATAGCCGAAAATATCAGCGCTATATTCAACTTAGTACCAACGTGAGATATTACCGTTCCTTACACGTATTAAAATTGTAATGCTTTCGTTACGATAAATACTAGTTAAACAGTACCTTAATACCTGTCATGTAAGAGCATGAAAGCATTTAATGTGATGAGCTTAAAATGTGTGCACGATTATTCTTCGTTGAGACCTCTCGTCTTATGTAACTACCTGATTAGAACCTTTAAACTGTTTCATATCTGGTTATGTGCTTCCATACCATAGTTCACTGCGACTTTCGAGTTAATAGAAAACAAAATAATTACATAGAATTTATCTTCATTAATAGAATAATGGCGCGGTGTGTTGCAGAGTTAGGGGCTGCCTGGCCGAGGCAGTAAAGGCGTGCTCGGTTCGCCCGGAAAAACGTGGGTTTGAATCCCCGTCAGGAAGTCTTAAAATTTAAGAAACGATATTTCTTCTTCCGGAGGTGCACCAAAAATGAGTACCAGGTTAAATCCTGGGGGCAAAGGCGGCCGGGCGTACAGCTAACCACTCTACCCCATCACGTGCCGCGGTTAACGATGGTGGAAGTCTTTACCTTCCACTTCTCCAAGGGCCTTCGTTGCCTGTGCGGAGGTGACTTTGTCTTTGTGTTGCAGAGTTACTATCTAGGCTTGCTTAATGATGGTGATGATGATGATGATGCTTGTTGTTTAAAGGGGCCTAACATCGAGGTCATCGGCCCCTAATGGTACGAAATGAAATGACAACAAAAAAATCAAAATCATGAACTGACCAAACAAAATCGTCATGAAGAAGGAAGGGATGGACATGTAGCAAAAAACAACAACAACAACAACAACAACAAAAAAGAGCAAACAGAAAAATATCGTGGATTCAACTCAAAAAAGGATCATATACAATTTATTACTGACCAAGGGACCACTCATAAAGCAGCATCCTGAATCGAGGATGCTTGATGGCGAAAGGGGTGCAAAATCCACGTCTAAGGCCCCACAGAATGGTACATGTCGCGAGTAAAGTAGAACAATGCTATTTGCCATGCTGGGGTACTAATCAAAAGTAGCGAATACTCACAGTGTTCCACACAAGATGGTACTAATCACAAGTATTGTACTTCGTACAGGTAACGCAGACCTATGGTGTTTCTCACACAATGGCGCCACTCATAGCTAACGCAAACCGATGAGTTTCCTCACGTAGGTGTACTGGTCACGGGTGCCGGTCCCACGGGCCCCGTGGTGTTCCTCACATAGGGGGTACTAATCACAGGCAACGCAGACCCACGGTGTCGCTCATATAGTGGTACAACTCACAGGCAACGCCCAGACCCGCAGTGTTGCTCACATGGGTACGGCGCACGGGTACTCGAAACCCACAGGGGAACCACTCTCTGCTGCTACTAATCACAAATCTATTGTGTACCAAATATAGTGGTACTACTCGTAAGTAAAGGCGACCCATGGTGTTCCCCGCGTGATGGTACTAATCAATAGTAATTTCATGGTTCTAATACCAGCATCCCTTGGTCGCCCCTTGTAGTCGCCTCTTACGACAGGCAGGGGATACCCCGGGTGTATTCTACATGTGCGTACCCCACCCGCAGGGGGTAGTGTGTTTGGTCAGCGAGAGGTATTTTATTTCCCTCAAGTCCGCCGGCAAGCCGGTTAGGACCTCCCTATCCGCCACCTGGGACGCGCCATGTGGGAGTATCACCTCTCCCCCTGCTACGCCAGCGTAGCAGGTTCGTGGGCTTGCTTAATGCTCTGTCGCTCTATAAATATATGACTCTCGAGATTATCTACTGAATATATCAGATTTTCCCATTCCTATATAGTTTGATGCCCCATAATCATGCTTCTCTAAGTCTCATTTCTCGAGATATTGATGTTCACTTTTCCTATGTTCTAGTTTCACATCCAGGTGTTCTCCTCTTTCCGTCCTTTTCTCTCAGTGTTTAATTTCTGGAAAAATCCTGTCATCCTCCATGTGCTCTTCATTGCTCAATTTCTTTCCTGCGGAACTAAATCTGTCTCCAAAGGGCATGGCATTTTCCCATATTCCACTTTAAATTTATAATCTACCTATCTATTTATCTAACTACAAGGTAACTTTCGTGATATAGTCGGTTAGTCATTGTCCTTCTATTCCTGAGGTAGTGAATTCAATCCCAAGGGAGATCAGTTGCATTTCCGTTATCGAAATGTGATAGCTTCGTGTTATTAAATTTTGATGCATTAAAGATCTCTCACAAGATAATATGCTAAAATCTTGTGGCCTTTTTAAAATCTGGATCAATCAATCAATCAATCAATCAATCAATCAATCAATCAATCAATCAATCAATCAATCAATCAATCAATCAATCAATCAATCAATCAATCAATCAATCAATCAATCAATCAATCAATCAATCAATCAATCAATCAATCAATCAATCAATCAATCAATCAATCAATCAATCAATCAATCAATCAATCATATGTACTATCTTTGTTTCAAGATTTGCAAACGTGCTGAAATTTAAAGGGAACGGGTTGACCTTGCCACCTTTCCTTCCATACTTACATGTATCCCTTGAATGCACCGCACATATCGGCGTTGAAGGAACCAAACCTCGTACGTTACAATGCTCTTACTACATACCTGGTGTTTTCCCTTCACCGACGATGTGCTACGGGTCAGTATTTCTTTCACAACATTAACACATAGCGGTTTTTACCAGGCGTAACGACGATATACTGATAAAGGTGATTCACAGTTTTGACCTGGAGTATCAATAGAACTTTCTAGAGACATAAACGGAAGTCAGCGCAAAATCTTACGGATTACAGGACGTTTACTTCGTTTGCCAGCCCAGTGAATTAGGCATAGCATGCCGGCTCTCACTCGGAGAACCTGAGTCCGATTCATGGCCAGTCCAAGGATTTGAATTCCGGAGTGCGGTGGAAAGTGCGGCGTAGTGAGACCAACTGCGGAGCTGTCAGAACGAGAGTCAGTGGATCCGGTCAAGGAAGCCAAGCAAAGATTTCATAACGACAGCCTCGTAGCAATATGGTGCCTGCAGGCCATCTGAATCGGCAGCAGTCTTCTTGGCAGGCCGAGGTACCAATGGTATGTTGCGATACGGCTTTTCGTCTTATTTGGCACGGCATGTATTAAAATGGGACACCATCTCTAATATTTACTGTGCATTGTTTTGTGCCGTACACTCTCCTCGTGATTTCTATTGCCTTTTACTAAAGAAGAACCTTTTACTAAAGTTTTACGATAAAACAGTTTAAAAGAATAAATCATCCCCAAAAATCCTAGTTATCATTTCTAGTCTTGCTTCGGATGTGATCTTTTATTTATGGAGTTGACTTTTTTGCGCTCCATTTCCTCCCTAATGCAACGCAACGAAATACATTTATAGCGCTACGATACGTCAATATGAAATACAACCTTTTGTATACAAGAGTTAGTGGATAATAGATGTGCATCCAATAATTATATTAATTTTACTTGACAGTGATCAATATGAACCGTACGACCAACTGGATATGTTAGTCACCGTGTTACAAAGGAACTTATTTAATGTGCCGTTTCACAATTCTTTATAAGAGCTAGAGCAACAAAGATGGAGTCTCTGCGGTCAAAATCTCGAATAAAATACATTTAACGTCAGTACGGGCCAAATTATAAGTCTTTTCGTCAGTCGGTTACAGTAATAGCCGCGTTTAGAAGGCGCAGAAAAAAATGACAGATGGACATTATTTGAAACCATTATTCAAGAAAAAAAAGATGCTCATCTTTTACTATCTAATCTGACTTCGGTGTATTAACAGGACGAAAAACTCATTTTAAAGGAATTATTCAGCGGAGCGATATATTGGAGATTTGGAAACGAAGATTAGTTCCCGACTACACTCTATTTGGCAGAGATCAAGATTTAAACGCCGCGCGAGAGATTTAATACAAGAAACAATAAGAGATAAGATATACTACTGTGGAACTACGTCACGCAGTGACGCAAGCCCTTGATGAAATTTGCCCGACACCGGTTAACATTGAAAGACACTTACGGACCAGTAAATTAAATGCATTTAGGCTGATAAAAGACGGCGGAAAGAAATTTATTTTCGAATCAGAATATACTGAATATAAGTCTTAGACAATTCTGGACTATTTAGTGATCTAACTGTTTTCCAGTAAAAACCTGTACAATCTGAGCAACGCAAGAGCTATAGTACTTGAAAAATGTCAGCAATGAGTCAAACATTCTATCATTGTTCTGTTCCATACGCACGAGTCTTCATCATGGGTCTGTAAGGAAGCAAGGCGATGCTGCTTGGATCCTGACGAGGCGAGACGATGTTGGCTATCCCGGATGACCAGTGAGCGATGATGAGAAGCCACGATGTACCCAACCACTTGTGGAGGAACCAGATGACCAGTTCCTAGTCTCAGATGATCGGAGAGGAGGAAACGCCTAGACCATCTTGAGCAAAGTTAAGTCCAATGTCCAAGTCGTTTTCGTAAGTAAGAAGATATTGTTTTCTTTATTTTGCTTAGTAATATTTATTGGTGCGAACACAGTGCGTAAACAAACATCTAGCTAAATTCATTGGAAGTAGGTATTCATCTGTACGAAACGTCAATTCCATTTGTAGGCGTGGTCACCAAGTGATGTTCGTTCGTAATGTTTTCCAGAGACATGCGTGAAGAGATCGCTAAAATTATTATTATTATTATTATCAGTGATGTGTAAGAATGAAGTAAGCATTTATATCTGCGTGTCATAAACTTAAGCAACGTCAAATTGTACGAGATCATGCATAGGATTTGTGTTATGAAGGAATGGCAGTAGACTATTCCAAGTTACGTTAAATTTGGCACTATGACTGTAGCAAATAAAGTAGGCATTTTTGTAATGTCGCGGCACGTTCATGTGCAAGCCAAGGTAATGAATTACGTGATAAAGTGATAGTGTGGTTATATGAAATAAGAGTAATAATTATCGCGTCATGAACATGATATAGAGTTGTTGATGATGTATAATGGTTGTAGTTATTGTTTCTTCGAGAGTGAGTCATAGTTGCATGAAATAAGGTCTCGTGATTTCAAATGTTATAATTGAGAAGATCACTGATTTCTCGCCAATTACACGCAATGATTTTTTAGCCTACGCATTTTATCTAGCTCAGGACATGATCTCAGGACGTCGAGTGCAATGTCTCTTTTATTCATATTAAGTTACTTGGAGCAGCAAATGTTTAATCTGGATAGTTTGGAGCCTTCACTGATTCGATTAGGAAGATCTCGAGAACTCACTGAATAATTACACTTCTGTATGAATTTCAATCTATAGGCAGATCACTGGTGACCTAGGGTTTCGAAGGAGAATCATTTTCTTTTAGCTGGAGATATTGTCATCCGATTAAGTAGATTTTCCGTTGGTAGCATGTGTTATTATAACCTTGTAGAACCAGTGTGATGACGTTTCTTGCCATTTCGTACGCACGTAGTCTATGTCAATAAGATAAGGTCAAATTACCTTAAATTCATGAATTAAATCTTGCGAAGATGTTACTTATTGGATGATTACGACTTACAATGGACGTAGCTTAGCTCATGATGTGTAACATAAGGAAATATGAGTGTCTAAAAAGCAACTAAATAGGCAGAGAGCAATATTTAAGACGTAAAACGTATATGTGTGTACTTGTCAGAACAACGCAAGAAGAGTTTAGAATATCCTCATTGATAGTCTTAAAGCTACGGACAGTCAATCAGACAGTTGAATTTTAAGTACTGTGATAGTTTTTTTTTAGAATAAATATCAAGTGTTAGTTAACATAATCTGATGCGATGTCCAAGGACGGTTGACTTAAACAAATAGAACTCCATTTCTTGACTGAATAATGGCTCAGAAATCCCACATGTGTTTCTTTATTTCTCAAAATAATACAACTAGAAGGACTATAAATAATAGTTGATAGGAGTTTTCTTTTCTTTTCTGTGGATGCATCCTACATTTTCAATGTAAATAATTTTCATGTTTTATTTTCTTGCCAAGAAGGCACGTGTAAATACTATTAGCTGTATCCCATTCAATTTATTTATTCATCACCCAACTCGCTAGGTGAATTGAAAGAGAAGGATAGTGCAGTTTATTTTTTAAGAATCTTCCCACATGTGTCATGTCATTTGCAATATTAATTGATGATTTCGGAGAAGAATGAGTACTAAGAAAGGAAGCTATTTAAGCCGAGAAGACATTCAATCACTTAGGGTGAAGTGAAAAGACGTGATTTTTCCAATGTTATCGACGGATATGGATTACTAGGTCGACGATGAGTCAGTCAATACTAAGGCTACTTCATTAGTAAAATTTTGAACTAATTGCTTGAATATCTGATTTAATATTTAAATAAATTTTGAATTGTGAAACCTAAAAACTCTTTCTCTGTGTTCTTAGCATAAGGTTTAGTTGTAAGATTGTAGTAGTAACGATCGACGACGATTTTCATAAGAATTAATGAGAATGGTACCTAGCTAAATACGAGTAAGAGACGTCTTTCTGCGTTAGTTAGGGAATACCGTTGTTGACCTGGTTGTTTTTCCGTTGCGGAACTCACACCCGTAGAACTCAGTCACCCGATTTATTGAAGTTAGAGCTAGTCTGGATCTCTTGTGTCCTTGCCTGGACGCGGGAACGGCGCAATATTCACCAAAATACATCATATGTCCTAATGTAGAGTATAATATATTTTGATACATTAATGTTTTCATGAATCAACCTCTCCTAAACTAGCCTTCTTCTTCTTACCCCTCTTTACCCGGTTACCTGGTTTCGCTATCAGTGTGTACTTAATGAATTTTTTCTTTAGGATGTCCTCCTGCGTGGAGGGATGTATTCCTATTGCATGTTTCTGTGGTAGTTTGCAGAATGATGCTTTGTAGTAAATGAAATGGTGTATGGCTTTTAGTGCCGGGAGTGACCGAGGACAAGTTCGGCTCGCCAAGGGCAGGTCTTTTGATCTGACTTCCGCAGGCGACCTGCGCTTCATGATGACGATGAAATTATGATGAAGACGACACATACACCCAACCCCCGTGCCAGCGAAATTAACCAATTATGATTAAAATTCTCGATCCTGCAGGGAATCGAGCCCAGGGCCCTTGTGACCAAAGGCCAGCACGCTTATCATTTAGCCATGGATCCGGACTTGTAGTAAGTGAATATGTGTGTTAAGTGGTTAGAATCGCCACCCTGGTCTCTCTGAACCGAAGATTACTGCACTGAATATTCAACCGAGGTTTCGATGTGATCAATGTAGGGTGCACAATCCTGAATTTCAATTTGGGATACTTTAGTACGAAAAGATCAGGAATGATATTAATATTGCACCCATTATGTAAACGTGGCAAGGACACAATATGCTACTGCACCATTCACTTCTGCTAAGCATGAGCTAATACACAACATTTTATGAACGACCGAACAATTTTTTTTATTAACTGACCTTCACAACGTTATTTTATTACGTGGTACCGAAAGTACTGATTAATATTTCATTGCTCTATTTACACGGTGGGGAGACAAAATCGAATGTTTCCAACTTGCGCTGGCATAAGCTACTGCAATCGTTTGGGTATAGAATATTCATAAGTGGTTAGATTCGCCACCATGGCCAGGAATCGAACCATTTTTTAAAAAGGCTTTAATGCCGTGATGAATAACCATCCATATATCAATAACTAGTGCCCTCTTTACATCCATATTCGCTGATACAGGTCACAATGCATTACTCGTCGAATGAGCAAGTCGTGACATTTTAAATGAATGACAATCATGATGGTCTACTAGGCCACGTCTGAACCGGGACTGTAATCACTGAAGCATGTGATGATGGAATAAATCTACGGCATCTCTGACTGAAAATATCCCCACCGTCACTCATCGATAGAGCGTGTGATGTGACCACGGGCCCCTAGCTGGATCTGCATTCTCACTTTCAACTTTCCGAACTTCTGCCTTGATCACCTCTTGTTCTTTTTCAGGGCCGATGGTATTGGGTTCGCGAGGTGGAAGGTTCCTTTCATTTTCATTCTTTCAATTTTCGAAGGATCGGACATCTTCCTTTTTATTTCCTGATCAGAATTGGTTTCCTAGTGGTACATGCCGCTAACTGAATAGAAAGCCTCACCATCTGTAGACTTGTCCAGAAGAGTGGAAGGGCTACTGGTCTCAGAAAGTCATTGCTTTAAGAACCCGTGTAAAGATGCTACGGACAAACATGTCAGATGTAATTTAATAATAATTTAACAAGAATATTCAATATCATTTCAGTCCACAAAAGCTTCATATTGATGTGTTGGGTTACTTGGCACTCCAAATAAAACCGTCCGCTAGGCCACCTCTTAACAAGAAAACGTCCATCATGTGGTCCTAAACAGAAGATTTGTTCATAAGAAGACACTGTTATGTCAATCTCTTCCAATAACGCAGTCCAGTCCACGTTTATAGACTAGCAGTCTTTAGACATTTCTCGAAGTAGTATTTGCAGGTGACGACGATGACGTTAGTCACAGTGTAATAAATAGACGGAAATTACCATAAAAGTGATGTTGATAGTGTGTGCTTGTTCCTCAATACTGCATTAACTCAGCAGATGCAGATGCAGCAAAAGAATCATTCCATGACATCTTCCGATGATTGAAACCTTCTTAAGTATTCGTTAGAGTAGTACACTGTCTTTTCCTCAGTGTGGAGATAGTAGGTTCGAACCCCACTGTCGGCAGCCCTGAAAATGGTTTTCCGTGGTTTCCCATTTTCACACCAGGCAAATGCTGGGGCTGTACCTTAATTAAGGCCACGGCCGCTTCCTTCCCACTCCTAGCCCTTTCCTGTCCCATCGTCGCCATAAGACCTATCTGTGTCGGTGCGACGTAAAATAACTAGCAAAAAAAATAGCTCTTCTTTCCCCGCATATTGTCTGAACAACGCCTTGGTTCACTGATTTACAGCTGCATTCTCACATGTCAACATTTCGCCCGCTTCACAACTCACAACACAGGAGAGTTACATGGATGATTTCCTATTCAATTTCCATTACATCTCACCGACACAGATAGGTCTTATTGCAACGATGGGATAGAAAAATCCTAGAAGCGGGAAGAAAGCGACCATGGCCTCAATTGAGGTACAGTCACAGAATTTTCCTGGTGTGGAAATGGGAAACCACGGAATACCATATTCAGGGATGCCAAGAGTGGGTTTTCAACCCACTGTCTCTTGAATGGATGCTGACCGTTACGTGAACCAAACCACGCAGTCACCCCCTCGGTGGAAGAAGAAATTTGCAATCTTCCAACGATCAACACGTCCCTCTCATTGCGGTAACAAGATGAGAACATAAACTTTGTCATATTAATATTGTAAGCAACGACGGCAGGTAATAACAACTTTAAGCACCTGAAGTAATTAAAAGTAAGTCCATGGAAAATAGATTTGCTTTTACTATTTACAGATTTACGCACTTTATTGCTATGTTGTGAAGGATAAAGCGAAATTTCACAGTATATCATTTTGAAAGCCATCGAAATGAAATTCAAAGATAACAGTTATCAACTGTTGTCGGAGTCCTTGGTTGAGTTATGCGAAGCGAATCATCAATAGTTCCTAACCCTGTACCACTTCCATTTTCGAAACACACCACTTTGATTACAGTCAACATATGGAGCAACTGATCTGGCTGGCCATCCTTCTTGACGTAAGAGATTATGCGTAAACGCACGCACATTAAAGGTGTCCCGACATAAACAATCAACACTGCCCCACTCCAGTACTGAAAAGGAGGGGAGAGAGTAAAGGGATAGTGTTGAAGGCCACTCCAGTACTAAAAGGGAGGGGAAGGGAGTGAACAGGTAGTGCTGAATACACAATGTGTGTATTCCGGCGTTATACTGTAACATTGTAATAAGATGGCTCCTATTCTATCGCAGGTGAATCGAAGCCGTATTATTGGCATGCGGGAGGCTCACATGGTCCCCCAAGCAATAGCAGAATCAATACCATGCAGTCTTAAGACAGTTTGGAGATGGATGGAAATATGGCAAGAACGAGGTAAAGAAGGATTGGTAGACCCGATATAACGCAGCTACAAAATATTCCTAACTACTGTAGTATAAAATACTTTTCGGTTAAAAACCTCCTTTACCTCTTAATACTGTAATTATCAGCGTAGGTTACTTTTTAAATTGTTTATGTTAAAATGCTATTTGTTCGGGGCGTTGACCTAGAGAGTTCTTTTGCCCCTACTTGCACAATATATGAAACTGCATGTAATTGGAATTGCGGAAGTGTTGAGTGTTGAATGTGAGGAACGTTAAGGACGACACAAACACGCAGTCCCCAGGCCAGGGATATTAATCATTTACAATTAAAACCCCCTGACCCGGCCGGGAATCGAACTTGGGGCGGCCGAACGCGTTACCCCGTACACCGCGGGGCCGGACGAGTAGGTAATCTAATGCTGTACTTCAATACATCCGCCACTGTGCCCATTTCGATCACAACGAAGTCTTGTAGCGGGCTGTCTGCATGCAGTCCATGCAGCAATGTGTTAAGTAGTGATGTGCGCGAGTGATGCCTGGAATCGCGGTACTCGACTCTTTCGAGTCCAGGCTCGGGCTCGTTTCACCAGACTTCAATATTACTTATCTAGACTCACAGAGCGCGCTGATGCTATGTGGAATATTGAACACTTTCGCGCATCGCCATGTTGCGGGCGCTTCAGCTTCGAATGCATGGCTAGCACGTGGTAATGTTTACAGACCCTTGCATGTTTTCGATTTGAATCATGCCCGTTAGTGGATCTGTTTTAGTATTATATGTGACGGAATGATAATATATTGTCAAATATTTTCAAGGAATGTGGGAGCTGATACATTACAGTAGTTTCGGCAATATTAGGCCTAAAGTTAGGCCTTACCTGTGGAATGGAAAGATATTCACGAGGGTGAATTCGTATGCAACCTTCATTTGTACAGGTTGCTATTAGAAGGGATCTGGTATTTCTCTGAGTAGAAATTGAACTGTTATAAAATAACTAATTTACGATAGGGCCTAATCGAGAACTAAACAGGTTATATGGTGGTTGATTCAGAGAACGCATGGACATGAAATTTAGAATATTTAGGCTTCTTTTTTTGTTTGTCTTTTTCCAAATCATCGGAGATAATTGTTTAGAACTAAACAGCTGTTCTGAAAAAGGCTACATATTTTTCACACAAACTCTGTTGCGGTATTACAAATTTGATAAACCTGGGCCTAGAATCCGTAAGATATGATTGGTACAACTTGATAAAACCTTTTAATATTAGGGTAAGGTACTGCATCAAATTATTAATTACGGTATCTGAAAATGATTTATTAGTATCGTATGTCTTCATTTCTCCCATTTTTCCCATTTACTTTATAATAAAAGAATGCAATTGTTAATACGCTATTCTAAAAAAATCTGACAATATCAAGTCTAAATAAAGCTCATTACAATCTTGTCAGTCCGCCTCTGTGGTGTAGTGGTTAGCGTGATTAGCTGTCACCCCCGGAGGCCCGGGTTCGATTCCCGGCTCTGCCACGAAATTTGAAAAGTGGTATGAGGGCTGGGACGGGGTCCACTCAGCCTCGGGAGGTCAACTGAGTAGAGGTGGGTTCGATTCCCACCTCAGCCATCCTGGAAGTGGTTTTCCGTGGTTTCCCACTTCTCCTCCAGACGAATGCCGGGATGGTACCTAACATAAGGCCACGGCCGCTTCCTTCCCTCTTCCTTGCCTACCCCTTCCAATCTTCCCATCCCTCCACAAGGCCCCTGTTCAGCATAGCAGGTCGAGACCTGGGCGATAATTATTCGCCCCACGGACCCAGGCCAGATCAGCCGCTACGAGAGGAGCTTCTCTGCTTACTTTCAGGTCACCCGAATACCAGACAAGAGGAACTACACTACTGGTAACGGCAGCCAGGAGACTGCCACACAGACGGAGCCGAGGAACGAGGACGACGGCGGCGCTCCCGAGCGCCGCGACGGCGCGACCCCAGTTGGAAAGCTGTACTTTACGAAGTATACGCAGCCCAACAAGGCCGCCAACCAGGATCGTCGACCCCCAACCAAGATGAAGTGGACGCAGACGCAGGCCTACCAGGAAGGGCCTGTTACCCGGGTGCAAACCAGGAAAGCGCTCGTGATGGTGGAATGCAGCACAGCAGTGGAGAAGGACGCCCCTTGGTGTTCTGATGCTGCTGCCCAGGCACAGCCTGCCTGCATGTCTGTCGAGATGCAGACCTCGATGTGCGCCCCACAGGACAGGGAACGCAGCCGAGCGTTAGCACTGACCGACGCCGCCGCCGCCAGTCAGGGAGAAGAAGCAGATGGCAACGCAGCGGTACCACCAGCCACCCCGGGGTCACCAGGACGGGGGAGGGCCATCAGGACGAGGCGTCTTTCCCAGCCGAGAAGCACCCCCAGGGAAGAAGAAGAAGAAGACGACGCCGCACCAGGAAGCAGAAGGCGACGCCGGCCCAACAGGAGAGGGCCGCCCAGCCGCAACCCAAGACTGCCCCCAGGGCAGCAGTCAACCGAGGAGCCTATCAGGAGAGGACCTCAGCGGGAAGCGGCAGTCAGGTGAGAGTAAAACGTCCCCCTCAGCAGCTCTTGCAGTGTTTCCGCTGTCTGAGGTGGGGCCACCGTCAGGTCAGCTGTGGGCTCGAGGTGAGGTGCAACCCGGCCTCCCATCGCAGTTGCCCTGTCTACCGGCCCATGGCGCGAGCAGAGAGGAAGGAGGGCCGACGCCATGACCCACCCCCTTCCAGGAGGCCCCCGCCTTGGCGGGCTTGGCCTCATTCTCCGGGATCGGAGACTGGGTACAAGGTACCCCAAGGAGGTGGAGTCGTGCGACAGGCCCTAGTGGTACTCGACGCATGGCTCCGCAGCCGGCAAGGACCGCGCTAGTCACAGCAGTGCCCAGACGGACTGATCCCCAGGCGATGGAATGGCAAGGAATTGGTTTATGTTTTGTGCATGTTACCTGTTCCTAACTAACACAACCTCTGGTCTTTCTCCAGCCCATATCCTTGCATGTGCTATCATCAGGTTTTACATGTAGGCTCTTTCTTCTTTCTGCCGATGTGGTTTTTCCCTGACCCTTCAATACCATACTTCAACACCATATACCTAACACAATATCGCCTGGTAGCGTGTCTGACATGGAAACAGGCAGATACTCCTTGTATCACTTCCCACTCCTCCCTGCTATCTCTTTCTTCTTCTTAGAAATCATAGCATGTCGGAGGCCATGTAGATTGAGTCGATGGTCACGCGGGGGGAGCGGGCTTCGAAAAAAAATTGGCGAGGTACTGGTCATTCTCCCCAGTTGTATCCCCGACCAAGAGTCTGAAGCTCAAGGACACTGCCCTTGAGGCGGTAGAGGTGGGATCCCTCGCTGTGTCCGAGAGAAAAGCCGACCCTGGAGGGGAAACAGATGATGATGATGACAATCTTGTCAATCCTAGTCTGCAGTAGAAAACGGTAATCAAAATAACAGTTCACTATGATATTAATCCTTTTGTTTGAAAGTGCTTTACTTTCAGCTTCATTTATTTTCTTTCTGGTGTAAATCATGGTGCTCATATTAGAGAAAAATTAGAACGCACTTTCAATTTTTATGTGCTCAGGTAAGTTAATTCAGAATGAGTTTGTAAAAGCAGTAATATTTAAGAAGATAATATTATGAAGAGGGTTTTACATCTTAAATGATATAATTCTTACTTAAGCCTGACCGGGCGAGTTGGCCGTGCGGTTAGTACCGTGCATCCGGGATATAGTGGGTTCGAACCCCACTGTCGGCAGCCCTGAAGATTGTTTTCCGTGGTTTCCCATTTTCACACCAGGCAAATGCTGGGGCTGACTTTAATTAAGGCCACGGGCTCTTCCTTCTCATTCCTAGGCCTTTCCTATCCCATCGTCGCGATATGACCCATCTGTGTCGGTGCGACTTAAAGCAAATTGGTAAAACGAAAACTTAAGCCTAAACCACGCAGAGAAACTCAAACCAAACCTAGACATTCATTTCATTTTAAGAAATACACAATAGAAGACTAGCACTAGTGTAACAAATTTCAGGCAGCATTTACCTAAATCTAAATCACACAATAATGATAACTTAACTTCTGCTCATCCAATTACGTGATTTCATATACAAACCAAACGAAACCCCATGGCACAACAGGCCCAAAAGGCCATGGCCTACCAAGCGACCGCTGTTCAGCCTGAAGGCCTGCAGATTACGAGGTGTCATGTGGTCAGCACGGCGAATCCTCTCGGCTGTTATCTCACCGTCAGATAGCTCAGCAATTTTAATCACGTAGGATGAGCGGGCCTCGAACCAGCACTCAGATCCAGGTACAAATCTCTTACCTGGCCGGGGATTGAACCCGGGGTCTCCGGGTAAGAAGTACACACGCTACCCCTAGACCGCAGAGCCGGCATTTCGTATTCAGAAAATGATAAAACATGTATCTGATTGTTTTAGAAAGATTTCTGCAGTCATGTACTATTTAAACAATGTGTTCAGAGAATTGAGTAAAATTTGTTGTAAGCCTAATGACTTATCAGAGAGGAATCATAAGCTATGTACCTTTCATAGAAATATTTTATTTCACAAGTTTCCTGTTTTGTTGATATTGGAGATTATTGTTATCGGTACAGGAGTCTGTAAATATTCATGTGTTTTCCAGTCTGCTGAGAGACAGGCAATTTTTATCTCACGATATGTAATCATACTTAAGTTGTAGACTGCTTTTAGAACATGTCTTCTTATTTTCAATAAAAGTAAATAGTAGAGTCTAGGTTTCTCAAGAGAGATTGTCACGTGATCCTCGTCCTTTGAGTCTGGCTTTGTTACCATACGTACAATGTTCAAACACATCAGTTAGTGCATTTTTGTAGTAGTGTATTTTTCAGTCTTCTTATTCAGTCTTATTCAGTCTGATATCCAAAGGATTTGTGTAGATTGTTCAGTTTGTATACAAAAATATATTTTAATATTACCGCAGTCTTGATATTATGTATATTTTTTACGTGTGTACACGGTAGTCGGTGTAGGCCGTCATTAATTTTGTAGGGCGGATGTTTTCATGTGTGCGAAATTTAAGTTAAAACACGAATTCCATACGATCTCCGTGTCAAGCTGAGGAGCGCCCGCAACATGGCGGTACGCGCATGGGCATGTCTTCCCCAGTCACACGCTTCTGCGCAGCCTGCGGTGTGGGGCCTTGCGTTTCACTTGCGAAGACTCGATGACAGCATGACGTCACACGTTCGCTCTCTCGCCCGCTGTTGGATGGATGGAGCATAATGTACAAGTGGTCGCCGAGGTTTTATGGGATTGCGATAGACCGGTAAGATATAAATATTCTTAATGAGTGAGCAAAATAAATAATCTGAATTTGATGATGACTTGCGAAAGATAATACTACAACTATATACGCATAATAAAGTATGAAAATACCCGTTCACGGTGTCTCTCACCCACTCTACTGAATATGCCATCTATTCTAATAATGATAGCATAGTTATCTGGACTTCTGAGCCCAACTTGGCAGGTTCGATACTGGTTTAGTCCGATGATATTTGAAGGTGCTCAGATACGTCAGCCTCGTATCGGTAGAATTGCTGGCACATAAAAGAACTCCTGAGTGACTAAATTCCGGCACCTCGGCATAAAAATGTACGTAGTTGGACGTAAAACTCATAACAGTATTATTATTTAAAATCACTGTCACGGTGTCCTGCTCCATGGCTAAATGGTTAGAGTGCTGGCCTTTGGTAACAGGGTCCCGGGTTCGATTCCCGGCGGGGTCGGGAATTTTAATCATCATTGGTTAATTTCCCTGGCATGGGGGATGGGTGTATGTGTTGCTTCATCATCATTTCATCCTCATCACGACGCGCAGGTCGCCTACGAGTGTTAAATCAAAAGACCTGCACCTGGCGAACCGAACCCCTCCTGGAATCCCCCGGCACTAAAAGCCATACGCCATTTCATTTTTTTTACTGTCTACAATCGTCCGAGGGGATAGGTGAATAGTTTATGCTTACATCATACTTTCGGCAGATATAATGTAGGGTATTAAGATTAGGCGTCCGGAATGTGATGTATGTACACGAAGCAAATCATCAGACAGAACGTGGTTCTGTTCTAGCTAAACATTGAACGCAATGAACAAAATACACCCTCCGTTTTGACGTTTATCATTGCAACACATGACTGTGCAAAGGAACAAAACCGAGTGTAGTCGTTAGAAGTTGAGCGAAGGTCCAAGAATAGTGGCGGGATGTAAGCAGTATTTTGTTTTCCTTTTTTGCTATTTGCTTTACGTCGCACCGACACAGATAGGTCTTACGGTGACGATGGGATAGGAAAGGCCTAGGAAGTGAAAGGAAGCGGCTGTGGCCTTAATTAAGGTACAGCCCCAGCAATTGCCTGGTGTGAAAATGGGAACTCACGGAAAGGCATCTTCAGAGCTGCCGACAGTGGGATTCGAATCCACTATCTCCTGGATGCAAGCTCACAGCCGCGCGCCTCTAACCAAACTTTGTGTTTCTGTGGTGATTTGTAGTGTAGTGTGTTGTGTGAATATGAATAGGAAAGTGTTGGGATGGACAAAAACAACCAGTCCCCGAGCCAGGAGAATTAATCAGAAGCGATAAAAAATCCCGAACCGGACGGGAATCGAATTAGGGATCTTCTGTTCCGAAGGCTGGTACTCTGTCCATTCAGCCAACGAGTTAGACAGTAACAATGAGGGATACTACAGCATATGTATGTTTCTGAACGCCCTACACATGTATCTTTGCAATACATTCTCTGGTAGTAATATTGTCATTATTTCGCACAATATTATTACACGTTTTCCTACAAGGACGTCGCGGGAATAATATTTCATAGCTATCAACAAATCCCTGGTGGCTACTTCCAGGCTGCACAGTAATAAAAGTAATAATAATATCAATAATAATAGAACGCTGCCGTTATCGACATTAGAAAAGGTCCCCACCACAGTGTGGAAATTGTCCCCATCCTACGCTCATCTTCAATCAATACTGATCTGCATTCCTTCGGTCCTACGTGTCTCTTTCAAGTTGACGGTTTGTTAGTAAGTCATAAATATTTTGCCTATGATGATAATAATTATCGTAACAATCAAATTATTGACGACCGATGACTCAATAAAACCAATCATCAGCAGTAAACATATTGCAATCCACATCACAAAAATATTATGTGGGTGACCCTGAATGTCGTGCAATCCAGTACAATAGATTATAGTTCTAAGATATGTCCACAGATAGCAACACTAGTATGCTTGGACTCGAGTCTGGAGTCGAGTATACCGATTCTAAGAGCACATTACTCGATTCTACTCGATTCCGTCGCTAGCCTATCACTAGTGTTAAGCGAGAAGGTGAGTCATTGTGCCTTCGACACTACCCCCTCACTCCCTTCCCCCATGTTTTGTACTGGATTGGCCTTCAACACTACCCCTTCACTCTCTCCCCTTCTTTTCAGTACTGGAGTGGGGCAGTGTTGATTTTTTATGTCGGGACACCATTAATGTGCACGTCTGTACATGTTCACATTTCGTCACGGCACGCCATGGCATCCTGGACACTCACTACACTGCTTGGGACACACCTCTAATGCTTCTACACTGCTGCTACAATACCAAATTCGATACTGCTTTTCCATTTCAGCGTGGCGTTCTGCCCGTGGGTTGCGGTACGTGCAGTTGTATCATTAACAGTACCGGTCTGTAAAAGCAGGCCAAGACAGCTACACATTTAACTGATGCGCGGGTGTGATCCAAAACTTTTCTGATGTGTGTGCAATTTCACAATAATTATTAAAAGTGTCCCCAATATCTGAGTTATTGACTGGCATTTTTGTTTGTTAAGAAGAAAGCCATACTTTCCAGCGTCGACTTAGTCAAATAGCATATAAAAATATTTCCAGTCTCTCAAACACACAACATTTCAATACATATTATAACGCTATAAATATACCTGTAAAAACACACAGTAATACAAAAGGAATAGTAATAGTGTGTATTTTACAGGTATGTTTATAGTGTTTTAAACTGTATTGAAATTTTGTGTGTTTTTGTGTTATTGACTGGCATCTCACAACAGTTTGTTGTTGATGAAAGAATGTCGTGAAGAATGTGAGGTTTTAGTATGATAGCCATTATGGTAAAGTCTTGGAGCCTTTCATAACAGCAATTTCTTCCTTCACCACCAGCCAGGTTGAGTGGCTCAGACGTCGAGACCCTGTCGTTCTGAACCCAACTTGGCAGGTTAGATCAATGCTCAGTCCGGTGATATTCGAAGGTGCAAAAATACGCCATCCTCGTGTCGGTAGATTTACTGGTACGTAAAATAACTCTTGCGGAACTAAATTCCGGCACCATGGCATCTCGGAAAACAGCAAAAACTTTTATGGAGCATAGAGCTAATAACATCACTACCTTCCTTTACCGTTGCTCGTGTAATTGCAGATAAGACGCGTTTATGGATGTTTTTTCCTTCACCCTACCACTGTCGCAGTTCTCTTCAGCTATTTAGATGTAGTTTCATGATTTAGTTTTTGTCAGAACTAATGTTTAGTACTTTATTGTGCCATACATCACGTTATGTTGGTTTAAACATAACGTAATATTTTGGAATACAGATTTTGGTTATTACAAGTTCTGCAACTATCATAATCACATTTTAGCACAGAAAGTGAACGAGGTTAACATATATATTATGAGAACAGAACGAGTTATTTGCGCTGATTGTATAGAATGATGGTATTAATTCGTTTCGAGCAAAAATGGACACAAGAAGTTTCGAAACAGGACTATTCACATTATTTAGCTTGTCTAAGTTTACAGAGTATGACATACGATTCACTATTGATTGTTTAGGTTAGGAAGTCCAATAATATTTTATTCTTATAAAGACAATACACTACACTGTCCATCACCACAGAAACACGATCCAGAGAATATATCTCTCCACATGGGAAGGGTGTAAAGAAAGCCTTCAAGCCATAAAAATCGGCTTAAACGGCTTGTAGCTGTGAAGCCATTTCATTGGTAATAGGTAAGGAAAGGAGTTCAGACTTGTAGTAGTGCTCACGAAAACTACGGCCACTTGCATACATATCTTTGATTTTTAGGTCATTTGATAAACATGGATTTCATGCTGTCGCATATTTCTTTTTTACTCTTTGTTATTAATGGAAGAGTATCCGTTTCATTTATTTATTCATTTTCAAATATACAGTAAATTCCAATGAGAGTTTTAATCGGTGCTGGATTGTCGCATCATTGAACACGCCCAAGAAATAACTAGTTTTCATTTCTGTAAGAGGCTTTTGTTGAAACACTGAAAGACTCATAGTCAGCAGTTTTAGAAAGAATACATTTCGGACTGTGAGCTGTGCTCCATTGACTGCTCTTCCTTCTAGACTTTTCATCTCTTGGTACCTGCATGACGTGAAGTAAATTGATGATGACAAATAATATGTACGAAATAAGTTATAGTGGAATACGACACTACAGCTCAGAAAATAACCAACAAACTCGTGGTATTTGTTGGTTTCCAAAGGGCCCCTTGTTCAGTCTACTTTTATTTCTACTCACTTGTCCTAATATCCTCATTTTCATCTTTCCCATATAACCTCTCTGGTCCACTCATAAAATATTCCAAATAATAATAATAATAATAATAATAATAATAATAATAATAATAATAATAATAATAATAATAATAATAATAATAATAATAATAATAATAATAATAATAATAATAATACGTGATTCAGACAGTAGATCATGCCGGTGGGTTCGATCTCGACTTAGTCGGGTGTTTTTACAAGGTGTTGAAACATGCCTGACCTTCTGTCAGCAGATTCTGATGCATCGGCGTTTCGTAAAAGCATAATAGTAGTTAGTGGCACATATCAACAAATACGTTACATTATCAATATTTACAAAACAATTCTTCTTCTTCTTCTTCTTCTTCTTCTTCTTCTTCTTCTTCTTCTTCTTCTTCTTGCGTTCGGGCCTTCCAAGGACCACGTTACAATTTCAATTGTTCCTCCTTAGTTGTTCTTTCCTTTTCTTCCAGTATTCTTTCATTGTTTCACTGTGTTTCTTTCTCCTGTCTTCAGTCCACTTTGTGCCTGTTTTCCTTTCCTTCTTCCCTTGGAATCCTTCCATTTGTAAGGCTTTCTTCCTAAAAATATTTCATTCCAATAATTCTTCTTCTCGTATGTTGTTCCTTTCCAGGTCTTTCTTGACTTCTTGAATCCAGGTGGTAGTTGATTTCTTTTATTATTATTATTATTATTATTATTATTATTATTATTATTATTATTATTATTATTGTTATTATTATCTTTTTTCCAATATAAATAAAAGTGTAACGAACGTGTGCCTGTACATTGACTCTTTCGGCGAAATTTACCTGTAGTTATATGTTTCAGGTGTAATAATGACCACATGCATATTTTTTAGCTTTGGTGTCTGTCTGTTTACCGGCTTGTCTGGTTGTCTGTTTGTCTGGGTTCTTATAACTTTCAAAATACTGGATATATTTCTACCAAACTTGATATTTAGAATCCACCTGTTCTTGGGTAGATTTTAGGGCCAATATTATTTCAGTTACCTACATTTACCGAAACCATTATTTTGCACTCCTGCAATATATGCACATGCAAAATTAATGGCAATCTATCATCCTTAATGGAAATAAATTTTCAAAACCTTTTCTCATAAGCATCATTTCGGTAGCAGGATTAATAAGGGAGATATCATGAACAGCCTGTTTTGCAGGCTACGTCCTGCGGACATTGCGTGTTGTACGTGTACCAGATTCCTAATCTATCTATACAAATAAAACCGCAATGACCGTGTGACTGTACATTAGCTATTTTCGCGAAATTTTCTTCATGCTACCCGTGTAAGGGGTAATAATGACCACCTGTATATTTTTAAGCCCTAGTTTCCTGAAAGTCCTGACTTTTACCCCTCTTCCCCAAAATCAAGATTGCAGCACAAACTGACAGACGAGCTAGAAGATTTAAATTTGGCAAAAGTATACGTTTTAGTCTTTAACTGATGGAAAACTTTCAAGATCTTTAAATTTTTCACTTTTTTATCCACGAAGAATATCGAAATATGGAGGCAATTTTAATGACGGTGCAGCCTTTCGTTTCGAGATATTTCGTGGCTAATCCGCATGCCGCAACACAAAACGGATGGCAAAAACTCGGTTTAAATTGGAGTGATCTACAGATTTGGTCCTATGATTTTAGCCGTATCTCTATTCCTTATATGTTAGATTTCTCTCCAATTCTCAATTGTAAGTAAATTATGCACTTCTACACGCATGCTTAATTCATACTTTGATTCACTTATAGGAAAGGTAGAATCGTCAAATTCTACACGATTATTGGCCCAAACAGTAGCCATGTATGAGTCAAATGCTGTGTTTGTAGCTGTCACATAATTAACCGAAAAGTAATGCACTGTGAGACAATCGTACCCAAATTTCAACCTATTTAACGTTTCTAACTCAATCTGACCTATAAATAGATGAGATACGAGAAAATATGGGGTCTTATGGAACAATCCGTTTATTGATATGACGTACAGTTTAGCAGCAGTTAATCTGTAAATGAAGGTCTGCAATATTTTAAATATGCATATACTTTTGAATGCTGTTCTACGTATCTTCATTGATGCGATTTTTAGCAATCAGGAAAGGGTGTGTCTCCTATTGTAATCAGTACTTCCCACATCGACTTTGACTGGCAGTAGAAATGGAGTCCTTCTCCAACTCCTGTGTAAGTGGTATTAGTATAGTGGACCCACCATTGTAATGAATAATGAATGATTCCTTTCTCAATTTCAATTGCAGAAGGCAAGGTAGCATGCAATTTTGTTCAAAACTACCCTACCCGGTTGTATTGGCTGCAGGCATGGATGCCCGATATTATGAATAAATTTTCCCATCTAAAATGTTACTGGCATTAGGCATAGTGGCCTGCTACTTTGATGGAAACTCACCAACTCAGTGTGACTGGCAGTAAACTGGCTGGCATTAGGAAAAGGGGCCTGTCATTATAATGATAACAGCACAACTGAATTTTGACTGACAGTAGACAAGTAGCCTGCCATTATAATATAAACTCCTCAACTGTAATCTGTCTGGAAGTAGGAAAAAGCGACAGCCATTTTAACGAAAACTTTCCAAATCGATTGTGACCCCGCATTAGGCAATGGGGCCTGCCATTATAATTTAAACTTCCCAACTCGATTGTGAATAGCAGTAGGCAGGTGAGCCTGGCGTTATAATCACAACTCCGCAATTCACAATTTACACTGGAAACAAAGTATGGTGACCTCCCCATGTTGTCTCTCGTATAACGCTAAGAGACATGCAATTTTAAAAATCTTACTCACTGCATGTACAGTAATTTACTTCGATATCCGTGTAGACTGTATAATACTGTAACGAAGCACGAGTACATTTGCTAGTTATGATTATTGTAGTTCCCTTGCTGGATCAAATATAGATCCCCATGCGTTTCGGACTACGAAGCTATGAGTTTGTATTCGGAAAAACGCTGATTCGAATTAGAGCCCTGCGTGACCAAATATGAAGACCATACTTTAAATGAAATAGTCTGACGCCTGGGTATATATGAAAACCACCCAAGGTTTCTGTGAAGCAGTGTTGTATGCTAAAACCGACGGTATAATATCCGGCCGAGTCTTTTTATGTTTGGTCCGCTCTGTGTGTGACAAATTTCTTTGTTTGAGGTGGATTCGTATTACCACCCACCACTACCCAACCAATACCACCGACGACGACAACAAAAACATAGTCATAACGCATCGTGTGTTCATTGTGCGTTGTTAATTCCTATTATGAGCCAAAATTGTTCTTTCAATTGTTATACACTGGTCATTAATTAGCTGTCTCCACAGTTTAGGTGTAGCGTGCCTGCCTCTCATCTGGAGGCCCCAGGTTCAATTCCCGTCCAGATTAGGGATTTTTCCTAGACCTGAGTGTATGTTCGAGGTTCTCAGCCTACGTGGTTGCAATTGAGTAACTATCTGACAGTGAAATGACACTGACCTAAACCACCTCCTAATCTGCAAAACTTCGGGTTGAGGAGCGGTCGTTTTTTAGTCTAAGGTCCTTCGGGTCTGTAGTGCTATGGGGTTTGTTTGTTTGTAGTGATTAATTACTGCAATTGTTTTTTGAATACAACTAGGATATTGAAAGAATATACAGAAGTACATTATCTAATCATTACAACGAATATAAATTCCCATGGCTATAACCTTAATCTTAAAGTAACGTGTTCTTCTTCAAAGTACCACATCAGGTCCCTCTGACGTAGGCGATCAATTTGGCGAATGATGTGCGATCCCTTGTTGGATGGAAAAGTCTTAGGAAACACAGATTCCTACGAATACAAACTATGTCGTCGCTTAAGAACCAATACCACATAAGGGAAACTTCTAATTTTGCAACAGAAAAGAACATACATACAAAACAAAACATATTCAAGAAATTTTAGGAACTGATCTGTTATACCGGTAATGAAGTAGCTCAATTAATTTGTAAGTAAGAGAAAATACATAATTTATTTACATGTTTGTTCATGCTAGTTACACGATGTTGAACGGTCAAATTTGGCTGTAATGTAATAGCTACTCGGTGTTATTATTTAAGCGACGTTACACTCAGGGGCAAGAATAGTCGACTATGAAATGTTTGGCTGAGTACAACCGTCACGTTATGTTCAATGTCTACTCCAAATAGAATAAAGTCTAAACCAGTTTATGTATCGATCTCGTAGCTGCAGTCGCTTAAGTACAGCCAATATCCAGTAATCGGGATATCGTGGGTTCGAACCCCACTGACGGCAGCCCTGAAGGTGTTTTTATGTGGTTTTCCATTTTCACGCCATACAAATGCTAGGGCTGTACCTTAATTAAGGCCACGGCTGCTTTCTTCCCACTCCTAGCCCTTTCCTGTCCTATCGTCGCCATAAGACCTATCTGCGTCGGTGCAACGTAAAACAAATCGTAGGCCTCTTGTTCTAAACCCCATCTGCAGTCATGATGAAGTTTTCCGTTGTTTCCAACTTTCGCACGAGTGTCGTTCCTTAAGTAGGACCTCGGCCGCTGCCTTTCACATCTTTAAGTCAACAAAATCACTCGATGTGTCAATGTGACTTTAAAGTACAAGTAAAACAAGAAAAAGGAAATATAGAGCGTCCGTTGTACGTTTCCTTATTTTCAGATAGTTACTATCATTAATATTGGTAATTTAACAGTGTGCTCAACGTCCAGCTTAACTATCCAGTAGATTTATTCTTCGCTTATTGATGTCAGTGCAACTGGAACCTAAGCCATGGCTCACTGGTCACTTAAATGATACAATTTTCATGATCTGAGGTGATACGATTATTATTTACTTGAATTGATTCTCACTGATCCTCACCATTAATATTTCTGTTAACATAAATAAATGCTTTTTTTTTTACATTTTGCTTTACGTCGCACCTACACAGATATGTCTTATGGCGACTGTGGGGCAGGAAAGAGATAAGAGTGGGAAGGAAGCGGCCGTGGCCTTAATTAAGGTGTGAAAATGAGAATTCACGGAAAACCCTCTTCAGGGCTGCCGACAGTGGGGTTCGAATCCACTATCTCCCGAATACTGGATACTGGCCACACTTAAGCGACTGCAGCTATCAAGCTCGGTAATAAATAGATAAATAAATAAATAAATAAATAAATAAATACGCATTAAGAGGTAGTGGACTTGCGTGCAGTGATGTTCTTCACCTGATATGAGCTTGGTTTACACCCACGTTTTTCATATTCCACCTGGGAATATATTTTTTTTTTACAACTGATCTGAATTTAAGGCTGTATCTCAGGCGACAGATAGCATATCCATTGTTGACCAACTAGTTTCTTATATATTTTCAAAGAAAGTGGAAATTTATCGAATATCCGTAGTAAGTTCTTCCACTAGTTCCTCTTCGCATGAACGAATAGTTGCCCCACTTAATCCTCTTTAATTCAAAATGTTTCTCTATGTTATAACATTCCTGTTTTTAAAACGCCGCTTTTTATAAAAAATTTTGTTGAAAAATGTATTTTTGTAAGTTTTACATTTGGTATTTTCACGTAGTACATGTCCCAATGATGCAGATAGCCGAGCCGCAGGTGCAACCATATCGGATGGGTATCTGTTGAGAGACCAGACTAACGAATGGTTCATCGAAAGGGGGGTAGCAGCCTTTCGGTAGTTGCAAGGGCGGCAGTCTAGATGATTGACTGATACGGCCTTGTAATAATACTCAACATGGCTTAGCTGTGTTGATACTGCTACACGGCTGAAAGCAACGGGAAACTACAGCCGTAACCACCTCCCGAGGACATGCAGCTCTCTCTGTATGAATGATGTACTGATGATGGCTTCCTCCCGGGTAAAATATTCCGGAGGTAAACTAGTCCCCCATTCGGATCTCCGGGTGGGGACTACACGAGAGGGGGCGATCATCAGGAAGATGGATACTGACATTCTGCGAGTCGGAGCGTGGAATGTTAGAAGTTTGAATCGTTGTGGTAGGTTAGAGAATTTGAAAAGGGAGATGGATAGGCTAAAGTTAGATGTAGTTGGTATAAGTGAAGTACGTTGGCAGGAAGAACAGGATTTTTGGTCAGGCGACTACCGAATTATCAACACGAAATCAAACAGGGGTAATGCGGGAGTTGGTTTAATAATGAATAAGAAAATAGGGCAGCGGATAAGCTACTACGACCAGCATAGTGAAAGAATTATTGTCGCCAAGATAGACACCAAACCAATGCCCACCACAATAGTGCAGGTCTATATGCCTACTAGTTCAGCGGATGATGAAGAAATTGAAAGAATATATGAGGAGATAGAAGATTTAATACAATATGTCAAAGGTGACGAGAATCTAATTGTGATGGGAGACTGGAACGCAGTGGTAGGCCAAGGAAGAGAAGGTAGCACAGTAGGAGAATTTGGATTGGGACAAAGGAACGAAAGAGGAAGTCGGCTGGTTGAATTCTGCACTGACCATAATTTAGTCCTCGCCAATACTTGGTTCAAACACCACAAACGACGGCTGTATACGTGGACGAGACCTGGAGACACTGGAAGGTACCAAATAGACTTCATTATGATTAGGCAGAGATTCAGAAACCAGGTGTTGGATTGCAAAACTTTCCCAGGAGCAGACGTGGACTCTGACCACAACTTGTTGGTCATGAAATGCCATCTGAAGTTGAAGAAATTGAAGAAAGGAAAGAATGCAAAAAGATGGGATCTAGACAAGTTGAAAGAAAAGAGTGTGATGGATTGTTTCAAGGAACATGTTGCACAAGGACTAAATGAAAAGGCCGAAGGAAACACAGTAGAGGAAGAGTGGAGAGTCATGAAAAATGAAGTCAGTAGGGCTGCTGAAGAAATGTTAGGAAGGAAGAAAAGATCAACTAAGAATCAGTGGATAACTCAGGAGATACTAGACCTGATTGATGAACGACGAAAATACAAGAATGCTAGAAATGAAGAGGGCAGAAAAGAATACAGGCGATTAAAGAATCAAGTGGATAGAAAGTGCAAGGTAGCTAAGGAAGAATGGCTGAAGGAGAAGTGCAAGGAGGTCGAAGGCTGTATGGTCCTGGGAAAGGTAGATGCTGCATACAGGAAAATCAAGGAAAACTTTGGAGAAAGGAAATCTAGGTGTATGAATATTAAGAGCTCAGATGGAAAGCCACTTCTAGGGAAAGAAGACAAAGCAGAAAGATGGCAGGAGCATATCCAACAGTTGTATCAAGGTAACGATGTAGATAATTTCGTTCTGGAACATGAAGGGGCTGTTGATGCTGATGAAATGGGAGACCCAATTTTGAGGTCAGAGTTTGACAGAGCTGTGAGTGACCTAAATAGGAACAAGGCACCTGGAATTGATGATATTCCCTCTGAATTACTGACTGCCTTAGGAGAAGCCAGCATGGTAAGGTTATTTCATTTAGTGTGCAAGATGTATGAGACAGGAGAAGTCCCATCCGATTTTCGGCAGAATGTTGTTATACCTATTCCCAAGAAAGCCGGTGCTGACAGGTGTGAAATCTACCGCACTATTAGTTTAGTATCTCATGCCTGCAAAATTTTAACACGTATTATTTACAGAAGAATGGAAAAACAAGTTGAAGCTGAGTTGGGGGAAGATCAATTTGGCTTCAGAAGAAATGTAGGAACACGTGAAGCAATCCTGACTTTACGTCTGATCTTAGAGGATCGAATCAAGAAGGACAAGCCCACGTACATGGCATTCGTAGATCTAGAAAAGGCATTCGATAATGTTGATTGGACCAGGCTATTTATGATTCTGAAGATGATAGGGATCAGACACCGGGAACGAAGAATTATCTACAGTCTGTATAAAAATCAGTCTGCAGTGATAAGAATCGAGGGCTTTGAAAAAGAAGCAGCAATCCAGAAAGGAGTGAGGCAAGGCTGCAGTTTGTCCCCTCTCCTTTTCAATGTTTACATAGAACAGGCAGTAAAGGAAATCAAAGAGAAATTTGGAAATGGAATCACAGTCCAAGGAAAGGAAATCAAAACCTTGAGATTTGCGGATGATATTGTTATTTTATCTGAGACTGCAGAAGATCTCGAGAAGTTGCTGAATGGTATGGATGAAGTCTTAGGTAAGGAGTACAAGATGAAAATAAATAAGTCCAAAACAAAAGTAATGGAGTGCAGTCGAACGAAGGCAGGTGATGTAGGAAATATTAGATTAGGAAACGAAATCTTAAAGGAAGTAGATGAATATTGTTACTTGGGTAGTAAAATAACCAACGATGGCAGAAGTAAGGAGGACATAAAATGCAGACTAGCACAAGCAAGGAAGAGCTTTCTTAAGAAAAGAAATTTGCTCACTTCAAACATTGATATCGGAATTAGAAAGATGTTTTTGAAGACTTTTGTGTGGAGCGTGGCATTGTATGGAAGTGAAACATGGACAATAACTAGCTCAGAAAGAAAGAGAATAGAAGCTTTTGAAATGTGGTGTTACAGAAGAATGCTGAAGGTGAGATGGATAGATCGAATCACGAATGAAGAGATACTGAATCGAATTGGTGAGAGGAGATCGATTTGGCTAAATTTGACGAGAAGAAGAGATAGAATGATAGGACACATCTTAAGACACCCAGGACTTGTTCAGTTGGTTTTTGAAGGAAGTGTAGGTGGCAAGAACGGTAGGGGTAGACCAAGGTATGAATATGACAAGCAGATTAGAGCAGATGTAGGATGCAATAGTTACGTAGAAATGAAAAGGTTAGCACAGGATAGGGTGGCATGGAGAGCTGCATCAAACCAGTCTAATGACTGATGACTCCAACACACACATGTGTCATTTTCTATAATAAGTCCTTCCACTCCCACAATCTTGTTGATTCTTGAACATTCTTACATTGATATGACAATATTTGATTACCAGTAACGACTTGTTATTGGGTAAAAATATTGAATATTTCGTGTACCTAGTCCTTCGGCAGTGTTGGTACACAATAAAAATACAACACCAAAAATAATATACTGTGGATGATATTACAAAATTATTAAACAATGTCTTGGTAAAAATATACACATTGAAAAATTAAAAGTTCTCCTTTTGACTTTATAACTTGGCACTATTGAAATGTGCTAGTAGGCATTGATATATAACACTTATGACGAAAATAATAAAAATATAATAAATAAATATATCAATACACTCTTTTTTGGCAGAACGTTAACATAATTTTCAGAGAATTACAAAAGACAGATTACAATAACAAATATTTTTCTTAATTATTCATATTGTTTCCAGTATAGGAGTCTTCCTTTATTGAGTACAATAACTGACTACCTATATTCCCCGACATATTTAGTTTTTGGTGATGATAAAACTTGACCAATACCATCTTGTATATCTGGACACAAAATATGTTGTCTAGAGTTCGAAGTTCCATGGGTTTCTAACACTGTATGCACGTACATTGCAATCACTATCACTAGCACAGATGCAAATTGAGCTGAAGTTGTCCGAAAGGTGGGGAGTACAATCCATTCTGGTGGTAGCTGAAAATGTCGAGATCGTGCAGTCCGTTTGATGACGTACGTCACGTATTGACCAACTTACGTAACACGGGTACAATCATGCAGACGGTGGAGAATAGTGCCTTCTCCTCTGTTACACACGGTACATAGTGAATTTTCTGCAATACGAATATTATACAGTTTACTATTTGTCGACATTATGTCATGAACAACTATAAACCACTTCGCTTGAATTTCAAGAGGAAGAACCCCATGTATGATATTCCTCCAGATGCTGTTCCATTTGCATACCAGAATAGACTGCTGAATCCTGGGAGCTACATATTGGCTACGCTGCAGGAACATATAGATTGTTTTCGATGTCACGTTATTGTTCATAGAAGTTTGTGATAGATTGCTCCTTTCATGTTTCAAACATTGTATAGGAGGGGCGAATTTATTCACATCATAGAAAGGGGGAGGGTTTGGCATCTATTGTAAACTGCACCACTGTTGAAGAATTTTTTGAGAATACGAATGATCTTCACCAATAAGGAATTTTATGTGTCGATTGAGGAATAAGGCTGTCACATGATTTTTGATATCCTTAAGTCCTAATCCACCAGTATGTCTTCACAGGATTGAACTTTACCAGATGTACCATCCTGTAGCAGACGTTAACTTAATACCCAGTAACGGGGGCAAAGTTAGGATTTGACCCATGTATCGTACTTTACAGATTATGTATGTACTTATATACTGAGTTATCTGCATTAATGATAGATTCCTGTTTTTTCCTCGCTGTAATATTCTGCGAATCACATTCACAGTCTTTCCCCATTTATACTGGAGCACTTTGTGAATACTGTTAAAACAACTAAGTCCTAAGATTTTACCTATTTCTGCACTGTCGCCCAGTTTAACAAAGGTTTACCCCGTAGATGGATTTCTCCAACTTTTAACAAACACAATTCAGTAACATTTAACTTCGAACTGCAGTAGTCACGGATAGTTTCTTGAAGATCTTGTATATTTGTCATGTGATTCGCAATTATGGTGACATCGTCAGCAAAGGCAAGGATTTCCATCATATCTCTGTCGTGTAAACATGCTAAATTAATAGTGATTCAAGAGATAATATACAGTAAATAATAACATCGATAACGGGAAACCTTGCTGTATTCCTGTTTTTATACTAATTGCTATAGTGTAATAACCATTAAATTTGATTTTCTTAGATCCTCCCTGAAGAAAATGTGGCAGGATATTGATAAATCGGTTGTCTAGTCCCATTGCATGTAGAATAGCAATCAAATATGTATCATTAAAGGTGTTGATGTTTACACTGCCTACTTACCCTACATTCACTCATAATGTCTCTTATCACATGCTGAGTGTATAATTCTTTTACGGGGAGCTCCACACGACTGGCGTGCACGTCAAGCATCGGACATAAGGAAGGTCAGGGGGGAGACCCGGCTTAACAAAGGAAAAAATAAGGTTAATATTCATTCGATTGTTAAATATGCTACAATTGTTGTTGACAATTGCTGCACATATTCCAGAATCGGAATGCTTCCTAGCAACCAGAAGCAACTTCAATAATGTCAAAATTCTGATAATTATAATATTTTAAAATAAAATGTTCAAAATTTCCCACCTGTTTAACAATATATCACTGTTTCCCTTATAAATTACATGTTTATAAGAATTTTCATACTTTCTTTTTTAAAGTGTGTATCAAGCGTCCACCTACAAAATGAACCGCAGTCATTAGTATAGACTTTGATTTACATATTTTTGTAGAGTTTATATTCCATGCACCTGAAAATATTTATATTTTTGTAAATTAATATGTTATATAAAATTTAATATAAATCCTATTGGTCTGAATGAGGTACAGATTATAGGACAGCTTTGTGGGAGGAAACCCTGAAAAAATCATAATTATCTGTGAATCACTAAGAGAGTTATGAAAGAAACCGTGATATATTGTTAAAACGGCGGGAAATTTTGAACATTTTATTTGGAAATGTTACAATTTGAATTTTGACATTATTGAAGTTGCTTCTGATTGCTCTGAAGCATGCCAATATTGGGATATGTGCAGTATTTGTCAACAAAGTTTGTAGCATACATAACAATCAAATGAATATTGGTCTATTTTCCCCATGTTAAGCCAGGTCTCCCTCCTTACGACATCAGTTGAGTAACTTGTAATCGAAGTTCTCTACATTTAGGATTAGGCTTTTTTGATACTAGTACAACCAGTCCCTCTTTTAGGCGACTTATATTTGATATTGAATATTACACATCATCTAAGGCTATCGTAAGGTCTTCCTTGATAACTCAAAAAAATGTCAAAAAATTCTTTCGTAGCTCATCTACTTCAGGGAATTTGTTGGCAGACTTCTCTGCATGGCTTCATAAACGTTTTCCTCCTGCAATTCTTCGATAAGATAGACTTGTTGCCCATGTGTCAGTCTTTCTCTAACAGAATTTAAAAAAAAAGCAGTGTTGCTGTCAATAAGATCATCATTCGTTTGTTCATACAATTGTGTAAAGTAAGGCTCAGTTGTGTTCTTTATGCTATTTACATCACCGGAAGACGATGTCAGTTTCGAAATATATTTTTGTGTGCCTCGCTTACTCTCGGTAATGAGATGGTACAATGATGACATTTCATCAGTATTATTTCGATGATCTCCTGCTCGTATATTAAGTCCTTCATTCATCTCTCTGTATAATCTGAGGAGAAGTGCTGTTGTTTGTCCGATCAGGAGATATATTGAAGGGTTCCTAGGATCTTCCCTATACAGCTGAAGTAATCACTTGTAAAACAATTCGGATTTTTTAATAATATGTCGAGTACACTGTACACTAAACCGTTTCATGAATTAGATTACATTGGAATTTACATAAAATAGCCACCACTCAAGTCAGGTTTTATAACTTGAAATGTGTTTCCTCCATAGTTGCTACTGCAGAGAAAACTTTTTTTTTTGCTAGGGGCTTTACGTCGCACCGACACAGATAGGTCTTATGGCGACGATGGGAATAGGAAAGGCCTAGGAGTTGGAAGGAAGCGGCCGTGGCCTTAATTAAGGTACAGCCCCAGCATTTGCCTGGTGTGAAAATGGGAAACCACGGAAAACCATTTTCAGGGCTGCCGATAGTGGTATTCGAACCTACTATCTCCCGGATGCAAGCTCACAGCCGGCAGAGAAAACTGTTCCTTCAGTTCTTTACTGTTGAGAAAATTCGTATTGAGTTTCCATACACCCCTTCCCCGAGATACTCTCAGCTATGATTGGTTTATTTTACATATATATTCTGCATGGTCCAAAAATTCAACGGGGCACATATCAGCATTCGCAACATACTCTTGCAGACTTTGACTGACACATATTTGGCCTAATCTGGATGCTCCAGTAGTGCAGAAATATGTATAACCTGGGTCTGATGATGCTTGTGGTTCCCAGGTGTCTATCAGTCTAAGCATTTCCTCCAGGGTTGCTAATGCTGTACAGTTCTGAAAACTCCTGCTCTGAACTCTGGCGTTGATAAGTGCATTAAAATCCCCACCAATAATCATTCGATCTCTATGAATTTGAATTAGATATATGATATCACTGATAGAGAAGTCATTTCGTTTGCCTTTCGCATGAGAACCAGAAGGTGGATAAATATTTACAATTATAATTCCCTGTACGTATAAACTTATACCACAGGAACTAGGAAGAAATACGGGATCTGTATGGGGACTTTGGTCCTTTGTATACTCGTACATTGCTGTACCTCTTATGGTCTCGCTGATATTTATTATTTTTTCATACCCAAATATATTAATTAAATCATCTGTACCAGCCTCCTGTAACAATGCTATATCAACATATTAGTCACGAATTAATTTCTCAAGAAGCTGCTGCTTGCTGGCTATCTGTATACAGTTAATATTTAAGCTCCGTATAGTGCAGGGCCTCTCAAACGCCCAAAATCTCACGCGTGCAGAGCGAGGCGCAAGAGCTCCGTGCACTGTGCATCGGTGCCGTTCGGTGCCGCTCGGTATGGCTCGGATCAACGCTTCGTCTCTGGGCTACTCGGCTAAGCTCGGCTCTATTCGGCTATACTCGGCTCAACTCAGCCCGGATTTTAAGCGCTACGGCGCAAGTGGGGCAGAGGGAGACAGGCGGAGCGAGCGAGAGAAGCGTAAGGAAAGAGAGAGTAAGCGCTATTGCTCCAAATCGAGGAGTGGGGGGTCTGCACTCTGGTCAACCAAGCCAAGTCGTCTTTTGCACCGTGCACAGTGCATGCACCACGCGCATGCACCCTGAGAGGCCCTGGTATAGTGTATGTCAATAGCATGAGGAATGTAACATTCATATCGATACCAAACTTAACTGTCGAGCCTTTGACCTGATAGACATTGCCATACTACCGTCCCTCACCTATCCTCCCTCCTTGTCTTCGACGACCCTTCGGGCTAATATGTTGTACTGACTAATGGGCGACATATTTTATGGACGGGGTAGTTACGAGCTCTTTAATGTTTTTCACTGGCGGAACAATCTCACTGGAGGGAACTTCACTATTGTTGTTAAGCAGTGTATGTGGCTAGGGTTCATGGTCATCTAACCACAGCTGTTTAGGAGTCTGTCTATGACCTGCCAAAATTTCGGTGGTGGTACTATCATCGGTATTTAGTTCCATATCTTCCTTCGGAGGATTACTAGTGGTGGAGTTACTAGGACTATTTGACTTGTCTGCCAACAAACTGGTTACGTCAAAGTCTGTATTTGCGAGTTCAGAATTAATAATTTCGTTTCCTGTCGTAAGGTCAGTGACATTTGTTTTAGGGTGGGATGAGTGTTCGTCAATTTGAATGTGATCCGTAGATTGATCCAATCCTACAGTTTAGGAATGAGCTGGTTGTGGATCTATTCCTGGTCCGTTCAAATCGACTGAGTTTCCTTGTTCATGTGTTACACGGTTATTCGGGAGGGGATGCATCTTCCCTTGCGTGGTGTTAACCTGAACTTCGTTTAGTGTATCTCCTTTATGACCTGGGATTGTCTGTTCACGTTGTGACTCAAGACTTACAACCTTCTGGGATTCTGGCTTGTCACTCCTGCTTGTGTTTACAGCTGTGTCGCTCGCGAGATATGGGGCAGTAGAGATCCATGCAAAATACTTAACTCTTCAGCCTAGGTCCTGTTTCACCTGTCGAAAATTTTCCTCGCCTTGCTGGACAGTCTTGTCAGAGATGGTCATTAAAACTAAAATAAGAACATGATTTTGGTTGTCCTCATAAACTAGCTGAGCTCTATATCCATCAATTGACGGAACAGCACTTTGTAATTCTAGACGCATAGCTCTAATTCCACTATATACATTAAATGCGTATGTAACATACCATTGTTCGTTTCGAATTTCCCTAACTTTCCCATGATTTATTGAAATAAATTGCCACTCGTTCACTGACCGTTTCAATAGAAAGATTAATTATTCGTACTAGTTTCGTATACACATCAGCACGTGTTATAATTACTTCCAAACATGAACCACTTTATTTCTTTACCTGGGATTTTCCTGCTGTTGAAGTCAGAATTCACTCCATTAGAAGCTTGCTGGGTTTTTTTTGCACACTGGTGTTTCCAAATCGTCCAATTGTGTTTCTTCCACTTGATCAATATTTAATTTTTAAAACTCTTTTCGATCCTCGCATGGATCTTTGCCGATCCTGGTTTGTTTAGTTTATCAAGAAATGCACGTTTTACTGTATCTTTCCTAATGTTAACGCTTACCATTTTCTTTCACTATGTACTAATACCACTCGATACACTCTACGTCACAACACACAACAGAACAGCGCGTTCGATGTTTACGCTTGTATGTCTCACAGCGAACTATCACTGAAGCTTCTACCTCTATTAACGCCATTATTTGGGATCTTACCAGTTACGTTTACCACCGAATGTCTAGTCTAGGGACTGTCCGACTCGTTGGCTGAATGCTCAGCGTACTGGCCTTCGGTTCAGAGGGTCCCGGGTTTGATTCCGGGCCATGTCGTGGATGTTAACCGATTCTGATTAATTCTTCTGGCTCGGGATCTGGGTGTTCGTGTCCGTCCCAACACTCTCCTCTTCACATTCAGACAACACACTACACTACCAACCACCACAGAAACACGAAATAGTGATTATATCCCTCCATATATATGGTTGGCTGCAGGAAGGGCATCCCGCCATAAAACAGGGCCAAATCCGCATGTGCGATGCGGATCGCACCCGCGACCCCACACGTGTGGGAAAGTCGGTAGGAAAAATATGGAAGTTTAGTACAGAACTCACACCTATATGTATTTTATCTCGAGTTCTTTACAAAATTCGGAATATATGAGATACGCTGCCATAATTACGTTTTACCGGAGTAAACTTAAGACGTTTTGAACATCCCGCCTTAAATGTTAACGCTGAAAATCATTCTTATAAGTTTATAGGTACTGTTTAGAATAAAGTGGAGTAAAGTATTTCAGGTACTATCTCACTGTAACCGTTGAAATGCGAATTATATTAATCACTGAAATATCCCAAATATTTAAGGTGTCAATGAAGCCATCTTCGTTTATATTGAGCTTTTGGTGGGAGCATTAATCCCTGAAGTAACGTGGTTTTTCATATGAAAATTCCGACTCGGGTTCCTTTGGGATAGAAGCCTTCGCCGTCTACGCGAAACAATTCTGAGCTGGTGTGATAACACCCATTGTTGTAGTAACTACGAGATCATTTTTTTCTTTCAGATTAGCGTTTCGTCTGGTATACTTCAAAAGAAATAAATAAGAAACCATATGAGAGGGTCCCTCAGCACCATCAGTGAAATTAACATACAAAATAACAGTTTTCATTAATGCAAATCAAAAATTATTTATAAGTCTTACGACTCAATTATACAGGTTTATGTCTTATTTCAAATGCAGTACAGTCTAAATATTGTCTTAAAATTAATGGAAGCCAACATATCTTAACGTTATTCAATAATAGTGAAAACATTATCATTCGGTTTACTATGTCCATAAGTTTTATAATTACACCAAAATCAATGTACTTTCTTGTTATTTATCGTGTATGGCACCGACTCACACAGGTCTTATGGCGACGGCGGGATAGGACAGAGTTTGGATTTGGGAAGTAATGACTGTCCCTTGATTAGGATACAGCCCCTTAATTTACCTGTTGTGGAAGTGTGTAACTAAGGAAAAACGTCTTCAGGGCTGCTAACAGTGGGTTTCGAACCCACTATCTCACGAATGCAGTTTCACGGCTATTTGGCTAACAACATATGTTTTCCACACGTGTGAAACAACGAACAGAACCCAGTAGTAAATACAATAGTTCTCATAGGTAACCTCGCACAAGTTTTATGAGTTGTAATGAACTAAATTGATCGATTCACCTCTACAAAAAGTGGGAGGAAAATAGGAATTGTCATCTTGACAAATTGTGCTATTGATGTAGATCTTGTATTTCCGTATGTATCTTGAGGATATGAGTACATTAATCATATAATAGTAATGCTTATTGTATTGATCAGCGATTTAAAATTACGAAATAATGACTAAATTTGCCTTTCTCTAACGAATTATATTCCATTTGCATCTTCATTAACCAACATTATTCAATAACCCATGGTCCAATACTATTATTCAACAATGCCCTGTATGACAACTATATCATTCCGTAGTTGATCAGTTCATTAAAGGTTTAATACAAACAAAACAATAGCCAATTATTATAAATCACATCCGTACGGGATAATAGTTTCCCCTACTAGAGCGTTGATTGGCTTCACTTACCAAATAATCACCCAATGCTAATGAGGACATGCAAGTTGAGTAAATTACCATCCTATAAACAGTGCTATTTACGCACAAGATAATACTAATCTGTTATTATTCTCGTAATTGCTATACAACTGTGCAGTTGATAGCATTCACCAGTATTGATTTCACGTGTTGTTGAATGTATTGGTTGTCTCCACAAAGAATTGCGACAATATGTCTAATATTGCTCTTTACAACGAAACCTTTTCGCGCCTATATGGACGTCTAATTACAAACTCCATATTAGTTTTAAATCCTTCTAACTCACAGCTTGAGAGAGATTTATGGCAATCACGAGGCTTACTGGTGACAGACTCTTATCTTGCGTCAACTCCCTTGGTAAACTTCTTCTTGCTCGGTATGGACCTAAACCCTTCAGTCACGTTGTCCATAATATTGGACGTAATATGTACCCAATTTATTTCAGAACTTAGTTGTTGGATTTCCTTAAAAATGAGGCACACGTTTATATTACTCTATATAAATAATCCATTCGTCCTTTATTACTACGTGTTGTGTTCAATATTCGACATAACCACTAAAAACGTTTCAATCTGTTCTGTTAATGCAGCGTACAAATCGTTCACACAAACCTAATCGAATTTTACTAATAGGAATGTATCAAATGACGAATACGTGAAAGAACCGACGGTATGCATGACTGTTAAGAACTTGCGTCTTTACACATCTGCTACCACTCTGGGTATAGCAGGCTAGTCCATAACCAAGTGCATGTACGGCAAAACCTTTGAGTGTGTAACATCTGGTTGCGAGGATTTTTGTGGAATAGCATGTCTACCATCCTCCCTTACCTAAAGAGAAGTTAAAAACGATGAGATCCAGTCCTTGGAAGAATGAAGGTATTGGTAAAAGAAATGGAAGCATCACGAAGAGGGTGAAAATAAAGACTCGCTACGCTTCGCAAACCTGATATCTCTGCGATTCATAGGTAATACTTGTTTCAGCTGAGTTCTAGAAGATTCCTCTAGTGCTGATATATTAGTGTTTCACCTGATCTTCTGTGGGGTGCAGTCTTCCAATTGGAGGAAAGCTGAGAGCTTGCATAGGAACAGTCATTGTGATGAGTGTTGTTTTAAATCTTTACTAGTCTTGAATTTTATGCTTTCTTTATATATATTTGTTTATTTTGTAAATTTATTTTATTTTGATATCCTTATTCGTCTCTTGCCATTAACTTGATTGATGATGGTCTCTGGTAAGACCAAATCTAGTTTCAACAAGTACACGTAACTTTTTAAGGTTACAACAAACAGTATTAAATTTGTTTTACATTATCGATAGGATTGGCAGAGAACAAAAGCTGACCACGAGAGATTGGGTAGGAAATATAAACATGAACAGCCTTTCAGAAAATGGAAACAGTCTCAGAATTACAGAGAGGAATCAAGGTCGTCAACTTTCACTCCGAATTTAAGAACATTTTGGACTCTTCAATTTAGTCAACTCTTATGGCAGACAGGCGGTGTTGTGTATATTGAACCCATGACCTTTGTGCCCTAAGAACATTATGCATAAATTAACAATTAAATTAAAAGTTGGATTCTTGATAGCATGGGTTTGACACGTGACGAGGGGGTGATTACCTTCGGTCCCACGCTCTGGGATACGTGACGTCAGCCACACGTGTCGACGGCGGAAGAATCTCAAGTCATTTTTATGAACTATTTCAAAGCGCGTGTACATGGCGTGACCCAAGTCAAGTCAAAAAATATAGTGCCTATCAAAGGGGATCAATCATCTCACAAATCGAACCCGTATAAATTTTAAATGTCCATGAACACTACAGCCAGAAATGTAGCAAGCATGTAGTCACTTTCAAAACTCTTGAAATTACAGTTTAGTTAAGTCAGAAAATTTATAGAAATTTTCTTGGCGGCAAAGGGAGATATCTGAAGAGAGGGGGTAACTGCTATAAATATGAAGGGACGCCATGACGAAGTCTCCTCCTCCGGCATTTGTGATACAAAGCGGACGAAAAATTGTTGAGCTGCTCTGCGAAATCAAACAAGAATGAAGAATGAATGGAGTACGCCCATCCCCTAGTTCCGGATTCCGGAATTATGGGAGAGAGTACTCTTTTATTGCAATTTGTTCAATTTGATACATGCTTAACAATTAACATTTTCCTCTTACATTTGTTTACTGTACTGAATAAAATTTGTTTTGTCCTAAATGTTAGCATTGCTATCTTGTCTAGGACAACATGTATCTTACCTTAATTTATATATACACTTAAATTAACAAAAAACTCAGATCATTATCAAACAATGTAACTGCTCACCTTGCGGCAAACTAACAAAGGCACACATTTGTGCTTTACAGCAGAAGTAAATTAAATAAGTGTGAATACCCACTTTCCAGCGGATGCTACATATTATATGAAACCTTTTCAGGCAAGTCACAAAGCGCCTTCACAGGCATTTAGATAACCTTTACAGGTATATCAATCTGTTCCTCTACATGCTTAAATGCCACCATGTACCTTACCATTACTATATTTGACGCACGTGCTTATTTAACAGTAACAATACTTGTGGTTATTGCTAGTGTCTTTTCGTTTCCTTATGTTATATACTTCTTAAAATCTTATTAACTCATACATTTCTGCTATTTCCGAGATCTCTTGTTGTACAATCATCATATTATCTCTCTGCTGCGCTTGTAACTTTCATTGTCATCACACTTTACTCTAATCTGCACATGCAGAAGTGCTGAGTCAGCACTGTGTTGAGATAGGTAAGCCTATCTCTTCCTCTCCCTACTCTACTATACTACAGCAGCCAAAACAAACTAATTAACCATCCCACAGCAAATAAAACAGGCTAACACACAGCAAACGACCTCATTGTAAGGAACTCATTACTGTTAGCATGTTGCTGAATTAAATCTGTTACTTAGCAATATACAATATCTAATATAAATGAACACTGAACAACTACAAGAGAAACATAGTCCTAAACTTATAACTATAGTATTTCCGAGATCTCTTGTTGTACAGTCATCATCGTGCTCATGTATAATACATTTACTATCATTTACCTGTACTGTTATTACTTTCTGTTATTACTAATCTCATTTTAATTTCTTTCTTCCACATGTTTCTTAGAATACAGAAAAATTTAGCTAGTTTTCCTGGGGTGATCCATTCTCTATTTAACAGTTTGGTTATTGTATAAAATTCTTTCTCTCCTTCTACTTTTAATTTATATTCATCTCCAAGGTATTTAGTTCTCAGTGCCTCCGTTCCCTTATATGTTCTCAGTAAATGACCTTCTCCCATTATGTCATCACAAAATAAACACTGATTTACGTTATGGTTCTCACTTATTCCCTTATTTTTGTATAAACCCAAAAGCCACCACAACACACCTCTTAGTTCCCTATTTGTGATTCTATTATTTCTTATTGACATATATTGGATAATGCCACAGAATTCTACTAGTGTTCTTTTGGTTTCACATTCTGCTCTGATCGTCTGTTTCTCTATGTCCTTTACTCTAATCGTTAATATTTTAATGAAGCTGTTTTCTTTACCGTTCATCTCCTTATCCCAATATAGCCCCATTCCTATTTTGTCTAGCATACCTTTTACTTTCGATAACCAATAATTCTCATCCAAGTGTCTCATCTGGTGCTGGTAGGCTAGATCTAATATTTCCCTCCCCTCTCCTCTTTTTAATCTTAACCAATATTTTACTATTTTCTTACTTATGTCTGCTTGGATGCTGATATCTCCACATATAGTTCTCACTCCACTATTTGCTGCACATTCTGGTAGGCCCATTATTATTTTACAGAATTTGTTACTTATGATATCTAGTTCTTTTTTATCAACTTCTATACCCCATATTTCAACCCCATAGAGTGCTTTTGATACCACAAGGGCATTAAAAACATTTTTATGTACTTTGTATTGCAAATTAGGCATCTTCTTTTCTAAGGCCTTTATACTTGATAGGGCGGCCACACCTTTTATTTTTGCATGGCGTATCTGTTCCTTCCACAACCCATTCTTTGTTAATATTATTCCTAAATATTCTAATTTATTTACAACTTCTAATTCAACACCATCTAACAGCCATCGCCTTTCATTTCTTTTTAATTTATTTCCTCTTTTGCAAACCATTACTTTTGTTTTTTGGTATTTATTTTCAAATTCCATGTGTTACAGTATTCCACCAATTTTTTGAGGTTACTTTGCATACCTGCTGTTGTTAGTGAGAGCAGCAGGATGTCGTCTGCGAAGACTAGACCGGGGATCTCTTTATTGTATAAGCAGGGGCTAGTATTATTCTCTTTCGCTAGGCATTCTATTACATCATTAATAAAAAGCAAAAATAGTATTGGTGATAGTTTACATCCCTGCTTAAGTCCAATGTTCGAGTGTATCTTTCCTATCATTACATCTTCTTTGACTTTAACTGAACATATTACTTCGGCATATAATTCTTCTATGGCTTTAATCATTTTCATTGACATTCCTATTCCGGCCAGCTTCACAACGACAGCCCGTCTGCTGACTGAATCAAAAGCTTTTTGTAGATCTATAGCTGCGATGTATAGTCTACCACCTTTCTTTCTTATGTACTTATCCATTAACGTTTTGATTATAAATACATTGTCAGTAGTTCTCATTCTTTTCCTAAATCCTGATTGGTATACCGAGAGAATAGAGTAATCTTCTGCCCAGTTCATAATTCTTTTCGCTAAAATCCCAGTGTAGTACTTAGTGAGTCCAACAATGTAATCCCCCTGTAGTTGTTCGTATTCGTTCTTTCTCCCTTTCTTTTGTAGATCGGGCAAATTACTCCTTCCTGCCAAGATCTAGGAATTTTTTCCCCTCAAATATTTTATTGAATATTTTAGTTATTATTTCAATCATCTGACCGTTGTTACCTATCTCTTTCCAGAATTCATGCGTAATTCCATTAGCAGCACCTGATTTTCCGCCCTTCCCTTTTTTCATTACATCTAGTACCTCGTCTGTGGTTATTATATCATCTAGTATAGGCAGCGTACACTCCATTTGTCTCAGTATACCAATTTCGTTTCTGTTCTCTACCCATGTGTCCTTACCCCCTAATAACCCCTTAAAATACGTTAACCATTCCTCATTAGATATTTTTACGTGATCATAGCTTTTATAACCCTTACATATTGTGCTAATTTTGTTCCATACTTTCTTTGTTTCATTTTCCTTACAGTACTTTAGTAATATTTTTGATTCTTTGTCCTGCCATTTACTTTTCTTATCGCTTATTAAATCTTTGTATTCTTTCCTCTGGTTACAAAAATCTACTCGTAAGGCCTGAGATCCCTCATTTCTATACCTTTTTAAAGCCTTAATCACTTGATTTTTCTTCTCTTTACACTCCTCCGTATACCATACATTTCTTTTATATTGTCTACTCTTACTCACAACCATTTTTTTACCAGCTACTTCTATTGATCTTTCAAGCATTCTTATTGCCTCATCTAGGTTATTATCCTCTATCATATACTCCATGCCTATTCTCAGAATTTCAAAGGTTTTACCCCTATAGTAATCTCTAAATTGTTCTCTCTTTTCCTCATTCCACCTGTATCTTACTAATTTTCTCTGTTCATAGTTAAAGAATTGTTTGTCTACTTTATTATCTTCCTCTCTCAGTAGCCGAATAGCAACTGGGAAATGATGAGACGCTGTCCAATTTTTTACCTGGATTTCTTTAATAAGAGATAAAGCCTCTCTAGATGCCAGTACTAGGTCTATAACACTCCCTCCTGGCTCAACTATATATGTTAGGTTGCCTGATTCATCTCCCGGCCATCCCCCATTTAAGATGTACAATTCCTCTATCGCGCATATTTCTAATAATTTCTCTCCATTTTTATTACACTCTTTGTCTTTGCTGCTCCTTTTTTCTATTAATATTTCCCCGATTTCATTATCGTATAATGGATTATTTAGGCCAACCCTTGCGTTAAAATCCCCCATTATAATTATTCCTGCTTCTTCATTTAGTAATTTTACCTGATTTACTGCGTCGACGAGTTCTTCAAAGAAATTTTCCTTCTCAACCGGGGACCCCGATGGATGGTTGTAGCCAAAGCCAATAAACATATCTCTCCCCTTTTGATTTCCTTATTTTGTTTTGACCCAGATAATTTCCTCACATCCTGATTCCCATATCTCCACTTGTTTGCAAATTTCATCTTTTGCGATAACTGTTATCCCTCCTGGGTGACGCCCTTTCGTACTCCTTTTATATTTTGTTTTACTCCAGACCTTAAATCCCGGTATTATCACATTTTTACTAGGCGGCAACCATGTCTCTACTATCCCAATAATCTCACTCTCTCTCATTAAATCTATAAATTCATCATTTCCCAGTTAATATACCCTCTATGTTGATTAATCCCACTACCCAGTCTAGTTACTTGTTCATAGGTATATCTGCTGCTACCAGGGCCTTGCTTCTCGTTATTCGTGGTTTTTCTATTTGTATAATAGATCCACTTGGGGAACTAATTATTTCCTCCTCTGACCCTCTAGCTTCCTCTGACCTAGTCAATCCTTTCTTTGCCCATATGTCCTTTAAATTTAACGCTGGCTTACGTTTCTTTTCTTCTTTTCTCCCTGCGGTGTCTTGCTTTCTCTGGATCACATCTCCTTCTTGGGTAGATCTCCTGGGTTGGTGATGTCCGGTTTCTGTCGTCACAACATCCAGTTCGTTGTCCCTGCTTGGTAGGATTGCACACGTACCTGTTGACTCAGGAGTGCTGGCGTCGCTCACTGTACTGCTGTACTTCCGCTTATCTGACGTATCAGGACAATGCCCTAGCTCACGTAGTTGACCAGCTGTCCATGCCCTGCTCCACGAATCGTCTGATATAATAAGTCTGTTTCCACGTATAAAGGCTTTTAGTCCCGAATGCCTAGCTTTTCCTTGATGAAAACGTAGTGTTCGTACATTCTCAATTTCTTCCTTGTCGAGATCTTTCTTTATCCATACCTTCGTGCCTTTCAAGTTTCTGGTGTTTTCCAAAATTTTACGGGCCTTCAAACCAGATACCATGCAGACTTTTACTGGTCTTTTTCCCATATTTCTTCCTAATCTGAAGGCGTTATCAATATCACTATCATTGCACTCTATTTTCAAATTCTCTCTGATTAGAGAGAGTACTCTATCTATCAAGTCATTGAAGTTCTCTCTCCCTGGTTCTGCCAATCCGTAGATTATTATGTTTTTCTTCCTCTCTTCTTTCGACCGTGTTTTTTTCTTTTTCCTCGAGTTTCCTTAATTTTTCTTCTACCTCCAGTGCTTTCTTCTTCAAACCATATATTTCATTTTTGTTTTGTAATACACTCTCTTTAATACCCTTCAGTTCTGTTTGTATAAATGATTTCAAGTCCTTGAAATCATTTTTCTGTTCTAGTAGCATTTCTTTGGTCTTTTCTGTATGGCATTCTTGCATGACCTCTTTAATCTTCTCGATATCGTCCCATGTCAGTCCTGGGCCAGGGTTCATCTCCACTCCGCCAATCACTAATAGTACCATCATTACAACTAATGACACTACTGTATGAGTGATGTTGATATCGTTTTTCACCGTTTGTAACGATTTCTTCCTACATCGGGCCTGCCATCTGCCTATAGCACCTCTGTATTGTTCAATTGACACTCCCATGCTCGCGCACTCCTGTACTTCCCGCACGTTCAGCACTACGTCCGTTCACCTCGCTAGCTGAATTGCAACTGAAATCAAACAACAAAAGTAGACTGAGTTCAACGCCAGATTTTAGCCATTGTGGCTAGGTCTTGACTCCATGAGGAGATAGTTTTCTTGAGTGAAATAATTGTACCAGATAGGACGGTCAAAGTACTGAATAAATTCTAATGTGATTAAGTAATTCGTGTGCGGAAATAATTATAGTCCATCGTGTGCGCTCAGCAAACAAGTGAAGGGTATTTTCTTTTTTAATGCTTTATTCCAGGAAACCTGAAGAAATATAATAATGATCTGTAAAGCCATGAATGTAAAAACGGCTAAATAAAATGCCAGGGTCGCAGGTGAGCCCTATGACGAACAATGGTGTGACTACATGAGGTAGGTGACTTTCCATCTTACTACCTATTATATCTTGTTTCATGATCTCTAAAAGTGTATTTGAATGGGGATATACGACGCAGTGGTCACCCCTACTAAGTTTTGTAAATGTGAGAATACGACTAAAAGAGTCATTTGTTTTATTTTCCACTTGGATAAATTTTTGAAGTCTTGCGAGTGCCGTATAATGTTGTAGAAAGTTATTGAATAGGGTTTCGAAGTGATATCATGTCCAATGTAGATCGTCATCCGTGTGAGTGTACTGCCTATATTTTGTGATGTCAAATTAAGATGTTCATTCGACGTAAATTTTTCCTGTCTGCAATTTGACGTTAATAATGTAGGAATCCATGGTTACTCATTTTCAATCGAGTGGAAGCGCGCTGTCGGGTGAGAATCTAGGGTGATGAATTTGGTCACGTAGAGAAAAGTTTTTCTAGGCCCATTTTAAACTGTGCCTGACTGACAATAAAAAATATCTAGTAGAATATTTCAGTCATTTTTTTCGTAAAAATCAAGTTATTAAATACGATACCATTTATGCGAAGTTATTCATGATTAATGCATTGTGCGATATTAGACGTCGAGATTTCTAGTAAGGATTTTATTCCAGTTCTTTGTCGATGATAAATTTGGAGCTGGGAAACAGAGGTTAGTTTTGTTGATATGAGATTTGTGAATCACGTTGGACCTGTCATTGAAGCCGGGACATGGAAGCCCGAGGAATGTTTTATATGAGTTGAGATGAGATGTGCGAATCAGGTTAGAGTCCTGTCATTGAAGCTGGGACACGATAGACCGAGGAATATTTTATAATGTTGGGAATGGAAAGAAATACATAGAAATCCATAGCGGTATTAATCTGCGGCGCGTATAATTAGTGTGGGCATCTTGAAGCATAATCTGTGCATTTTGTTGGTTAGAATATCGTATTTGTTTAATTATGTTGGCAGAGTTTAAAAGAGAGCTTTTTGAGAAGCCAGTCAACTGGAACAAACCAGGTGTTTCATGTTACTGCCAAGCGAACTTGGGGACGAGAGGCCTCCGTTGTAAGGGTTACACCATATGATAACGGGACAGGCGTGGAATTGAGATTGTATTCTCGGCCGGGGAGAACGTTAAAATGCTGGATTTAGTTGAAATTCATAGCCGGTAATAATCTGAGTATTGTGGAATACTGTAAAATTTGTTTAATTGGGGACGTAATGAACATTTGAAATCACGAACTTCGAGTATAAGGAACAGTGTAACCAAATTCAGGGTTGTCCAAAATATAGAGCGATGGTTGTGATGATTGGTTTGTCTGTGAGGGGTGTGCAAAATTAATAAATGGTATGACGAGATATGATATCGTAATTATATGGCGAGCTGTTTGGTTTGTACGTAGATTATTAGGATATCCAAGTGTTAATAACGGTTAGGACTAGATTAGATTTTAAAGCGTGAGATCATGAGACAAGATATATAACTGGACATGAATTATGTAACAATTCCTTTCCAGCCAGATAAATATCACAAGATTGGATTCACATCACAGCTGCGTAGGGATTTGTGAAGAAACCAGAGTCCGCGGAGATAAAATTTACTGTTCTTTAACATTTCGTTAAATCATTTAAATTTATTTAATTATTAAATTCAGTGAAACCGCATTTTGAAATAACTTTAATCAAGCGAATAACTTGGAGATTCATTCTGGAAATTTTAGTTTGTTTTCTGGGGAATATTTAAATGTAAAGTAACGATTAAGGGGACATATCCGAAGGAAATGGATTTTACTGCCACAAAGTTTGTGAGCATTGCTATTGTTGTAATTATTGAACTTTGATTGATTGAGCAGTGAATGTGCTGGGGATAGTAAAGTGGAAACTTTGGTCATCAACCGATGTAACTTAATTGTGTTTAGCCTTCAGCCTAGAAACTTGGATGGTCAGGGGGTCATCAACCTCAGTGACTTAGATTAGGGCCATATGCCATTGTAGCATCATTTCCTTGCGTTCATCATCCACAATGACTTTAAAGTAACTTAGAAGATTAGATGTCGGTCCATGACATAGACGCAGGTCACATCGATTCAATTAAGGGTCCATGCCGTAGAACCACTGTGTGGCACACACCGATTGGACGGCCTTAATTATACCCAGAGTCCAGAGTTCGTGTTACGAGGCCTGGACCATAACGAATCACTATCATGGTACATGTGGTCTCACATGGAAGCCGAATTTAAGGATTTCCAGACTTTCCTTTCTTAAATGATTAATAATTGAGACAATGGTTTCTAGTAAGAATGCCCATCAGGCAGTTACGTTAAAGTCTCACACCAGTGCTCTGACCTTTATGTAAAAATGATTGTGGTGTCCAGTGGACACAATTGACTATGACACCGTTGACATATCAGATTGCTTCAGAATTTTCCTGAATAAATAGGAATCTTTTAAATAGACCTTTCATTCAAGTAGATAGATTAGAATTACTGAACCCTACCTTTACCTCAGCAAGTGACGAAGAACCCGATACGACCCAAGAGACAGATCTCATGAACTTTGCTGATAGGTAAGAAAGGTAGGTATCTCTCAATATGGACCAAAGGGTTCAATATATTTTACATAATTCCAATTATCCATGATATGTGCCTTGGTGGATGTTTTTCTTGTCGAAAACAAAATTGTCAGTCTTATGAAAAGAAGAGAGTGATTATAGGATTAAGAATTAACTATCCTACAAAACTTTCCTGTTCATGTTCTTCGAATCTCAAATCGGTTTGTCAGAAAACTGCACTGTATGTTTTTTGTGATCCTTCCGTTTATAGGCAATACAATTATTGGCACCGGTATGAGACGTTGACATATTTGTAATGATAATCTAGTAGTAAGTCACTGTACCGTTGAATCTACTGCAAGTTATAATGCTCAGGCAATGGAAATACTTAAGTTGAGGGTGAACCTGTATGTGATGGTGTTGTCTTTACAATGTTAAACCAGTCATAAATCATCGTACCTCTCAATCATTATCTTAAGTCATTGGAAATTTATATGGAAGTTGTTTGAGAATTTATGTGATTGACCCGAAAATTTTATATTAATTTTTTCGCGATTGCTTTCAATAATTGTATGTTGCACAACTCGAACGTCATTTTTAATTTTTCATAGCACTGAGGTAAGGATAATTATTCTAATGAAAATGTTTATTTCAATAATATATATCATACAGATTATTTATTTTGAATTGATCAATCTTTTTGATTGGTTCTTATAAATAAAATACTAGTGTATTCAGCTAAAAAAATTAATGCAACTCCACCACTTCTGTATTCAACATTAAATCCCGAAACCAACGCTGACTCCTACACTAATAATGTTTACTTTAACCCTACGTATAACCACGGCGGCTGGCACGACTTTAGCCGGCTACATATTATATTACTAACTCCAAGTCACCTTGATATCCTTGTTTAAGCGTACTTCCTTTTAATCCTATTTCATCGTGATATGTCTTGTTTTCGATATAATTTCTTGTAACATTTGGTTTCAGTGGAATTGGTTGTTGTATTTTTGTTGCTGTATGCCCATTGTGCTTTAACTTTTAATTCGTTACCATACTACTGAAACTCAGAAAATCCAGCGGGATATTTTAATTGCAATGCAATGTATTTGTTAATAATAATAATAATAATAATAATAATAATAATAATAATAATAATAATAATAATAATAATAATAATTGAATGAATGAATGAATTTCGTGTGGCTATTTCTAGCAGAGTGCAGCCCTTGTACGGTAGACTCTGCGCTGAGACTGGGCGGCATCTGCCATGTGTAGGTCACTGCGTATTAATGTGGTGGAGGACAGTGTAATAATAATAATAATAATAATGCTATTTGCTTTACGTCCCACTAACTACTTTTACGGTCTTCGGAGATGCGGAGGTGCCGGAATTTAGTACCGCAGGAGTTCTTTTACGTGCCAGTTAATCTACCGACACGGGGCTGACGTATTTGAGCACCTTCAAATACCACCTGCCAAGTTGGAGTCAGAAGGCCAGTGCCTCCACCGTCTGAGCCACTCAGCCCGGCAGAGGGTAGTGTTATGTGTGGTGGGTGAGTTGCAGGGATGTAGGGGACAGAACAAACACCCAGCCCCCGGGCCATTCGAATTAACCAATGAAGGTTAAAATTACCGACCCGGCCGGGAATAGAACCCGGGACTCTCTGAACCAAAGGCCAGTACGCTGACCATTCAGCCGACGAGTCGGACATAATAATAATAATAATAATAATAATAATAATAATAAGAATAATAATAATAATAATAATAATAATAATAATAATAATAATAATAATAATAATAATAATACGCCGTCCCTAGCAAGACCTCGTCTTTACAGTGCACTTTTTTTCCTGTTACTTTAATTGAACTGCCTCATTCTCATTTTTCCACTGACAATATGCAAATAACGTGAATCATAGGGTCGGTTGGTGTGTGCATTTCACTGAGCTAGGCAGACTGCGGAATATACGAAGATGGATGAATTTCAAACGAGCCTCTTTTTTCTTTTTTTTAATGTTCTTACAACATAACGAAGTACACACCATTTTTATTCATAAAGTTCTTCTTTAGATATGCACTTAGCACAACTTCTTGATGCCCTAATCGTTAAAAGAGCCGAGTCATGTCACCAACCAATTGTGCACAAAATCTCTTACACCTGCATCATCCTCAAATCATTTGCCTCCTAGTGCCTTCTTGAGTGGTCTAAAGAGATGCTCTGCACTCTACGGATGGCGGTCGAGTGATATCCATCTCATTTCTTCTAATTTCTGGCGAGCGAGAGATGTAGTATGTGGGTGGGCATTTTCGTGAAAGATGATGATTTCTCGTATTGGTTGGTCATGTCGTTTGTGACGATAAGCGAATCTTACCTCACCCAAAAGTTTACAACAGTACGCTGCGTTGATGGTGCGATGCCAGTGCAAAAACTTCATACGTAGAACGGCACGCCGATCAAAAAACACAGTCGCAAGTAACTTGCCAGCTGACGGTCCTGTCATGGCTGTCCCTGGAGTAGTCTTACCTTCCCTTCTGCACCCCTTACTGGCTTGTTTTGACGAAGTCGTGTAGTGGTGTACCAAAGTTTGATCACATGTGACGATGCGATTAAAAAATGCATCCTCTTCATCTGCAAACCTTGCTGAGAGGACTTCACGAACCTGCGGATGTTTCAACTTCTGTTCTTGAGTCAAAAGTCGAGGAACCCGCCAGATGTACAATTTTTGGTAGCCTAGTTCCTTTTTGATGATGGTTTGACAGCTCCCATAACTTAAACCAACGTGAGAAGCACTTTCGAAAATCCTGAAATGTCAACCTCCTTCAGTGAGACCACGAATTGCGTTATAATGTTCCCCTCCGTAATGCTTGTATATGGACAATGATGATGGTTGATATTTTCAACCCATTCACGGCCTTCTTTAAACTCCTTTTGCCAAGCAAACACACGAGGCCTTAAAAGTGTTTGATCACCGAACTGTGCTTTCATTCTTCCGAAAATTTCCGCGGGTATTATGCCTTCATTTCTCACTCCTACAATCAACGTTTTGCTGAGACATCGTGAACAGTGCTATCGTATGGGTTTGCGAATGCCGGCCCCCGCCATCCTCACTCCTGACAGACATCCCCAACCATACCTCGTAGAAATCACCGACTTACATTATGAGCTCAGAATGCAAACTATCGTTTAAATCACATCCACCCTCGTAATAAAAACAATATCTGGTTCGGTGAGGTAAGATACGGGGAATTACTGCACTCCCCGTTTCCCTTGTAGGTACACTTCTTCAATGAATCTTAGGCCATCTAGGACTGCTGATTTTTTATCTGTTGGGCATTCAACCAACCTTCGGGCTAAGTACTGAACATACACATTAATTATGAAATATATTATCGATTTTGAGGGTAGGTCACTACAGAATTGTATGGTGCATAGTCTGTTATGAGTAGAGCCCGGATTTCCATGCAAATGCATGTTTTTAAATAAGCTAGCGACACTTCTCAAACTTTGCAAATATTCGTTTTACGGCTTAACAATTCCAAATAACCGTTCTTTTTCCGTGCATGTTTGCATGTTTTGGCATTTTTCGGAGAAAATTCATGCATAATGCATATTTAGAAGATTTTGGATTTAATAGCACATATTTGGACGTTTAATATTGCATAATATGAATTTTATTCTGACTTTGACGCATATATATTGTTAACTTGCATCATAGTGCATTTTCTGAATGTTAGTTTGCAGAATTTGGGACAATTTTTCACGTTGTAGGCTACAGTATGTCTATTACTGAGAGACGGAGAGAATGTATTCCTGGCATCCTATGTGACAACCATAGTTAGTAGCCTACATACGGTACAGGTCCTAAAGTATAATGCAATTAACCAAACCCTTTCTTATCTGTTGCTTGAGTAAACAATGACGTAAATCGGAAGGCCCCACGTCGAAATCTAATTCTTAGGAATAAGGTGTCCCAGTTTTATAGTTGTACATTGCTATAAATTGAACCGTAAGTTGTGCATTAATCATTGACGGCTCATGTTTTGTCTGTTAGACGAACAGAAGAAACCTTGTATAGCACTTCTGTGGCGCCGCGTTACTGGGATAGCAGCTTACAAATTCTGGTTTTTCATTGAACCTTCTGCCGTTGTTATCCTGGAATGTCCTACCCGTAACTCTCAATCGTCACACGTCTGTGTTATCGCAGCAAGCAATCGTTACCACTTCTTGAGGACATTCAAATGTGTCTGCAATCATCGCATGGAGAAGCAGCTGCCGCAGATAGAGATGAACAAACTAATTCGTTCAAATCCTGATTTTGAATTCGTCAAGCTTATAAAAGACATATTGTGGTGAAAATGCAGAAGACGTACAATTGGACCTCACTTTGTCCAAATGTCTTGATTGAATTATGCATCTATCACTTCTCGTGACGTAAAAATAATTTTCTGTGGTTAAGTATGTGCCGAATGATAACCGGATCTTAAATCAAGACAATTTGGAGAAATTAGGGTAGTTTTTGTTCATGTTTCAAAAGGAACTGAATTTTGATAGTGCATATTTTCCAGTTTATTGTGCATGTTTTGCCATATGATAGTGCATGAATGCATGCATATTTTGAGATTTGATAGTGCATGGAAATTCGGGCTCTAGTTATGAGCAAGCGACGTGATGAAATATTGAATTGTTGTTATCTTTCATTTCATTCACATCTTTTATAATTTAATACAAAATGTCCTCATTCTTTCCGTGTTTTGATAATAGAGGTTTAGCGTATTTCGTATACCGTGAACAACAATAAGTCTTGATAACCAACAAATGTAAATAGATTTGTTTTCAAAGCTCCAAATGTATGCAACACACACATACATTAAGTTCGAATGTTGTTAATCATTTAATACTTTCCATAAATTTTCCATAAGTGTCGATGTTATGTAGTAATATCATTTTCAGAAAAATAGATTGTTTTAATGCCGTGAGTGTGAGAAGCAGAGAGTAGAAGCTGGTACAAATATTTTTTGTTTAATTTTAGAAAACTATGCTTTGGGTTTTCCAAAAAATTCTCAAGAACGTGTGTACACCAGATACTAATTTCGTGATTATAAGGGTTATTTTTCTCCCAATATTCCACGAAAGTTTTATTAAGTTTACGAGATAATTGTTTCTGAGATTAGGTTTTGGTGTACGTTACTAATACAAAAAGAAACAGTCCAACATATATTAACGTTAGATATGTGTACGGACGGGATCAGGGGGATATGTAGTGACCCTCAAATCCATGTTAGTTTGTAAGTGAAGATTTTGATATTTTAACAGTGGAAGAAAGTTCACTCGATACTTCATGTTGTACGATGTCGGCATGTAACATATTTGGAGTGACATATTCGGTGTTCACCCGACAAAATTAATGTAGAGGCTGGCATGAACTACCCAAAAGAGATCCGCTTCTCTGTTATCTGGTAGACTGAAATTAATACACAGGCCACCCTCGTGGTGTCACTCAAAACACCTGCACATAGTATGTTAGGCCATATTATTATTATTATTATTATTATTATTATTATTATTATTATTATTATTATTATTATTATTATTATTATTATTATTATTATTATTATTATTATTATTATTATTATTATTATTATTATTACTACTATTTTTGTTATTGAGATGGACAATTGTGGTGGAATTCGTCCCAATTACACGATGTATTACACGGCTAAAATATTCAGGTACGCAATTAGTTGAAAGGGAATAAAACCCTTGTTTTAATTAGTGTAATAAAGTTCAAAAAATATATTGCTTGATGGTACTCGTTCCACTTGGGCACAAACCGATTTTTGAGTCGAAATCTACACCGTAGAACAAATTACGTTACTGCTTAACAAGGCACATTTAGCTGCCAAGTAATCCTGGCTGCTTCAACAATGTGGTTAACACCTGCGTGTATTTAGTGGGTAGCGGCTCTACCTGAGGTGTATACATTTGTAATTAATGCGGAATAGAATTGCAAACGGCAAGTTTATTGGGTGCAATAAAGGTAAATATTATTACGTTGAAAAATAACAATCACAGAGGAATAATACTGATTCAGAAAAGAATGCTATTTTGTTCATCGTGGTTTTGGAAACTTTCAGAGACATAAGTGCTGCTTACTTCTGTCAGTTTGTCAAGATTATATCCTTCTGTATATAATGAACAATCAAAAATGATGTAATCGGTAAAATGGGAACCAGGTAATGGTTTTGAACTTATAGTATTAGCATAATACGAAATATTTATGCCCCTAATTTGTACTCTGGATGGTTAGAAGTCGAGTTATATATCGCAGGCTGGTTAAAATGTGAAACATATTTCACGTTGGACCAGAACAATTGATAAAACGAAAATTCAAACATAAAATCTGTAGTAGCAAAGTTGAATTTTAAAATTGTGTGACATATGAAGCCTCGATAAATGAATCCAAAACAGTGCTGTAGACAAATAATCGAGAAATATGCTAAAAATCCTTGCTGAATATCATAGATGGATTTTAATAATATTAATAATAATAGTAGCAATAACAAATGTAATAATAATAATATTCTGACAAAGTATTAAATTCTTCTCCTTAATCTGTTTACACTCCAGGGTCGGTTCTTCCCTCGTACTCAGCGAGGGATCCCACCTCTACCGCCTCAAGGGCAGTGTCATGGAGCGTGAGAATTTTGATCGGGGATACAACAGGGAAGGATGACCAGTGCTTTCTTTGTTTTACGACGCACCGACACAGATAGGTCTTATGGCGACGATGGGACAGGAAAGGTCTAGAAGTGGGAAAGAATCAACCGTGGCCTTAATTAAGGTACAGCACCAGCATTTGCATGATGTGGAAATGGGAACCACGGGAAACCATCTTCAGGGCTTCCGACAGTGGGATTCGAACCCACTATCTCCCGACTAATGGATACTGGCCCCACTTAAGCGACTGCAGCCATCGAGCTCGGTGACCTCACCTGCTATGCTGAACAGGGGCCTTGTGGAGGGATTGGAAGATTGAAAGGGACAGGCATGGAAGAGGAAAGGATGGGGCCGTGGCGTTAAGTTAGGTAAATCCCGGCATTAGCATCGAGGAGAAGTTGCAAACCACGGAAAACTACTTCGGGGATGGCTGAGGTGGGAATCGAACCCACCTCTATTCAGTCGACGTCCCGATGCTGAGAGGACCCAATTCCAGCCCTCGTACCACTTTTCAAATTTCGTGGCAGAGCGGGGAATCGAGCCCGGGCCCCGGGGGTGGCAGCTAATAACTCTAACCACTACACCACAGTGGCCAATCAATAATAATAATAATAATAATAATAATAATAATAATAATAATAATAATAATAATATCCGGCTCCTCGGCTGAATGGTCAGTGCAGTTATCTTCGATTCAGAGCGCCCGGAGTTCGATTCCTAGCCGCGTCGGATATTTTAACGTTAAGTGGTTATTTCCACTGATCGGGGAATGGGTGTTTGAAGTGTCCGCAACACTCCTGCAACTCATACACCACACACAACACTATCCCGTAGTACAAAAGCACGCAGTTCCCATACGCGGCAGATGCTGCCCATTCTCGTTCAAGGTTCTGCACTAGACTAGGAACAGCCACATAGGGTCGGGGGATGAAACTGGGTAAGGTGAGCAGTACCTCGCCCAGACGGCCTCACCTGTTCTACTGAACAGGGGTCTTGCCGGGGGTGGGAATCTTGGAAGGGAGAGACGAGGAAGAGGGAAGGAAGCTGCCGTGGCGTCAGTTAGGTACCATCCCGGCATTTGCCTGGAGGAGAAGTGGGAAACCACAGAAAACCTCTTCCAGGATGGCTGAGGTGGGAATCGAACCCACCTCAACTCAGATGACCTCCTGAGGCTGAGTGGACCCCGTTCCAGTCCTCGTACCACTTTTAAAATTTCGTGGCAGAGCCGGAAATCGAACCCTGGCCTCCAGGGGTGGCAGCTCATCACACTAACCATTACACCACAGAGGCGGACTCAGAAATACAGTATTTCAAAAATTATTTTACATTAGGCCTATTCAATTGGTTCTTCTTTTCATCCAAGTCAGAGTACAATGTTTTTCAAAGTAGCTAGTTAACATCATCACCCAATAGGTTCTGAATAGTTTGATAGGTGACCAAATAACATACGCTGGCATGGCCTCCATAATGTGCGATGATGATAATGAAGCTGTTTTGTGCAATGGAACGGGATGGAATCTATGGAAGCTACACAAAAATTCAGAAGGAATCAGCTTCAGGAAGACAGTATTTTCTACCAACAATAGATTTAGAACCTGTGAATCCGTGCATACTATTCGTTATTAAATGGAGGCAATATTGTATACAATAAATTTAGCCATCTCCGTCACAATGAATGTCACCAGGATAAATTTTAAAGCTGGGATAAATCTCCTCATTCCAGTGTTTTGGACAGTTATACGTAGCTTCCTCAAGATTACGCAGATCCATAGATGTCATAGTACAACTCTGAGCTACGACGGCACTCAATGTGTTTCTTAAGGAAATACTACTGTACCTGTTTTGATTATTTTAGACTGAGATATGAAAACTCGAACGTGTAAGTTTTGTTCATAAGATACATTAACAGTTAATTTAGAATTACTTTATATATAGTAAGTTCGACCGTCGAAGGAAGGCTTATGTAATAATAATAATAATAATAATAATAATAATAATAATAATAATAATAATAATAATAATAATGATAATAATCATGACCTTTGCTACCATGTGCAGGTCTTCTGCCCGCCCCTGTCGAATAGTACCAAAGGGTCTGGTAATGGTTAGTCTCCTTCCAACGTTCGAATCACCATCAACAGTGTCATATGTCCTCAATAAATATGAAAACTGTGGAGAGACTTGAAATATATTCCAGGTTTTTCGTACGGAATCTAGAGATTGCAAACTGGATACCACCATCTCTCCTAACCTGCCGGAAAGCAATCTGATGGTCATACACTAATGTGTCTATGAGGTGTAGGAGGAGGAGGAAGAGGAAGAGAGAGTTCTTTCCAGTAGCAGAATTTGCTGATGCGTACAAGAAACGAAACCTTGAACTCAGGTTCAGAACGTGCTATTCATCAAACTACATCAGCCTGTTCCGAACTCGAACATGATAGGTTAATGTTAACCGAGGAGTCGAACTATAGTCTGCAAGGTTATCTAAGAAGAGCCTGAACGGTTAGGATTAGCCAAGGAGTCTACCTAGAAGTACAATTTGTGAGCCCCTAAGGTAGCTCTCCAAAGTTCGCCTCATAAGAGTAATTTATACAGCAGCCATCTTGCGTAGTAGGGCTTGCATCAGCTCTAAAAAGGTAGTTTAATAAAACCAATAAGTCCTAAGTTATAATTTGTGAGCCTCTCTCTATAGTTAGTTCTTTAAGAATAGTATATAGTAGCTATCTTTTCTAGTAGCCCTTACGTCAGTTCCCAAAGTTAGGGTGATAACATTTTCTTAAGTTACAAGTTGCGAGCCCCTGAGTTAGCCAACCAGAGTTAGGCCCATAAGAAATGTCTATAGCAGCCATATTGCCTAGTTATATTAAGTCTGGGGTTGAATCCAAGCCTGTAAGTTTATACTTGCATTCTGATGCCATTAGTCTCATCGGGTATCGAACTTGGGTCTTTAAAGTTAGCGCACCAATGAGGTTAAGCCTGGAGTAGAATCCGAGCCTACACGTTTATTCATCTTTCTCGCATCAATACAAAGTCTCACGCTTCTATCACTCTTAGGCACCACGATTAAATAATTTAAATAAGGTCTATTTGACACTTCAATAACCCCATCGGCTAACATCGCTTGTATTTGATCGTCAACTGCCTTGGCATATTTGTGTGGTATAGCATACCGTGGCAAGCTGAAAGGACTGACATACAGCACTGAAAAGGAATGTTCATAAACATGTGTTTTCACCGGGTTTCTCAGAAAAAATCTCAGCGTGTTCACATAATACTGCCAACAATTCGTCCCTCTGAAATTCCTCTAGTTTACTGTTACTCGCAGCTTCAAACAACACATCCTTCTGATCCTCTTTCAACCACAACTGGCATAAATTAAACCCTTCTCTGGGTTTCTCCTCATATCTAGGAACCTCAAAACATTTCACATGGCACAAACATTCGTTTCCTCTGAGTTCCATTTTTCATTTCGAGTTTGACAAAACTTATTATCCCATTTCAGATTTAACTTTGCTTCTTTGTAATCTAACGGGGCCGATTTCAAGGTCAGCCAGTCACATCCCAAGATGAGATCAAATACCAGGTGAGGAATAACCAAACATACCTGTACTGAAATTAAACACTCTATACTAATCAGCACCGCGACTTGCTCGCAAATTTGTTTCGACTTTTTACCAAAAGCTGTTATAATGTATGTTGACTTAACAGGCATCTCTCCAATCTTACTACCCTGTTTAACTAAGGAATCATACCATTCTGAACTAATACATGATTTCTGGGTTCCTGCATCAATTAACGCATTTACATACGCCCCCCATACTTCTAACTGAACCACAGGATTAAACACTTCATCAGTCCGAATCTTTAGCTGAACGGTCAACGTACTGGCCGTCGGTTCAGAGGGTCCCGCGTTCGATTGCAGGCCGGGTCGGGGATTTTAACCTTAATTGATTCCAATGGCACGGGGGCTGGATGTATATGTTGTCTTCATCGCCATTTCATCCTCATCACGCCGCGTAGGTCGCCTACGGGAGTCACATAGAAAGACCTGCACCTGGCGAGCCGAATCCGTCCTGGGTTATCCCGGCACTAAAAGCCATACGACATTTCATTTTACAACATCATCACCAGAATGTAAGTAATTATGATCTGGTTCATACATATCTTCGTTAACATCTACTTCATCTGGCAATAGTTTCATAACACAATTTCTAACTACTTCCGGGTAAGCCTGAAATTCTGACCCTTCATTACAGCCCGCATTAAGTTTACAGGATGTGCTCGCGTACCTACACCTGGCTCATTAGTATCATGTCCTCTGTCTTGTTGGGCATTTCCCGTTCTTTCTTCGGGTGCTCCACCACTACCGTTATTCCTTGGCTGAGACTGATTACGATTCTCGTAGTTTTGCTGTATCCTTTTGTCCCTTGGCTCACTATGAGCAACAAAATGATGTGGGTCCTGTTCTGTGCCCAATGTTTCCTAATGCATCAAAACTCCCTAATAAATGCTCCATTTCCTGGGTATTTTAATACTTTGAATGCACGCTGCTTCGCATACTCTATCTGGAAAATGCCGTAACACTAATCTGAATACATCTGAATCTAAATTCTGGCAAATCATAACATGTGGCAGGAAATACTGCGTCATAGAGACGCCTTCATTATATTTGAACTTTCGAAATTACTTCAGACTTTTAATGCTGCTTTTATAGACTGAAAACCAAGAACGCCTCTCTCCCACGAAAACATGATCAATAATGTTGATCGCCTCTTCACTGTCCATAAACCCTTCCTTAATCCGTTCCCCAAACCGTTTTTCTACTATATAAAGAAATAATAGTGGGTTGGTTTGTTTCCCATTGAACTTCGGTAGTTATATTTCCTTACTCTAAATCCCTCCATGACTTTGCCTCTCAATGTTACCTTGTTTTCTCTTACTTCTCTCCGTATGCGTGTCTCTGCTATCGCTATGCGGTTATCTACATCTTTCTCTGTGCTTTCTATTTCATTCACCAAAGTGCTCTGTTTTTCATTCAACGTCTTAATTTCCACTGTATTGCCTTCTACCATTGCAAACTTTTCTCTTTGTTCCCTGGTGTTGTCTTCCATCATACACTTAACCCTATCGATATTTTTTGTACTTGTTCTTTAAATTCTTTTATTTCTTCCCTTTGGGTCTCAACTTTATTGTTAATATTTGTCAACTGTGTATTTAACTCCTCTGCTCTACAAATTTCTTTCTACCTCTTGCTTGTTTTGCTTAGTTGCCTCTTTCTGTTCCTCTATCTGTTTGATACATTTTGTTTAAATAGTTAATTTGACTGTTTGCTGTGTTCGTCCATGCTTCTATTAGCTTCTCCCTTCTGTTCATTCAATGCCTTACTTAATTCTCATTTAGTTTGTTCTACTTCATTTTTAATTTTTGATTTTGTTTGTTCCACTTCTATTTAATTTGTTCCAATTCATTTTTTTATTTCAGATTTATTTTGTTCCATTTTATTTTATGTTTCAGATTTACTATCCACTATTTTACTTAACATAAACTGCATCATTTCTAATAACTGATTACTATTACTTTCATTGTTAGGGTTAACCTCCGCTTCGCCCCCCATCCTACTACCGTCTGAATCTATCGTAACTTCGTCATTCCTACTCTTATTTCCTTTGCTATCTTCGCTCCTATTATCTGTTTCCGTCTCTACACACTTATCCACCTTTTCCTTAGAATTACTTAAAGCACTATCTTTCAACAGGTGTCCACAACGCAGCGTCATGTCTTTCTCCTCTTGCTAGCCATGCTACACCTAAAATCAAACACACAAGGAAAGTATACTGCGGACACACAACAGTTATCCCCAAAATACTGATTCTATCTTCTTTATAGCCGTTCTATACAAGTACTTAATGGTTTTTGAGCTCCACGCTCGCGGCGCCATCATGTGACGTACCCACAGATGTGTGACAATATGTTTCGTGTCGGGTCAGCTTAATTTGAATATAAATAATCTCGCATTTATTGCTCCATAAAAATATCTCATTTGCGCCAGCCTTCAAGTTTATGGCTTGAAGACAATACTTGATAATTGATAATAATAATAATAATAATAATAATAATAATAATAATAATAATAATAATAATAATAATAATAATAATAATAATAATGCGTAATGAGACTCTAAATACTCCGAGAGGTGGGGTGACGGAACACTGACCATTAAGTGCACACTAACTTGGAAATCAATTAATATTAATAAGAACTTCAGAAAATACAACTGAAAACAACTATTTATTAGGATGAAAAATGTGACGGCGTATTTACGAAATTTGAGCATAGGGGAGAAAAAAAATGAATGAAATAAAATTTAAGAAAGTTAACTGTTACGTGGAGACTCGCAGTAATTTATGCCATTAGCTTACCATTTGTAGACTGTTATCTGGACACGATCGATGTAGCAGCTGATGTTTAATGAACCTCTCGTACAGGCGTCGTCATCTCTTGTTGCTAGTACCAGTGCTATTTCTGATTCGTGCATAGTCCCCTATTTGTACTACAACTTTCCCGACTTTAACACTTCCTACAGTGCTCCTTACGTAAAGTTGTAATAAGTCCTAATATTAATATCAAAACCAACTTGGGTTACGTTCATGGAGAGAATACAGTTGTATTCTTCGGTATTACAGAACTATAGCGTAACTAAATACATAACAAAATTTTTCCTGTCCTATGCCAGTCAAAACCGGTCTCCCTTTGACTTTAACTCTTGCCATTGAGATAAACAGATCGAATGAGAGTAATTTTGCGTAATGCTCTACTCAGATACGAAGTGAACTAAGTTAAGTTCTTCAGCAGTTATGACCTTCTCCGATGTAAGATGAACAGCCCTCCTCCGATGATATATTAGAATTGATCGATATAATTGATAGAATTGGCCAATAGAGAAAGCCCTCTCCAGCTTTTGTCGTTGATGTATATAGGCTCCAAAGTCTCCACCATCAACCATATCACATGGTCCAGTAAGATCTGCTGTACTATCCCTTCTCTTATCCATTGCTCTATATCCATCATCTTGTTCCATAACGTCCAGGCCAAACAAAGGGTCAAGTAGCGAACTTCGAAAAGTAGGCGTTAGCAAGGCTTTAACTGTCTCTTCAGAGTGTGGAGAGGGTAAGGTGTCCTTCAAGCTTGATGGCATACATTTCCTGGTAATGGGCTACAATTAGCATGGTGAGTTCGGTTACTTGACCTAGGCTACTGGAAATTTACTGCAAGCTATTCATACGAATGATGTTGTAATACTTTACTCCAGAAGTCATTCGTTCAGAATACGTTATAGACGTGATGCAAAGAAATGAGATGATGATGTTAAAAGGATGAATAAGTACCCTATATATAAACATAATAATTAAAAATGACCTACCACTAATTAAATATATCTCTTCCCCCCTGCTACACTTGTGTGCTACAGGTTGTAAACTTCTGGAGTCTCTGGTTACATTCACAGCCAATGAAAGAGGTAATTTTGACAAATATGAAGAAGAAGCTGAAAGGTTATGTGAAAAATATCTCACAGGTTTTGTGCACACATCTGAAAGACAATCAAAGAAGTGATATGCTGATGGTAATGACCTTAACGAAACTATTTTGAAAGGAAGAAAGAATTTGAAGTAGAAATATTTTGGTGATAATTGATAGTTTATGTACTGGACTTAATAATCGTCTTCAGTCTTATAAAACATTTCAGTCATTGCTCCAGTTTCTAGTTGGCTGTAAGGCTTCATGTACTGTGGATGAAACTTCTCTTAACAACTGTTTACGTTTTTATCGAGATGATATTAATGAATCTTTGAAACCAGAAATTAAACGTGTTTATGATTTCCTTAAAAGTGTAGATGTAGTTACTTGCCAGGAGTGAGCAAAATACATATACGAAAATGATTTGATTAGTGTATTTCCAAATGTAATGGTAATTCCATTAACCAATTGCGAAGCAGAGCGTTCTTTCTCTAAACTGGCACTAATCATAAATAATTTTCAGTCAACCATGCTTCAACCAAGACTGGACGGTTTGACTATCATGTCTTTAGAACATGACATAACAAATGAGTTGTCATTTGATGATGTTTTACAGTCATTTGTAAATCTGAAGGCAAGGAAAAAGACATTTTTAATGTAAAAGTTATTCAACTACCAATTAGATCAGTTCAGTACAGCATGGATTATCCCAAAGAATTCGGGAATGGGAACAATCAGATAAGAGAATTTTCGGGTAGCCGATCATTTGCGAAAAAGTCTGCTCCTACGCCATAAGAGCAATGCAGTGATACTGAACACTTTCAAAGTTTTTCTGTTTCAATCTTCCGTCCCTATTGACAAATGCACTTATAATTTTCGAATAGGTATCACTCTTCATTTAAATGTTCGTTATTGTGTCCTTCCAGCTCCAAATTCTTGAACTAATCTTGATCCGCCAACACCATCTTTAACTAGTCTATTTTAAATTTATCCTTTAGACATCATCGCGAACTGTACAATCATTCATTTAATTTCAATACCTGCCACAAGCGAAGATTCATGTGCCACTGACGGCAACGGCAGAGTATTGTTAACTACGTCGGAGTAAAAAATAGGTAAGCTTTGGATGAAAATAGTTACAATTGGCTGAATTGGACCTAGATTACAATTATAATATATTTTAACGATATTCCTGTATTTTTGGATGCGAGGCTGCTGACGTAAGAAGGAGAAAACGTTACTTTGTCACAGCACTCGCGGATATACATAACGCTCATATTTGAATTTGCTGACTGGGACACTTTCTGTTAGCCGATATTTCTATTGGTCGACATTCGGATAATCGATACTTCACTGCAGGAAGGAATGAGTTTGCCAATGGTATAATGAAGGAAATTGTAGTATTATGACTTGTATATTATGATTTCTAAAAAAGTAGCACAACACAAGTCATAATAGTGCAATGTCCTTCGTTATCTCTTAATACCACTTGTGCTAGCTTTTTACATGTTGATTAGATTTTAAATACATGTAATGCCAATAAGATAATGGGAATGAGATCGTAGTACGTTCTGTTTTGTACGTCGATTTGATAGTGATGATGAGACAAATGTAAAATATTTTGGCATTATGAAATATTAACATGAAAACTAGAGAAAAATTGTAGTCTGTTTCAAGAATTCCCTATTCATCAACTTTTTTGCTATTTGCTTTACGTCGCACCGGCACAGATAGGTCATACGGGACGATGGAATAGGAAAGGCCTAGGAACGGGAAGGAATCGGCCGTGGCCTTAATTAATGTACAACATTTGCCTGGTGTGAAAACGACTTCAGTATGTTAGTCTTACGTTATGTTACGATGAAGGGGCTCCACATTTTTAAATAGCCCAGGGCCACCAAACATCTTAATCCGGCGCTGTTGCCGATGATATTATTTTATCTGAGACTGCAGAAGATCTCGAGAAGCTACTGAATGGTATGGACGAAGTCTTGGGTAAGGAGTACAAGACGAAAAATAATAAGTCCAAAAAAGAAGTAATGGTGCGCAGTCGAACGAAGGCAGGTGATGCACAAAATATTAAATTAGGAAATGAAGTCTTAAAGGAAGTAGAAGAATGTTGTTACATGGGTAGCAAAATAACTAACGATGCCAGAAGTAAGGAAGAAATAAAATGCAGATTAGCACAAGCAAGGAAGAGCTTTATTAAGAAAAGAAATTTGCTCGCTTCAAATATTGAGGAATTAGAAGGATGTTTTTGAAGACTTTCGTGTGGAGCGTGGCATTGTATGGAAGTGAAACATGGACGATAAGTAGCTCAGAAAGAAAGAGAACAGAAGCTTTTGAAATGTGGTGTTACAGAAAAATGCTGAAGGTGAGATAGATAGATCGAATCACAAATGAAGAGATACTGAATCGAATTGGCGAGAGGAGATCGATTTGGCTAAATATGACGAGAAGAAGAGATAGAATGATAGGACACATCTTAAGACACCCAAGACTTGTTCAGTTGGTTTTTGGAGGAAGTGTAGGTGGTAAGAACGGTAGGGGTAGACCAAGGTATGAATATGTCAAGCAGATTACAGCAGATGTAGGATGCATTAGTTACGTGGAAGTGAAAAGTTTAGCACAGGATAGGGTGGCGTGTAGGGTTGCATCAAAAAATTATATTGACTGATGACTCAAACTCACATATTTCTTCAGGTTATTGCACCGTTCGATAAATTTGTACATACTGTGATGATCCAAACATTATATTTTTAGAACGTCAGCATCGTGCCCTTTTTGATTTCGTCGAGTATGCCGTTGCTTATAAACGCGACAGTCCAGTCGGTTAATATTGTTTTCTGACAAGAATACTGACGTCATTGTTATGGCCGATGTCGAGTACAGTTCTATATTTGCCGGTATCTGTTACAGCATTACGGGAACGGGTGGATTTTAATGAAACTTGGTATTTCAGTTTAGAAAAATGTCGAGTAAGAACTTATCTATAAGTTGGTCAAACAGTTTCAGCACTGTGGTGTATGCTGGGGCTGTACCTTAATTAAGGCTACGGCCGCTTCCTTCCCACTCCTAGCCCTTCCCTGTCCCATCGTCGCCATAAGACCCATCTGTGTCGGTGCGACGTAACAGCAACTAGTATGACTATGGTGTGCTTCACACGGGGCCTAAAACATTAAATCTGTATGTATTTCTCTCACGGCTGATTTTACAAGAAAGTAACTCATGGCAAACTCTATTCATAATGTTAGTTCCATCCTTTTACCAATAGTGTGATAAATAAGGGAAATATTAGTGGCTATATCAGTTTAAGTGCAAGTGCCTTTACCGTAGCTAACTATATAGACCCTAAAGGGAGATCGTCCCGGCAACGTTTTAATAGCTTTGTTTTTCTGTCACAATTTTTTAAAATTAACCCTACTTGCTTGTTTTATATCGGAAGGAAGAGATATAATCAAGATCAGCAATAATGAAAAAAAATATGAAACTGCAAAAGGGCCTCAGAGAGCAAGGAAGCGAGTACGCTACGGCAAGGCACAACTTGGTTTGCCCGCTTATATGACTCAGAATTTGAGGAACAATATAAGGGTGGACATATTTGTAGTCATGCACATGTGGAGTGATCACCCCATAAATGGCGGGTACTATAAACGGTTAGATATAAAGGACTGAAAATGTATTTTCAATAATTGTAAATTTGTACAATTTGAAGTCATATTTCCGGAGATATTTTGAAGTTTGGGATAAAATAGTATAATTGCCATTATGTCCACTAATTATTCCTCGTACCGCAAAATCACCTGACACATTTAAGATCAGAAATAGAACTTTGTGCATCATTTGTAGTACTCGTATTTTGACGGAGAAATTTGATATTTTCTGTTTTGTTCCCCTTAATGTTTATATGTGCCCGTACAGTAAAAAAAACAGGTTCGGGCCCAGTACTCAACCTGGGCATCCATTGACTTATACAAAGACATGCATCAATTCTCTTGAGATATTTTCTTGTGATATCCAAACAAACAAACAAACAAACAAACAAACGAAGAAACATATAGAGGAAGATTTAACGAAAATTCTTTTTGAACGTAGTCAACCAATCCCAGAAAAAGATTAAGTATAGAGTAACCATGAAGAGCGCAGACAAAATTATATTTGGAATTAGAAATTAAGACAAATATATTTTTCTGTTTGATAACATGTCATTATACACTGACTGACAGAGCAAATGCAACACCAAGAAGGAGTGGTCAGAACTTTATGCCAATTGTAGGGTAGACTGACGTCACTGAGGTATGCTCATGATGTGAAATGCGCCGCTGTGCTGCGCACGTAGCGAACGATAAATGGGACACGGCGTTGGCGAATGGCCCACTTCGTACCGTGATTTCTCAGCCGACAGTCATTGTAGAACGTGTTGTCGTGTGCCACAGGACACGTGTATAGCTAAGAATGCCAGGCCGCCGTCAACGGAGGCATTTCCAGCAGACAGACGACTTTACGAGGGGTATGGTGATCGGGCTGAGAAGGGCAGGTTGGTCGCTTCGTCAAATCGCAGCCGATACCCATAGGGATGTGTCCACGGTGCAGCGCCTGTGGCGAAGATGGTTGGCGCAGGGACATGTGGCACGTGCGAGGGGTCCAGGCGCAGCCCGAGTGACGTCAGCACGCGAGGATCGGCGCATCCGCCGCCAAGCGGTGGCAGCCCCGCACACCACGTCAACCGCCATTCTTCAGCATGTGCAAGACACCCTGGCTGTTCCAATATCGACCAGAACAATTTCCCGTCGATTGGTTGAAGGTGGCCTGCACTCCCGGCGTCCGCTCAGAAGACTACCATTGACCACAGCATAGACGTGCACGCCTGGCATGGTGCCGGGCTAGAGCGACTTGGATGAGGGAATGGCGGAACGTCGTGTTCTCCGATGAGTCACGCTTCTGTTCTGTCAGTGATAGTCACCGCAGACGAGTGTGGCGTCGGCGTGGAGAAAGGTCAAATCCGGCAGTAACTGTGGAGCGCCCTACCGCTAGACAACGCGGCATCATGGTTTGGGGCGCTATTGCGTATGATTTCACGTCACCTCTAGTGCGTGTTCAAGGCACGTTAAATGCCCACCGCTACGTGCAGCATGTGCTGCGGCCGGTGGCACTCCCGTACCTTCAGGGGCTGCCCAATGCTCTGTTTCAGCAGGATAATGCCCGCCCACACACTGCTCGCATCTCCCAACAGCCCAACAGGCTCTACGAGGTGTACAGATGCTTCCGTGGCCAGCGTACTCTCCGGATCTCTCACCAATCGAACACGTGTGGGATCTCATTGGACGCCGTTTGCAAACTCTGCCCCAGCCTCGTACGGACGACCAACTGTGGCAAATGGTTGACAGAGAATGGAGAACCATCCCTCAGGACACCATCCGCACTCTTATTGACTCTGTACCTCGACGTGTTTCTGCGTGCATCGCCGCTCGCGGTGGTCCTACATCCTACTGCGTCGATGCCGTGCGCATTGTGTAACCTGCATATCGGTTTGAAATAAACATCAATTATTCGTCCGTGCCGTCTCTGTTTTTTCCCCAACTTTCATCCCTTTCGAACCACTCCTTCTTGGTGTTGCATTTGCTCTGTCAGTCAGTGTATTTCATTAGTGTTAGAATGTGATGCCAAAAGAAAGAACGACCTGTACTACGTATTTACGAAGCTCGTTGCTCCTGTATCTTGACAGTTTACTGATAGTATATCTCCGTCCCAGTGTAAATATTCCTCACATTCTCAATATCAATCCGGCACTCCGTGTCGTACAACGAGGGCATGTAAAAGAACTCTGGTGAAACACTCGGCGCTTATCGACAAGGATATCAGCAGTAAGGCGTCCATTAGAGGTCTCTTTCCTCTGACATCTCGTAGAATGAAACATCAAAGTAAAATGGCTATAGACGTTAACCGAGACCAGCGAGTGAATAAACACCTTTAGAGCTACACAAAGAGCTTACAGGTATTTGTTTGCCTTACTTTGCACCAACATATTCCTTCCATTATTATTTTGCTGCGAGCTTCTTACCTCTCTATGGTCCGAGTTGTTCTAGTTGCTTTGTTCGGTTTGTCTCTTCTTGCCATTTGCGGATTTTGGATGTAATTATCATCGCTTTGTATGACTTTATGTGCAAATGATCATCATCATCATCATCATCATCTGTTTACCCTCCAGGTTCGGTTTTTCCCTCGGACTTAGCGAGGGATCCCACCTCTACCGCCTCAAGGGCAGTGTCCTGGAGCTTCAGACTCTTGGTCGGGGGATACAACTGGGGAGTATGACCAGTACCTCGCCCAGGCGGCCTCACCTGCTATGCTGAACAGGGGCCTTGTGGAGGGATGGGAAGATTGGAAGGGATAGGCAAGGAAGAGGGAAGGAAGCGGCCGTGGCCTTAAGTGAGGTACCATCCCGGCATTCGCCTGGATGAGAAGTGGGAAACCACGGAAAACCACTTCCAGGATGGCTGAGGTGGGAATCGAACCCACCTCTACTCAGTTGACCTCCCGAGGCTGAGTGGACCCCGTTCCAGCCCTCGTACCACTTTTCAAATTTCGTGGCAGAGCCGGGAATCGAACCCGGACCTCCGGGGGTGGCAGCTAATCACGCTAACCACTACACCACAGAGGCGGCTGTATGTGCAAATGATGACCATTTAAATTCATTATTTATTTCTTCAATCCATTTGAAAGTAACTATCTTTGCTTCATCCCTGTTTTAAATGAATTCGACAAATACATATTATGTTTCATGAGTCAGGAGGTGTTTATATTTTTGGCGTGGCCTAAAAATGTTCATCCTCATTTTACAATCTCTCTGAATATATGTGTATTGTTCAATTTCTTGTTTGCTTCTGAGTCTATGTTGCCTGACCGTGAGTTTAGAGCCAAGAATATTGTCCTAATGAATTCCGTTCCTTTTTCTTAACGTAACTATGTGACTCAGACGGTTGAGGCGCTGGCCTTCTGACCGCAACTTGGCAGGTTCGATCCCAGTTGTCCGGTGTTATTTTAATGTGTTCAAATACATCAGCACTGGCACGTAAAATAACTCCTGTGGGACGAACATTCCGGCACCTCGGCGTCTCCGAAAACCGTCAAAACATAATTAGTGGGATGTAAAAACAATAAGAATATGATTATTTTTAACTTTTTAATGTTTCGATGCCTGTTTAACCGTTACTTCTCTTCTTCTAAAATCGTGCTCTGTGTTCCACCATCTAGTGTATCAAATGAAAATTTTATACGAACTAAAGCAATACCTAGTTTTTAATTTTCAATTTATTTAAAATTTAAAATTTATTTAAAATTAAAATAATAGTGTATTATTATTGTTATTATTATTATTATTATTATTATTATTATTATTATTATTATTATTATTATTATTACGTCGAAGGTAAGGCACAATATATTGCTCATTATGAAGTAACGTATTGTTCAATACTTTCTTCCACTAAAGTTAATTAACCTAGTCATTTCTCTTTTCTCTCCTCCCAAGCCACGTTATTTACAGTTACTGCTGCGTTCTTCTTAAGTCAGTGAATTCATATTGGCAATGCAGGCTGGAGAACTGAATAGTATGTTCGATTCATGCGATATAACTCTACTTCAGAGAGGAGATTAGAAGTAGCTTCATAGTGACTTGTCACCTCGTTCCTTAATAGCGGAGATCAGCGTATGCGGAGACGAGAATAGTAGCGCGCTCTCTGTAATGTAAGTTGGAGTTGAAATGTGAACAAAAGAAGAACGGACGACACAATGTGTCAACAAGGTTGCCTGAATAGCAGGAGCAGACTCAGCTGCAGGAACGTAACAGCCCTCCTTTCTCATTTGCTGCTTTAAATTCAAACCACATAGATCAGACTCCCCTGTCTACCCATTCCTGGTGCCGTGTCAGTACGCTGTAAAAGAGACCGCAATGAGAAAGGGAATGTGGGGCAAGCAGAAGACTATAAACAAGGTCTCTATTTCAGAGAACGATGTGCATGCGTTAATGATACACATAGTGGAAAGCATGATACGAATTCCTTAAATAATAAGTGGAGCTCTGATTAAGTTGATTAAACATATGGAAAAATATAGATGCAACTATACAGTAAAATAATAAAAAGTGCATGTGTTATATGCTTAACCGAATTAACAATAATCAAATAAATTATTAGTTCTTGGGAAATCTCATTTTATTCGTTGCTGTGACAGAACATACGAACATTTTTCTTGAGATTTCCTTGTGTGAAGCTCCTAATTTTGTCAACGAAGAGTAATTTATATAGTTAGAATAGCATTTGTGCATGTCAGGATAGTACAAGTTCCTGTGAAACTAACCGCAATCTTTCTACGATGAATTACTGTTCTAATTACTTTTTCCACCGGACATCGTTTCAATAAGATGAATGATTGCTTTGTGTCCAAGATTTTCATTTAATACCTGACTAACCTATCTGAATACAGTTTCAGCAAAATCGATAGCTGCTCAAGGCAGTACATCAGCGTAAGGTTATAGTCACAATGGGTGTGGGTATTTCCTGCCCACATAGACAAAGGCAATAAATTAGTTTCTTATTTTATTCCCAAGGTTTTATAAAGAATTTACTAATTAATTACTAATAATTAGTCAATGGCAGAAAGGAAAAATATGCATTACGCATTACGAATTTGAAATAGTCATTTTCCTGCGATATATATATTGATATGTACGACAAAGAACGGATCAATTGGTCAGTGAAAGTATGATTTACAAATTGTATATTTATTATATACCTTTAAATAGTATTTAGAAATACGCATTTCGTATAAGAAACCTGGCTCTGATAATAAAAATAGTGTAGAAACAATAACAAAGTTGCTGGTCAGAAATTCAACAATAACACTGACATTACCAGTCATAAACATGTGCTCAAGATTTAAGCTTCTTCGAATACCTTATCAAATTACACTAAGGAAAAAATCTCAACTTAGGATTAAACAGGGAAAACAATTTGAAAATTGATGGCAGTTGTTTAAAATTTTAAAAATACGAAATAATGTGGGTGAAAATATAAATGTATTGAAATGATAATCAACAAAACATATTTGAAACGCGTCTTGCCTGCGAAAATAACTATATCGTCGCTTCACCGGTAAAAGATTGTAATCCACTAAGCTCTTCCTATCGATTATTCTCCTTAAGACTGGTCACGCCTCCCAGCCACATATGGTTATGCAGTCCATCAGAACAAATTTTGTTGTGTTCATTTTCCTATGCCCAAGTGTAAAGGAAAATTTACTTTACTGTACCGTACTATACGAATGTATGCTTGCATTACGTGTTTACGCACTCCTATTGGATAATGCATGTTGGGTTCATTTTCGGTTACTCGTCGGCATAGGAAAACGAACACAACGGACATTATTCTGATGGGCTGCATATCCATGTGTGGCTGGGAGGCGTGACCAGTCTTAAGGAGAATAATCGATAGGAAGAGCTTTGTGGATTACAACCTTTTACCGGTGAAGCGACCATATGAAATATGTCTGCTTAGAACTTTGACCAATAAAAATCCGTCGTATAAATATTTTCGCGAGTGTAACGATGGTTTACATTGAAGTTATCCTCATCTATGATTTAGTTTTAAACTATTATTATGGCTCAAATTTCTACGACGTCATATACCACATGCCCCTTTTTATAAATTTATGTTAAATTTCATACACCTCTAGTTGCTGTGAGCACTGTGGTATGGCTTTCATTTGTCAAATAAATACTATTTCATATTTTATTATGGAATTATATTTGACAAAAATATGGCATAACCTCATGTTTTTGGTGATGTTATAATTGTTTTAGCCTTTCTCAACTATTATTCGTATGTTTTGCGTAGAAAATGCAAAGCGATTTTATTTGTTCGGTTTAGCTGTGGATATATATATATGAGAGTGGGATAGGGCAAAATTATAAAGTGCCGTACGCTTTACCGAGCAAGCTGGCCGTGCGGTTATGGTGCGTAGCTTTGATCTTGCATTCGGAAGATAGTGGGTTCCAACCCCACTGTCGACAGCCCTAAGACGGTTTTCGATGATTTCCAATTTTCACACCAGGCAATTAAGGCTCCGGTTGCCTCCTTCCCAACCCTAGCCCTTTCCTGTTCTATCGTCGCCATAAGACCTATATGTTTTGGTGCGACGTAAAGTAGATTGTAAAAATTAATCAGGATATTCAACAGTAGTTTATATCACTGACATTCATATGACAAAGGAGCAGAATTGGATAGATTCAAACTAGATATTTCCAGAAATTATTTGATTGCTTTTACGTCTGTACCTCTTACGTCGTTTGAAGTAGAATCTAGTTCCTCCAAGCAAATGTCTGTAGTTCGTAAAATCGGAGTATCGTCAATTTTGAGAACTTGAAAATTCTTGAGGTGTGTCTGTTCTAAAAGTGCTATTTCTACTTCCAAAAATAAATGAGTATCTCGTCAACATGCATTACATTACTTGAATATTATCGATTGCAATAAGCAATGCAGACCAGGTAAATGTACTTTCTTAAAAATTGTACCGGAATGGATGATGGATACGATCCGTATACCTCTCATCTTACTGTTCTTCCGCTTCTTCCATAACTTTCTTAAGGATATAGCACCTTTTGAACAGACTCCCCTCACTTGCCATCCAGTGTAACTCTGCTGATACGGAGAGTAGGTTATGGATAGGTTTTGGACATTTTCATCGAAATACATTACCTACTTCGTTTGGCAAAAGTGCATTCATTTTCCATCCCAAGAAAGATCAAATGTGACCAATAACAAGGAGTTAACATTCACCAAAGAAATTTTAGAATTGTAATTTTTCATTTATTTATTCTCCAAGTGAGATATCTGCGTACAAATAGTAAGTGACCACCGGCCTGGAGCAGTATCAGTTTTAATTTCTGACAAGGCAGACTTAACTTCCGTTTCAGTGATTTCTAAAATATCTGGTATTATGACTTGCAATCTGTAGGAAGCACTGCTATATCAATAAGCGTATGATAATTTTTCGTGTTGTCACTGACGTACTCCTCTAGTACCTACATCTTTTGGGACATGGCAAGAAGTATGAGCTTCATTTTTCATAAAGTGCCTTACTACCTTTCTCCTGTTGTTGTAAAAATTATATTGCGCTGAATCATACATTACAAGTATTTTTCACTTCTCTGTTGTCCTTCGTTTCGAACGTCCTCGTATGTTTGAAGAGTTTGAGTAGGCCTGCCGATTATTTATTCTACATTCAAGGCAAAAGTTATAGCATTTAGCAGCTGGGTGACATGGTCCTGGAAGTGTTTATATATAATTTGACAGCTTCGGATATCATGACGTACTGTTCATTCGAGTTACGGTTAACTAGAAGATTCGTTACATTTTCTTCACATAATTTCACAGAAGATACTCTTTCTGATGTTTTTTGTCCCTTTATACTTGTATAAGAGTCGTCTTGCTCTCCAATAACATCTAAACTAGGTGTACTATTCGATGAATCAGTCTGATTTATTAGATAGGAGTTTTGGGACAAATATTTGGAGGCAACTGACGATGTTCAGCACGTTATGTCTTTTTTGTGTGAATTTTAACCGCTTTTAAAGTTTTACCAGAGAAGTTGCATACTTGTCTAACTTCCACTTCAAAGTTGTTGTCTGGATATAGTGTACCAGCTTCTATCTTTGATATATTGTACATGACAGGGCCATGTCAAGTAATCTTAATGATTCATAACAAATTTGTTTATGAGCTTCTTAAAGAATGCGATGTTATGGAGTACGTCTACTAAACTTACTAGTAAAATACGAATAACAAATATTTGAAAACACTGTACAAAAATTGAATTGATTCATTAATTGGTTAATTATACAGAGACACATAAAACAATTTTGAAACTTCAGCATGCATGGGAATAAAATTCAGTTAAATTTTCGTATCTAGGAGCAGGGCAACCAGCTTGTGTGTGTGGACCAGCTTGATAGGATTATATTTTTCTTATATCTTACTCATCATCATCATCATCATCATCATCATCATCATCATCATCATCATATGTTTTCCCTCTAGGTTCGGTTTTCCCTCGGACTTAGCGAGGGATACCACCTCTACCGCCTCAAGGGCAGTGTCCTGGAGCTTCAGACTCTTGGTCGGGGGATACAACTGGGGAGTATGACCAGTACCTCGCCCAGGTTGTTCTCACCTGCTATGCTGAACAGGGGCCTAGTGGAGGGACGGGAAGATTGGAAAGGATAGGCAAGGAAGAGGGAAGGAAGCGGCCGTGGCCTTAAGTTAGGTACCATCCCGGCGTTCGCCTGGAGGAGAACCACTTCCAGGATGGCTGAGGTGGAGATCGAACCCACCTCTACTCAGTTGACCTCCCGAGGCTGAGTGGACCCCGTTCCAGCCCTCGTACCACTTTTCAAATTTCGTGGCAGAGCCGGGAATCGAACCCGGGCCTCCGGGGGTGGCAGCTAATCACACTAACACCACTACACCACAGAGGCGGACATATCTTCCTCAAAATTTAATAAATGCAAGAGTGTTACACATACAAGGTGAAGCGTAATTCGCGCACTCGGGAGTCGCGGCGCGACTCCTCACATGCCAGCAATAAAAAAAATTCTCTTACAAATTTTCGTCTTGCGAGTATATCCGGTAGAAAACGGACGTTGAAGAGTAGCAATCTGGAAACACTGTAACCATATGTAGGGTAACTACCGCTGTCAGCACGTTCACATCGTGCTGTACAGTTGGTGCAGTGGGTAGAGTTTTTGGTTGGCATGCAGGAGGTCGATGGTTCGATCCTGGGTTAAAGGCGCATTTTTTATTTGCTAATTTCCATCTGACATTACCTACTGTAACACCGTTTCTGAGGTCACATGTATCCTAAATTTACAACATTTTGTAACGCTGAAACAACAAATACCTGGTTAGACTAATAAGAAATGGACAGCTGAATCAAATGACCAGTCATAGGGCAGAATAACTACACAAACAATATCACTTTCGATATGCTAAAGATAGCACAGTACAATAATACAACATCTACTTGTCATTTACATACTACATGTATAATAATGATGTTATTTGTTTCACGTCCCACGACGTGGAAAGGGCGCCTTTTAAGGCTGACCAATGAAAACGATTGTTCGTCCATTGCTAGGATCGTAGTATGTAAGTGCAAATGGTTTCAAAAGGACCCACTGCAATCGCTGTTGACGATTAAGATGCCAGATGCCATACCACCTGGACTACATTTCATCACCATCATCTGTTTACCCTCCAGGTTCGGTTTTTCCCTTGGACTCAGCGAGGGATCCCACCTCTACCGCCATAAGGCAGTGTCCTGGAGCTTCAGACTCTTGGTCGGGGGATACAACTGGGGAGTATGACCAGTACCTCGCCCAGGCGGCCTCACCTGCTATGCTGAACAGGGGCCTTGTGGAGGGATGGGAAGATTGGAAGGGATAGGCAAGGAAGAGGGAAGGAAGCGGCCGTGGCCTTAAGTTAGGTACCATCCCGGCATTCGCCTGGAGGAGAAGTGGGAAACCACGGAAAACCACTTCGAGGATGGCTGAGGTGGGAATCGAACCCACCTCTACTCAGTTGACCTCCCGAGGCTGAGTGGACCCCGTTCCAGCCCTCGTACCACTTTTCAAATTTCGTGGCAGAGCCGGGAATCGAACCCGGGCCTCCGGGGGTGGCAGCTAATCACGCTAACCACTACACCACGGAGGCGGCTGGACTACATTTACGAAATTAAAAACATACGCCTCAAACCAGTATCGACCCCCCTCGACCTTCTGCATGCTAACCCAAAACTGTATCCACTGCACCAAATGTACAGTACGACTACCTTCTGCTGACAGAGGTAGTTACCCTACATGCGGTTACAGTGTTGCCAGATTGCTACTCTTCAACGTCGTTTTTCTGCAGGATATACTCGCATTGTCCGCCTCTGTGGTGTAGTAGTTAGTGTGATTAGCTGCCACCCCCGGAGGCCCGGGTTCGATTCCCGGCTCTGCCACGAAATTTGAAAAGTGGCATGAGGGCTGGAACGGGGTCCACTCAGCCTCGGGAGGTCAACTGAGTAGAGGTGGGTTCGATTCCCACCTCAGCCATCCTCGAAGTGGTTTTCCGTGGTTTCCCACTTCTCCTCCAGGCGAATGCCGGGATGGTACCTAACATAAGGCCACGGCCGCTTCGTTCCCTCATCCTTGCCTATCCCTTCCAATCTTCCCATCCCTCCACAAGGCCCCTGTTCAGCATAGCAGGTGAGGCCGCCTGGGCGAGCTACTGGTCATTCTCCCCAGTTGTATCCCCCGACCAAGAGTCTGAAGCTCCAGGACACTGCCCTAAGGAGGCGGCAGAGGTGGGATCCCTCGCTGTGTCCGAGGGAAAAGCCGACCCTGGAGGGTAAACAGATGATGATGATGATGATATACTCGCATTACGAACTTTTGTGAGTGACATTTTTTTATTGCTGGCTTGTGAGGAGTCGCGCTGCGACGCCCATGTGCGCGAATTACGCTTCACCCTGTATATTCAAGCAAAGTATATACAGACAGAAAGCACTACACATTTTAGGCAAATAAAACAGTAAACCTCGTATGTTATCTATCTATATAAATAAACTTGTAGGGTGTGGATTGTGTGTAATTTCGTTTGTTTTGCCAGGTTTTCAGATATTTGCCCATTTTAGGTCAACTCAAGACAGTATTAGTGGTTTGTAGCTTTCGTGTCTGTCCGTCTGTTCCACCATTACGGTGAAACAGCTGGACACATCTCGATAAAACTTCATATATGGAGGGGAAGGTTTAGATATTGTAACGGTTCAAATCCCGTTACAAACATTCCTCAGCAATTCTTCTTCTTCTTCTCCTTATTGTTTTTATTTAGGATTGTTTCAACCTCCTACGGGTTACGATTACACAACTTCCTTGACTGTTGATGTTGTTTCTTTTTACGCCAATACTCCTTTCCTCTCTCGCTCGGTTTTGCTCGTTTCTGATCCAAGACCACCCTCCTTGTTCTCCTGGGCTTCTCTACGAACAGATCTGTCATCTCGGCAATTTTCCGTATGAATACTGCTCGGTTTGTAAGGTCTCCCTTCTCATTGCCACAATTTTTTAAGACCTGACGAACTTCTTTCAGCCCTTGTACAGGGGTCTTTCTTCTTTCCTGGAAGATGAGGATCTTATGTACTAGGCATTCCGAAGCCATTATTCTCAGATGTCAATAGAAAGTCGCCTTTTTCTCAACAAGGTTGAAATGTTTTCGCATTTTTCATACAACTCATGATTTGATCTCAAACGGAGTGTAAACTCATTTCCTGTTGCTTTCTTGGGTCACAGTATTTTCGTCAGTACACGCTCTTTTTTATGTTTTGGTAATCCCCTTTCTGGCAATTGTCCCTGCTGCATAGAGGAATTGAGTATTATATTTTACGAGTTTGGCTTTCTTTACGTCGCTCCCTTATCATCTTCCCCAAAACTCAGTTGAAAAGGACTGGGGAGAGGCCATCTCCTTGCCTCACGCCTGTCTTGATTTCAAACGGTTCTGATAGCCCTCCAAGGAATTTTACTTGTGACCGGGTGCTTGGTAATGTCTGTTGTATTATGTTAGTTGTTTTGTTATCTGTTCAAAATTGTTTCAGCACTTTTATTAATATGTCCCTGTCGACAGAGTCATATGTCTGTTTTGAAATCTAAAACTTTCATAATTATCTTTGGTCTGCTGCTAAAGTGTTAGTTTTTATTAAAGTCTTGATGGTAAATATCTGCTTCGCACAGGACCGTTCTCTCCTGAATCCTGCTTGGTTCCCCCCCCCACCCTCCCCCACCCCAACTCTTGATCTATGTGATTCTCTATTCTATTCTGGAGTGCTTTATACAATATCGTGTATGCGACTGACAGGAGTGATATGCCTCTATAGTTGTTAATATTAGTTTTGTCCCCTTTCTTATGTAACGGACGAATGACAGCATCCTTCCATTCATCTGGTATCTTTTCCGTTTCACAAATTTTTGTAAGAGTCTCACTAACTGTTCTACTACTTTGTCTCCTCAGTATTTTAGAATTTTTGCCACGATTAAATCCTTACCAGACGTTTTGTTGATTTTGAGGTTATTAATGATTTCTCTTGTTTCCTCTTTGTTTGGTGGAGCTGAGTCGACTGGGGTTCTTGGAAGGTCATCTCTTTCTTTGGAGGTTCACAGTTCAGTAATACTTTTAACTATTTGGCCAAATGTTCAAAGTTTTGTTTCTTGTTCAGAGTCAATTTACCAGAATTGTTGTTGAAGAAGGTAGTGGGTGAATAATATTCTTTAAGTTCTGATTTGAAGGTCTTACAGAAGTTTCGTGTGTTTTTCTTCTTGAAGTTTTATTCAATATCCCTTAATTCGTCTCTTCGTTTGTCGTTTCTGAAAACTTTGGCCATTCTTGTTTGAGTTCTGAACCCATCAGAATTCTCTTTAGTGGAGTTCCATATGTTCCATGCTTCAGAACGTTTTTATAGCAGTTTTACACTCATCATTCCACCATGGATGCTTTTTCTTCTTAGCGAGAACTATTGTGTTTTTCAGCTCCTGGGATTTTTTCAGCCATTCCTTCCCATTTATATGTGTTCAGCAAATCCAGTTCTTTCTGGTAGTTTTCTATTATATCTTGGTTCATTTTCAGTTCTTCTATTCTGTATTTTTGTATCCTTAAAGTCTCCTTCTTGGTGTTGTTAGGATTGAATTTCATTTTGATCCTTGTCAGATATACTGAGCTCGATAACTGCAATCGCTTAAGTGCGGCCAGTATCCAGTATTCGGGAGATAGTGGGTTCGAGCCTCACTGTCGGCAGCCCTGGAGATGTTTTACCGTGGTTCCCCATTTTCACACCAGGCAAATACAGGGGCTGTAACTTAATTAAGGCCACGGCCGCTTCCATCCCAATCCTTGCCCTTTCCTGTCCTGTAGTCACCATAAGACCTATCTGTGTCGGTGCGACGTAAAGCAACTTGCCTTGTCAGATAGTGGTCTGAATCGAAGTTTGTTCCTCGTTGTGCTCTAACATTCATTATTTCACTGAGGTTGTTGCTTGCAACATGGTCAATTTGAAACTCTTCTAGCAGAAGTTTGGGTGGCCACCATGTTTTCATCTGCTTTAGGGTCCTCTTGAACTGTGTGGACATTATTTTCATGTTGAAAGATGCATAGATATATATTGACCTTTCACCGGTATTGTTAGTCCTGTGGTGAGCTGGGTATCACCTTTCTGTACTTCGTTTCTTTCCCTGGTTGAGCATTAACCTTATAATGGCAACGCGTGGTCCTGCTAGACCCCAACGGCCAGTTCTCGAACTACTGCTTTTATGTGTATTTGGCTCGACTGCTAATAATTTGTCTACCTTCATCCAAATGTTCACTTTACACGTTGATTCATGTGTCTCGAGTGTTCTTTGTCTTGGAAGGAGTTGCATCTAGATAAAGTGACTGGGGTCCTCGTGCACCCCACGTTCCCGTTTGTGGAACATTTTTGTGTACATAATTTTGCATTGCTTTGCGTTGTTGTGTATTTGTTTGTGGGTAAGTAATATTCCCACTACTAACTAGTGAGGTTGTATGCGCATTGTTATATGTCACTGTTGATATTAGGCCTATTGTATTCTAAATATATATAGCTTTAACATTTCTTAGTTTATCGACTTCTTACTATATGGTCCTTTATTGTTCCTCAGATTGGAGTAATGGATGATGGCAGAATCAGAGCTCTAATGCAGAAAATGTCTGACAATGATGAAGGTATTATTGATTCAATTTACAGTGAAGAAGACTGTTGTGAACCATCTGATCTGATCATAACACAGACACAGAAACATATGTTTTAGACACCTCAAGCGAAGAGGAAGTGCCTTCCTTCGGAAGTAGAGCTCAGTGTTATATAGTCAAGGACAATGTGACAAAATGATGCTAGTCGCCTGCAAATAAAACGGTTAGGACTCGTAAAAAAAATATTGTGACTCATTTGGCAGATGTGAAGTCTAATGCTAAGAACTGCCAGACTCCAGCTCAATGCTTTACGCTCTTTATCGATGATGAAATACTTCGTTTAATAGCTCACTGTACCAACATGTAGGGAAAGACACTCTCAAGAAGTTAAGTAACCGCAATGCATATAAAACTGATCAGCAAGGAATCAAAGCAGTTATTTATTGGTCTTCTATTGGCAGGCTCGGTGAAATCCAGTGAACAATGGAATGTTGACCAAATGGGTATAGAAGTGTTTCATGTCATTATGAGTCTGAAAAGATTTTCGTTCTTGTTGCACTGCATGTGTTTTATCGATATTGCAACACGTTCAGAACGGAGAGTGTTAGATGAACTTGCAGCTATTCGTGAAGTGTTCGACGATTTTGTGAGTAACTGTCAAAAACATTTTTCGGTTTCTGAATACTGTACAGTCTCTGGGTAGTTGGTGGCTTTTCGCGGTATGCGCTCATTTCGCCAATATATAGCGAACAAGCCTGCTAAGTACCGAAGTGAAAATGTTCACTCTAACTGACGGAAGAACGTGGTATACACTTTCAATGGAGATATATGTCGGTTTTCAACCATTTGGACCCTATAAAAGTTCCAGCACTGCTGCATACATTGCTTATGAGAATTTCAACACCTGTTCAAGAGACAGGGAGGAACATCACTGCAGACAACTGGTTTTCAAGAATTCCACTAGCTGAAAGACTTTTGCAAGCCAATTTAGTACAACTGCAAACTGAATTAATGTTGCATCTGTGATTTATTCTCTGTTAAAACCTCTCTTACTGTTTATTTATGAAAACATAACTTTGCGTTGTTTCCAGAAACACAGACGACGGGAAACTGATGAGTGTTCGACGACACCGCACGTCAATATTAACGTTACAAGAATCCACGTTTCCACTCCCGGGTAGAAGTCCCCCATTAAAATCTTCATGTGCCTGTCTGGAGTTGTGAATATTTATTCTTCAAGTTGAGACCGTAACTCGTTTACTTTCTGTGGATTCTTTTTGTTTACGTCATTAATAGGGACATAGGCATTGAACACAGTACAGAGTTTGTTGCAGATTTTTAGAGTCAGTATAGACAATCCTGGGGATGGTGATCTGAAATCCACGGTGGATTCTACCATTGAGTGGTGAACAAAGAAAGCTGCACCAAGAATTACCATTGTGTTCTTGGTTTTCTCGGATTTTTTAATTTTAATAACGTATTTTCCCTTTAGTATCCTGAAGTTATCCGCTGCAGCGGTTTCATTTGATATGTACCTTCTATCCTGGACGGCTAATAGTTTTATCTAATATCTTTCAAGTACTTTTAATTGTTCCATCTGTTTGCTTGTCTCCAGAACCGTGTTTACACTGAGTGTTCCAAAGAAGTGTTTCTGTTTCGCCCTCAGCTTGAGGGTGATGGACCTTTCGACTGATGGAAACATGATTGATTAGGGCCCCCAGAAATCCTGTGGTCCAAGACCAACGTGTTGGGCCCGGATTTTATCGGCTGGGATATTAATTTCGAAACGTTTTGTATCCATCATGGTAGTTGTGTGCGATAGCACTTGTGGGACAGAGCAATGCCCTATGCAGGAGTAAAACCAAGTTGGTAAGAGCTGAACTTGGTTCTTCCGCCCTCCAAGCCGTTGGGAATCTTCCTCTTCTGCCCTGGAAACCGTTGACTGGGTGGTTTTGTGGCACTCATATTAATCCCTGAGTGTAGGGCCACCGTTTCCATCGTACCGAAGTCCACCTTCTCCGCTGTAGATGTCGTCGAGGTCTTCACTCGTAACCCTGAGCTGGGACCCTTACCATATGCTACACACTGGGTCAGTGTGCTCTGGGATTCACATAGGCAGGGGCGTCAATCCCTGGGTAGGACTGCCTCCAAATAGGGTCGCTACCTGCTACCTATTATTATTATTATTAATACACTGACTGACAGAGGAAATGCAACACCAAGAAGGAGTGGTTCGAAAGGGATGAAAGTTTGGGATAAAACAGAGACGGCACGGACGAATAATTGATGTTTATTTCAAACCGATATGCAGGTTACACAATGCGCACGGCATCGACTCAGTAGGATGTAGGACCACCGCGAGCGACGATGCACGCAGAAACACGTCGAGGTACAGAGTCAATAAGAGTGCGGATGGTGTCCTGAGGGATGGTTCTCCATTCTCTGTCAACCATTTGCCACAGTTGGTCGTCCGTACGAGGCTGGGGCAGAGTTTGCAAAGGGCGTCCAATGAGATCCCACACGTGTTCGATTGGTGAGAGATCCGGAGAGTACGCTGGCCACGGAAGCATCTGTACACCTCGTAGAGCCTGTTGGGAGATGCGAGCAGTGTGTGGGCGGGCATTATCCTGCTGAAACAGAGCATTGGGCAGCCCCTGAAGGTACGGGAGTGCCACCGGCCGCAGCACATGCTGCACGTAGCGGTGGGCATTTAACGTGCCTTGAATACGCACTAGAGGTGACGTGGAATCATACGCAATAGCGCCCCAAACCATGATGCCGCGTTGTCTAGCGGTAGGGCGCTCCACAGTTACTGCCGGATTTGACCTTTCTCCACGCCGACGCCACACTCGTCTGCGGTGACTATCACTGACAGAACAGAAGCGTGACTCATCGGAGAACACGACGTTCCGCCATTCCCTCATCCAAGTCGCTCTAGCCCGGCACCATGCCAGGCGTGCACGTCTATGCTGTGGAGTCAATGGTAGTCTTCTGAGCGGACGCCGGGAGTGCAGGCCTCCTTTAACCAATCGACGGGAAATTGTTCTAGTCGATATTGGAACAGCCAGGGTGTCTTGCACATGCTGAAGAATGGCGGTTGACGTGGCGTGCGGGGCTGCCACCGCTTGGCGGCGGATGCGCCGATCCTCGCGTGCTGACGTCACTCGGGCTGCGCCTGGACCCCTCGCACGTGCCACATGTCCCTGCGCCAACCATCTTCGCCACAGGCGCTGCACCGTGGACACATCCCTATGGGTATCGGCTGCGATTTGACGAAGCGACCAACCTGCCCTTCTCAGCCCGATCACCATACCCCTCGTAAAGTCGTCTGTCTGCTGGAAATGCCTCCGTTGACGGCGGCCTGGCATTCTTAGCTATACACGTGTCCTGTGGCACACGACAACACGTTCTACAATGACTGTCGGCTGAGAAATCACGGTACGAATTGGGCCATTCGCCAACGCCGTGTCCCATTTATCGTTCGCTACGTGCGCAGCACAGCGGCGCATTTCACATCATGAGCATACCTCAGTGACGTCAGTCTACCCTGCAATTGGCATAAAGTTCTGACCACTCCTTCTTGGTGTTGCATTTGCTCTGTCAGTCAGTGTATTATAATTATTAACTATTATTATTTTTACATTCAATTCTATCATCTCATTTCTCTATTAAATATTTGTAGCTTTATCGCTCGCTCCAATTTATTTCATCCATTACGTACCTTATATATGAGTGTGTTAAAAGTAAGGGAATTTATATACGGCTAGATTTGCTTCTATGTGCAAGAGGTTCATTTATTAAAAGCTTAAGGAGTTTCACTAGGTGGTTAAATACAGCTACAGGTTACCCACATGTCACTGCGTTCATTTTGAAGCAGGAAGTGATCTCGGGGAAGTCTTATCATACGGAACAGCCATATAATCCTACTCCGCGATGGCGGTTGGCACACCAGGTGCAATACTTTTAAGCTTGGCTTGAATGAGGTCGTGGTCTGATTTTCACAAAACGTGGAGGTGAAACATGTGACAATGAGAGACTATAAAACAGCTTGCATCCCATAGTGAGTATTCAGATGGATGGAGATTCTTCAGTGATTAGACGTTTTAGATGATTGTGGTGTGTTCCGTATATATTCAATCGAGTCGACTTGTGTCGTTTCTGTGACAGGTGAAGGTAGAGTCTTCTATATGGAGACTCACAGTACGGTGGGCAACGTGTGAAATTGTTTGAGCAGTGTGCAGGTTTTTTCTTTGAGAAGGCGAGTCACCGATAAGAGGATGGATCAGCAAATTAGATCTGAGGTAACTACAGCATATGCCAGTTCCAATAAACACGTCACAATAATATTTAAAGTGATCAAGGTAATGTGGCCAGTGAGGGATACATTTCTTGTATGAAGGTTTCAAATATCCGGCCAAGTGCATTTTAAATTTAATGACTAGAGCTTCAATCCATTTCAATTTCAGACAATTATATTGTAATTTCTACATCGCAGAAAATCTCACGATTTCTATTTCAAACTTCAAGAATATAACTTGTTTAGTATCAAGTGCAGTTAATTGTTCTATTTGATGGTAAAACAAGCAATCCCAAATTCTAGGTGGAACTAAACTACAATATCATTCGCCCAGAACCTATTGTAGGTTATGATTTCAAGTAAGTTTATGATCCCATAAACTAGAGGTATTCAAAAATCTCACTTTATAATTGTTAAATTTATTTGTAGATGGTGCCCATCACCATTTAAAATATTAGAAGGTTTTTATGGTTTCCTTACTTATTTAATGTATTCTATTTAGTAAAGTTAATCCGTTTATTGAATGTGTAATCCGTCTGTTAATTACAAGGCGATTGCCCAACAGTAGGGAATATTTCATGATGAAACCCGAGGGTTATCATAATATGTATACGACTTTAAAATCTCTGAATGAAATGGAGATTCTTAGGGAAATCACAACAGGTTTCTTCCATTTTCTCTTATACTACTATTGTAAAATCCGTGGACTACATGTGAAACGTCCCTTCATTATAAACAACTTTTGTTATGTACATAATTTCGCTTACTCTTTAAATGACGGAGAAAATTACTGCTTTCTGCGGGTTTCATGCTCTGCATTTAGTAGTCGACAGACCGGCAAAGTCTCTAACTGATTGCCAGCAGGAAAGTAACGGAGGCTAATGTCATTTTCGTCAACATTCCTGTAAACTCGTGGTTCTTCCTTACGTAGAAGTCGAGAGGGTCGCCATGATTTCATTCTGTGGGATATTTGCGGAAAACCGTTAGAGGATACAATCATCTTCGAATAGCTCTAATGTGAAAAGTACCGCGGAGTGTGGCGCATGATTTTACACCGTAAGGTGTTTTCTGGTATTTGTTATACTGTATTTCTCTTACACTTCTGTTTTCCGCTTTAATTTCTTGCCTCTCTCTTTCCTCTGTAGGCTTAAGTAAGAACACCATAAGTCGTCATTTTATCTGTTTACTTAAGAATCCCTGCGCTAACTTTTTTCCTCTGTTATTGCCTTCTTATAGCCGCAACTCATATCATCACAATTTAGGGAGGGACATTTCATTTTACAATACATCCACTTGGTATTTACGTATTTGTCCTATCCGACTGTCCTCAGTTGTAATCCATCTCCTATTAATTTCAACTTTCTTAACTGTATTACTGTCTTCCTTAATACATCCGTACGTATGCAATTGCTAATCCCAAAATCTGGACTCTCTGTTCTTTGACGAAAAATTCCAAGTTGTTCAAGTGTATACATTTTGGCCCCGGAAAATATCGAAATATTGATAAATTTTAATGACTGTGCAGACCTTCGTTTCGGGCTAGTTCTTTTCTACACGGTAAGTCGTATTACAAAACTGATAGCACAATTGCAGTTCAATTTGGAGAGATCTAGAGCTATGGTCCTATGACTTACTGCCGCGTTTCGATTGTTGATACGTTAGATAGCGCTGAATTTCTCGATTATAATCAAATATCTCCAACTCGATTGTGACTGCTATTAGAAAAAGGGGCCTGTCTTTATAATATAAACTCCATATCTACTGTGAATGGCGGTTGCGAATTGAGCCTGTCGTTACAGTAGGAACTCCCGAACTCGATTGTGATGGCAGTAGGGAATGTGGTCTGCCATAATTATCAAAACTTCCCCAATGCCTACCTTACATCGGAAAAAATGTACTCTCGGTTTTGTTTTTCGGATAGCGCTAAGAGACATGCAGTTTAATATAGTCTTACAGTAATTTACTGGGTAATTTTTTACAATGTAGAATGCCGTAGAGAAGCACCCGTACATTTGCTAGTAGGTAATATAAGACATGCAGCCATGGCGAAGGTAACCATTTTCAACCCCGGCACGAGGAGCCATGTTCTGTGCGTGATATCCAGAAATGTTTTTTGTGTATGTCTACGATGCCAAGGCAAATCTACGACACGCAGTAATCTGAAACTTTTAACGTAGACGTATTCTTTGCTGAATAATTATACAGGAAAGACCTGCTTTCGATAATTATTCACATTACTTTTAACCGTTTTAATTATTTCAAATTTGCACGATTTTCAACATTCACTTGCATTTGTATAGAATACGAGGATTTCACTGTAACAGAAATAAGACATTAAGCGTGTTTTCTCTCAACAAACTCAATGGACACATGTAAGGCCTGCCTGGTAGCCATGAATGTTAAGGTGTGAAGTCTATAAGTGTGACACCTTGATCAGCCGGTTCCATGCGTTGGTCGGAAACATTTTCACCAACACAACATTGGTCGGCAGAGTAGGAGAGATGGTGGTATACAATTTATAATCAGTGAATTGCTTGCCAGAAGCCCGGATTTAATTCCAAGGCTCTCCGCAGTGCTAAGATGGAGTGAGGAAATATGGTGCTGTTTATGATAATTCGTCCACGGAATGGGGGCGTATCTTTGCGCAGACTCCTCGGTGCTATTCAACAGGAGTAGGCTATGAGCCGGCACTGCGTTTCACTCTCTCCATTCCTACTATTATATAACGGCATTCATTTAATCCGATTAGCTCTTCTGATGTGGTTGACGTCAGTAAAGGCATTCGGTCGTGAAAACGCGCTAAGAAGTTTCGTTTCACTTCATACACGACCCCGCAGAGAAACGGGACAAGGGTTGGATATACATACATATACAGGAAACGTATAGTACATAAGATAGATAATAATAAACAAGGAATCAAGGTGCGGAGAAGACTTAGGAGTAAGGAGACCAGCTGCTCGAATAAGCTGTCCGTGGAGCGGTTACATGGAATGAAATTATTACACGAAATGAGCTTGAGTGGAACTTTCATGGGAAGGAAGCATCAAAATATGAAGATAAATTTGGAATTCAAGGGAGCAAATAGGTGAAAATATTAATATATACGAAGTGGAATTTAGACTTGATAAAATTAAGAGAGGCAGCCTCCGTGGCTCAGACGGCAGCGCGTCGGCCTCTCACCGCTGGATACCGTGGTTCAAATCCCGGTCACTCCATGTGAGATTTGTGCTGGACAAAGCAGTGGCGGGACAGGTTTTTCTCCAGGTACTCCGGTTTTCCCTGTCATCTTTCATTCCAGCAACACTCTCCATTATCATTTCATAGCATTTATCACTCATTAATAAATCACCTTGGGAGTGGCGACCCCATTGTAATAACAGGCTATATATGTTTCATTCATTACATCCCTGACCCGGTCAATGACTGGAAAACAGGTTGTAGGTTTTCATTTTCATTTTCAAAATTAAGAGAAATATCCGATACTTTTCAAAATTCTTAATAGGATGGCAATGGATGGTAATAGGAAATCTACCATCTGGGCTACAACCCTAAATACAGATCAAAGACAGACAGATAGATAGATAGATAGATAGATAGATAGATAGATAGATAGATAGATAGATAGATAGATAGATAGATTGATTGATTGATTGATTGATTGATTGATTGATTGATTGATTGATTGATTGATTGATTGATTGATTGATTTATCACATTAAACTTTATTTATATTCTACTATTCTTCTCCTCGGAACTTCAAACGGGGAGTTTGAGCCCAATTGGACAGCGTGCAAATGTTGTTGACTGTTAAGATCAAATATCTTGAGTTTGAGCGCGCAGTTCTGCGACGTATTTGCGATCCTACCAAGATTGTGGATGGTAAAGTTACTGTAACTCAGTACATACAATTTAATTGTAAGTGATAGGAGAACACGAATGATAGGTCAGAGGAGTGTACTATTAGGTTCTATGACTTCCTTCAACAGTTTAACTGATCCGTGAACATTGAAAATAAAAACCTACAACCTGTATTCCAGTCATTGACCGGGTCAGGGATGGATGAATGAAGCAGATATAGGCTATTAGCACGATGGGGTCGCCACTCCCAAAGTGATTTTATTAATGACTGATAGATGCTATGAAATGAGAATGGAGAGAGTCGCTGGAATGAAAGATGACAGGAAAAACCGGAGTACCCGGAGAAAAACCTGTCCCGCCTCCGCTTTGTCCAGCACAAATCTCACATGGAATGACCGGGATTTGAACCACGGTATCCAGCGGTGAGAGGCCGACGCGCTGCCCCCTGAGCCACGGAGGACCGTGAACATTACTTAAGTAAATTTCGTACACTTCATTATTATTATTATTATTATTATTATTATTACTATTAATGGGATTTTGCCCCTTAATTTCGCTTCTTTGTATGTTTTTAGTCTATTTACTTTTTAATATCTTTTTTATGTACATTAAGCAGTTTTGATTTTACCTCTAGCTCAATGAAAATGCAATATTAAATCCACAATATGACACAATTAGAGACGTATAAACATTAAAAATCAAATTTCTGATGGTAATATGTTGTGTTGTGATACACTACATTGAAGTTAATTTCTGTAAATTTCGTATGAATTTTTATGAGATTGTTTCTATTATCATGTTCAGCTATTCGTGTAATTGTAATTATGATCTAATTGTGTTTTTTACTTTGTGGTCATGAGATTCCTTGTTCGATTTCGTTATTATGTAATTCGTTTCATATTCTCGCTGTACTCTTATAAGTAGGCCTTGCCACCACAATCTCCCAACTGAGTTGTATTTAAAAATAATAATAATAATAATAATAATAATAATAATAATAATAATAATAATAATAATAATACGGACTTACTTATGTAGATTCGATCCACATTCATTTATGTAGGCACATTATTCTAGCAAGGATTCGAGATATGTTACATACTGCATCACATATTGCCTGGTGACAAGCTGGAGGCCTGTGATAAGGGAGACAAAGCCAAACGAGAGAGGTGCTACGGCAGCGGCACAATTACAGAGAGAGCCAATTTGAATCAGGCAGGCAGCGTAAGACGAGCAGAGGGGCCCTTAGGGTCTACTTGACAGCAACTCTAGAGATTGGCAGTATTGTCTGGAGCCCAGGTCCCGAGATACTATACACTATGGTACCCTGCCTTTAACACTAGCATTGCTTACAACGAAAGAAATTCTCGCTCTAACATCCAACACCGTGAGGAAGGCAATAAGGCGATCTTCCTTTAGTGCTGATACAATCCTGGGGTAATTCACGAATACCAATCAGAAATGTACATCCTGAAATACAGGATCAATGAAGATGATAAGTATATTTAAACTATCTAATTGACAATTGAAATGATACATTATTAAAGGCATACTAAAATAGAAAAAGTAATCAAGAAGTTTATAAACTCTGATTATAGCCTACTTCTTGAATATTACATTTTCACGACCACATTATAATAACAATGAAGTTTTCAGCTGTTTGTATCGTATTTACAAAATATCGTCGCTGGAAAGGTAAAAGGTTGTATTCCACAAAGCTCTTCCTATCAATTATTCTCCTTAAGACTGGTCACGCCTCCCAGCCACATATGGATACGCAGTCCATCAGAACAATGTCCGTTGTGTTCGTTTTCCTATGTCGACGATTAAACGAAAATGAACCTTACATGCATTGTACACTAGGAGTGCGTAAATACGTAATACAAACGTACATTCCTACAGTACGGTACTGTAAGGTTCATTTTCCTTTACACATGGGCATAGGAAAATGAACACAACAAAATTTGTTCTGATGGACTGCATATCCATACGTGGCTGGGAGGCGTGACCAGTCTTAAGGAGAATAACTGATAGGAAGAGCTTTGTGGAATACAACCTTTTACCTTTCCAGCGACGATATAGTACCTGTCAAAAGGGATATAAGGTACAGAACATCGACTGCATGTGCCGAAATTTGTGAGTTCGTGTACCAGCGGTGTCCCTTTGGCCACTCTTGCTCTGTGCTTATATATTTGAGTCGCTACATTTCGACGGCCTAGAATGAATACCTCGTATCTCACAAAGTTCTTCCTATCCAATTTTTCCCTTAAGACTCGCCACGCCTCCTAGCCACACATAGATATGCAGTCCATCAGAACAATGTACGTTGTGTTCTTTTTTCCTATGCCGGTGTGTGAAGGAAAATGAACCTTACCATACCGTACTATAGGAAAATATGTTCGTGTGACTTATTTACTAACTCCTAGAGTATAATTTTTATAGGGTTCACTTTCCTTTACTAGTAAGCATAGGAAAATAAACCCAACGAACATTGTTCTGATGGACTGCATACCCAGATGTGGCTGGAAGGCGTGACCAATATTAAGTGAAATAATGGATAGAAAGAACTTTGTGAGATACGAGGTATTCATTCTAGGCCATCGATTTGTACATTTGCAGTCCACGCGGACTAACACTGAAAGCTAGCTTTTAAGGTCATCACATTTCTTGATCCAAATGTACGAGGTATCATCGCATTCCTCTTACATACAAATGACACTAGTGGGACAGAAATGGAATGAACTGGTGTATTGCTTTTAGTGCCGGGAGTGTCCGAGGACATGTTCGGCTTGCCAGATGCAGGTCTTTTGATTTATCTCCCGTAGGCGACCTGCGCGTCGTGATGAGGATGAAATGATGATGAAGACGACACATAGACCCAGCCCCCGTGTCAGCGAAATTGACCAATTAAGGTTTAAATTCCCGACCCTGCCGGGAATCGAAACTGGGACCCTTGTGACCAAAGGCCTTCACGCTAACCATTTAGCCATGGAGCCGGACTACTGAGACAGAGATACCCCCGTTAACTCCCTCTGACGAACGACAATAGAGTGGCAATCTCCTGATCCCAAGGTCAGAGGTTCAAACCCAGCAGAGATAGCCGCATTTCTGAAGGGCACAAAAATTCAATCCGGTAATCCATGGCGAAACACATAGGCATGTTAATGGTCTCTGGTTACACATTCGGAGCTTACCCGTAAAAGTTAATTGAAATCTGGCATAAATCGTTCACATACGAGTAGATACGTGTCGCTATCATCTGCTGGAGTATAACGAAACGTCGAAACTGACATGCAGGCAGCCTAACTGACTTCAAACTTACTTGCGCGCAGTAGTGGAAGTCATTGTTATTATGATTAATTTTATTATTATTATTTCCATTGAAACATTTCACTCCCTTCGACATCGGTTTATGAAACGTTAGCTAGATCCGTTAAATTTGAAATTAAAAATTGCATTTTATCATTTTATCCAATTTTTTCTAGCATGAGGTTCGAGTATCATATGGCAAAGGAATGTCAGGAAAAGATAGTGAAAGTTGATGTATATTTAGTCCAAGTTCTACCCACTTCCTTATTCCGTAACATCAGTTACTCATGCTTGGTGAACTCAAATACTAAATTCTTTTTGATACTCTATCATTTTCTCAAAGTCGATTTCCTTCGTCTGGTCATTATATAAGCACCTTTCAGATAACTGACTGCACCGCAGTGCTCTAGAAACACAAACTACTGGAACTCTGCACCGTTGTTTCCACATAGCGAAATTAACATGCGGCTTGTAACCTGATGAACACAGCAACTGGACAACACAACACTGAACTCCGGTGTGACAAAGAGGAAACATGTTTCTCCCACTGAAAATGCTGTCCGAATGGCTAGCATACATCAAGAGTTCGTGAATATTTGTTCCATACCTGAAATAGCTTTTAAAATTTTTCATAGGAGATGTGCAGGGTATGACATTTAGGTACGTCAAAATTTTCAGGACACACTCCTTACACGGGGAAGATGGAAATATGTTATAAAAGCAAAATATCCTTGCTTCGCTACGGTATTATACTGAAATTTATAATTGGATGCTTAACATTTTGGAAAGTTCACTGTCAGCTGGGCCCGTGAAACACATCCTCAGTTTGTACATCAAACGATTGTGGATGAATTATTATCCTCCCCTATGTGGTTTAGAATAGGAATCATTTAAACCCTACTGTACTGGTTAACATTTAGGACGCGGAAGTGATCAACCTGCGAAGTTTTGATTTGTAGGTCGAACAGTATTAGAAGTGTAACATGTTTTCTTAGATAACATCTAGCACAAAGAAGACCAACCTAAATATACAACTTAAAGTTCACACATGAGAAATGTTTTGAGGTATACGATAATTGACACTTAGGACGACCACATTCGCGATCTGACTCGTTTTCTGAGAGATTACTGCAAAGTTCCTCCCATTTTTAATCTTTCTTTCCAGCAATCGATTTCGTACATCCCGGGCTAGCTCCCGGTATTCTTCCCGGTCAGTTGGGTTACTAAATCTTTGCCATCTTCTCCTATAAGCACTTTTAATATGGATCATATCCTTGAGGAGACCCGGCGTGGTGTCTTCTTGGGTGCCTTAGCGGTACAGAACCCGCGGCCGGACAGCATTCGTAGTCATTACCCGGCAAGGACACGTTCCAAGCACGGTCCGTACGTTTTGACGACGGTCCAGAACATTATTATTATTATTATTATTATTATTATTATTATTATTATTATTGATATCCTGGACCACGCAGCAAGATGTAAGACCGCTATTTGGCGGTAAATTACATCTGCCGCCTTTGTCATTGCGGACAATGTGACCAGCACCGTCGTCTCGCGTAGGCAAGTGCGCGGCTTTCTGGCGATACGAATGATATACTTCCGTGCATTATTGACCTTACTATAAAGGTGAACAATTGCACGGTCAATAATATCATTCCTGTCGTTCATTTCAAATGTGTTTCAATTTTTATTTATATGCCAGGAGAATCTACTCTAATCTAACTTCAAGCTCTCTGAAGGAAAATATGGCTCTTGAAAACGAACCCAGGAAAGATTAAAAATGATCGGTTTATGATCAGAATGAAGTACATTGTGAACAGTAAAATCAATTGAATGGATAAAAACTATAACGGTATAAGTGACCTATTTTTTTAATGAGTTAAGTGCAGGATGTAACTCCGGGAGGATGTATCCTTTCACCGGCAAAGGGATACAGGTGATAGCGGTAATACTCTGCGCTCCAGTGATGGGTGGTATATCTACAAATAGCATGCTTTATATGAGTGTTGAAGGTTTAAATGCCTTTTTTTCTCTGAATGAATTGGTCTCGACTCCTTTTTTTTTACCCCACCACCGTTAAGCTGATTTACCCCCCACCACACATACACACACACACACACACACACACACACACACCAAAGTGAGGAAGGCGTGTTTCTTTATGTTTAAAGGAGATTCCAAAAACCATGTTCACGTCTGTGCCTTCAGTTTTGAGATATAAGTATGTCCATAAAAATAATTCACTTTTATCACTTCCTTTCACTCCTCCTTAAGTGAATTTTCCGGGAAAAATTCGTATTTCTTTATTAGTAAATACCAATTATCACGACTGTAACACCTTCAATTTTTGAGATTTTTGTCCTAATAAAAGGAATTCATCTCCTTTTCACCCACGCCCCCCAAAATGATTTTCCCCCAAAAATGCGTTTTCCTTTGTTTTTAAAAGAGATCCAAATACCAATTTTCACGCCTGTAACAACTTTAGTTTTTATTAGATATAAGTATCATCACACATTTAATTCAAATAATTTTTCAATTCTTTCACACCCCCTTCATTTGATTTTCCGAAATCAAAGCAATACGTGTTTCTTTACTTTTAAATCCGATTCCGAATGCCCATTTTCACGTCTGCAACATCATTCGTTTTTGGGAGAATAGTATCTTCATAAAAATAATTCAAATAAATTTTCTATTCCCCCCCCCCATTAAGTGGATTTTGCATGTATTTTTAAAGGAGATTCCAAACAACAAATTTCAGGTCTGTAACGTCTTCAGTTTTTGAGATATCAAAAAAAGACTTCAACCCCATTTTCAGTAATTGTTTCCCCCATCCAAGTGGTTTTCCCGAAACTAAAATTACATGTTTCTTTATTTTTATTAGAGATAAAATATAAAAATTTTCACCTATGTAACACCTTAAGTTTTCGAGATATACTGTAGATATGCTCATTTCAAAATTTCAACCACCTTTTATTTCCCCTTAAGTGGAGTTTCCGAAAATAAATCACATATGTTTCTTTACTTTTACAGGAGATTCCAGATATCAGTTTTTACGTCTGTAACATTTTACGTTTCTGGGATATACTTTAGATATAGTCTTTCTAAAAATTCACCCCATTTGTCACTCCTTTTTGACCCACATTAATATTGAAATTCCAGAAACAAAAAAAATCGTGTTTCTTTATTTTTAAAGACGATTCCAAGTACCAATTTTCAGGTATGTAATATCTTCACTTTCTGAGATATAACTATCCTCATTAAAAGCATTCAAGCCTTTTTTCACCCTTTTATTCCCCCCACCCCCAGTGGGTTTCCGAAAACAAAAAGTACGTGTTTCTTTATTCTTAAAGGATATTCAAAATACCAATTTTTACATTTGTTAACTTTTAATGTTTTCAGATATAGATACACACATTTTAAATATTCACCACCCTTTTCGCTCCCTTAGCGACGGTATAATCAAACATCATCCCGTAGCGAGCACCTACATTGTAATACAAATATATCCTCTAAATGTAATTTATTTATGTTTCCAATACCAATTTTTACGTCTGTAACATTTTACGTTTCTGACATATACGTCCAACTCTTCCCTCGATGAAATTTTAAAAAATGCCTTCCGATAACGTTGATATATACATCAACCCTCCGTTGCAGGGTTGCATTAAAATATTTGGCCTTTAATGTCTAAATATTTTCATATATTTTATAATTCAATAAAATGTTAAAGGGAATTGTATCATGTAATGGTGTGAATCGGACAGTGTGTCATGATTTCAATTCAGTGGCTTCTGTACATTGTCGGTGGGGAAACAAAACATCGTTTCTTACAATGCTTATTTCTATCAATTACTATCCTTAAGACTTGTCTCGTCACCCACTCACATGTGGATTTGCAGTCCATCAGAACAATGTTCATTGTGTATATTTTCATTTGAAGGTATGTAAACTTCATGCAAACATACATTCCTACAGGAAATATTAATGTCGATTACTTCTAAATTATGAATAAGATATCCTAACTTCACCAACAATTCACTCTAGGACAATGAAGTAGGTCTAAAAACAGACCAGTTTTTATTGGGATCGGCATGTATTACAGAATAACGTTGATCGCAACTCAGAGTTCTCAGAAATAGCCTCGTTGCCCCTTGATTCAATTTCACTTATTCTACTACCATCCTCGGAAAATACACATCATGTTGGCTTGAGATGATCATTCTGTTCCCAGTTTCGTATTCCAACCTGACATCCAGTCCTCTAAAGTTTCTTAACTACGAATATCACTGTAGTGTCTATTCGTATTCACTACACTTCTTATGATGTTCTAACATATACGATTGTGAGCTTTCAGATAATTCTGCCATTAAGACCAAGTGGTCGGCAGAAGCCAAACTTTTTTTGTATACATCCGCCCAACAGAATACCACCAAGACATTTGATAACTTTTAGTAAATGATTCATATGAACTATTAATAAAAGAAGTGAATGATAACAGTCTCATCGAACCCGTGCTACTACCGTGAACCACGAATTATTTCTGCCATTAATTCTCGCAGCAGCCCATTTGTTAACACGAATATCTTGCATTGTCTCTATAAACCACAATCTAACTCCATAATTCCTCAGCACAGCTGCCATCTCTGTGCTGTGTCATAGCGTATCTGCAATTACGAAACAAAAACATAACTGTCTCTTCTTCTCGCTGGATTCTACGGTTACTTAGATCATTCTGAAAATCTGGATCTGTCAGCAACTCTTTGGTCTGAATCCATAGTTATTTTTATCTAAATCACTCTCTAGCATTAATCGAATCCTTCTTTCGAAGTATCAGTGAACACCTTGCCGTACGGGAGTGAAGACCGGATGGATGCATGGTATCTTATTCATAAAGTTATAATTTACTGACATGAAAATAGCGAGGATTATTGCAAGCACAACCGTATGCTCTCGTCGGTCAGGCGACAGCACCGGCCTATCATCGCTTGGGTTCCGTGCTTCAAATCCCCGTCACATCATGAGAGATTTGTGCTGGACAGAACGGAGGTGAGACAGGTCTTCCTCCGGGTTCTCCGGTTTTTCGTGTCATCCTCCATTCCAGCAACACTCTCATATACCATTTCACCTTGTACCGTACCCAGGGGTAAATACCCTCTAGGACGATGCCTCCATTCCTGTATGAACATCCGACTAACTCAGGGTTGGGCAGAGTGTGGGTTGGTTGTCGATTGGGTCAGGATAAAAGTCGAAGTTCTACACTATAATAGCAATCAATGACAGGAAATGGAGGTATAACACGAATGAGAAACAATCATAGGGGGTAAGATGGATTTATTAACAAATATCCCCGATCAAATCACACGAAAATAATTGAATAAAAAAATAATAACTTGTAAAAAATGAACTCAAAGTAATAAAATAAATCGAAATCAGAAACGTTAAATGAGTGATAATACAAATTTGACATTAAAAGAAAAACAAGTTCAATAAAGAACATATATAAAAATCAAGACTGAGTATCTTCTCATAGTCCAATGTTTATGTTGTATGGCAACAAGTGTATGCAAACACTGCCATTGGTATTTCGGTATGGAGTTTCACATTATCGCATCCCAACGATACGGTTTCAAAATTAAGTTACTCCCGAGAGTCGTCAAACTATTTCCGTAAAATCAAAGTTACATTATATGAAAAATTACGACGGAAAGAAAAATATACTTAAGACGCACCGGACGCTATGTAAGGTATGCAAAATACTAGGGGCAAATCCTACACTATATTTACAATAATTCAAATCATCAAACTAAACATATATATACATCGGATATCGAGTAAAGTCTTAAATACTACACTGCTTCTAATGTGAATCCCGGTTCACAGCAAAAGATCTAGACAGAACTAGATAAACCAACAATACATCAGCACTCGGGCTGTTCCCTTTAAAAACAACGAGACAAGGTATACAATCACAAAATAATAAGGTAAAACCATCCTGTAGGAGAAAAACATATAAATAATCCTTGATGTCATGAAGAAAGCAATGGGCAACATTGCCTCCTTCTGCTGCGTTTGAGCGCTCAACAGCGCGGTCATCCGTCATGTACTTCCGGGTAGATTACGAGCTGTAAAGAAATATAGAACTCCACTACGCTAAAGATTGGATTTTGTCTCCCGTGGCCGCCGCAAGGAAATACTGTCTCTTTCACACATGCCGATAACACAGGCCAGGACTCAACTTGCCATGAGATAACGCCCATCATCAACTACACGGAAACTCCCGTATATTAATTGCTTCTTAGCATGCTTGGGCCATTTAACAACATCAGACTCAATAGTCTGGAATTAACACTGTCCATTCTGATCACAATATACTCAGAAGACGCTAGGCAGGCACACACACATCTGCACAATTTCTCTCTATCTTGTCAGGCATACAATCGGCCTGTACCAATACATTATAATTAAGCATGCAATTATTATCTCATCATTCCTCATAAATCTCACTGGCCTTTCCACATAACGAGACGCTGTTCAAGTCCTTGGCAGACCATCAGGCAAACAGAATCCAACTTAACTTCAAAGATCTTAATTTAACAACGACGTTCTGCAGCTCCATCTGGCAGCTTCTGTAAAACCATGCATCATGCAAAATAGCTATACCTGTCTCTCTGAATGACCGAAATAAAATGAATTGATACGTGTTTGACGTAATACAAAAATGAACCTGTCGATCTAGCCCTTCTAGTCTATATTTAAGGAAAACTCGGAATATCCTACGCTAAGTACTATATTTACAACAATAACTGATCCTATCAATCCCTCATTTTCCCAAACATCTAATCATAAATCAAAATGAAAATAAAATAAACATGCATTAATCTCGTATCCGAATCTACCATAGTGACAAAATTAAACAAATACATGCCGTCAGGCTTACTTTAAATGAAACTGAAAATTCTATCTACACTGCCCTAGTACCTTAACATAACTTACATATCATGCCATATATAATACGTGCATCTTACTTTAGATGACTCTCGGGGAACCAGGATAGCAGCTTACATCCCCACTAATTTTTGGGATCTACACCATGTTAATCACATCCTTAACATGTGGGAATGCACTTCCTTCCTCTGCAGGTGTATCCATCATCTTGCTGGAAAACAATTCACTGGAACACAGAAGACTATAGTTGATAACCTCTTCGCTGTTTAATGCTGCGAGCCGAAATACCCTTTCTTTTACCAGATCAGCTAACACACTGATTCACATATATATAACACACTTCACTAAAAGGGTAAAATTACAGTTTTAAAAGCAGCCCACGGTTCGGTACGGAAGTTCCACGCGAATACGCGCCCGTCGCGAAATAGTGAAACACTAGCACGTTTCCACAACACTTGTTACTCAGCGGTCACTACACCGTCTTTATCGATTAAAAGTAAACTCTGTCAAAGCACAGTAAATATTACGACTGCACAATTTGAAGTATCAACGAGAACCAGTTACTATTTCTGGAATAACGCCACGTTAATTACAATCACCAGTCACAGAGTTGGTACATCCGCACTGTTCAAACTTTTCCTACAGAGTGCCGAGTTAATACATCCGTACTGCTCAAATTTTTGCTACAGAATGACGCTCTCCAGAGCTTGGATTACTGAGGAGGCTTCGGTGACGCTAATATTGTTGGGGTTCCCGGGTATCTGAACCAACCACCAATCAGAAAGTTCGTCATGTATGATGATACAATACTTATTGTGATATATTTATAAAACACAGCTCAAACATTAGCAAATCTCTTCCACCAATTTCTATAATACATTTCCAAATATATCTAACTTCAGAAACTGTGAAAAACCGATTGTCCACAGAAACTGACTTTATCCACAGAGCATGTTGGTCATCCTGGAATTAATATATGACGCGGTGTAGCCTCCATGTTTGCCAAATCCATAAATTCCCATTGGCTGAAATATCTTGCTTGGTCAGCATGTAATACACGTGTCGGTCCTTGCCATCGCTTGGGTACGCTTACTTTCTCACGGTCATGCGGAAATATGAAGCAACATCCAGCGACTTACAGTCTTGCTCAACATCCGGTATTAACTATCTTGGGATACGATGCTTTAACATATTAGACTGTATCTTTTATTAATAAATTCACATATATGGTCAAATAATATTCCAATTATTATTATGGGCCGGTCGGATACGGCTCATCCTCCTCTTACCCAGGAAAAAAAAATGAATATGGAGTATTTATTTTTTTTCTTAATGTATTATTTTACTATTTATTATCATCTGGATATATGTAATCTTTTTCCTTTAGTACTATTTGCCGTCTCGCAAATTTGTATTCTCTTCCCACAGTCTATCATTATCTTGGCGGATGTTGTAGTAGATGTCAAGTAACGCATGAAAACGTCTCTGCACACCACCACACTCATCACAATCTTCTTCCTCTGAATAATTGTCTCTTTCCATCTGCGCGAAGTTGACATTCTCCGTGTCTTCTTCCGGGTCATCTGCATCCACCATCACAGGTTCATCATTCGGGTTTTCTTCTTCTTCTCCATCATCTTCACTCTCATCTTCTGCCATCTCTCCTTCTTCTTCTTCTCCTTCTGGGATATCGTCTATTCTATGTTTTCTGTGATCGTCATTGGGCTTTACTACCACTATTTCCTCTACTCTCGTAATTAGGAGCATTGGGATTCAACCTGTTTTCCTGTTGCCTTACACGGTATTCCCTGTACGCAACACTTTCAGCTCCATGACATTCTTCGTTACCATTAGCTTGTATGGCTCCTCTCCACCGGTCTTCCTCCTGCCTTTTTCCTCTCAACTCTTCAACGTATTGTCTTGATTCTTCTCTTCTTTGGTCACGGTTCTCCTGGTAATTGTCTCTTCCTCCTCTGGGGTTTCGCTCCTTCTCGTCCCAACGATAATATGGTCTTCTGGGTCCACCATAGTTTCTATACTTGTATCTATAGGTCCTCCCATTATTTCCATTTGGATAGCTATATCCTCGCTGATTTAGGCTGTTACCTTGATAATTATTTTTTCGAAACTGGTCTCTTCTGTCTCTCCGCTGCCAGTTACCATCCTGATGTACAGCACTCCTGTTGGCTTGCTCATGTGTCGCTGTTTGAGTCCCTAAGCTTTGATAATCATTTCTCTTCCTTACTTTCGGTGGATTACTTCCTTCTTCCACCCCTACCGTATGGATAGCCTCAACATGCCTCAACCTAGGCTGGTTTTGACTAGATGTTAAGTCTAACTGTCTTAAAGTCAATTCCGCCTCTGCTGCAGTTTTAGCATTAGCTGCAATTAATGTTCTCTGCACTTCAAGAGGTAGTTGCCGAGAGATTGCTGCTATAATTTCACTCTCGCTTGGGGGCATGTCTAAATCACGAAATTTTAGCATCTGAGAAATGAAAAAAGGAGAATACTTCGTTGGCGTAGTAGCCGGATATCTACGTGAATACAATTCCATCCTCAGTGATTGCTGCGTAGATACGTCCCAAAACTTTTTAAGAAATGCCTCCTTAAACTCCTCATATGTAGTAAATGTATAACGGAAAGCATTCGCCCATTCAGCCACGGTATCGCCTAGAAATCTTTCTACTGTCCTCAATTTACGCTCTGGTGGTACCTTGTAATCTGCCAAGAAGTCATCAATTTCCCGCAAGAAAGCTTTAGGTGTTCTCTCATCATTTCCTGTAAACTTCCGTGGTTTTTCTTCATTGCTCCTCATAATATTGTAAATAGGAACATTATGTGTTTCATTCGGAGTTGAACAGTGGACCTCCTGACGCGGTAACTGTAAAAGATCGCTCAACGCTACGTTATCGCTAACTTGACTGGGTGCCTTCTCTGTAATGGTTTGTTGCACTGTACATTTTAATTTACTGAGTTCTTTGTCCGTTCGTAAATCCAACAATTCTAATTTATCCTTCATGTAGGCGATTTCCTTCTCAACAACCCCTATCTTCACTTGATTTTTCTGTGAAACCTCTGTCCACGTCTCCAGACTCGAACCAAGTACCTGTAGATCTTCCTTGTTCCTTTCCCGATCAGCCATTATCATGTCTTTGACTTCCTTGCCTGTCTCCGCGATGTCCTCCTTCATTTCCAATCGAATCTGAGTTTCTATTTCCTTCATTCTTTCCTCAGTCTCCGTTTGCTTCATCTTTAGTTTCAAATCAATTTTGTCTTCCGTTTTCTGCTGAGCTTCAGTAATTTGTTTACTGATGTCCACGGTGAACTCTTCCAACCTCGTCTCCGTGTCAATCCGTAACTTATCAATCGCGCCTCGCTGGAGTGTAATCTCTGCTGTGGCTTCTTCTACTGTATGCGATAAGTCTCCCAGCCGCTTATCTGTGCTAGCCATGTGTTCTGTAACCCGATCGGCAATTTCCTCAACAGAATCTCTAATCTTTTCAATTTGCGTCTGTGTTTTAAATTCTACTGTCTCTAGCTGTCTCTCTAATTTTCCCATGCCTTCTAAACAGCATGTACGAACGAAGTCAATTTTCCCCTGTAACTCATTAGTCGCCACCTTAAGTTGCTCCTCAGTTTTCTCCGCCGCCTGTGTTAATAACTGTCTAGTCTCTCTGGACTGTTCTTCGCTTTTTTCCGCAGCCTGTTTTAACTGTTCGTCAGTCCTATCTGCAGCTTGTTTAAATTGTTCGTCAGTCCTATCTGCAGCTTGTTTAAATTGTTCGTCAGTCCTATCTGCAGCTTGTTTAAATTGCTCCTCCAGCTTACTCGAAAGTTCATTCATACGTTCCTGCTCCCTTCTGTCCATCTCCGCCAACAACTCCTCTATCGTCATCGCCATACCAAATACGTATTCGAGAAAACGCAGGGATGCTCGCCACTACCTAGTATCCTATACCGTATCTTGTGTACTCCATACGAAAACCATTTATTTTACTGAAAAGCTTCTATGATTTTCGTTAATCATATATCAAGAAAACATGGCCTCAAAATTCGCCATATAGAAGCTTCCTATGATTTGGAATATTTATCTTCTGCCGCGCATAACAAACAAACGCTTTATCATAACTTTAAAAATAAATTACTAATATTGTAGCCCCAAATCTTTAAATCCAAACATTAATTTTCCTGTCTTTTGGGCTCTAATCTAAGTACTAGACAACAGTACTGGACCATATTTACGATAAATACCTCCGACTCCAGACTAATATTCCAGCATAGGTTTACCAGTCTTGAATCATCAGCACTCATTGCAAATATCATCAACATTTTCTTAAGACTGAGGCGCTCTTAAGTTCCTAGCCTTACTCTAAATCAAATAAAATTATCGTTACTGGCAATTGAAATTTGATCTACACACAAATTCCAGGCTATATCAAGATCAACACATGTCTGAAGGACACGTCATCGACCACTTTACCTCATTAGAGAAATCTTTTTATAGTTCTCTGACTCAAATAGAGTTCCTTTACTACTACGACACGCCTTATTTATCGGCTATGTTCCTCATTCTTCCTAACATAATTTAAATCAAACTTTTTGCCGATGTCCCTAACGTAATGCATTTAGATTTTACTCTGTTTTCTAAACACACGATTTCCTATGAAATCTTGCCCTTTCATGTCCGCCTACTATCATTCGTAGTACTGAACATGGGACTCTAGACTCAAGTTGTCTGAACGTTAGGTTGCCAGATTCCTAAGTTGCGCCTATGGTTCGAAATTACCTATCTACCTTTCTTAAATTTAATCATTATCTGGATACCAATTATTGGTCTCTTCCAGCTTTCGAACCATGATCCTAATCCTATCTAGCCTTCGGAATAGCTTGTCAAATCACATTCACTCTCGTAAATCTCAATTTGACCTGCCCAAGTTTGTAAGAACAACCTAGACATCTTTGGGTAACACAAAAATACTCCCAGCGGGATACGAACATACGCCAAAGTGTCTATTTGCCCTTAGTTGCGGCGCCAAATATATATGTACCGTACCCAGGGGTAAATACCCTCTAGGACGATGCCTCCATTCCTGTATGAACATCCGACTAACTCAGGGTTGGGCAGAGTGTGGGTTGGTTGTCGATTGGGTCAGGATAAAAGTCGAAGTTCTACACTATAATAGCAATCAATGACAGGAAATGGAGGTATAACACGAATGAGAAACAATCATAGGGGGTAAGATGGATTTATTAACAAATATCCCCGATCAAATCACACGAAAATAATTGAATAAAAAAATAATAACTTGTAAAAAATGAACTCAAAGTAATAAAATAAATCGAAATCAGAAACGTTAAATGAGTGATAATACAAATTTGACATTAAAAGAAAAACAAGTTCAATAAAGAACATATATAAAAATCAAGACTGAGTATCTTCTCATAGTCCAATGTTTATGTTGTATGGCAACAAGTGTATGCAAACACTGCCATTGGTATTTCGGTATGGAGTTTCACATTATTGCATCCCAACGATACGGTTTCAAAATTAAGTTACTCCCGAGAGTCGTCAAACTATTTCCGTAAAATCAAAGTTACATTATATGAAAAATTACGACGGAAAGAAAAATATACTTAAGACGCACCGGACGCTATGTAAGGTATGCAAAATACTAGGGGCAAATCCTACACTATATTTACAATAATTCAAATCATCAAACTAAACATATATATACATCGGATATCGAGTAAAGTCTTAAATACTACACTGCTTCTAATGTGAATCCCGGTTCACAGCAAAAGATCTAGACAGAACTAGATAAACCAACAATACATCAGCACTCGGGCTGTTCCCTTTAAAAACAACGAGACAAGGTATACAATCACAAAATAATAAGGTAAAACCATCCTGTAGGAGAAAAACATATAAATAATCCTTGATGTCATGAAGAAAGCAATGGGCAACATTGCCTCCTTCTGCTGCGTTTGAGCGCTCAACAGCGCGGTCATCCGTCATGTACTTCCGGGTAGATTACGAGCTGTAAAGAAATATAGAACTCCACTACGCTAAAGATTGGATTTTGTCTCCCGTGGCCGCCGCAAGGAAATACTGTCTCTTTCACACATGCCGATAACACAGGCCAGGACTCAACTTGCCATGAGATAACGCCCATCATCAACTACACGGAAACTCCCGTATATTAATTGCTTCTTAGCATGCTTGGGCCATTTAACAACATCAGACTCAATAGTCTGGAATTAACACTGTCCATTCTGATCACAATATACTCAGAAGACGCTAGGCAGGCACACACACATCTGCACAATTTCTCTCTATCTTGTCAGGCATACAATCGGCCTGTACCAATACATTATAATTAAGCATGCAATTATTATCTCATCATTCCTCATAAATCTCACTGGCCTTTCCACATAACGAGACGCTGTTCAAGTCCTTGGCAGACCATCAGGCAAACAGAATCCAACTTAACTTCAAAGATCTTAATTTAACAACGACGTTCTGCAGCTCCATCTGGCAGCTTCTGTAAAACCATGCATCATGCAAAATAGCTATACCTGTCTCCCTGAATGACCGAAATAAAATGAATTGATACGTGTTTGACGTAATACAAAAATGAACCTGTCGATCTAGCCCTTCTAGTCTATATTTAAGGAAAACTCGGAATATCCTACGCTAAGTACTATATTTACAACAATAACTGATCCTATCAATCCCTCATTTTCCCAAACATCTAATCATAAATCAAAATGAAAATAAAATAAACATGCATTAATCTCGTATCCGAATCTACCATAGTGACAAAATTAAACAAATACATGCCGTCAGGCTTACTTTAAATGAAACTGAAAATTCTATCTACACTGCCCTAGTACCTTAACATAACTTACATATCATGCCATATATAATACGTGCATCTTACTTTAGATGACTCTCGGGGAACCAGGATAGCAGCTTACATCCCCACTAATTTTTGGGATCTACACCATGTTAATCACATCCTTAACATGTGGGAATGCACTTCCTTCCTCTGCAGGTGTATCCATCATCTTGCTGGAAAACAATTCACTGGAACACAGAAGACTATAGTTGATAACCTCTTCGCTGCTTAATGCTGCGAGCCGAAATACCCTTTCTTTTACCAGATCAGCTAACACACTGATTCACATATATATAAAACACACTTCACTAAAAGGGTAAAATTACAGTTTTAAAAGCAGCCCACGGTTCGGTACGGAAGTTCCACGCGAATACGCGCCCGTCGCGAAATAGTGAAACACTAGCACGTTTCCACAACACTTGTTACTCAGCGGTCACTACACCGTCTTTATCGATTAAAAGTAAACTCTTTCAAAGCACAGTAAATATTACGACTGCACAATTTGAAGTATCAACGAGAACCAGTTACTATTTCTGGAATAACGCCACGTTAATTACAATCACCAGTCACAGAGTTGGTACATCCGCACTGTTCAAACTTTTCCTACAGAGTGCCGAGTTAATACATCCGTACTGCTCAAATTTTTGCTACAGAATGACGCTCTCCAGAGCTTGGATTACTGAGGAGGCTTCGGTGACGCTAATATTGTTGGGGTTCCCGGGTATCTGAACCAACCACCAATCAGAAAGTTCGTCATGTATGATGATACAATACTTATTGTGATATATTTATAAAACACAGCTCAAACATTAGCAAATCTCTTCCACCAATTTCTATAATACATTTCCAAATATATCTAACTTCAGAAACTGTGAAAAACCGATTGTCTACAGAAACTGACTTTATCCACAGAGCATGTTGGTCATCCTGGAATTAATATATGACGCGGTGTAGCCTCCATGTTTGCCAAATCCATAAATTCCCATTGGCTGAAATATCTTGCTTGGTCAGCATGTAATACACGTGTCGGTCCTTGCCATCGCTTGGGTACGCTTACTTTCTCACGGTCATGCGGAAATATGAAGCAACATCCAGCGACTTACAGTCTTGCTCAACATCCGGTATTAACTATCTTGGGATACGATGCTTTAACATATTAGACTGTATCTTTTATTAATAAATTCACATATATGGTCAAATAATATTCCAATTATTATTATGGGCCGGTCGGATACGGCTCAACCTGTCATTCACTAATCATTGCCACAGAGGAGAGCGACATTCTTCCACAGCCTGTACAATTTCTATCCTCGCCGCTAGATGGCAGTTTCAATTATTCAATTACTTACCCGGTCGAATGACTGGAATCAGGCTGTGGATTTTTCATTGCAGGTACAAACAGCTCGGGACAATGGCAGGAGGGTACTCGAAATAAAGTGATACAAATCTGAGTTAGGAATAAACTCGAGGATGATGCTGGTTGTATAAACCAGCTTCGGTAGAGGGGTCATGAAATGGCGTATGACTTTTAGTGCCGGGAGTGTCCGAGGACAAACTCGGCTCGCCAAATTCGGGTTTTTTGATTTGACACCCTTAGGCGACCTGCGTGTCGTGATGAGTATGTTGAAGACAACACATACACCCATCCTTCGTGTCAGCGAAATTAACCAATTATAGTTAAAATTCCCGACCCTGCCGGAAATCGAACTCGGGACCCCAGTGACCAAAGGCCAGCACGCTAACAATTTAACCATGGAGCCGGACAGAGGGGTCATGTGAGGTGAATAGAGGAAGATAGGTTACAAAGAAAAGTAATTAGCACGGCTTTGGAGGCTACTGCAAGTAGAGGTAGACCAAAATATATATGATTAGACGCAGTTGATTATGATTTAATGGTAAGAGATGTCGAGGTGAACGAGTTTTTTTTTGCTAGTTGTTTTACGTCGCACCGACACAGATAGGTCTCACGGCGACGATGGTACAGGAAAGGGCTAGGAGTGGGAAAGAAGCGGCCGTGGCCTTAATTAAGGTACAGCCCCAGCATTTGCTTGTTGTGAAAATGAGAAATCACGGAAAACCATTTTCAGGTGAACGAGTCCGCAGAACGAATTGCAAATGACGATTACAGAGCCACTTAATTAATTCTCAGAGGCTTTTAGACTGAAAGTTGTGAGTATTGAAGCTGTATGTGTACTGTATGTAATAATAATAATAATAATAATAATAATAATAATAATAATAATAATAATAATAATAATAATAGTAAGAATAATAATACTGAATTAATATAGATCGATAACACAGACAATGGGTTATTCGCAACTATATAAACACTGCATTTTAGATGGTAAAAGTGCCAATATATTTAAATGTTCGTGTACAGTACGAAAATAATTAATTAACAATTAAATTATTTATAACTAACTAGCCTGGAAGTATGCCTGCCATGTTGTGTACAGATAGCGTGCGTGCCTGTTACCCGGAAGCACCGGGTTCGATTCTCAGCCAAGTCAGGGACTTTTACCTGGATCTGGTTCGAGGTCCACTCAGCCCAAGTGATTACAATATAGGAACTATTGACGGAGAGATAGCGACCCCGGTCTAGAAATCCAATAATAATGGCCAAGAGGATTGGTCGTGCTGACCACACAACACTTCACAATCTTCGGGCCTCCGGGTTCTCCGGTTTTTCGTGTCATCCTCCATTCCAGCAACTCTCTCATATATCATTTCACCTGTCATTCACTAATCATTGCCTCAGAGAAGTGCGAGTGGTTGGTACGCCGTGGCCCTTCGCGGCTCTTGTACCGTGCAGTTGGGTTTGGTTTAGTCTGTAGGTCTAACTATAACAAAAATTGAACAATAGAAATATGTCCACCTCAATTTAACAGTTATGAACGAATATTCTGGATGTCTATAAAAGATAATATGTTTTAATTAGTTAGATCGAAAGGAGATAACCTAATCTAATTCAAAGAACTCCCACACAGCTGCTCTGAAAGCATTTCCATTTTGTACGTATAACACTTGTAAGCGTGGAAGTTCTGTGCGTTGGTAGGTGTTCAGGTGAATGAATTACTTCACTCTACCTTAAACGGATGAATTGTCGGTAAAAAGACGGATGATTGTGCGGAGTTAAATAAAATATTATGCTTTGATTACAAGACGAGTTAAATATCAGAAATACAATGAACAACAATAACCATCGGACTACAGAAGGGGTGGTGTTACCACGAGAATTTAATATTGAACTTTAATATCATCTCGTGTGTCGAAAATTCTGTTAACTCTCCATTTCATGCGTCGGTGACGTGAAAGTTGAAGGTTTATGTTCCAGCAGTAATCACTTCATCAGCAAGTGATAAGCTCCCCATTTTATCTTCACGATACCTGACAATGTTACAGTGTTGAAGGACATAAGTAACATATATGCCTAAAAATTTTGCTGATTTCAGTGCATTCCTAGTGCTATCTACGTGAATTTTGATGTAATACCAAATGCTGAGCATGAGTTATTTATTCAACAAGAATTATAAAGTATTGAGAAGAATAAGAGCTAACACATCACTAAAAGCAAGGCACACATTGTGTTTTTTTTCCTCTCGGAACTAACGTAATAATTTTACCTTTTCAATTTATAGCGGTTAGGTTATTCAGCCTGCCGAATATAATTTTGAGTAATACATTTATAAACTGTCCGCCTCTGTGGTATAGTGGTTAGCATGATTAGTTGCCATCCCCGGAAGCCCGGGTTCGATTCCCGTCTCTGCCACGAAAATTGGAAAGTGGTAGGAGGGTTCGAACGGGGTGCACTCAGCCTCGGGAGGTCAACTGAGTAGAGGGGGTTCGATTCTCACCTCAGGCATTCTGGAAATGGTTTTCCGTGGTTTCCCACTTCTCCTCCAGGCGAATGCCGTATGGTACCTAACTTAAGGCCACGGCTGCTTCCTTCTCCCTTCCTTCTCTATCCCTGTTTATCTTTCTCGGCCCACTAGATCCCTGATCTGCGTAGCAGGTGAGGCCATCTTGGAGAGGCACTGGTCCTCCTCCGCAGTTGTATCACCCCATACATAGTCTAACGCTCTAGGATACTGCCCTTGAGGCAGTAGAGGTGAGGTCCCTCGCTGAGTGCCAGGGAAAAGCCAACCCTGGAAGGCAAACTGATTATGAAAGAAGGAATGAAATACATTTCTATACTACCTGAAAGAAAAACATACTGTTACTATACTTTCTTTCTTAATGTAAGTCTATTACTCAACATTAGATTCGATGGACTGAGGAACCTAACAGTTATAAATTAAGCGAGTCGAAAACAAAAGAGATGGCTTCAGATATCACAAATTTTCACTTCAATCCAAAGAACTGAAAAATTACACAATGAATTTAGTTGATTGTGACATTAAAATATGCAAAGCACTCATTGTAAAGAAATAAACAACGTCGTTTAAGAAACTCTCAAAACACTGACACGAAAGGCATAGAACTATGTGACTGATTGATTAACTAAATGACACAAGGATGATGACTTCGTCGAAGAGAAAGGTTATTATTATTTTTTGTCATCGCGGTAACCCAGCTAGACTAGAAGCCACTGATCAGACGTAATGAGTTCGAGTTTACTTGTGGTAAGGTGGTCATATCCTTTCAGCTTCTATTATAATTAACAGCATGTGGGCTACCCTTCCAAATGGTGACCACGCCCGAAGTTGCTTGAATTCGGAGATCTCTCGGCAACCAGTGATTGCCATGGCTACGCTGCTGGCAGGTACTGATATCGTTACGTAGTTTTCAAGATATTTTACAATTACTCGTATAGTGATGTATTAATAATAATAATAATAATAATAATAATAATAATAATAATAATAATAGAGAAATACTGAAATCATAAGTATGGGCTACCGAAATTCTTTCCAAAATTGCAAACAAAGCAAAGTCATCTCCATACAGGCATGAATTCACTTGGAGGGAAGGGAGGTAAATGGTTCCATTACCCGTAACCTTGGACCTTGGTGGGCTAGAGTGATTAGCTCGACGCCCAGCCGCCTTTGCCCCCAGAAATGAACCTGGTTTATGCTGACTGAACATCAACGCCATGTGCACCTCCAGAAGTGGAAATTTCGTTTCTTAAATTTCTCGACAGCCTGAAGAGGAACTGAACCGAAGTTCTTCCGGGTCAACCAAGTACACCTTTATGGCCTCGGCCAGACAGCCCCTTTCCAAAAATGTAATTAATATAAAACTGTGCGCAACAAAAGTCTAACCACTCTTCAGATATATGAAAAGGAGGTCTAAAACGAAAACAAATTAATAATAAACAAAACGTATAAACTTATACACTTGAACGAAAAGCTAAGAACTAAATATTTTTAGACATATATTATAATACCTGCACAAAATTATTAAAAAATTACTGTAACACAGGTATTCATGGTCTACTTTCCAGAAGTCGCGAAAGTACACCCCCACGATCACCGAGTGCCCACATATTTGAGTTACACCTAAAACACTCCGCCCAAAGTTCTCCCTTTGATTCTCCAGATAAAAGTTCTTCACAAAAGATGCAACTAGCATCCTTGGCGTACGAGTAATTTCTTACAGGTATTTCACGCTCGCTATCCATCAGAATCTCCGAAAAATCTAAAACCGTCATCTGATTGTGAAGATTCCATTTTCGAACACCGTTTTCCTATTTTTGAAGCTACTCCACAGGTTAACGCCCTTCCTCCAGTTTGCCATTCTGAGAATTCTTGAGATAAACCTATATTTATCAACAGCAATTCCATTTTTTTCGAAATTGTACATTTCCGTGCCAATCTTCTGTGTATGTAATTCGAGTGAAATGAGCTGGACCGTATTAAGAAAAACCACATCACCCCGAATATGGGACTGTTGTATTCACAAAATCTGAGATGCGCCAATCATTATTGATTAATTGTATTTTGTTAATGATATGGGTTAGATTTATCTTAATATATCGGGTATGTTGTTCAACTTTCAAAATAGCACGTGGTTGAACAGATATATATATATATAAGTTTTGGGACACAGTCTCCTAGAGTTTCAATTTTGAATAATGTAACTTCGGAGTTACAAGCACATTACACTAATTATTGTGAACCTGAACTTTGATATTTCATGTTATCTGAGCCGGCGAGCTCCTGATTGCTGTTTACCAAAGGAAATAAACAATAGAGTACGGTAAATGTCACACGTGACATTACGTTACATTACATTACACTGCGTCTGATGTACTTGGCTGCTATTAAGTAAATGCTTCTGGTTCCAGAATAACAATTTCACGTTATTACGACTAGGCTACAACACCCATTAGACCCTATTGGTCTAAGGACATTATTTTAACTTGGGGAATAAAGAATATTCACCCTTTTGTAATTCGCAATCAACTTGACATTGGGTTGACTACGAGTTTGTAAAACGTTAAAACCTCTCTTGAATCTAAATATTTTCTCCAACTAGTCGACCTCCTTAGTATAGGCTTAGCCGCTGTAACTTAGGGCCATAAGTCCGGATAGGTTTCAAGTAGTTTAAAGCGTATTTCCAAAGGTGTGCAAGTGTTCGTCTCCTAGCATTTTGTGTACGGCCGATATCTTGAACCTTTTCTTTTTGATCACTAAGGACATATAGAATGGGCAATTATTGCCCCTGTTAAATTTTAACTATTCATAAATGGTAAATCAGACTGTCGAGTGGGTAAGACAGTAAACTGCTTTGTAATGATCTAAAGTAATATTAGTATGAGAAAATTGTGTCTTGCAGAGGCTAGACTGTAATGAGTTTTGGAGCACAGTCTCCTAGAGTTTCAATTGAATAGAGCAATGGTAATCTTTTGAATAATGTAACTTCGGAGTTACAAGCACATTACACTAATTATTGTGAACCCGAACTTTGATATTTCATGTTATCTGAGCCGGCGAGCTCCTGATTGCTGTTTACCAAATTTTAAAATCAGGAAAAGAAAAATAAGGAAATAAAATTTTAAATTTTAGTTTTAAATTACGCTTTGATCATTTCTCTGTCCACCCATTCACGCTCGCGCCTTTTTACACGTCTGCAACCTACCAAACCATGGTGATGATGAAGATGATGTTGATAATAATAATAATAATAATAATAATAATAATAATAATAATAATAATAATAATAATAATAATAATAATAATAATAATAATAATAATAATAATAACTTGCAAATATGCCCGTGCTTCGCTATGGTATTCTGCATTGTACACGGATATCGAAGTGAATAATAAGAATAAGATTTTTTAAATTGCATGTCCCTTAGCGTTATCCAGAAACAGCAGGGGAAGGTTCCTATACGTTGTTTCCAATGTAAAGTGCGAGTTGCGGAGTTGTGATGATAACGAAAGCTCACTTGTCTACTGCCATTCAAAATCGAGTAGCAAAGTTTTCATTATAATGGAAGGCCCCATTACCTACTGGAGGTCACAATCGATTTCGGAAGTTTTCGTTACAATGGCAGGACCCTCTCCTACTTCCAGACAGATTGGAGTTGAGGAGTGTTTGTTATAATGGCAGGCACCTTCCCTACTGACAATGAAATTTAAGTTATGCTGTTATCATAAAAATGACAGGGCCCTTTCCTTAATGTCAGTCACAACGTGTTAGTGATTTTCCGTTATAATAGCCGGCCACTATGCCTAATACCAGTCACATTTCGGGTGGGTAAATTTGTTTATAATGGCGGGCATACTTGCCTACTCCCAGACACAATCGGTTAGGGGAGTTCTAAACAAAATTGCATGCTTTTATTTCTGCCGGTCGAATCCAGACGAGAATTATTCATTACAATGGTAGTCGCTACTTACTAATGCCAGTTACACACGAGTTGGAGAAGGATCCCATTCCTACAGCCAGTCAAAGTCGCTGTGGAGAGTAACGATTACAATAGCAAACGCTCTAGTACTGAGAGTCACTATCGATTTGAAAATATTAATTATAATGGCAGACATGCCCTTTCTAAATCTCGACAAATCGACTTCAGTGCATATATGCTATATAGATCGACATACGAAGTACATGTTTAAAATATTGCCACCCTTCAATTAGAGATTAATTGCCGCTAAACGATACATCATATCGACAAACCGATAGTACTATATGACGCCCCATTTAGCGGTGTAAATTGCTGGTCTTATGATATTTTCTCCTATATTATCTATTTATTGGTAAGATTGAGTTAGAAACTTTGAATAGGGAGAAATATGGGTACGGTTTTCTCACAGTGCATTACTTTTCGATACTTATGTGACAACTACAATCATAAAATTTGGCACAACTATGGATACTGGGTGGGCTAATATTCGTGTAGAAATAGATGATTCTATCTTTCGTATAAGTTATTCAAACTATGAATTATACGTGTAAAAGCAAAGCAAAGTCACATCCGTAAAGGCCATGAAGGCCCTTGGAGTAGTGGAAGGTAAAGGCTTCCACCATTATTAACCTCGGCACGTGATGGGATAGAGTGGTTAGCTCTACGCCCGGCCGTCTTTGCCCCCAGGAATTAACCTGGTATTATTTTTGGTGTAGGCTGAGTGAACCTCAGGGCCATATGCACCTCCGGAAGTGAAAAATCTCGTTTCTTAAATTTTACGACTTCCTGACGGGGATTCGAACCCACGTCCTTCCGGACGAACCGAACACGCCTTTACCGCCTCGGCCAGGCAACCCCTGAATTATACGTTTACAGAGGGCAAAATGTACGTACCATAGAGAAATAGAGACAAATCTAAATTCTAAGGAATAGAGATACGACAAAACACCATAGGATCAAAGTTGTAAATCACCTCAAATTGACCAGATATTGTGCAATCACTTTTGTGATACGACTTGCCATTTGGCCGCGTTATACCTCGATGTGGCACTGAAATGTCCTCAATATTTCGATACTTTTCGGGGGTAAAAAGTGAAAAATTAACAAATCTTGGAAGCTACCCGTCGGTTACATGTAAGACATATAATTTGGGGAAATTGCAGTATTCTTACTCGTCTGACATATTTGGACGCAATCTTGCTTTGCGTGTACGTAAGGGGGGGGGGTGGCGGAATGAGAAATTTCGAGAAAATAAAGTTAACAAATATGCAGATGGTCATTGTTACACATGAAACCGACAACTGTACGAAAATTTCGAAAAAATAGTCAATGTACAGACACACGGTCGTTACGATTTTATTTTTATAGATAAGGAATCTGATCCACGTACAACATTTTGTGGGTTATGCCCGCTGGATTTAGACAGAAAATCAGACCGTTCACGGTATATACAGTACCTTATTAATCGTCCCATCGAAAATACGCACATGAGAAAAAAGTTTTTAGAAGTGGATTTCCATCAAAGTTGGTCGAATTCCAGTCAGGTCGGTCCTGTGTATTTTTTTTAGAGCAAAGTCACTGTTTCGGTTCCCCATAAACCCCTAGTCCATACCGGGTATTTGACTTGGTATGTACCCAAAACCTACTTTTGGACTGGTGGATGCTAAATATGAAGTTTTGTTGAAATATCTCCAGTAGTTTTCAAGTTATAAGCAATACACTTTACGTGCACCCGCTCTGAAGTTCGGAAGGACTTGTAATGAAAAACGCTCCGTTAATGATATCTCACTAATTAATCCTCGTATCGAAATGATGCACATGAGAAAAAGCCCTCAAATTGATTTTCATTAAGGCATGTAGATTTCCATTAAGTTTTATTGTGCATATTTTGTGGCAGTTCAAAAACACGGTTTCGGTTTTGTATATACCCCAGTCAGTTCAGGGATTTGGACCTAAAACCTACCCAAGGACAGGTAGATTCTAAATATGAAGCTTGGTAGAAATATATCTAGTAGTTTTCAAGTTATAAGAACACAGATCAACAAACAACCCGACAAACAGACACCAAATCTAAAAAGTATACAGATGGTCATTAATACATTCGAAACGGATATCTGAACGAAAATTTCACCAAAATGGTCAATGTACAGACACACGGTCCTTACGATTTTATTAATAAATATAAATTTTACGTAAATGGTATTCGTTAAGTGGTTATATCATTCATTGAGAATAAAATGGCACAAGATACTTATCTAACACTGAGGCTATTTATTATTATTATTATTATTATTATTATTATTATTATTATTATTATTATCATCATCATCAGCATCTGTTTACCCTCCAGGTTCGGTTTTTCCCTCGGACTGAGCGAGGGATCCCACCTCTACCGCCTCAAGGGCAGTGTCCTGGAGCTTCAGACTCTTGGTCGGGGGATACAACTGGGGAGTATGACCAGTACCTCGCCCAGGCGGCCTCACCTGCTATGCTGAACAGGGGCCTTGTGGAGGGATGGGAAGATTGGAAGGGATAGGCAAGGAAGAGGGAAGGAAGCGGCCGTGGCCTTAAGTTAGGTACCATCCCGGCATTCGCCTGGAGGAGAAGTGGGAAACCACGGAAAACCACTTCCAGGATGGCTGAGGTGGGAATCGAACCCACCTCTACTCAGTTGACCTCCCGAGGCTGAGTGGACCCCGTTCCAGCCCTCGTACCACTTTTCAAATTTCGTGGCAGAGCCGGGAATCGAACCCGGGCCTCCGGGGGTGGCAGCTAATCATGCTAACCACTACACCACAGAGGCGGACCATTATTATTATTATTATTATAATTTTCTGCTAGGGGCTTTACGTTGCACCGACACAGATAGGTCTTATGGCGACAATGGGATAGGAAAGGCCTAGGAGTTGGAAGGAAGCGGCTGTGGCCTTAATGAAGGTACAGCCCCAGCATTTGCCTGGTGCGAAAATGGGAAACCACGGAAAACCATCTTCAGGGCTGCCGATAGTGGGATTGGAACCTACTATCTCCCGGATGCAAGCTCACAGCCGCGCGCATCTACGCGCACGGCCAACTCGCCAGGTATTATTATTATCGTCATTTATTAATACTATAAATATTTCCGAGTGATTTGCCTGCGTTGTTCGATAACGTAGTTGTTAGCTTGCATTCGGTTTTTGGTGGATTTGAATCTCACCGTCATCGTCGCCATATGACCTATCTGTGTCGGTGCGACGTAAAGCCCCTAGAAAAAAAAAAAAAATCACACCGTCAGGAGATTTGAATTTTTTCCGCAGTTTTCTATTTTCATAACATTGTGAAGTGCCCCTGTAGCTGCCATATACAGGTCACGTAGGCAACTTCTATATCAGGCTCGACGTTGCCCTCTCACTGTCAGATCATATTTTCATAATGAACACTAATTTTAACAATCTCAGTAGAGAAACCAGGAGCTCTGCACAACACATCACGATGTTGGATACTACAATTCCGCTGCATTTTCATTGAAGGTGTGACCCTTGTTTTGTTTCAGTTCGTGACTCCATAAGCAGTCCGTCTCTGTGGTGTAGTGGTTAGCGTGATTAGCTGCCACCCCCGGAGGTCCGGGTTCGATTCCCGGCTCTGCCACGAAATTTGAAAAGTGGTACGAGGGCTGGAACGGGGTCCACTCAGCCTCGGGAGGTCAACTGAGTAGAGGTGGGTTCGATTCCCACCTCAGCCATCCTGGAAGTGGTTTTCCGTGGTTTCCCACTTCTCCTCCAGGCAAATGCCGGGATGGTACCTCACTTAAGGCCACGGCCGCTTCCTTCCCTCTTCCTTGTCTATCCCTTCCAATCTTCCCATCCCTCCACAAGCCCCCTGTTCAGCATAGCAAGTGAGGCCGCCTGGACGAGGTACTGGTCATTCTCCCCAGTTGTATCCCCGACCCAAAGTCTCAAACTCCAGGACACTGCCCTTGAGGCGGTAGAGGTGGGATCCCTCGCCGAGTCCGAGGGAAAAGCCAACCCTGGAGGGTAAACAGATTAAGATAGAAGACTCCATAAGCTGTGGAACCGTCATCATAGAAAACCAGCTCAAATCAAACTTTGTGGCGCCGGGCTGAGTGGCTCAGACCGTTAAGGCGCTGGCCTTCTAACCCCAACTTGGCAGGTTCGATCCTGGCTCAGTCCGGTGGTATTTGAAGGTGCTCAAATACGACAGCCCCGTGTGGGTAGATTTACTGGCACGTAAAAGAACTCCTGCGGGACAAAATTCCGGCACCTCGGCGTCTCCGAAGACCTTAGAAAGTAGTTAGTGGGACGTAAAACAAATAACATTATTATTGTTATTATTAAACTTTATGGCAAGATCCTAATTAGTCATCACCAGCATGCACAGAAACACTGTGATCTGTGACGGGGCTAAATTACACCTGACCTTAAGAAGGTAACACAACAGAACGAGGAGTAAATGTCTATTTTCTATTGCAGGGATAATGTGGTTAAGTATTTGTGTTTTGAAAACATTCCTTTTTGCTTTGTATCAAAGCACTCCGCATCAAATTCTCCTTCGCCTTTATTTTCCGAAAGAAAAAAATCGAGCTTCCAGATAGCGTTGTGTATAAATAGCGAGGTTCTCCCTTTGTACTCCCTCTCCGCCTTAGCTGTGTCATCAAAGATGAAGAACCCTAACTTAATAAAAATGAAGCAAAACAAGCTTCCAGCTTTCTTCTTAGTCATCTTAGTAGCCTGTCGAACGCTGAGAATAACAGGGAAGAATTCCTTTTTGTGTGGAGGAAGTAAAGGAACATTTCCTGTTTATCTGGCGGGCTGTGAGCCAAGCTGAGCTGGGACGAGCTCGACATGCTTGCCAAATGGCCTTGGCTCATCTGTGTCACACCTCAGCCCATAAAATGCAGTCGTGCGAGGTTATGATCACTTCTTCCTTTACTGTTCCGCAGCATTTTATCTTGAGTTTTTATATATTTTTTGTAAAGGAAAAAATCTCATATTAATCCTCCCACATGAGTATGAGCATCAAAGAGAGTGAGTTGACAAGCTACCGCTCAAGTTGGATTATACAATGAACAAGGGTAACAACAAATTAGTTTTACAAATTAGTCATTGTAATGATATTGCCTTTAACTAATGCCTTTGCTGTCACGAACTAGTTTTTACAGAGCACTATGACTTCTGGAATGGGCTAGAGCAATTTTGATACTTTCATTGATCTGTCCCGTCTTATCCTTGGTTTTCACAATATGAAAGTGACTGAGGTATGAGCGATGCTAGTATTGCCATTCCTTATGCAGCCAGTCCTTACTATGAATGGTGTGAAAATGTTGCTCATAGGATTGGTTGGTGCATGTATTTCAGTGGGCTCGGCAGACTGTTATGAAATAGCAACTTCTGGTTCGGTGAGGAAAGCAACGGGACACTACATCACTCCTCATTTCCGTAGTACGCCTCTTCAGTGATACCTAGGCTATCTATGACAGCTGATAGCAGAGCTGTTGAGGATCCAACCAGCCTTAGGGCTGAAGACTGAACGTACACATACCTTTAACTAAACAAATCCCATTGCACCAAAGCCCTGATGGGTCCTGGCCTACCCCAGGTGAACACTACTGAGCCCGAAGGCCTGCAGAATACGAAGGATGCGTGCTTATCGAGACGAATTCTGTCGGCTGTTATTCTTAGCTTTCTAGTCCGGGATCTATATCTAACCATCGGATAGCTCCTCAATTGTTCTCATGTAGGCTGAGTGGACACCGAACCAGCCGTCATATCCTGGTAATAATCCGTAACCTGGCCAGAAATCGAACCCGTGGCCTCTGGATAAGATTCAGTCTGCTATTCCTTGACCAAGGTATTGAACCCATGACCTTTGTGCCCTAAGAACATTATGCATAAATTAACAATTAAATTAAAAGTTGGATTCTTGATAGCATGGATTTGACACGTGACGAGGGGGTGATTACCTTCGGTCCCACGCTCTGGGATACGTGACGTCAGCCACACGTGTCGACGGCGGAAGAATCTCAAGTCATTTTGTGAACTATTTCAAAGCGCGTGTACATGGCGTGACCCAAGCCAAGTCAAAAAAATATAGTGCTTATCAAAGGGGGTCAATCATCTCACAAATCGAACCCGTATAAATTTTAAATGTCCATGAACACTACCGCCAGAAATGTAGCAAGCATGTAGTCACTTTCAAAACTCTTGAAATTACAGTTTAGTTAAGTCAGAAAATTTATAGAAATTTTTAGAAATTTTCTTGGCGGAAAAGGGAGATATCCGAAGAGAGGGGGTAACTGCTATAAATATGAAGGGACGCCATGACGAAGTCTCCTTCTCCGGCATTTGTGATACAAAGCGGACGAAAAACTGTTGAGCTGTTCTCCGAAATCAAACAACAAAAGTAGACTGAGTTCAACGGCAGATTTTAGCCATTGTGGCTAGGTCTTGACTCCATGAGTTTTCTTGAGTGAAATAATTGTACCAGATAGGACGGTCAAAGTACTGAATAAATTCTAATGTGATTAAGTAATTCGTGTGCGGAAATAATTATAGTCCATCGTGTGCACTCAGCAAACAAGTGAAGGGTATTTTCTTTTTTTTATGCTTTATTCCAGGAAACCTGAAGAAATATAATAATGATATGGAAAGCTATAAATGTAAAAATGGCTAAATAAAATGCCAGGGTCGTAGGTGAGCCCTATGACGAACAATGGTGTGACTGCATGAGCTAGGTGACTTTCCATCTTACTACCTATTATATCTTGTTTCATGATCTCTAAAAGCGTATTTGAATGGGGACATACGACGCAGTGGTCACCCCTACTAAGTTTTGTAAATGTGAGAATACGACTAAAAGAGTCATTTGTTTTATTTTCCACTTGGATAAATTTTTGAAGTCTTGCGAGTGCCGTATAATGTTGTAAAAACGTATTGAATAGGGTTTCGAAGTGATATCACGTCCAATGTAGATCGTTATCCGTGTGAGTGTACTGCCTATATTTTGTGATGTCAAATTAAGATGTTCATTCGACGTAAATTTTTCCTGTCTGCAATTTGACGTTAATAATGTAGGAATCCATGGTTACTCATTTTCAATCGAGTGGAAGCGCGCTGTCGGGTGAGAATCTAGAGTGATGAATTTGGTCACGGAGAGAAACGTTTTTCTACGCCCATTTTAAACTGTGTCTGACTGACAATAAAAAGATCTAGTAGAATGTTTCAGTCTTTTTTTTTTGTAAAAATCAAGTTATTAAATACGATATCATTTATGCGAAATTATTCATGATTAATGCATTGTGCGACATTAGACGTCGAGATTTCTAGTAAGGATTTTATTCCAGTTCTTTGTCGATGATAATTGTGAAGCTGGGAAACAGAGGTTAGTTTTGTTGATATGAGATTTGTGAATCAGGTTGAACCTGTCATTGAAGCCGGGACACGGGAGCCCGAGGAATGTTTTATATGAGTTGAGATGAGATGTGCGAATCAGGTTAGAGTCCTGTCATTGAAGCCGGGACATGATAGCCCGAGGAATATTTTATAATGTTGGGAATGGAATGAAATACATAGAAATCCATAGCGGTATTAATTTGCGACGCGTATAATTAGTGTGGGCATCTTGAAGCATAATCTGTGCATTTTGTTGGTTAGAATATCGTATTTGTTTAATTATGTCGGCAGGGTTTAAAAGAGAGCATTTTGAGAAGCCAGTCAACTGGAACAAACCAGGTGTTACATGTTACTACCAAGCGAACTTGGGGACGAGAGGCCTCAGTTGTAAGGGTTACACCATATGATAACGGGACAGGCGTGGAATTGATGATTGTATTCTCGGCCGGGGAGAACGTTAAAATGCTGGATTTAGTTGAAATTCATAGCCGGTAATAATCTGAGTATTGTGAAGTACTGTAAAATTTGTTTAATTGGGGACGTAATGAACATTTGAAATTACTAACTTTGAGTATAAGGAACAGAGTAACCAAATTCAGTGTTGTCCAAAATATAGAGCGATGGTTGTGATGATTGGTTTGTCTGTGAGGGGTGTGCAAATTTCATAAATGGTATGACGAGATATGACATCGTAATTATCTGGCGAGTTGTTTGGTTTGTACGCAGTTTATTAGGATATCCAAGTGTTAATAACGGTTAGGACTAGATTAGATTTTAAAGTGTGAGATCATGAGACAAGATATATAACTGAACATGAATTATGTAACAATTCCTTTCCTGCTAGATAAATATCACAAGATTGAATTTACATCACAGCTGCGTAGGAATTTGTGAAGAAACCAGAGTCCGCGGAGATAAAATTTACTGTTCTTTAACATTTCGTTAAATCATTTAAATTTATTTAGTTATTAAATTCAGTGAAACCGCATTTTGAAATAACTTTAATCAAGCGAATAACTTGGAGATGCATTCTGGAAATTTTAGTTTGTTTTCTGGGGAATATTTAAATGTAAAGTGACGATTAAGGGAACATATCCGAAGAAAATGGATTTTACTGCCACAAAGTTTGTGAGCATTGCTATTGTTGTAATTATTGAACTTTGATTGATTGAGCAGTGAATGTGCTGGGGATAGTAAAGTGGAAACTTTGGTCATCAACCGATGTAACTTAATTGTGTTTAGCCTTCAGCCTAGAACCTTGGATGGTCAGGGGGTCATCAACCTCAGTGACTTAGATTAGGGCCATATGCCATAGTAGCATCATTTCCTTGCGGTCATCATCCACAATGACTTTAAAGTAACTTAGAAGATTAGATGTCGGTCCATGATATAGACGCAGGTCACATCGATTCAATTAAGGGTCCATGCCGTAGAACCACTGTGTGGCACACACCGATTGGACGGCCTTAATTATACCCAGAGTCCAGAGTTCGTGTTACGAGGGCTGGACCATAACGAATCACTATGATGGTACATGTGGTCTCACATGGAAGCCGAATTTAAGGATTTCCAGACTTTCCTTTCTTAAATGATTAATAATTGAGACAATGGTTTCTAATATGAATGCCCGTCAGGCAGTTACGTTAAAGTCTCACACCAGTGTTCTGACCTTTATGTAAAAATGATTGTGGTGTCCAGTGGACACAATTGACTATGACACCGTTGACATATCAGATTGCTTCAGAATTTTCCTGAATAAATAGGAATCTTTTAAATAGACCTTTCATTCCAGTAGATAGATTAGAATTACTGAACCCTACCTTTACCTCAGCAAGTGACGAAGAATCCGACACGACCCAAGAGACAGATCTCATGAACTTTGCTGATAGGTAAGAAAGGTAGGTATTCCTCAATATGGACCAAAGGGTTCAGTATATATACGATACATTTCCATATTCTTTCAGACTATGTAAGAAAGGAATTGGTAAACAAATGAAAAGCAAGCTTCCACCTGTGCCACTGCCCTAAATGTAGATCATTGGTGATAGATAGATAGATAGATAGATAGATAGATAGATAGATAGATAGATAGATAGATAGACAGATAGATAGATAGATAGATAGATAGATTGATTGATTGATTGATTGATTGATTGATTGATTGATTGATTGATTGATTGATTGATTGATTGATTGATTGATTGATTGATTGATTGATTGATTGATTGATTGATTGATTGATTGATTGATTGATTGACGGTGGAGTCGACTTACCATATTTAAGGAGTACTTGTAAAATACGATATCATTAAGGAAGATTTTAGAAGGAAATATTTTGTAAAGTAATTTCTGTTATCTGAAATGTTTCTAATATGATTGTTGGTGTTGTTTTAAATGGATCCATACATTTTACATCCTATTCTGAACTGTATGGAGTTTTCTCATGTTTTCCTGGTTGAAACCTTGGAGTGCCTTGGTCAACAAACAAACAAACAAACAAACAAACAAACAAACAAACAAACAAACAAACAAACAAACAAACAAACAAACAAACAAACAAACAAACAAACAAACAAACAAACAAACAAAACAAAACAAACAAACAAACAAAGATCTGCATACAAACGTATAGTTTAAACACATGGTATTACACATTTTCCTCACATTAAATATTTAATCAGGCACATGTAGATACAATCCCTGTAGATACCCACAACAAACATCTCACCTACGGGTTCAATTGATTCTGAGGAAAGCGTACCTGCGAGGAACTTGTACAATACCATGTGCTCATCGATTGTTTTAGGCGACTTTGCATAGAGTGTACTCTCATTGGCTCATGTCGCGTACGTAGGTGTGCATGAATGTGAACCCAATATAAGCCCATTGGCTGAAGCCGCGTACGTTGGTCACAAAGTAGTTCACTGTATTTTGCCATCGAGTTACACTTCTTTTTCCTTGCCTTTTGTTTCGGCACTTATACATGGAGATAGCACATACAGTCCTTAGACTGTGCATTTTTCTTCATATAGATAGGACATTTAGTACCATAACTTTAGCAGATCTTCACCAGGTCACCGTTTTGCCATCCTCATCTTCTGTTCGGTTCTCCGATTTCCACGAAACTACGAATATGGTGGAGTGCATTTTATTGTTTTTAGATGACAAGATTAGCAAATCTATTTGTATAATGGCATTAAGTGTTACGACTGTGCCAGAAATGCTGGTCCAGCTTCGGTGTTGAAGTATTTCAAATTTAAAATATGCGCCGCGCGTCAACAGAGCAGCTGGCTACAGCAAGCATGTTGGGAGTGACGTAGGAGTCAGCTCCAGCTCGCCAAGGCTAAGTTGCGTCATCCATAGAAACTTCCAAACATTCTACCATAAATAACTCGTACATGAATTAGGATACGAATATAAAAACAACATCATAGTGCACATCATTTCAATATTTCCAATACCACCATTTCATTAAAATCCACCTCGGATTAAGGAAGTCATTGTGAAAAATGGAACAGCTTCAATCTCCGTGACTTTGGTGTAAAAGAGAAGCGAGAATTCAACAAGACACAGTCTTGTCCCACAGTCGAACCAGGACGGTTGGCTGATGGAAGTTGGTGCTGTGACGTGTCATTACGGAATCGAAGTCTACAGTCTCAAAATTACGGTGAGAAGAACTTTGAAACCCTTCAGTAGTCTTGCGAACTTAGTCGTAGAATCGTTAAGAGCTATACTTTAAATATCTAAATGTGATTGAAATATATATGCAGATAGCGAACACAGAATATTGAACAGTGCAGTAGGACTTTAATTTCTCAAATGGTAAATATCTCCAAGTGATTGAAATATTTATGCAGACATCGAACTCATAATATTGAGCAGTGCATTAGGACTTTTATTTTTCAAATGGAATTTGAATTTTAGGAAAACATTAAAACTTTACGTGTAAATTAACTTATAATTTCATTTTATCTTTAAATACCTATGACTACTATAGGACGGAACTAATTTTCACTATCAAGTTTTTATAAAATCTTACCAGTATTACTATTCGTGTTTGAACATGAACTTGACAGTGTGAGTGATAGGGACTAATTTCATTCCTGCAAGTGTAATAGTGCTACTTCTTGCCATACGCCTATATAACAGAGCGTGTGAACGGAACTGATTTCATATGTAAAGCCTTTAACTTCTTCTACCAAAGTGAAGTAATTGCCATTCATAGTATCATAACAGTGTTAAATAAATTTTGTAAATACATGCAAAGCAATCATAAAGCAATAGAACTCTACAAATAGTTGCGTTTTCTTCTTCGAACATTAAAAGTGCAAGCGAACCATTTGTTTCGTGTGAACGGTATCATAATCTGTGCCATGTGTAACTTATGTTAAGACGAATGACGGTTCGATTATATTGACATTCGGGCGCATACAGTTAATTTCTTTACTTTCTCTGTCCTTCTTTGCCTTAAAGAAACATTTGTTTTCGATTTCATTGACATTCTAGACGGCATCATTCCATTTATTTTCTTATCCTTTCACGGGAATGAATAGAATGAGTTCAGAAATTACACCTCAGACTAATACATCCATTAAGTCCAAGGGCTTAAATGCGTGTGTTCGCGCTATCCTTCCGAGTGAGTGATCTCGGCGAACGAAACTTCTAGACCAGACCTTCAAGATCTTCCAGAAATTCAAGAGTTTCTAGAACTTCAAGAACATCTAGAGCTTTCCTCGTTGGAATGTACCTGGTTCCATGGTGCCGATAGCTGATACACGGTGAGGTCGAGAGGAGTAGCAGAACATCGCGGGTCATCGCCAGCCGGAGGACGGAGAACGATCGCGCCTAATCCATCTTCCACTCTACTTAGGTGTCATGAACTTGACTTTTCACAATAAGACTAACAGTTTAAAAATATTCAGAACTTCATTCAAAGCAAATCTCGTCACTCTCTGTACCCACTCCAATTTAATGTGCTGTACGCGCCCTGCGTACCACCTCATGCTCTTCAAGCTTAACGTACGGACATTTCCTGTTGCACTACATAATGTATTTTAACAGATTCCATTCCAAAGAATCGAGGAAAATTAATTTTCACCTTTCATTGCGTTAACAGAAACCACTAAATATGTTTGTTTGGAAATTCTATAGCAATATGAACAGAGTGTACGTAATACAGTTCAAGAATAGAGAGCGTTAATCGAATGCCCTGTAAGCACTAATCTCAATATCCTGTTGTTTATGCAGACCAGCATCGCAAAGGAACATTAGCCATATGTGAACAACGGTCCATGGTAAATACACAATCGAATCGTTTAAGTGCTTTCCATTTACTTAGGAAAGTTTGCAACTTCAGTGTGTACAATGAATTATCCAGATTACTTCAAACATCAACGCTTTTCGGAATAAACTAGCCGTATGCTGGTGATATGCACCAAGATTGAACACTCAGATAATATGCAAACGAGCGGAAATGGAACTATCACTGCGTTCAGAAACATGACATGTATTTGAAAAAAATCAGAGAGTGGGTTCCTTGTGAAAATTAAAAAGCTCCGGATGTTTTAATGGATCAGTTTCCGACAAAGTTTGTTAGTGTAACTGAAGTACGGGAAATAAACGAAATTACGTACAGTAAATTTCTCATCCTAACACGTACCTACTGAAAGTTTCTACTTCAAATTCGGCACTTGTTGAAATAAATGTAATATAAGAAATATAATGTAACGTAATATAACGGACTAAATACTGGACAACACTTCCCGTCCTTTAATGAACCATGTTGGGAAATTAATGAAATTTCTTGAAAGAAATCCTTCCCTGTGGAACGTTCGTAGTTACAGTATAACTGAAAAATATTCGTTTTCCTCTGAGTTTATCAGTTGAGTTGATTGCCTTCATGCTTTGATATACTTTTATTATACCCTACAGGGCACATTAATACTGCAGGATGATACCTACCTGCTCTTCTGTTCTTGCATACGGGCACCAGCTCAGTGCAGTCGGCAGAAATGGTCGATAATTGGGTTCTTATGACGAGAGGATCATGGGGAACTCATATACTACATTAAACTACGAAATGAGGAACACTTTCGCTGTGAACAGAATTTTGAGCATAAGTTTGTATTCACAACACAAGTTAATTACAAGGATTGCACCTGTAGTGCCAAAATAAGTGCGCCAAAGGCTCACATCTACAAATTAAAAGGAAAACAAAGAAAATACAATATGGATGATGACGTAATGCTGAAGTTTGTCGATCTGTGAACCAGGAAAGAACGGATGTGTCGCCCACATGGAGACAGCATCACTATGCCTACGGCATAAAAATGATATAATGATAGAATTAAGGATACCCGCAGAGATTACCGCTATTATGAAAGTTTCCTCCCACACCGGGATATTTATATACACAAAAATTAGCAGCACAATAAGTAATAAAATAAACTCAGATAACCTACTCTAGCGCCCTCAATTTCATATTTACACGGACGTGAACCCACGTCCACCAGGCAGAACTTTGTGTCAACAGGGCAATCATAACAGTAGCATAGTGCCAAGATCACATTAGTAGAATACACAACCCTAAGAATGCGAATCAAACAAGAAAGGAATACGAGGTAAAATGGGTAAAATAAATGACGCACAGTGTTTGCAAAAGACTCCCTGCCAAAGGAGAATGACCGACCTCCAGAGCGATTTAAAAATGGCCGAGCTCACCCCAATACAGGGCAGGCGAACACTGACCTGCATTCGGGTCTGGAGCCCCTCCCACATCAAGAAAAACTTGTAAACAAACTACCGCTAGACGTCTTACCCTACATTCTTTCACAAAGGGACTTTCAAGCATCTACACATAGCAGCAAATGGCCACAAAATAAGTGAGGAAAGACACATCTCACATACGCACCTGACTTCATTTAACCACCCACACGGGTCGCAGTTAAATCACATAACATGTTCTACCATATTATCACCTCAAACCATCACCGTCAATATGCGGCGTGTCAGCAGTAACCTGGGGGTCAGAGGTTCAAACCCAACGTTTGACAGAGTAGCACAGAGTCGAATAGCGTTAAAACCTGCGCCTCCGCTATAGTTTACGCCCGTCTAAGGCACGTAAATAGAGCCCCTTAAATAAATAAATACCATCAGCATGCATACCTTACATTACGCAGATATGTCTGCCCTTCCCCTGGAATATAATGGGAATTACACATAGTGATCCTGATCCTACAAGTAAAATGTATTTACACGACCGACCCATAGGAAAATATCCGGTCTATCGTACTCAAACAAAATATGTATCACTAGGCACACTACCTCTTGCCGCGATAACAAATATTACCTCATTGTCTGCTTTACACAAAGATACAAAAAAATAAATCTAACTACTCTTACCCTTAGATATATCAAAACAATCTTAATACGCAACCTGATGGGCCACAATCAAATCCTATATTAACATTTACACGTTTAATTCTACTATCTCTGCGTGACACCTTAACTCTACCATATGTCTAATAATTCATGGTCCACTTATCTCATTTGATCTCCTCCTCTCTCCCTCCGGGTAGGCTAGCACGATTTAGCCCATCATGGTAGAGGTCTCAGCCAGGGTCGTTTCTTGGAGTCCGGTCTTCCTGCCCCGCTGGCCCATGGTGCTGTCTTCTTCTTGAGGGATGCCTCGTTCCAGGTAGCGTCTTCGAAGCCACGTTCTGAAGTCCTTGCACCTTACTCCCCTCGGAATATCTCGACTTCTTACTACAATGAAATATTCACTTTAAACATAACGCCACATTCTGGACATTTATTTAGGTTGAACTAGCACACAGCGCTAACACTTTGCAATACACACTCCTAGTCCTCCATTCTCGTATAACTGCATACTCGCTAACTTGTGCACTGTGCCATAAACTATTTTCTGCTCTATAGACTATCCACTCGGTTATTGTGTTTTTATGCCCGCTTAACTTGGATTCAACAGTCTATCAGAGGATAAATATAGACCTCCTTAGCCTATTGTCCACACTTCCTCGGCACCTCGGGAGCTTCGCCCCTACCGCTATTTATTCGAGTCTACAAGTACGGATTTCTATTGTTACTGATACCATTAAGCACACGCGATCTCATTGATAGGTATCTGAACATCGCGCCACTTACAAATCCACCACCTGTAACTCCGTAAGTCTCCTATCCACTGGATCAAAGTTATCGCACTGTAATAATTACACACTGTCTTTGTTCTGAACAAAGGGTTTCTGGCGCAATCTAGGCAGACGTGCGACGCGTGCCGGCAGCAATATGATAGTCAACTGGATGATCTCCCCCCATATCACTCAGCTTTTATATGAGGCAACACACCAAAGAACGCCAGGGAAAGTCCCGAGAAACAACTTGAGTCTGGAATGTGGCCACTACAGAGCTTCCCACGGTGGTTCTGCTTGGTACATATTTATTGATCAAATCATATGTTAATAAACCTAGAGGTATCTACAGCTTCGTAAAATTCTAGCAATCATTTCCATCTTTTTATTTACCTGAGAAACCTTCAATTACGGGAATTACGACCCAATTTCCGTAATGTGGTGGGCCTGTCTGCTCCCGCTAAAAATCTCTGTTAAGATGGTAGGTCTCTCCCCCAGACAAAAATCCCATCTCTCTTTCTCTCTTCCTCACATATCCTTTTTTCGTCACACATGACCACGCCTTGCCTCGGGAAATCACCTTCTCGCTTCCCGCTCTCTATATAGCATCACGCCCTCACAAGCGGCGTCCTACTGCAAAATTTTTACTGCGTTAAATATCCATTCTCGCAGTCAGATATAATGGTACATTATATAGGCCTATTATTCAAAATTCGTAAATGGTTTTTGAAATGCTGATAACACAGTACATCAATGTCTATAACTGTGTGACTTTTAATAATAAAGAAAACGTCCTATACAGAGAGTAGCAATAAGTTAGGTCAAATTTCAGGACACATCTCTCCCACCCAAAGGAACAAAATATGTTACATGAAGAAGGGTTCATAAACGCATTATTTCCATGTTAGAATTGATTATCAACAAGTCTACATTGTACAATATCATAGGAATAGAATGTTCCAGCATAACACATGAAACTCTCTCTTCCATTAAATGCTCAAAATGCCTTCCGTTGGCATTGATACATGAATCAATCAGCGCATCAGCATAATTGGTAAAAAATGCGTAGATATCTTACAGTAGGTAGACGTAGAAAATCTGTAAGCATTAGTCACCCAGAATTCCTCTAGAAAATAATATAGGCTATACCTGATAGTAATATTGATAACAATAATATTATGAACAATTATAATCTGTTTCAGTTATTGAATTAATTGTAATAAAACAACTTATACACTTAGGTTTCCAATATGTGTACTACCATCCTGAATTCCGAGAAGTTATATCTACATGGTTTAGAGTTCTTGACATGGGCACTGTAACTGTTTCATATCATGGTTAGAATTCATTTCTGTGTACATTTAAGTACGTTATTGACCGTCTGTCACGATAACTTATTATATAAAATATCTAAATAATTCGTACTAACCTGTATTCATCTCTCTATAAGTGGTATTATTATCGAAATTTCTGCTGATGTGAAGAAAATATTGAAAAAATATAGAAATTGATGCAATTATATGTCAGACTCCACGCAAAATGCCCATATTCATTTCAGGCATTAAGTGCGCATTTTATTTTTATGTGGTTATTTTATATTACATTACGATTAATGATGGTCGAAATTTCTTAAGTAGGTTAAATTCTGATAAGATATAATGATTCCCCAGATTTGTCCTGAAATAACTCACAGTGATGTTCAATATCCATCATAAGTTCAAACACTAGGTGATGATGGGTCTCAATAACAGTCCTACTTGCACTAAAAATTGAAATTAGCAAGTGTATACAAGGGGTGAATCACCTATAACTTGCACTTGCAAGATTTCTGATATGTAAAGTGTTGTTTACACAGAAATGTATTGTAATGAAGAACTCATAACTACAGCCGATACACAGATTTTAATAAAATTTGAATTTATTTTGGAAAGTTACATTTTCAAATAAAGCAATTCCTGTTGACAATAAAAAAATAAAACTGGAGAGAATGTCAATGGTTTTTGTTTTAGGATTCTAGTACAAGTAGTTTACGAGATATTGTAATTTGAAAAAATTATGAAGACGAGCAGTTGTCTGCTCAATGTGCCAGCATTAAGTTAATAACAAATAAATAAACAAATTCTCTGGATTCAGAAGAAGGAAGGTAATTGGTTTCCAAAAGTTGAGTTCTAACTGACGACCACCAGGTAAAGTAAAAGCTTGTAGTATGCCATCAACTGATGAAGTCGATATGACCTTAAAAACAGTGTCTTTTAGATTTCCCCAGAGAAAATATCTAAAGAAGTGTAATCGGTTGAACGGGCCGGCCAACATACAGATCCCTTTCGTCCAGTCCAACGATTTGGAAACAATCAGTGTATACAGGCTGTTGTACACGATTTGCTGGAAGGATATTCTGCTAATACCACGTTTTCCTACTAATCTTTAGTGGGACGTCTTCTAAAATATCTGTGGAATTTGAACTGTTAGGAGGGTAAGGAACATTGGAGAATCTTGCGTTCCTTCCATGAAAAAAGTGCCTCTGAGCTGATGGTTCACTATCTATGCCACAGATTTAAACTATGGACGCAGAAATTCTACCTGTCGAAGCCAATGTGATTATTTACGGACCGATAGTGCATGTTTCGGAAATTGACTTCGTCATAACTTGTAAATGGTGCTTCATCACTAAACAAGATACATCGTGCATCTGGTGTATCTTGTCTTAATGCCCATATAAAAAAATTAACACAATTCTCAAAATCGTTGCCATGCAGCTCTTTATGGAGGTACATTATACGAACGGAACATATGACTGTGGAGAACTCGATTGCACGACAGCTAACGTGCGGATCTACAGCTACAGCAATTAGAACATTAATGTCCACCACTTCTCCAGTCAGTCATTTGTTTTTGTATACTTTCTACGTTTTGCAGTTCCAATTTGACGTAAGTGGTTGAAGATGTTCACAAATAGTTGTCCAGATGGGTGACGTTTATTGGGACGTACAGAGTACAAGGGGAACAGGATTCTTGCTACATTCTCCATACAGCAATATTACATGAACTTTTATAACATTGATAAATACCATCTTCCAATACATCCAGTTCCAGAATGATCACAAAGTAACACAAGGAAGTGGCATTGTCTCGTAACTAAGCATATGGTTGGAGCAGACAACTGTCAGATACGCGGTATTGCTTCATTGACGATATGTAGCTGGAATCTAAAAACATGGAAAATTATGAAAAATTATGAATTATTAACTTAAATTTTGCCATGATGCTGAATTCTCTACGAGCCTCACAGAAATTGTCACTATCGTCCTAAAGACATCACGTCAGAATTTATTTCACTATCAGTCCTCACTCACAAGTGACAAATCACTGAATAATGTAGACTTAATTTCCCAAACATTTCTATACTAGAGGTATAATAACAATATAATATGAACGGATTTTGAGTCTTTAAGGCTACATTTTTGGGATTTATTAGATTATTAAATAGATACGTGAAGAGAGAATAATTTGTGAGACGTATGTGTTAAATTTTTGTTTAATAAAATACATTTAAAGATACATAACCTGATACATACATACATACATACATACATACATACATACATACATACATACATACATACATACATACATACATACATACATACATACATACCCTGATTTGTGATTTTGTCAGAAAATCTTGAATCTGTCGTTCAGTGAAGTATTTACGTACCTGCAAAGTGAAAATGAAACTACGTTAATATCAGAGTAAATAGCTAAAGGAAACATTAAAAATATACACACGTGAACAATAAACACACAGTATACATAATAATAATAATAATAATAATAATAATAATAATAATAATAATAATAATAATAATACTGAGAGCTCAAGAGAAAACATTGGGATTGTCAGTTAATATAATATATAATATTGCATTTTACGAACAAATTACATTTAGGTGGCAACTGGCTCCCAGAATATGCCGTATATGTCAATCAATAATAGTGTGTAAAGTGTTCCATGGTTTTTTAGATTCCAGGCTTATTTTAGGAATTTTTGCAGTCCAGCACTATTATTGAGAGCTCACAGTCTCAGCGTTCGGGTCTCCAGGCCCAGGGTTCGATTCTCAATTTGCCATTGGAATTTTAGTCGTAACTAGCTCATTCATTTCGTTCTTTGACGGGATATTTTTATTGTTTCATACAACCCTGCAAGTTACAAACCACACACAACACGCAACATAACACTACACTCTAATACAATACTAATTTTCAATTCATGGTAAACCACAACGGATGATATGATGGGTTGGATACCGATGTAATAGCCATATGAAATTATTATTATTTGCTTCTTAATATTGCATGTTATATATAAGTACTGTAGCATACAGTCACAGCAAAAGAAACGAACTTAACACACTTGAAACTCGAAAGTTATTACAAGTGTGTACTCTCCTGCATGCTTATCTATCTCCATGACTTGCTATACATATCGTCGCTCGACCGGTAAAAGGTTGTATTCCACAAAGCTCTTCCTATCAATTATTCTCCTTAAGACTGGTCACACCTCCCAGCCACGTATGGATATGCAGTCCATCAGAACAAATTTTGTTGTGTTCATTTTCCTATGCCCATGTGTAAAGGAAAATGAACCTTATAGTACCGTACTGTAGGAATGTACGTTTGCATTACGTATTTACGCACTCCTAGTGTACAATGCATGTAAGGTTCATTTTCGTTTAATCGTCGACATAGGAAAACAAACACAACGGGCAATGTTCTGATGGACTGCGTATCCATATGTGGCTGGGAGGCGTGACCAGTCTTAAGGAAAATAATGGATAGGAAGAGTATTGTGGGATACAACGATATAGTAAATTGATTCTCATAAACAACCTACAAATCCCTAATAGTGTATAGTAATGATAGTAAATACAAATTGTAGCAATATATATAATTTAATACGGATTCTGTTATGCAAGATTATCTTAGAAAATATGTGAATATGCATGTAATTGCGGTAAGGCTTTCTAAGTAAAAGTAGTTTTGAATTCTTGGTCATTACCTTCTAAATATTTTCTCCTTAGAGTCTACTTAAGCTTTAGCTAATGTAGCAAGCTAATTTCACTTCAGAAAACATTGGCTTTAGTAGCTTACTTCAATCCGAACATCTGCGATCACTGTTTTATCGCCTCTTGAGGTAGAATGACGTCGTAATAATGTTTAGAGCAGAAGACAGCAGCTAGATAAATAACAATTTACGTTCAGTTAAAGAGAAAGTGAACACATGTGTCCTCGCAGATCAGCTGTGAGATCTAGCTCTGCTCTCTGCCTCAGTTAAATTAAATGAGATACTTTCGTTCCGACTCCGGTCTGACACCGTAATCCTTACCCTGGCAACCAGATGGTACTTGCACAGTAGCGTGCAGTTCACAGACATTTTATTCACGAGGGGGATCAGTGGGAAGAACATGGTTTACCGTTCTATCGTCATAGTTTATCTGCGAAACTGTAAAATTATACATGCAAATTTAAAAGTATGAATTTAATTTCCCACAGAAATGTGTGAAATTTTCTTTAAACATTAATGTCCTGATGCAAACACTCATACGTTTGCTGGTGAGACTTGGTGTTTACAGTTCACCATGTTTTGTGGTGTTGGCTAGAACTAATTTCATTGACCTGTCTCAGTCTCATCCTTCGCTTTGACAGTATGAAAGTGACTCAGTACCTGCGAAGCTAGTCATTCCATTCCTTATGTGGCCAGTTCCTGTTATAAATGGTATGTAAATGTCACTCATAGGGTCGGTTTTTGTATGCATTTCAGTGGGTTTGGCAGAATGGTATGCACAGCAATTCCTGTCTCACTGAGGAAAGCAACGGGAAACTATCTCACTCCTCATTTCCCTAGTACACCTCTTCAGTGACGCCTAGTCGTCTATGACAGCTGATGACGGAGCTGTTGAGGATCAAACCAACCTTCGGCCTGAATACTCAGCAAAACTCAAACACTCATAAACATATAGCAGTGGAAAATTATGAGAATTACTTCCATCTGTGATCAGTGATCGAGTGTCATCCTCCGGATGCAATGATAGTGACTTGTAGCCATGCAGAGATCGTTTGATTTTCTGAGGGCCGAAATATTGTCCAGTCAGCGCATCATAGCGTAGGATATTCGCATTTACGACATCTTTGGTGACTTACAGTATTTCGCTTAACCGACAATATTACTGCATATAAAACCCAAGCCACCATACAGAGTTCCGGATTCTCTGCCAAAAGGTAGAATAAAACGAATATGTAAAATGACATGCAGACGCCTAAATGGCGTCATAACAACATATTTCACCGGGCGAGTTGGCCGTGCGGATAGAGGCGCGTGGTTGTGAGCTTGCATCTGGGAGATAGTGGGTTCGAATCCCACTGTAGGCAGCCCTGAAGATGGTTTTCCGTGGCTTCCCATTTTCACAACAGGCAAATGCTGGGGCTGTACCTTAATTAAGGCCACGACCACTTCCTTCCAACTCCTACGCCTTTCCTATCCCATCGTTGCCATAAGACCTATCTGTGTCGGTGCGACGTAAAGCCACTAGAAAAAACTCCAGTATAGTATCTGAGGCAATACGATTATTATTATCTGTCGTTGAGAGTAAGTTTGATGAAAACCAATGTGGTGAAAGACCACACAGGGGCTGTCAGGATAAAAGTTTCACTTTGCGCCAAGTAATGGAAAATGCTACGAGAAGAATGAGCATATGACAGAGTACCGAGTAAAATACGTTAAAAGCAACCAAAGGCATTTAAACTGGCTGCAGTGAGAATTGATGATAGAATGAGTTCTTGGCTCAAGTTACCTACAGGGGTTACACAAGGCTGCAATCTTTCACCTTTGTTGCATGTAGTTTACATTGAAAGCTATAAAATGGCAGGGAAGAATTCAGTTAGGTGGAAATGTAGGAAGCAGTTTGTTTTATGCCGACGATTAGGTTTTAATATCAGATTGTGCTCAAGTCCTGCACTCTAATATGTTGGAACTTGAAAATAGGTGGAAAGAGTATGATACGAATATTAGATTTTTCAAGACCTAAACGAATTTAATGTTACACATGGAAACTAAGAGAAATGAGTGTCAGATTCGGAATAAAAATCTGGAACGGGAGACTGAGCATGTTGGCCCTGCGGTTAGGGTCATACAGCTGTGACCTTGCATTCGGAAGATAGCGAGGTCGAACCCCACTGTCGGCATCATTTGAAGATTGTTTTCTACAGTATCCCGTTTTCACATCAGGAAAATGCTGGGGCATTGTCTTAATTAAGGCCAGGGCCGCTTCCTTCCTATTCCTAGCCCTTTCCTATCCTATCGCCGCCATAAAAACTATCTTTCAAATGTTGCTATCGCATATCAGTCCAAGTCCACTGAATTGTATACGAATTTCTCCGTAAATGACTGTAAAGACAGTGAGTAAGATTGCATTAAATTGCATATCTCTTAGCGCTATCCGAAAAACAAAACAGGGAGGACGCCATTGATTGTTTCCGATGTAAGGTAGGCGTTGGGGAAATTTTGACAATAACGATAGTCTACATTCCCTACTGCCATCAAAATCGAGTTCGGGAGTTTCTACTATAACGGCAGGCTCATATCGCAACCGCTATTCACAGTAGAGATGGATTTTTCGTTACAAAGAGAGGCTCCCTTTCATAATGCCATTCACAATCGAGTTGGAGATATTTGATTATACTAATCGAAAAATTCAGCGCTATCTAAAGTATCAACAATCGACACACGACAATAAATCATAGGGCCATACCTGTAGATCTCTCCAAATTGAACTGCAGTTGTGCTATCAGTTCTGTAATACGACTTAGCGTTTAGAAAATAACTACCCCGGAACGAAGGTTTGCACCGCTATTAAAATGCATCCATATTTCGATATTTTCCGGGGCCAAAAGTTAAACACCTAAGCAGCTTGGAATTTTACCTCAATGAACAGAGTGTCCTGGTTTTGGGATTAACAATTGCATACATACGGATACATTAAAGAAGAAAGTTAAATAGTTAAGAAAGTTGAAATTGATAGGAAATAGGATTATAACTGAGGACAGTAGTATAGGGCAAATACGTAAATACCAAGTGGATGTATTGGAAAATTAAACACCACTCAATTAATTGTGATGGTATGAGTTACGGATATAAGAAGGCGGCAATAGAGGAGAAATTTAGGCGCATGGATTCTTAGATAAACAGATAAGAGAATGACTTAAGCCTAAAGAGGCAAGGCAGAGGCAAGAAATTAAAGCGAAAAACAGAAGTAGAACGGAAATATTGTAAAAATGGTAGCAAATACCATAAAACAACTTACGTTGTGAAATATTGGACTACACTCCACAGTACTTTTCAAATATTAACAACGCCCCTTAGTACTATCCGAGGACAATTGTAACCTGCAACGGTCTTCCGCCAATATCCCGCAAAATAGCCGATACACGTCTCTCTTGCTTTCTACCCAAGGAACAACCACGGGTTTACAGGAATGTTGACGAAAATGGCAACATGTCACTTTCCTGCGGGCAAGCGGTCAAAGATGTTGCCATGGTAACCTTTAGGTTCGTTGACGGTATATCAGGCACTCAATGCAGAGCATGAGACCCGCAGAAAGTAGTATGTTTCTCCGTCATTTGAAGAGTAAGCGGAATTATGTACAAAACAAAAGTTGTTTATAATAAAGGGACGTTTCACATATAGTCCACTGATTTTACAGAAAATCAATAGTGTAAGATTAAGTGGAAGAAAACTGTTCTGGTTTTCCTATAAAATCCCCCCCCTCCTAATCAGATATCTTAAAGTCATATGCATATCGAAACCTTCCTCGGGATGAGTATACTCGAAATATGAAGTTTGGTTGAGATCTATCCAGCTGTTTCGCCGTGATGTTGGAACAAACAGACAAACAGACACGAAAAACAAACACCGCTGATACGGTCTTGAGTTGACCTGAAACGGATGAATATCTAAAAAAAAACTGGCAAATCAAAGGAAATTACCATAGCGGACCTTCTACAACTTTTTCTATATAGATTATGGTTGTACCTTCCATACGAATGCTCCTGCCTGGTGCGTATTTTATGGCGTATATACCTGCCATGTGCAGCAATCCGGCATACTGCGCAGTGTGTACCTGAAACATCCGGTACATTTGTATGATCATTTTTAAAGTGACACGAATTCCTTAACTTTGAAATTAGACCTGATAGGACATGGTGAAACCCTTCCGTGAATGTTTATATTTTACAGAGCAGTGGTTAGAAGGAAAAAATTTTTTTCATTTAAAATATTCTACAATAAAAAGTCATTTTTCCTATATTTGATAATAAAATACGTATTTGCTTCTGTGTCGCACGAACACATATAGGTTTTATCCCGATGTTGGGACAGGAAATGCCTAGGAATAGGAAGAAAGTGGCCGTGGTCTTAATTATGGTACAGGCCTAGAATTTGCCTGGTGTGAAAATGGAAAACCACGGAAAACCTTATTAACGGCTGCCGGGCGTGGGGTTCGAACCCACTATCTCCCGGATGCAACCTCACAGCTATGCAACCCTAACAGCATGGCCAACTCGCCGGTAATAAAATAACTATAAGTACACTGATGCTCATGAAAATTTCCGCACTCGTAAGAAGTTATCCATTTACAACAAAATCAAACCCACGTAGACTACCAACGAAATGAAAACGACTAAATTAGCAAACAAAGTTCACTGTATCACGTGATATAGTGGGCTGCAGTAGTCATTTCCAACCGTGTCTTTCATCACCACTTAAATCAAATTAAACGGTGTCATAGTTTTGAATTCATAATGCTGTATCGTCGGCTATCGTTCAGCCAGACATGTTGTGCGCGTAGACACCACAGTGACATATTGGAGTGTAGATGGGGATACGTACAGGTCATGCATCACGTAGACATAGTCCCACCATATGTACAGTACAAGAGGGATAAATGTTAAACCTGGTAACGTGCAAAAACAGACAGTGCTCCTCAACCAGAGATGTATTTGTCACAGACCCTTACATATCGTGCGGCACATTGTCAGTGGTTCATAATTGAACTCTGGAAAGTTGCACAATGTTTTTAATGATGAAATCTGCTTCTAGCATATGATAATCACATCAGGGTTTTAACACCGCAAAGGATAACGTTACAATATCGCACTAATTCATTGACAACTTACGTCCCGGAAACGGATTTGGTGGATATCGGCTGACATAAGTTAGGACTTCTGATAATCAATTCCTGCGTTGCACAGATACGACGATTGCATAGTTCTATACCAGAGAGGTTCCGAGGCCTCATTTACTACTACTATTGTGCAGTATAACTAATGTTATTACACAGTAAGATAATGCTCGCGTTCATACCGCTTGCATCATCCAATAGACTTCAGAAGAAAGTTATTATTATTCCGAGGCCTGCAGAGTCACCAGATTTTCACTCTGGGGATGTAAATGGGCGAAATATGCCCCGTCGTTGAAGTACCTGCACAAGTAATCCGTGATGCAGATGCGGGGAGAATAGTAGCATATCGTCGTTGCCGAGACAAAACCTCATATGTGATGATATTTTTGGAGATATACTGACCCGCAGCACACTCATTATGAAGCGCGATGATGCCTTGACAATATGCACACAATATTGCACCTTAGATGACAGAACCTTACCGGCCAAGGTTCAAGCTAAAATATTTCACATAGGAGGTTTTGTCCTGGCAGCGACGATATACTTCCGAAAGCTATAATTCAAGATAAAATAAGTTTAAATAATATCTGAAAAATAAAACGTTAAATAAAACTAGCAGTTTCCCGCCGGCTCCGCCCGCACTGTACAAAGTATGGTGTTGTTCGTTACTATCCTCACGGATGTATTTGCAAAGTTTCGAGTTAATGAAATAAAGCACATGATCCGCTGTGGTAATATAATGTTATATTATGTCAACAAAACACTTTAAAATACGTCACACAAAGAAATTGAATCAAACGTTCCTTGGAACAACACTACGCGCCGAACTTTTAAAAAGTCCTTCAAAGATCTTCGTCATGGAGACGAATGTACTCATAACGTTTCTCAGAATCTACCAATTTAAGTAGTTCTTACGTCAACAGAAAGCGCTTGATCCACTGAGTGTTTTTAGACCGAAACGAACTGCGTACCTCAATTAGAACGAAAGATATGATTGCGTCAATGAGAAAAAATGTTGAAGAAATGAGACGTCAAATTGAACGTGCACTCATAACTTTCCTCAGAATCAACCAATTTTGAATAGTTAAGAGCTGAAATGAAAGAGCGTAATCCACTGAGAATTCGTAGGCCAAAACGAACTCCATACCTCAATTAGAACCAAGGATATTGTACTTAACATCCCTTCAACACGTACTACATGTACGTAACACGACCTAATACGTTGAAAGTCTGTTTCGATTACAATGCGGTCGTGAAAATTCAATATTCATTGACATGCCCCACAACGGGCGACTTAAACGCACTCTACAGTGTGCTAGCAGCAGTGCCAGACCTGTAGCTCAGATCCTTTCAAACAGAACAAAGATGGCCTGGGCCACCATAGCTCAATTGATAGAGCAACCGACGCGAAATCGGGAGGTTGTGGGTTCGGATCCCACTGGTGTCCGGGTGTCCGGGTGTCAGTTTGCAAGCGAGTGTAAATTAAATACGCGCATTCACGGTCGCCTCTTTGCAATTTGCTGTGTTGTCTCGTTTACGTCTTCGTTCCGTATATCTAAATCTTTTAAATCTGATTGTATCCATCGCCTTGACCTTCCTCTGGATCCCTCATTCTCCATGGCCGAGTTCATTATAGACCAATGGAATCTGTTCTTCACCAGTCACCTGATATCGAAGCCAGTTTATATAGAATCAACCATTGAGATCATTTCTAGTACCCTCCTGCCTTCGTTCCCACCTGCTGGAAGTAGTTCTCGATACCTTCACATCCATTAATTTCCCCTTACGGTTAATATACCCTGCATTCATCCAGCTTTCATTCAGTTTGGAAAGATACTAATGTTAAGGTTATTAATGGAATTGAAATACAACGGGGAAGGAAGACGTCTTTATCAGCTCTGTTTTATCCATGACATATTTCATATAAGGCCAGGGAAATACGAGCCTGGGATGCAATGGTGAAAGATCCAAGTCACGCATGACCATAATGTCATTATCCAAAATGTTTACAATCATAGAATATAGAGTCATGTATTTTTAAAATGATGTTCAGTATCTTACTCTAGTTTTAAACACTAAACAGTTTCGACCTCAATCCCCACTTCCTGCATCTATTCACAGTTGTATTCCCATTGTTTAATGAATTTATGCTGTTTCAATGACCTACAATCGCATTAAGTCAAATAATTATTCATATAAAAACGCACTTTCTCCTTCGAAAATTACTCATGCCGTGAAACATTAATTGTGAGTGTGATATTTCTTCTGTGCAATTAGCTCTCCTTCCCCATAATGTGCACACGAATTAGACGGGTGATTGTATTTAACAGAGTTATCCTCGTTTATTGAAACAGTAGATGAGTGAAACGACCTCTGAACAGCGCGCACGCTTTCATAAACAAAGGATGTAAACAGTATGGAAGAGTACCCCAATTATCCCGATTTCCAGTTAGCTCAACCACTGTTATTGTTTTCATACGTTGAATTTCCACTTGTCTGCTCTGTTTATAACTATGTAGTGCTTTACCTTGACATGAGTGCATTTGTTTTGGAACTCACTCTTCAAATACCGGATGATTTACATATTACATATTACATATTTACATATGTTGAGTCATTGGCGAGAAGTGCATTAATTCCGTGCTTTCACAATTTAAAAAAATCATAAAATATGAAAGCCCATAGTTCCATGATCTAAACGCCAGTTCTCAGACGATGTTTAACTTAATCCCAGCTCTCATTAGGGTATGTGAAAAGCATGCTTAAATGTCTGCATTCTGGTATGTTTTGCGTTGGGATTCCAAGGGTGTAGTAACGGCAAAATTAATTAATTAATTAATTAATGTAATTGGCTTCACTTACTTTCCATTTACCACTTTTTAGGATTTTGGGGACGCGGAGATGCCAGGTTTTATCGCCACAGGGGTTCTTTTACGTGACAATAAATCTACAGATACGAGGCTGGTGTATTTGAACACCTTCAAATACGAACAATGTCGAACCTACAAAGTTTGGATCAGAAGGTCAGCGCCTCAACCGTCTGAGACACTCAGCCCGGAGCAAAAGAAAGGTAAGGGCCACGAAAGACGTAAAAAGGAAAGAATTTCTGTGCCTCTCAAGCCTAACGCCCGAACTCAACTAAGGGTCTCGTGGTCACCAACCTACGCTCCCTAACTGAGAGCTCCTGAAGTTCCCATTTCATTCGCCTCTTAAGACAGTCATATTTAAGACGTAGTGATCCAGGCAACTCTCCATTCTTGACACTAATCAGATGATTAAATGAGTTCAGGTAACTTCGAAGAATGTACGTACCAGCAGAAGAAAGGGAGGAGCTTTGCGCGGGGTGGACATGAAATAATCCTAGGCCTCACGAAATTAGTATCTTCGGGATCTGAGGAGAATAATAGCTGATCAAGAGAGATTGCTGGAGTGCTCTCTCGAATTAGTAAACATCCAGAAGTAAGCCGGGTAAAGAAAATGTCAAAAATAAATAAATTGTGATCTGATATCAAATAACTAAAAGTTTTGTGTTGTCTATCCTACCCAAGAAGCTTTATTTCGGCTTGATTTGTAGATATATTCTATTTTACTACAATACCAAATACATATTGTTTATGGACATATGTTACACAATGAGTGAGAAGTGGATTTTCACCCCTAACATGTCGGGCTCCATGGCTAAATGGTTGGCATGCTGGCCTTTGGTCACAGGGGTTCCAGGTTCGATTCCCTGCAGGCTCCGGAATTTTAACTATAATTGGTTAATTTCTCTTGCACGGGGACTGGGTGTATGTGTCGTCTTCATCATCATTTCATCCTCATCACGACGCGCAGGTCGCCCACAGGAGTCACATCAAAATCCTGCACCTGGCGAGCCGAAGTCCTCTGACACATCCCGGCACTAAAAGCCATTTCATTTCATTTACCCCTAACATCACCCATTATCCATTTTTGAAACTGTTATCATGTTCTTAGAACACATGCATAAATATAGCATGCTAAATAATTGTTAATGCACGTAAATGACTCCCTCTGAGATCATTAGTGTAGTAGTGTCTGCCTTGGGATTGCAAGTTCATTGGTTGAAACCCTACAGAAATAGTTGGATTTTTGAAAGATGGAAAACAGTTTACTCGATATTCGATGTTGTATAATATCTGAAAAAACTGTGTCGATCCGACAAAATCAGCCATAAATTCCCGAGTCAAGAATTTGTTATTTCTGTTATCTAGTAGACATAAATGGAACTTCCAAATTGTGGTGGTGCTAATGACTTAAGCGGAAGTTTAACTTGTCAATAATACTCATTTATCAAACTGAATGGAAACTGATGAAACTGTGTGTGTCCTACAAAATCAGCCATGGCGTTCTGAATATTATCAGCGAGTTTAGGCAGGTATTCTGCGGAACGTATGTCAAGCGTTGTCTTTACATTGAGAAAGCGCAAAATTGTCTCGCGAAATTCATGTAGTCTGAGCACTTCTGATAATAGTGCGATTATAAATGATTTTATCTGTAGTAAATGATTGTATTTCTTAACTCGATTCGCACTAACTCGTTGGTGGTCTTCCGCGATGCGAGGATGGAAAAGGGCTAGGATAAGGACGGTGGTGGCCGTGGCATTAATTATGGTACAACCTCAAAAATGTTCTGGTGTGAAAATGGTAAATCACGAAGAACGATCATCTGATCTGCCGGCAGTGGGATTTGAACTCACTATCTCCCGAATGCAAGATCACTGCTACAGAATCGTAGCTGCCTGGCCTCTACTCGCCCGATGGATCAGAGATATCGACACACTCGGAGAGGAAGTGGTGCTGCACGATCACTATGGAATGTCTTCCCTCTTTGAGATAAGAGTGCTTACATTTGTCATGACCTGTCCTCAATCTCCACCAAACTACTGTGACGGTCGGAAGGAAGACTGCCTCACGTCAGTCTGTTGTCTTCGTACAACCAGGAAACTAGCCTCTCTTAACTCGAATCAGAGGGATAAATGGAAAAGGACCGAAGCTTCGAAGAATAAAAGCATCGGCAAAAGACAGAGAAAGACCGCAAATACCAACAAGAGTTGACCAAGGAAGATAGAATAGGAATGATGATAGTGAGGAGGCTGACTCAAGTAAGTGGAAGCCATGTCTGACTCAGCTATAGCCGCTTGGTCGCCAACCAACGCTCTTAGGTTTAGAGTCCCTGGGAGTTCATTTAGGTCAGAGGTACGACACATAAGGGACACCAATGATGTATTCTACAGCCCCATCAACAAGGGAATAATAATAATAATGATAATAATAATAATAATAATAATAATAATAATAATAATAATAATAATAATAATAATAATAATAATAATAAGCAAAGGAAGGCAACGCCCTAATAGACAGGTCTACAGATAGATAGTCTTGTTATAAAAAATTCCAAGATAATAATATGAGACTTTTCAGAATACAGAACCGTAGTTTATAAATAAAATTAAAGCGAAAGATGGTGGTGGTTGTAGTAAACGTGATCCTTACCCTACCGAACTCTACGAACGAACGTCTGCACTCCTATAGTATAATATATTTAACGTTCATGTTCCTTTACACATTGCAAGAAGGACATGAACACAACGAACATTGTTCTGATGGACCGCGTATCCATTTGTGGTTGGGAGGCGTGACCAGTTGTAAAGAAAATAATGGATAGAAATACCATTGTCAGATATGTGGTATTACAACTAGTCCATCAATATATGTGTGACTCTTATATGCAATTATATCAAACATGGAAAATGAAATCACTCTGGTAACTTATTCGCTTGCGGGTTAGGGCTTCATTACGATCTATTTCTGGCATCGTACACAGGTCAATTGCTTTGCTCGGTTTGTAATATTCAACCGTATCATAATCACGTTCTTAATCAGCTTTCCTTTGTCGAGAACGTGGAACTTCCGTCTTACCTTTGATCTAGCATGCCTCTCGTTAGTGGTGGAGCGCTCCCGGCTCTCTAGGGATAGCATTGTTTACCTTGTCAATATCTTACATGCCTCCTTCAGCAGTAAACGTGTTACGTAGGCCGTCTTCTGATGATCACTAGGGACATCACCCTCTACAAGAATGCCAACATTGCCAGTTAGTATGAGGTATACGACTGCAGAATACAAAGGCACCACTTCCTTGCTGAGTCTTATGGCAGTTTTGTTGCCTTCCGATAGTCAGTTACAACAATATTTAAATTATACCAATATTGATGTTAGGTGTTTGTGCTGTTAATTTAAAATATAATAAGATAAAAAAAACTCATCAGGTGGACCATGACAAAAAATTTAAACCAAATGAAGGACATGTGTCAAGGCCACAAAGGGAGCAGTACGGTTTTTCCCCGTAATTGATAACAGTACTACTTAAACCTGCAATACAGTTAACTTTAGCATTACATTCACTGCTGATTAAATAAATAAAACAATGTCGACGATTTTGGCCGCGTTTGGTTCACTCTATTATCTCGTGGCTGGGCGCTTGTGTTTGTCCTAATATACATTTACAACACCAAATTACAACCATCGTAAAACACCAAATAGTGTATACAGTACATTCCTCTACATGGGATTGGCGTCAGGATAATCATCCGGCATAAAAATGGGCTTAACTTACAAGAATGATGACCCCATGTAATTAGACCAGAAGAAAGAACTAAGTTATGATGATCGCGCAAGAAGAGATGTCTATATTGGACTGACAGCAATGAGTCGTTCGTAAATTGTGTTTGAAATTGGTATGAAACACCATCGGGAGATAGTAGGTTCGAACCCCACTGTCGGCAGCCCTGAAAATGGTTTTCCGTGGTTTCCAATTTTCACACCAGGCAAATGGTGGGGCTGTACCTTAATTAAGGCCACGGCCGCTTCCTTCCCACTCCTAGCCCTTCCCTGTCCCATCGTCGCCATAAGACCTATCTGTGTCGGTCGACATAAAGCAACTAGCAAAAATGAAGGTGTTTTGGGATTTAAAGTCCCACTAACTATTTTTACGGTCTTAAGGGCTCCGAAGTGCCGTAAGTTTGTCCAGCAAGCATTCCTTAACGTGCCAGTAAATCTATCGACACGGGGCCGACGCATTTGAGCACCTTCAAATACCACCAGACTGAACAAGGATCGAACATGCCAAGTTGAGCTCAGAAGGCCAGCGCTGTAGCCGTTAGAGCTCGTATGTCGGAAATGTTCCGACATCGCGATTTTCTGTTGAGCTCGTATGTCCGAAGAGTTCTGACATAATATTTTCTCCAAGAATAATGTGTTATAACGGAATAATTTAACTACTATACGATTCTTAGGCAATACCTAGATTTTAGAGAATCCATAAACCCCCCACGGCACTTAACGCCCTTCAAAGGGCTTTGGCCTGCCCAGCGACCGCTGCTTAGCCCGAAGGCCTGCAGATTACGAGGGGCCGTGTGGTCAGCACGACGCATCCTCTCAGCCGTTATTCTGGGCTTTCGAGACCGGAGCCGCCATCTAACCGTCAGGTAGCTCCTCAATTCTAATCACGTAGGCTGAGTGGACCTCGAACCAGCCCTCAGGTTGAGAGAAAAATCCCTGTCCTGGCCAGGAAACGAACCCGAGTCCTCTGGATGAGAGGCAGCCACGCTACCCCTACACCACGGGGCCGGCAGAGTAGCCATGACCTTCTGAAAATTATTATCAGGGATTTTAGGCAGGTATTCTGCGGAACGTATATCAAGCATTGTGTTTATATTGAGAAGGCGCAAAATGGTCTCGCGAAACTCAAGTAGTCTGAGCAGTTCTGATAATAGTGCGATTATACATGATTTTATCTGTAATGAAGGTAATTGTATTTCTTAACTTGATTCGGGAAGCGAGTGTCGTAGTGCTTCAGGTGTATCCAGTGAATCTGAAGTTGAAGAACTCTCCAGTTTATCAAAGATTGCTTTTAAAAGTACCACACTAAAAAACTGAACAAGTGAATAGACACATGAACATTGATAATTCTGTATATTAGGTGTTTGTGTAATCATGTAATGTCTTTTATTCCGGCTTGAGTTTTGTAAATAAATTGTTTTAACCCTAAGAAAAAATAGCAGTGGTATACCATACAGTTCCTGAAGAATAAATTCGAGGAGAGCTAGGTGAACAGCTAAACAAATTCGAGTGTTAAGGGCTAGTGTCCGAGATATTCAGTCCAGCCCCTGTCCAGAGCTGTAGGAATTAATCATACAACTTGAAATCTCCGGCCCCACCGGGAATCGAACCCCGGGTCTTCTGAAGAGAAGGCCAGTAGGCTTACCATTCACTAAGGAGTCGAACAGCATGATGATAATCAACCATGATAATGTCCATGTTCATAGCCAAGTAGTCATAGGTAAAATGGTAACAACTTACTTCACGTTAAGTTATTTTTAGAATAATTGTATCCGGCCTTGAATCGAATTAAAGAAGATAGAGACAGGGTACATCCTGAATTTGGATATAAGATGAAAATACGATATTAGATGTAATCTGCAAAGATTTGGTTTATAATGAAAAGAACGAACGAAGAGATCCATGGTGGAACAACTAATTAAATATGACAAAGATGACTGCTGCCCATCCAGATGGTCTGCAAAAACTGGGGTGTTACGAGGTCATTGTCACGATATCCTCATCGGTATCGTTTGGCTAACGAGATCGGATCTCCTGCCTCTCGCATCAGAAAGATCCTCAGTTGTTTATACAATGATGAGTGAATTCCGTTCCAAACTTGAATTAAAATCCTTGGATTGCACGGTAATCGAACCTGGTGAGCACGTAACCTCTTCACTACGATGCTCAGAATAATGCATTAAACAACATTTAGAGTATTTCAGCAAACAAACTAACTATCCGATAAAACATTGATTAACAGATTTCGGACTTGTAGAATAATCACAATTCGCTTCAACACTGAAATCGATTAATGTAGTCATTATGCGGGTGCGATGGAAGATTTCAAGCCATAAAGTTTTCAGGACATTTCTGAAGTACCGGTTATTTTAATTCTTCTGAGAGGGCACATAACTACTCCCTCTTGCTTTCAGGAACTAACCTGACACACACACCACGTATGAATTAAATGAATCGAAGGATCACCTGCCCCTATGAAAGTGACATCTTTGGACCTTTTTCTGACCACCTGACGGAGAATCAAATCCACATATTTCCAGATGAATTAATTGCCTCTTACTGCCTCCTTAGCAAAGTACAGTATCAAACTTTTTTCAATATTTCTAATCATAGCTATAAAGTGTATGTCTACCATTTTGCCCCATTTCCTGATACGAGTCAAGATGAATATTGATATGGCATGTTTTAATGCCGAATGACTTTTCTAATTCCAAACTCAGAGCCACTGAAGCTGAAATGAGTAATGGTGAATGAAACTTGGTAAGGATGTGGAAGTAATTGGCTGTGGAGTATGAATAGGAACTGTCTTGGCATTTGTCTGGAAGTGAAAACGAGAATCCACAGAAAACTCTTCTCAAGACTGTGGGATTTGAACCCACTAGTCTCCCCAATGCAGAGCACGCACGTCTGCTCCACTCGGTTGTTCAGATATCATGACTATCCCTATTTATGGACATATTATGATCTACAGGCACTAATTATACTCCATCTCACATCATTAATACACTTAATTAATATATCAAACTTTTGATGATATCACAAATTATAAGAGTTTATTTTTAACTATTGATTTCCAGTGAAAAATCAGAAATTGGTCGTTAAATACAATACGCCTTACGTTCAGCATGACGGGGCAGCCTGCCGTCTACCTACTACAGATATTCTGTCTCTAAACTTATTTGTACAATTTCCTCATGTTGAAAATGAAGAATAATATTGGATTACTTTTATCTGTATTAGTGTGAAAATTAATCATGTCTTTAATTAGGATGTATCAAATTCAATGGAAATTTTATCGCCGCTACGCGAGCAGTACCGCGTATCTGCTATTCATCTTTCTATCCATTATTTTCCTTAAGACTGGTCACACCATCCAACTAATATCGATATGCAATCAATCAGAATAATTTTCGATGTGTTCATTTTCCTATGCTTATATGTAGAGGAAAATAAACCATACCGTACCGCACTATAGGAATATGTTTTTGAATGTCGTATTTAAGCATTCCTAGAGTGGAGTATTTAATGTTCATATTCCTTCACATGTTAGCTTTACGCACAAAACCAAAACACAAAATCACAAAACCATACGAAAATGAACACAACGAATTATTTTCTGATAGATTTCATATACATATGTGACTGGAGACGTGAAAGTCTTAAGGAACATAATGAATGGGGAGAGTTTTATCAGTTAAGCGGTACTGAAACGTATACTACGGCAAATACAGTTAAAGGAAAAAGACATAAAGAAGAAGGCTAGGGGATGCCATGACGAAGTCGTTACAGTTGATGACAACATGGCCTCGATAAAATGGTTCCATAATAGAGGCATATTTTTAGCGTCTACAGAATTTGGTGTTCATCCCATTGAATAATGTTGACGGTGATCAGATAAGGACCGTAGATATGTCAGTGTTCAAGGACCGAACTTTGCTAAAATGTACAACTCATTCATGAATAGGATGGACTTACTCAACAGAGTGACAGATAAGTTTGGTATTAAAACACGTGCAAAGATATAGCAAGTGCGATCCATTCATCACTTTTTTGATTTTGCAATTGCTGCTCCTTGGATGCAGCATCGACAAGCTGCGATTGGAAATGGATGGCCAAGGAAGGTCTTTTTAAAATATTTCTTGTTCAGGTTAGATATTGCCAAAAATTTGATTTTCTTCGATGATATCCACGTGAACGAGAATAAGGATGATGAAGGAGATATCCCACACGGAGGTAAAAGGGTTCGAGTTCCAACAACTTCACCACCTCGTCATATCAGAACTGCGAAGGCTGCACACCTACCTCAAATGATGGACAAAGAACAAAAGAACAGATAAAAATATAGCGACAAGTGACACAAGAATTTAACATTTGTTCAGTGTTGTGAATGTACATTGTTTCTGTGTTTCACATCTTCTCGAAAATCTTTAATGAAATTACACACAACGTGAAATTTGAAATCTATTTGTCTTACAATTTTTGAGGTTGTTTAAAATTTAATTTCTAATGAAATATCTATTATATCTGTCCATTATTATTTATGGTATTAAAAAGTTCAGTAACTAATGATTACACTTTCTGCTAAATTTTCCTCATTGGGATCAAAGGCATCATATATGAAATACATTGTAAACTTGCTTGCAAGAGTAAAATAATTCTTCATGCTTGTGTCTAATTTATTTGCCCAAAATCTCACAAGTAAGAAACTTTTCTAGGTTATGCATCAGTAATGATTTCCTTCGGACTCAACAGGCTACTCATAAACGTGGATAAGCACAAAACTGCATCGAACTCACGCTCTCCGATACGGCCTCTCACAGCGCAGAGTTGTCTCCAAAGCAATTCGGTACCCAACTCGTCGCACTTCGTGTAATTAAGACTGTCTTACCACTCACACTCATACTGACTCGCGACCATCTCGCAATTCACTTATGTTCACTGACGATTGACAGAAGACTCACTTCAGACTTCCGTCAGCTCCACTCATACCCTAGGTCAATGCAAGATTCTCATAAATTACACTTCCAGATCATTGAGGGCACCTTCTATATTGCCGACCACATCCCAGCTTCGTGTAAGAAAAATTCTAATACTAGCCTCAAATATTAATCGGAGTATTGTTTGCTGACTGCTGGCACCAGTCATATTGTCACCACTGTAGCAGCATTGTCACTTCTCGGCGGAATTATAGTCTTCCTCGGATTTCGAGACAATTGTAATTATTAATCCAAATTAAAATCCTATGTAGCAGAGAATCTTCCTTTCATTGCTCCAATGTCTGATGTTTCACAACATCTCAATATCATCTGAGTACTGTGTGATCATTTAGACCTTAAATTTCGTAATGTATTACCACCTACATAGCGTATAGATGAGCACAGTGAACATCTGCAAATAATATATATACAGAGTGCCCGACATTTGTTTAATTCTTCCTAGGATCCATAGTCTACTTATGTTACGTTTCGGACTTCGCTACAAAACATGTTCTTTACTCCTGTCATATTATTTCTTTCATAACACTGCGAAATGTTCTCTCCATGACAGAATATCTGCAGCATTTACGTAGTAATTCGACTCACGTAGCCGACCGAGGCAAGTGAAAATATTATTTAATATGTGACTGAAAATGTAGGACTCCCGTCCATATCATATATTAAAAAAACTTTAGGGTGTAGAGATTTCAGAGCGATACATTCAATATTTAGGCATATTATTTCCTTCGAAGCAATAACATTCTGCACAATACCGACAGATATACCCAGATTCAAAATTAAAAAATCAAAGATGAATGGAACGATCCAATAAGTCTTTCTTTATGATTACATTCGTTTTCCTCTTTTTCAAGATACGGCAAACATTTTTCCAATATAAGAATCTAGTATTGTATTTCTGTGCACCGTGATGTAAGCCTGTACGATATTGAAGTGTTTCCCGCACTGCAGGCAACGTTACGGCTCTTGGATCTCGCTAGTAACCCGATGTCTTATTAATGTTGAGCACAGCTGTTGAAGTTCCTGTGGTCCATTTGCTTACTTATTTAAGGAGGATACTTACATGAGAGCGAAAAATTTCACGTGAGGTAAATTCTAATTTGCGTAGATAGGCCAACGCACAAATATGATGTTTACATGGGTTGTTTCTTTCAATATTATCTTTCTTTTTCAAAATATGATTTCAATACCTATCCTTGCCACAAAATAACATTTAGAAACTTATACGGGGACTCGAAAGGGCACTTTTAGGAGGCGTTCTGTAACTTACGATATTAAAAGCTTTACTGAGCATTTAAGGATGATAATATTACTCTGTTGAATTTACTACGTTTTAAAGAGTTACTGGGATACCACTGTTTCCAGTATTCTGAAGTTCTTTAACGTCGCGATGATGAACATTTTCGTTACTTTAAACTGCCAAATATCGACGACATCGTCCCGATTCTTAACGTCTAAATAAGCGTACTCATACAAGACTTACCGGAACGCCACGGCTAAAATACTGTGCAGAAATTTGATCCAGTGATCATGAATACCGGAAGCGTTAACCCCTATATTGTGCAAATTTTTAGTTAACTAATAAAATAAGTCTCTTTAGGGATTCAATTAATTTTGTATGCGAAAGAATATTAAAAGAGGACTAATTAGAAACCTAAAACATTACAACAAACCTTAAACGATTTTATGGTCAAAATTGAATAATGGTTTAGTTGTAGAGACTATACTTCAAAGCAGGTTTTCTCTCTTGTATGTCTATGTAGATGATGTTTAGTTCCTATGTCGTTAGACTGGCTTGATGAAGCTCTCTGTGTCACCCTACCTTGCGCTAATCTTTCCATTTCTGCGTAACTACTACTACTCCAATCAGTTTGTATCTTCTTGCCTTGGTATATCCCTACTGTTTTTACCACTTATCCATCCATTAAAATCTCAATCAAGTTTGGGTCTATCAAGGTGTGCTCTACCAATCCGACTCTTCTTCTGGTGAAATATAATCTAATCAATCTCCTCACACCAACTCGACTGAGTATCATTTCGCTTGTGACATAATCCATTCTTCTGTAACACTACGTGTCAAAGGCTCCTATTCTCATTTATACACTAGTCATTGTCACATTTCACTTCCAGTGTTAACGAATCTCAACTCAAAAGTCTTCAAATGCATTTCTAATATTCATGTGTGTTTGATCTGAGCAAATTTATTTTATTAATAAATGCCTTCCTTAGTAGCACTAGTCTACATTCTACATTGCAATTAAAAGCAGCACACATCGTCGCTGCGCGAACAATACCGCGTACCTGACAATACTTCTCCTATCCATTATTCCCTTTAAGACTGGTTACGTCACCCGGCCACATGTGGATACTCAGTGTATTAGAAAAAAGTTCTGTTGCGTTCACTTTTCTCTGCTAATGTGTAAAGGAAACTGAACCTTAAGTGCATTATACTGTAGGAATCAATCAATCAATCAATCAATCAATCAATCAATCAATCAATCAATCAATCAATCAATCAATCAATCAATCAATCAATCAATCAATCAATCAATCAATCAATCAATCAATCAATCAATCAAACAATCAATCAATCAATCAACCACTGCTGATCTGCATTTAGGGCAGTCGCCCAGGTGCCAGATTCCCTACTGTTTGTCATGCAAACATACATTCCTACAAAGCGGTACGGGGTAAGGTCAAATTTTCAAGTTACCGTACTAAAATGAACACAACGAAAATTCTTCTTATGAATTGCATATCTATATGTGGCTGGGAGGCACGATTAAGGAAAATAATGGATATTAAGAGCATTATCAGATCCGCGGTATTGCTCGCGCAGCGACGACCTAATTTATAGGAGTAATATATGATTAATTCGCCTCCTGGTATAGAACAATATTTGCTCTTTATTACTTAATGTGTTTTGGAAATATTGGAGGGAACATGTTTTCTATTTGCTCCAAAGATGGGGTGAGCGTACAAATGTTTTTTCTTCTATCTGTAGCCTCTTCCCTTCCTCATTTAATAGTTAGCTGTTGCTTGCACCTCACACGAATTCAAAAATAACGCGTGATTTCGTCATGAGTAGTCATGAGTCCAGAAGAGTATAAATGAAGTTTGGTCGAGATCTATCTGGCAGTTTCACCGTGATGGTGCAATAGACGGACGAACAGGCACGAAAACTATAAATCACTGATTAATGTGGACCCGAAAATAATATCTTCAAACCTGTATGAGAAGTGAAATTCTTCTTAGTTTTGCGTGAACGTATAGAGCGAAACGAATAGGTTTTATATGCAATTTTACCGCTGCTTTGATAGAGAGTGGGAATTTAAAACGGCATGTCAGTAGTAAACATTCTGGTTATGATCAAGGATGTCCATTTGGCAGTGATGCAAAAAGCACGGAGGTTAAACAGTTGAAAGTTTCATAAGGGTTCGGGCAAGAATGCATGAGATGACTTACCACAAAATAAGAGAAGACAACATAGGCGTCTTCAAAATTATCCTGGATTGCAGGTAAGAAAAAGAGGAACCATTTGTCACCTCTGAATGTGTGAAGGAGTGTCTTGCTGGAACGGTCAGCATGTTATTTCTAAGTGATTCACGTCATGAAAAGTATATCACTGTCTGTTGCTACAAATGTGCGCAGGGTAGAATTTTTCTCAATGTATTTTCATTGAAATTCAAGCAGGAAATTAGTGATACTTCTGCATACTCTCTGGCTTTGTACGACTCTTCAGACAGAGTTGACTGCGCCCACTTTCGTGCATGGCACCATATTCCTTGAGGTAGGCTCTGTAAAGTCTGTGCGTCATTGATCTCAAACAAAAGAAGTATGAGTGATTGAACTCCTAACATAAGAAAACGTTTGTGATTTGCTGAATCACACCGTTCAACAAATTGGAAGACATTTCTCAGGCTGTGTAAGAAAAACATCATTGATTCTCTAGGAGAATTATGTACCAAAGCAGAATTACAAATGGAAGTGCTACCAATGAAGATTACATAAGAAAAGGCAAAGAAAGTTTATGTGTCAGTTTGTCTCTTGATAAAGATGAGCAATGTTTTCGAAATATTTATGTCTGGGTCAACACTTTGTGTTTGCAAACATCTCCAGTTTGCATTTTGTGAAAAATAATTTCAGATTCAGATTTACTATTCACCACTTGCAGGACTTCTTAACCATTTATGGAACTTCGTACATTCCACACTTTGAAAAGATTTAGCAAATAAGACATTTCACTTCTCACACAAATGAGATGGGGTGGGGGATTGTATATCCATTTGTATATCGTCGGCTTACTTCTAAAACCTATGCCTCACAATGTTCTTCCTCCCCGTTATATACCTTAACATTGGTCACGCTTCCCAGCCACATATTTATAGGCAATCCATCAGAACATTTCTCGTAGTGTTCATTTTCCTGTGCAGACGTGTAAAGGAAAACGGACTTTGCCGTACAGTATAGTAGGGATGTTGTTTTCTTGGCGAGTTTTAGCACTCCTACAGTTCAACGTTTTTAAGGTTCATTTTCCTTTACACACAACGGTAGGAAAATGAACACAACGAAAATTGTTCCGATGGACTGTACATCCATTTTTGACTGGGAGGCGTGACCAGTCTTAAGGAAGAAAATGGATAGGAAGTGCATTGGGAGATACGAGGTTTTAGAAGCAAGCCATCGATATGCTATTTGTTCAATGAACTCAAAATGTATTTGATCTGAAATTGTGTTTTTATGTAAATGTATGATATTATGTAAACACTCGAGGGTGATATTTAAAAACGCACGGTAATCAGCGCTAATTGATACTAATATATAGCACATTTACTTTTTCTCTAAATATTATACGGAGTAATCATTCACCGTAAGTAATACCGGCATATGTCTTACTCAGCCAAATATTTGTACTCCAGAGCCCAATTTATTGCAGTATTATCATCGAACTGGACCTTAGGGTAAAATAATCTATACAAATCAGGAATTTCCCACACATAATTTTGTAGACTCAGGTGAAATAAAATACAATCGGAAAGTTTCACGGTCTTGATTACGTGTCATTGAACCGTCGTGCCTTTTCCAAATTACTCTTTGATTTCCAGCATTTCCATTATATACCCATATTTGGGACAACGTAAATGCAATGAAAGATGCAATCGATTTATCCCCATAAAGCAAAGTTTTGTAAAAAAAAAAAGGGCACTACGTAATTTTCCTGATTTTAATTATCTTTATGACCAGGAAGCAATAGCAAGTGATCCGCTTCTCGAATACTAAGTGTATGGATATGGTTTTCTTGAACCAATTAACAGACATTGTATTCATCGTCTTATAGTCACTTATTGATAATACCAACGTACCATGATTACACTTTCATGAGATCCATAATCGAAATTTACGAGAGAGAGGTTGGCAAAGCCAAACCTCCTCCTTCTTTGCTTGGATCACGAAAATATTTCCTGCATTTTAGACCCAGTTTACGGCACAGACTAATTCAGCCCGTTGATTAACGAGTGACAATTATTCCATTATTATTATTATTATTATTATTATTATTATTATTATTATTATTATTATTATTATTATTATTATTATTAACGTTATTGTCTGACGCCAGACACAATGATTTTGTAAGTTGGGAGAATAGCAAAACTCCAACCTGTAAGTATGGGACCCAGGAACGAATGGTAGAACTACTTGTGAGGGACTGCCAAATAAGGAATCGCCAAGTATCGTTCCAGGATCTGTCCAAATTCTTCTGATCTTAATTGTTCCGGGGCTTGAAACCCTCCCTATTTTTGCACTATGTTCCTATATTTATTTCTGTCTAACATTTGGACCTTTGGGATGTTTAAGATTTCTTTCACCCATGCTGTAGCGGTCTTCTTTTTCCAGATGTATTCAAATATTTGTTCGGTAAGTTTACTTCCGTACATTGTGTACAAATATCCTAGAAATACCAGTCTCCTCCTCTTCATGGTCTCGGAGATTCTCTCCACCTTCCGATAGCTTTATTTCTCGATGTTTCTACCCGCCTTCAGTCTGTACAGCGCCCGTAATTTTTATGAGCATTATTCTGTCTAAGACCTCAGGCCTTTCTAAATTTTGGCTAATGAATAAGCATTCGCTGGCGTACAGGCGTTCTATTCTAACTAATATGTTGTAGTTTTTATTTTGAAGTTCCAGAAAATGCATTTCCTATTGTGGACGATTTTAAGAATAATATTATTGGCTTTACGTTCCACTATTTGTACGAATTTGGAGACGCTGACGTGCCGAAATTTAGTCCCGCAGGAGTTGTTTTACGTGTCGGAAAATCTACCGACACGAGGATGACGTATTTGATCACTTTTAAATAACACCGGACTGTGCTAGGATCGAACCTGCCAAGTTGGGTTTAGAGAGCATAGTCGATGTTTGTTAATCCGTATGCTGTCTCCCTTTGTGAGATTCAATATTCCACTGCATCCTTTTCTAGTCCATTCTCCTGTATTGCCTCGCTGATGTACTTGAACTTCCTGGCCCTTTCGAACCGTCCTACTTCTTTTTCGATGAACGTTGGTCTATATTTGATGTTCGTCATGAAATTTTTCAGTACCTTTTGCTGGCAATTCATTCAAGAGGTTAATTTATTATTATTATTATTATTATTATTATTATTATTATTATTATTATTATTATTATTATTATTATTATTATTATTATTTGCTTGAAATATAATAATAAAACTCAGATGATTTATTAAGCTATATCATACCACATGTTTCATAAGTAAACAATGAACAAATGGTGATATTTGGTTCGCTGTATTTCGTGGACTTCATTCAAAAATGCAGTAAAAAAGGGAGCAGTTTCAAATATGATAATTTCAATATGAGTAAACTACCGTGAGTTAACCCAAAGTTTCTAATTTCAGTACTTCTATGCTCATGTCATCGCTATGAAACCCACTTAATTTTTCAGTCCGATGAGCCTTACTGCGAGAAGTGTTATACAAAAGGCTCTAGTTGCAGTCAGGTCCTCCTGGGGTGCGACCTACACACATCGCAAGTTCATGCCATGTAATCTATTGTGTAGGAAGCCCATTGAAATGCGTGCAGCGGGCACAGCTATTCGTCGCGGTGAATACATTCAGTTACTAAACGTGTGGAGTACAACCCAAGGGAAAAGTAGAGAAGTTTAAAGATGAACCTTAAAAACAAATAAACTTCTGAATAGCAGCCCTATTTAACAACTTGAAGAATATGTTTTGGAATATTCATAACACTAGTAACTCATTGTTGAGATATATTTATATTTATTGTTATGTTAGGTCTCCTTTTTACCTATCTGTCGTAGCCTAATTTTCGGGGTAAAGCCTACGTTTCTCTTTTTGTTTATATTAAATCTATCTGTACGGTTAATCATTGCCAATATCAAGAGTTTTCCTGGATATTTAACTTGTAGATAAAAATAAATGTTTATTTTCAATCGCACACCCTATTGATACTATGCGGATATTATTATTGTGATTACTGAAATGCAATGTTTAGCATTTTCGGCAGACACAAAGGGAAATCAGAAGAAAAATCAAAACAGCTAAAGCAAAATGGACCACAAAAATTTGAAAAGAATTGATCGTGATAAATGAAAAACACTATATTCAAACTGCACAAGAAGGTCAAGGAGATAGCTTGTTCACACAAAAAAAAGCAATATCAGCTACAATGCCAACAGACCCATTTTGGGTGAGCAGAAAATCGCACACACCTGGGAGAAATTAATAAATCAACATATTGCTGGTGATAGAGATGAACATCTCCTTGACTTCTGTATGAGGAATGGGTTGGTGGTGGGAAATAGTTTTCAAAAAGAGACAGAGCCATAAGATAACATGATACAGTTGGGATGGACTACAAAGGACTGTAATTGATTATGTTATCTCAGAAGAAGAAAGGAGCAGAATGATAAGAGATATCAGAGTAATACCCAGCGAGAAACTTGACAGTGACTACCGTCTATTAGTAGCGGACCTGAGAAATTTTATGTGCCAAAAATACAAAACAGGAAAATGCCAAAAATCATAGTATGGGAACTACAGAAAACAGATTATAGAACTGATTATAAGAACCGGATAAAAACACTGTTACCAAGTGGTGGAAGGAAAATGAAAAGGCAGAGTGGACCAGACTAACGGACACATTGGTTAAGGAAGCAACTGAAGTTTGTGGAAATACAAGTATGAAAACCAGGGAGATGGTAACGCCTTGGTGGAATCAAAGAGTGAGACCTTCAATCAAGGAAAGAAATCTCTTGCGGAAAGAAAGGGATCAGGAGAAAACTAAACCGGATCTTATTAGAGAGGAGGCAAATATCAGAAACCTCGAACAATTATACCAAAACAAGAAACTGGACGTTAAAAGAACAGTTGCAGAAGAAAAGAACAAGAGATGGAATATATTCACTCAGAAACTGGAGGAAGACAGCAGAGGCAATAATAAACTACTGTACAGTGTTAACAGAGGTAAAAGGAAACCAATGAATACCATAAAGGCACTTGAACGTGAAAACGGAAATCTGGTTAGGACAGAAAGTGACATGAGAGAAGTCCTGAAGAATCATTTCGGCCACCTAATGAATAGAACATTTCAAGAACAAAATATAGAACTGGAAATGCAAGCCTACAATGAAGAGCCTCCCATCACGTGGACAGACACTGAGACAGCCTTAAAATCTATGCCTAAAGGAAAATATTCAGGTGCAGATGAAGTGAATATGGACATGATAAATGCAGCAGGCATCCAGGTTATACAATGTCTGTACAGATTACTAAATACCGTATGGACAGACAACAAAATACCTTCAGATTGGTGCAAGGGTGCTATAATTCCCCTGTTTAAGAAAGGAAGCAGACGGAAACCACCCAACTATACAGGAATAACACTGCTGTCTCATGGGCTAAACATTCATGAGAAGATCATAGAAAGGAGATTGATAACCATCACTGAACCGCAGTTAGAGGAGAAACAATATGGATACAGAAATAACGGATCAACAATGGATCCAATTTTAGCACCCGCATGCTGATGGAACAGTTTTAGGAGAAAGGCAAGATCCTGGGAATTGTATTCCGGGATGTAGAAGAGGTCTATGATGTTGTTATGAGAGATAAGATCTAGGAGTGCCTGAGGAAAAGAAATGTGACTGAAGGTCAAGTGAGGAAAATTGTAGTCTTTGTACAGCATCTGAATTGTATACAGATGTATGTACGAACTGGGGAAGGTCGATCATCCTGGTTTGAGACCATGAGTGGAGTTCAACAAGGAAGTGCACTGTTTCCACTATTGTTCATCACTGTTATGGACAATATAATGAAGAACGTTAGGGAAACGTTAGGTGAACTGAATGCAGTGGCCTTTGCTGATGATATCATGACTTGCAGTGAAACAGAAGAGAAAATACAGACCAGTCTCAACATATGGAAATCACAATTCCAGGAACATAACCTCAACAACAGCGAGACCAAGACAGGGGTGATGGCGGTCAACAGAGAAGGGCGCCCAGCAAGTGTAAAACTAGGAGACACCAGCTTAAGTGTGTGGATAGTTTTCCTTACTTAGGAAGTGTAATCTCCGGTGATAACTTGGTCAGAAAGGAAATTACAAGCAATGTGCAAAAGGGATCAGAATTCTACCAACAAATAAGAACACATTTATGGGAGGACATGATTCCAAAACCCGCCAAACTGATGATGTTTAACAGTTGTTTTATACCAATATTGACCTATTGTATTGAAGCGTACACCCTCACAAAAAGAGATTCATCAAGACTTCAAGCATCAGAGATGAATTTTTTTACATACACCATCCAGAAGACCAAAATGGACAAGTTGAGAAATTAGGAGGTGAGGAAAGAAGCCGGAATAAAGACATCCCTATTAGACCGAATCGGCACCTCCAGGCTACGGTGGTACGGGCTTGTGATGAGGATGGAACCTAAAAGAACAGCCAGAATAAATTTGGAAAAACAGGTGGAGGGTAAAAGACCTACAGGAAGACCTAAAATCCGATGGATGGACATGATCATGGTTGATCTAGTTACCAAAGGATGGACGGTGGATGACGTTCTCTAAGTCAAGTTATATATAGACAGGAAGAAGTGGAAGAGGCTCATTAATCGTACCCAGGAAACTGGAACTGTACAATGGTGATGATGATGATGATGATAGGTGAGGGTATGAAATTCAGTAAAGCTCATGGTCCAGAAATAATGAAGGACGAACTGCTGCATGCTCTAGCTTAAACTCCTTATAATACAGCACCCGGGCCTGATCGTATCCCAATTGAAATCTTAAAACTGATAATAGAAGACAGTATTGATGAGATCCCCAATCTCTTTAACACCCTACATGGTGAACTACTTACATACAGGTCAGAGTGTTGGGTTGCCTAGTGTGTTGGGCCTTTGAGAATTCCATCTGCACGACTACGGTTTAAACCAGACTGAATAAAAGAAAACCGCTTCAGGTTGTTTGAAACATTCTCATACTCTTTTCCTCAAACAGTCAGACCCTGAAATGCAGGGAATTGCACTACTCTTCATATCAGTCACTCAATATATTCTGTTTTTCCCAAGCAGTTTTATTCATACAAAAGTTGTGACAAATCCACTAGTTTGAAGCAAACACTCGGAGTCAAGGGCAACTCTCCATTATTTGGAATATATTTATTAAACAAGGTATCAAGGAAAAACCACTAATAATAATAATAATAATAATAATAATAATAATAATAATAATAATAATAATAATAATAATAATAATAATAATGTATTATTGTTGTTGTTAATGTTATCTAAGTATGGTAGGGCGGTGCGGTAGCCTTCAGTTGATTTGTATATGAAATGCTCAAAATATCTACCTTCGCACTCGGTGCATATCGTTATCCGTCTTATGAATGATTCACGCGCTCAATAAAGCGTTTCTAGAGTTACTAATTCAAGTGTAACTCTAATTCCCCTAATCAATTCACTTCTGTCCACTAGAAGATCTTGCTTGAAAAACACGATCCCGTACATAACCCCATAAGAAGAAGTCCACTGGAGTCATATCAGGAGATCACGAAGACAATTTTTGTTGTCTATGGAAACCAATCCGTCTATCTTGATACAGTTGATTATTCTATGTGCCTTCAACTGCGAAAGACCTGTTGCTGTTGCAATTTCTCTCGTGCTCGTATGTGTGCATTCCGATAATTATGCTTCTCCATTGCAATGACTCTACGTAGACTAAAACGTGTTCCTCACGAACTATGTGGGCAGGTAGGGAAACGAGAACAAAGTCATAACAGCAATATTCGTCTCCGTCCTATTGGTGTTCGCAGCGGAAGAAATGATGTCAGTAGACACGTGATCCACCCGACCGATAGGAGACGTCCAGGTCATGAAAACTGGTGATGATGATGCTCGTTGTTTAAAGGGGCCTAATATCTAAGGTCATCGGCCACCAGTCATGACACTTCCACGCAGTTAATTTTAATATGTAATGTTATTAGTTTTGTCCTTTTCTGTAATGCATTGATCGGCAGTATCATAGACGAGATATTTAAGTTGCCCGCTTCAGATCATTACTCACAGGAGTGCAATTCTCAAACACCCAACACATTACGCAACCCAACACACTGACCTATATGCAAGTGATTCTTCTGGTACGGTATATGATAATCCTATGTGAATGGCTACAATCAACTTTCATTTCCATATCAAAGAAATCATACCCAAGAGAATGTAATGATTACCATCTTATAAGTCTAATGAGCCACATGCTGAAGATACTTCTGAGTATTCTATGGTATCCGAGAAGCATTGTTCATAGTCAAGATAGTCAAGATAGAGATATCTGTCAAAAAGTGAGTGCGCCAACGTTGCATACTTTCACCCTTCCTACTCAAACTCTAAGGCAATCACATCTTCAAAGAAGCCGTGCATTATACTGAGCTAGGTGTGAAAGTAAATAGAGTCGTCGTAAACAATATTAGATATGCAGATGATACTCCAATTATACGCAACACCGTTGAAGGTCTTCAAAGTCTGCTCAGTAGAATTCATATTAGTGGATTAAGATATGGGCTAAACATCAGTGCCATAAAAACTAAGTTTATGGTATTTGCCCGAAGCAACCATGGAGGTGTCTCCATTTCATTAATCAAAACATTAAAGGAGTACGTCAGTTCACATACCTTAGGAGCACCATAACAGGCAATCTGAACCGTGAATTTCGAGGAAAAGCTATTGATATGTTAAGTCTGATCAACACTACTTTATGGAGTAGAGAACTGGACTCTCAAAGCTTCCTCCATGAACTGATTAGACGACTTTGAAATGCGGTTATATAGGAGAATGCTCAGAAGAGCCTGGACAGATTTTGTAACTAATAATGACGTGTTAAGAAGAGCTAGAGCTGAGCGTGAGCAGGCAAACATCATTAAAGCCAGAAAAACAGCTTTCTTAGACCGTGTCCTACGAGATAGAAAGTACGGGCTTCCACATCTCATACTACAAGGAATGATAGAAGGCAAGCAAGAAGCTAGTATACCACATATGACATGGCTCCAAATCATCAAAGACTGGACTTGCATCTACAAAACTGAACAACCCTTCAAGTTAGTTTAAGGAATGAGTGCTTTCTTCAATGCGATCGCCAACATATGGCACTTGAAGAAGACTTGAAATGGCGTGATCTCGTAAAATTAATATTCTTCCTCCTATTTGAGCGAAATCATTACGTGTTTAGAGGGAACATAGGTAGGTAGGTAGGTAAGGGTGTTCTGCCCGAAGGCAGGTCCGAACCTCCGCAGAGGTGTTCCTGAGCCGGAGTTTACGTGCGGTAGGGTGGCCAGTTCCTTTCCGCTCCTCCATTCCCTTACTCCCCACCAACAGCGCGTGGCAACCCATTCAACTCCTGACCACGCCCAATGTTGCTTAACTTCGGAGATCTCACGGGATCCGGTGTTTCAACACGGCTACGGCCGTTGGCAGAGGGAACATGCTCACTCACTATTCTAAAATAAATACATAGATACACATGAAGTAAGATGGGTGCTCCTACTTTCTAGTTGGCATTTCTTTCGAAGATACCGTCAAGTGTCAATTCATAAATTAATACTTGGCCCGCCAATCAATTTAACAGTTAAGTTTAGCCGAGCGTATCGTTATTTATTGTTTCCAGATACAAAATTTTGGTATATATGTTCAGCATTCTCCATCTCCATCTTGAGCAATATGGTAAAGACACGGTAGATGTAAGCGGAGTTGCATGGTTTCGATTCCAATTGGGAAAGTCAAAAAATAATTTGTGGCCCTTTGTTTCAATCCACCTACAACAGAAATGAACGCCACAAAATTTCTGTGAGGAAATGCAGGCTGATATGCAGCTGACGGCTATGTCCATGTTATTATTGCCAATTACAGGGCTGCACAATAGTATGATAACGGGCTACGAGGGCCTCCCCCTGTCCCACGGTAAACACAGGACCATTTGCTTCTCGCTGCACGTTGGCCTCTACGGCTATGTCATATCTTCCTCATAGAAGCCTCTCTCACTCTACCAACCAAATTCAACGTCCGCGAAGAGTGGTCAGAAATTCCAGAAAAATATTGTCAATCGTCCGAAAGTGTTCTCGAATTCTACCAAAACGTTTCCAGAGAAATGTTTCTGCGTTTACACAGAACTGCTGCAAAAATCATTACGGTGTTCGGTACAACGTACTTGTGCATACAGCTCTCTTCTTGATACACATTATTTTGTATTCGATTCACATTCATTTCAATCAGGGTTGAATTGAGTGGAAGCGGTTCCACTACCCGATCCTTGTCTCAAGGAAAAGTAAGACGCATGTCAGACGAGTGGCGGGGTTAATCAGTTCCAGTTTTTGGGTACGAAATTTCCCATGAGATATAATTAGGAACTTGGTATTAAAACCACATATTCTCATGTTAGCTTCAACCTGATAGTGATTAAGAAGACTGCTGTATTTTTGTATCCAGGATATATCATAAGGCATGCTCATTTCATTCATAATTAAAATTTGTATTTTATTTATTGCTTGCTACAGGAATTTTCATTCCAATTACAATGGCATTCCGTGCGATGAAAATATGATTATAAATAATTATTACTTAGTAATACCGAGTCCAACGTAATTAAATCTAATCTAAACTAATCTGATCCATCTAATTTATCTATTGAAAAAGAACAAAACAAAAGAATGATGGATAGCATTTAATTGACAATTTAGCAGACAATGAAACTAAAATAACATTGTAGAATGAATGGATTTCAAATATAATTATCCTGATGTTCTCTCTTTTAAGATAACAATAACTACCAAACACTGCTTAGTACTATCGTCTTTGTTATCATCAAGCACATAATGAAAATTTTAAAATAACTTTTATACCTCATTTTGGGATTTCAGTCACCTTTTAATTTCCCTATACACTTTTGTTACGTAGAATACCTCTACCAAATGAAAATTCACAGCCTGTGTCCAGTCAATTGACCGGGCCAGGAATGGAATGAATGAAAGCCCCATCTAGTAGCGAGGATAGGAAGCGTGCAGGCTGCCAAAGCCTGTCGCACTCTTCTGGAATGCCTCTACCGGTATTTATAAATTTTATTCATCAACTAACGGATTGAGAGAATGTTTAGAACTGACTTTACGTCACACCGACACAGATAAGTCTTATGTCGACGATGGAATAGGAAAGGCCCTGAAGTGGGAAAGAAGTGGCCTTAATTCAGTTACATCCCCAGAATTGTCCTGGTGTGAAAATGGGAAACCCCAGAAAATCATCTTCAGGTGGATTGAGAATAAATATGTACATCATCAAGAACCTGTTCTGGAACAAAAGAGCTCACATCAAAACTGCAAACAACGTTACTGAAGGGATCAAGATAAATAAATGTATGAAACAAGGTTGTATCCTCTTTTCAATAGTTTAAAACTTCTACTATAAGTTATTTTCTAATTAATGATAATAATAATAATAATGTTATTTGCTTTACGCCCCACTAACAACTTTTACGGTCTTCGGAGACGTCGAAGTGCCGGAATTTAGTCCCGCAGGAGTTCTTTTACGTGCCAGTAAATCTACCGACACGAGGCTGTGGTATTTGAGCACCTTCAAATACCACCGGACTGAGCCAGGATCGAACCTGCCAAGTTTGGGTCAGAAGGCCAGCACCTTAACCGTCTGAGCCACTCAGCCCGCCTATTTTCTAATTGTCTTCGGTGAAGTTGATAAAGGATTCAGTATCAAGGTGAACCAAATAAAGACCCAGCGCTATACAGACGACATTGTGATATTAGCTGACATTTAGAAGCCTTACTTTTCAACGGGATCAAAGTATTATGCGAGGTTTTTTCACCTTAAAATAATCGCTCAGAGAACTAAATTCATCGAAATTATCAAGAAGGAAATCTCCAATGCTGTTTTCACTCTGTACGAAAACAATATTGAAGGGTGTCACATATCAATAAACTAGGATGTTAGCTAACAGAAGATGGGACGTGGATATAAAACTCAAAACCAGAATCATACTTGCGATAAGTGTATTTCTGAAATTAAAGCAAAACGTCTTCTATGCAACTGTAACCTAGAATTTAAAACTCGTTGGCGTAAGTGTCAAGTCGTGTAAACGGTAATGTCTCCCGTCAAGGAACCGACTGCAGGCCTGTGAAATGCGGGCTCGTCGCAGAATCTTCAAGACCCTGTGGGAAGACAACGTCACCAGCGAGGTGGTATCCCAGTGTGTCGAAACTTACTTTGTATTCTTTAACCTCGAAAGAGCTTCAGAACATCCGGAATGACAACTGCAGTCTGATCAGAAAAGGCAAGATAGAAGGGAAACCTGGGTGTGGATGCGGAAGGAGAAAATATTCCTGGACTAGGAACCTCCGACAGTGTACCTCCTATAAGTGAAACATAAAACACGACAAATTGTCCCATGACTGTCGATAGTCATCTCTAATGGAACGCCACAGGAAAAAAGAAGAAAATGAGGAGAAAAAAATACTTATCCTGTGATCCATTTCTGTAAGTTACGTCATACACTAAATTAAGCAGTCTTATACCACAAGCTATTACAATATCCTCGAACTGAACAAACAAGTAAAACATTAATTCATAGAAAGATAAGTAGTATAGTAAATCTGAAGCCTATTGAAAAGGCATATTTTCACTTACGGCAACCATTTTTACCACTGGATCTTTCATCACTCCTAAGGCTGGTTGGATACTCAAAGTGATACGGTTATGTAGGTTATGACTATTTAGTATAATCCATAATTTTATTTAGAAGAGTATAAATCACTTCTTTTACAGCAATGAGGCTGAAATTATTTCATCACATACCAATCCGTCAATTATCCTTTAAACAACATCTACAGCATGGACTTCGTCATCAACTCATTACCACCTGTAGTTAGGCAGCTTCTGTACCTTAACAGCCATAACTCGGACGTTGGGTATCACTGTAAACTTAATTTTACATTTCATACACTATATCATCAACACCGAAGGAACATAAGAACACATTTGTTTCAGGTATTCATGATCTCCAAATTTAACACTAAAAACTACCGTTCGATCAGTTGTTATCCGTTATCGGCTGTGTACCAACAAACATAATGTGATATGAATTTCTTCATGAAAGAATAACATTATAATTTTGCATGTTCCTCAAGCTATAACAAAACATATACATTTCCAACATTTCAAAAAATCGTGCATCATTATTTTACATTAAATTACGGAACTGAATAAGCAAGTGATTAAAACGAAATATTGTGAAGCTAAGAACGTAATAACGCATAAACGGATGCAATATTGTTGACTCTTGCTTTAGGGATGCATATTTCTAGAGGATCATTGCCCTGGGTACAATTATAGATGTATGTGGAAATAATCATATAGTTATAGGGAATGTGCCTCATGCTGCTTCTGTTCTCATCCACCATTTTCAGTTCATGCATAACTGATACCGTTCCAGAGTAACAGGTGTACAGCTGCAAAATATATGAAGAATGATCGCTATGTAATGTTCAGTTAAAACCTTGAAGGCGTAAAAGATTCGATCTCATGGATTAAAAAAAATAGATACATGACTCAGCACTTTAGAGCTTTAAGGGTACGGTAATGTTAGCCTAGCTATAAATGACTGCATTCAAATTATAATTTCCTTCCGAACATCGAATGGGATGTACATGTCTTATTTTTTTTTACAATTTGCTTTAGGTCGCACCGACACAGTTAGGTCTACTGGCGACAATGTGATGGGGAGGGATTAGGAGTGGAAAAGAAACTAATCATAATAATAATAATAATAATAATAATAATAATAATGTTATTTGCTTTACGTCCAACTTACTTTTACGGTCTTCGGAGACGCCGAGGTGCCGGAATTTAGTCCCAGTTCAATATTGTTGACTCTTGCTTTAGGGATGCATATTTCTAGAGGATCATTGCCCTGGGTACAATTAGAGATGAATATGGAAATAATCATATAGTTATAGGGAATGTGCCTCACGCTGCTTCTGTTCTCATCCACCATTTTCAGTTCATGCATAACTGTTCTTTTTACATGCCAGTAAATTTACCGACACGAGGCTGTCGTATTTGACCACCTTCAAATACCACCGGACAGAACCAGGATCGAACCTGCCAAGTTGGGGTTAGAAGGCCAGTGCCTTAACCGTCTGAGCCACTCATCCTGGCTGGGGCAGAAACGGCCGTGGCCTTTTAAGTATGGTTCAGCCTGGTGCGAAAATGGAATACCAGGGAAAACCATCTTCACTGCTGCCGACAGTGGGATTCGAACCCACTATCTCCTGAATACTGGATACTGACCGCACTCAAGCGACTGCATCTATCGAGCTCGGTATATAGGGAAATGGAGAAAATCATTGCCATAGTGAATATCTTAGTATCTTCAACTATATAAATTTCCATTTAGTGACGAAAGGAATAAGCATTTTCACTCCTTTTAATCTTTCCGATATAACACTATTAAGTTAAAAACTGTACTTCTAAGTTGAGTCACTGAGCAGTGTACAAGTAACTCACTGGGAAGTACCGTAATCTATACCTGTGGGTAACTAGAATAAAATATACTCAAGACATAAATGTTAAAACTTCTACTAATGTTGCTTTAAAGGAGTCCTCTGGAAACTTTATATGTCGCTGCCCCACCACCACCCCCTCCAGGGCATAATTTGTTGCATCCTCTTCCTTCCTACATTCCTTCCTTCGCACTATTCGTTATAGCCTATTGCACAAATCTCTTGCTCACGATAACTTCTGTTAATAATAATTAGCAAAGTATGACAATTCAAACTTCTAAGGATGCCCTTGGTGATTTCCTACGAACTGTAACATGCTTTTCAAGAAATATGACAATTAGCTTCAAGAGTTGCCTGTGTGTGTCTTTATTGACGAGACGTAGTGTTTACAGTGCACTTTGTCTTCTGGTGTGGGTTAGAATAAATTTGTTACTTTCATTGACCTCTCTCTGTCTAATCCTTTTCTTTGACGACATGAAGGTGACTGAAGTATGAGCGATGCTAGTAATACCATTCCTTATACAGCCAGTCCGTGTTATAAATGTCGCTCATAGGGTCGGCTGATGTTTGCATTTCAGTGGGCTTAGCATACTGATATGTAATTGCAACATCTGGCTCAGTGAGGAATATAACCGGAAACTACTTCACGCCTCTTTTCCCTAGTATGCCTGTTTAGTGATGCCTAGGTTATCTATAACAGCTGTTGGCGGAACTGTTGAGGATCAAACAGAACTTCGGGCTGAATACCCAACATACATACATACATACATACATACATACATACATACATACATACATACATACATACATACATACATACATACATACATACATACAGTACATACATACATACATACATACATACATACATACATACATACATACATACATACATACATACATACATACATACATACATACATACATACATACATACATACATACATACAGTTGGTTGTGACATTTAAAAACGCCGATAGCTTTACTCATGTGCTCCGAGTGCTTTGTCTGGAAATGCCTTTACGTTTCACAGGATTCAAACTGATTTTCTAAAGTGTACAAAATATGAACACACGGAGTTTGTTCCTGGTTATCCACAACAGTGTTATTGAAACCTAGTTTTAGATAATTATCTTGATATTTTGCGCACTTTATTTTTGTCGAGTTTTTAGCCTTAACGGCGTGAGGTGAAGCACATGTGGAAAGTTAACAAATGACTAAATTCGCATCCTATTCCTCATTAGGTATTTTCCTGGAGGAACAAGCACTCGACGAATCATCTTCACGAGATCACATTTCACCACTGTGAATCAGCCACATTTTCATGATTATGACGTTACATTTATCACAAGGAAAGGTTAACTAGCCCTACACAGAATACGCACACATCCATTTGCTCAGCGCAGTTTACTATTCATTCATAATCGTTACAGCGACGGACAACTAGTTTCCGGCTGAGAAACAAGATCCTATTATCGTAGCGTAGCGAGGTAGACGCGGTAACATTGTCAAGTGGCGTATTGTCATTAAGCTACAATGGGTGGAAGTTAGCACCACGGGTGGTAGGTTCGGCTCTGAAAGGGCGCTGGGGTAATTGCTGCGGTCAAAGACGTGTGACAGCACGTAATATCCGAAGTCGTGCTGGCAGAGTCTAATGGTACCTGGATATTCTAAATAAGGGAGTGTATTTTCTTGAAAGGTTTATATAGGAGTGGAAGAGATTCTTATGTTGCTGTACTGAGATTCTGAGACGACAGTAATTTTTCAAACATGAGACGAAACTTATATCGTCATATGAATTTCCGATTTCCGACGTGCCCCTCTAAGTGGGCCCAACCCCACTTTGCTGACCATTGCTCTAGAATATGCCAAGAGGCACAGGTATAAGTCAGTTTAAAACTAAGTGACCTTTGTTATACACATTAGTATTTGTGTGCCGGAATTGATTCAAACCGATACGAATTTTAATGAAAATACCGAAATATGGAGGCAATTTTAATGACCGTGCGGGCATTCGTTTGGAGTTGATTGATGGCTAAACGGTAAGTCGTATAACAAAATAGACAGCGCAATCGCAGCTCAATTTGGAGAGATCTAAAACTTTGATCTTATGACAGTTTGTCGTATCTTGGTCCCTTACTTGTTAGATAAAGCTGTATTTCTCGATTATAAATTAAAATCTCCCCATTTCGGTTCTGCCCGGTATTAGGAAAAAGGGGCCTGTCTTTATAATGAAAATTCTCCATCTCGATTTAGAATGGCAGTAGGAAACGTGGCTGGCCATTATCGTCAAAACGTCCCAACACGAACCTTACATTGCTATTTGCTTTACGTCGCACAGACACAGATAGGTCTTATGGCGACGATGGGGCAGGAAAGACCTAGGAATTGGAAGGAAGCGGCCGTAGCCTTAATTAAGGTACAGCCCCAGCATTTGCCTGGTGTGGAAATGGGAAACGACGGAAAACCATCTTCAGGGCTGCCGACAGTGGGGTTCGAACCCACTATCTCCCGGATGCAAGCTCACAGCTGCGCGTCCCTAACTGCGCGGCCAACTCGCCCGGTACCTTATATTGGAATGAAATAATGGGGTCCCCGTGGTTTCTTTTCGGATAACGCTAAGCGACATGCAATTTAATATAATCTTACGCAGAAATCCGTATACAATATAGAATACCGAAATGAAGCACGGGTACATTTGCTAGTTTACATTAAAATAACTCATTTCTATGTCAGATTATTTAACAGAAAATTCCTTAATAACACTAATTGTTTTGAAATTCTTCTTCTACTCGATCACTTGCGCAACTTAAATACACAGTTAAAAATGAGGGGAATATGTGTTGTAACTTCTAGTACGTCAACGTTAATTTGGTAGATGGGGTAGATGAGACCTTAGCTACTCAGGGTATGTCAATTCTAAGTTATATTCCATCTGTAGGTGTAGCCACTGTCAGGTGACCCCTCAAAACAAAGTGTATAGCGGTGCGTCCATGTGTCGTTGTGAGGTACACAGACTACTGCGTCCATTTAATCACATTGTACGTAAACTAGCACATCCCATAAGACATCATAACGAGGTTCAAGTCACAAGGGCCGTCACTTTGATCCAGGGAGGATGGATTTTTCGTTCTGTTGCTGTGGATCTCAATGTCTCTCCGTCAGTTATTCAACACTTGTGTAATCGCTATAATGAGACAGACCAGGTCACAAGGAGGGTTGGAGAAGGTCGTAGACGCATGACAACCCCACAGGGTGACTGATATCTGACCGTCTGTGAGTTACGACGTCGTTCGGCGAGACTTCAACTCACACCACTTGAATTGGGGAAGTTCTCCTACTGACTCACATGGAATACAACTCATGGGTTTATTTGAAGAAGAATACTTAGTGCTAATGAATGATCGTTCCCCTACCCGAATTTCCTGATCTAATCAAGCTCCTTTGGCAGTAGATGTTACTTTTGTATCTCCTTCAATTGCACTCCACTTCTCCCGGCAGGTTCTACAGGACACTCTAGGATCTGACCACGTTCCAATAACTTTCCAATATTATTAACATCGACCAATTCATCAACCATTCCTCATACCAACTAGCCAACATATCGTTGGAAAATTCGACAAGCTGACTGGGCAAGTTACAAGGAGGCAATAGATCTCATCCTGGAAGAATATCACGAAACGAATGACATTGTCAGACACTACGAAACTTTTTGTGACTCCAATAATCGAGCAGCCTGCCTGACAATTCCACAAAACAGAGCATGTGCATACAGCAAACGACCTCCAAGTCCCTGGTGGGATAACGAATGTCAAGCTGTGCTGCATGACAGGTGTGCAGCACTCCATCTGTATAACCAGGACGCTTCCGAAGCTAACCTCCTCACCGTAAGACAAACTCAAGCGAAATCAAAACGCTCTTTCAAGCTTAAAAAGCGAGAGGGTTGGCGCCAATATTGCAATTTTCTCAACTCATCTATCTCTCCTGCTACGATGTGGTGGAATATTCGTCGTTTCCGAAACTCACAGAACTGCCCTCAGTTTACATCTGCACGTACGATACCAATACAAAAGGATATCCTCAAGCAAATGGCACCTAAGTCAGCTCATATAGGTTATTTACCACGCGATGGCCATTAATAGAACTTACAGCTACTACATTGTCCATTTGAACTTCAAGAACTTATTAAGGCCTTAAAGACGAGCAATAACGCTTCTCCAGGCCCAGATAACATCGATTACCCAATGTTATTGAACATGTCCAGTGCTGGACATAATAGACTACTTAAGATGATGAACAGGATCTGTTTCCAAAGAGTGCATTATCCGTCATATAAACGTATTCATCTGGTACCATTATTGAAGAATGGGAAGAAACCACGACTATCTCCGTCATATTGTTCACTGTCCTTTATATCCTGCTTGTACAAGACTATGGAAACGATGATTAAGCATCGATTAGAATGGTTGGTAGAATTTCACAAGCTGCTACCACCTCCAGAAATGAGTTTTCGACGTGGGAAATATACAATAGGTACACTTGTACATCTAATTACAGACATCCAACTTCGTCTGAGCAATATCAATTAAGCTGATCTGTCTTCAGCGTATGATAGCATGCTTATTCCCGTGTTAGAAGACAAATTACGCTTCCTACATCTCCCAGAGGACTTTATTGGGAACTTTAGTTGCCTTCTACATGAATGATATCTCATCCGTTTCACAATGGCATGGCAATCGGTCCTCGAATTACATTCCAAGGTCTTCCACAAGGCTCTAACTCGGCTCCGTTGCTTTTTAACATTTACACAGCAGACTTCAAATCTATATTTTCTCCTGAGATACAAGTTCTTCAGTATGCTGATGATATTTGCATTTATACATAACAATAACGTACAACGGGTGATTGTTTGGTAAGCCCTGACAATATATTTTGAATAATTTATACGTACATGTTTCGGGAGCCTTAACTCCCTTCGTCAGCGTATTTACATCAAAATCTACCTTACCTAAGTTTCAAGACATAACATTTTATCACATTAACATTCAGCATTGTCCTTTCTAACCTCTACTCTAGATACTATATGTACACTTTGCATTTTTGTATAATAATGCCTGTTGTACCCGACACGTAAGGCATGGAACATTTTAATAACACTCTTGAATCGTCCATTCATTCGTCCAGAAAGAATTCTCCCAGAGAACTTTATTGGGAACTTTAGTTGCCTTCTACAGGATCATCTCCTTACGTTTCACAATGGCATGGCAATGGATCCCCGAATTACATTCCAAGTCTTCCACAAGGCTCTTCTGTTTATGGCTGGCCGGCAAGCGGATAGTGTTTCCTCCGATTTATCATTTTATTACTAGAGGAGCATTTGAAGAAACATAACGGGAGGGTTGTTCCGCTCTGATTCAAAAACTCCGGTCCTGCAACAATGGAGCAAATGTCATCTGCCCTGACGGCACATGCATGGTTAAAACAATTTTTTAAAATATATATTTCAAAGATGACCATATTCAGTGCAACAAAGAGTTATAACTTCCAAGGATATCACATTGGACGTAAGATAGTAGCTTCATAGTGTCAACACAATGCAAGCAGTGACAAGTAACATTTCATCAGTGGTCGACACAACCCGTGGATCCATCCAGGATGATTATACACGTGTATGAGTGCAAAGGACAGGAAGAATGAATGGACGATTCAAGAGTGTTATTAAAATGTTCCATGCCTTACGTGTCGGGTACAACAGACATTATTATACACAAATGCAAAATGTACATATAGTATCTAGAGTTGAGGTTAGAAAGGACAATGCTGAATGTTAATGTGATAAGATGTTATATCTTGAAACTTTGGTAAGGTGATTTTGATGTCAATACGCTGACGAAGGGAGTTAAGGCTCCCGAAACATGTACGTATAAATTATTCAAAATATATTGACAGGGCGGACCAAACAATCACCCGTTGTACGATTACGAGTCAAAAAGGACCAATTAAGGACCGATATGGTCAAGTTTGTCGATTTATACATAAGCTGAATCCTTGGACAAGTATCAAGAACAGATGACAGTTCTCATGAGGACATTCACTCCTGGGCTTCATAACTATGGTTTAAAGATATCTGCATGAAAATCAGCAGTTTCTATCTACATTCGACATTCGAGACCCCCACTGGAGACGCTTTATCTGGGTACTTACTTATTTCCCTACAAGGTGCTGGTGCCTTATCTAGGACTTCTCATTGATCATAATTTGACATGGTCTCCACATATTCATCACGTCCTCCGTAAATGTGATATTTCAGTCAATATCTAACGTGCCATTGGCGGCTCTTGGTGGGGCTGAGACCCGAAAATTGCGCTGCAACTTTACAGATCCTTGATTCGACCTCTGCTGGATTATGGAAGTGGATGTTTTGATACGGCCTCCAAAACATTGTTAACTAAACTAGACAAATGTGAGTATAAGACCCTTAGACTCTGCATTGGAGAAATCCAGTCTACTACAAGTGCTCTGCTAGCTGAAACACTTGAACCTCCTCTCCATCAACGTAGGAAGTATCTATCGGGGAAATGTATTTTCAAACTTTTTCAATACAGGAAGTCTCCATTCTTCATAAGATATCTAATCTGACTACCCTAGTACTGACTTCATGCTACTGGAGAAAGAATCGTCAGCCGATTTTAGTGGATGAATGTACCAATCTCAGTGGGTGCGGGCGTATTATAAGCACTAGAGATACCCAACCCAGTTTTAACTGTTCTTTTGAAACCACGAGTGAGAACCTGGATATACGACTAGAAACATCAATTGAGATATCTGTGAACTGCAAAGATGTCAGCCTGAAACTTTACCTGGCAGAATGGCCACACGAAAGACATATCTGCACAGATGGATCAATGGTCTGTAATACAGTGGTTAGTGCCTATATCGATATTCAGTCAGGCAGCTGTGGCAAATTCAAGCTACCTCCGACCCGGCCGAGCTTACAGCCATTTTAGAGGTCTTCGAGTAGCTGCAAATATTCCTGAGCGATTGATTGTGGTGCCGTCTGATTCCAGATCAGCACTGCAGAGTCTACAAACCATTAACTCACGGACAACATCCTTGATTCTCGTACACGAGATTAATGCAGTGGTACATCGACTTTAGAAACAAGGAAAAAAGTTTCATTTTTGTCGGTAAAAGCCCATGTACGGAGTCCCAGGCAATGAGCTAGCAGACAAAGCAGCACGATCAGCTGCCACTGAAGGCCAATGTACATAAACTATAGTTCCAGCATAGGATTACACCTCCTTGCTTCGTCGACGGCAATTGGCGGCGTGGAACAACGAGTGACATATCTCCCAACAATATGGAAAACACTATGCCAATCTCCATCCAAATATTTCGAACGTCCTTTGGCACCATTAGCGTCCCCATTCACGTCAGTTCATCAGAGCAATCGCAAGAATGAAGTTTCATCATGGCTGTTTCACTCAGCACCTGCACAAAATCCAAGTACTACGACCTACATTCTGTTTGTGTTCAGCTGATATTGTTGCCGATCTTAATCTTAAATTCTTTCGATGTACACACCGCTTTGTTCGCACTACTTGCCTACTACAAAATTTATTGGCATTGGGATACGAATTACCACCTATTCTTCCGTCAATTCTCCACAAAAGTGACTAATCTGCTTACTTTGAGTTATATGCAATTCTTTTTGACACTGGACTGCGAATCTAAGACCTTGACCTAGCATAAATCTTACTCTATCAGAACTACAACACTCCTTTCATCTTCTTATCCACGGCCTACTCAGGTGTACCACTGGGTGTCCTCATGGGCCTTTTGATGAGAAGACGAATCCATCTCTCCTGTATCCGAGCAACAAATAAAATGAATAATTAAAGACATAATTTCCTACAAATCCCTTCCATACATAATAATTCACTGCCTGAGTGGGCTTCGACCCGAATGCCAAAAAAAAACCTGCGAGTGAGCTGCAACAAGACCTCTGGAGGCTCACTGCAATCACGGTGTCTGACCAGACAGTAAGGAACAGGTTAAGAGAAGTTTCCTTATGATCCAGGCGTCCTGTTCGATTGTCCCGTTTAAAGCAGCAACTTCACGCAATACGCCTTCTGTTTGCCCGTACTCTCGTTAACTGTCAACTTCGCCAATGGAGACTTGTGGTGTTCACAGACGAGTGCAGATTTCCCCTGACACAGCGTCATGGAGTTCGACGTGTATGGAAAAGCCGTGGTGAGCAGTACATGTCAAATGTTGTCCAGGAAGGTGAAAGATTCGGACAAGGTTCTGTGATGATGTGGAGTGACATCAGTATTCATGGCCGTACAGATCTTGTCGTCGTCCGTGGCAATCTTTCCGCTGCGGGGTACATCGAGTAGATACTACTATAACTATGTTGGTAGCTGCATACGGTGTTGCCGCTGAATTCGTACTCATGCACGACAATTCCAGGGTTCATGTAGCGCGCATCACCAGGGCTGTCTTACGAGAAATGGGCATTAAAGAGAAGGAATGGGCAGCAGTGAGTCCCGACATTAATTCCATCGAGTATGTGTGGAATAGGCTTGACAGAAGTGTTCGCGGGCGTCCTGTTCCACCACAGACTCTCCAAGACCTCGAACAGGCTCTCATTGAAGAATGGCACCTGATGCCGCAACTTGACCTCCGTCGACTTATACGGAGCATGCCACGTAGGTGACAGCTGTAATAAATGCTCGTGGAGGACATACACCATACTGAAGCTCTCCAACTGCGATAAAAATCCATGCTGGAGGACTGTAATCACTTTGTTTTCGCCCCTATTTGGACACTTCCGTTTGTGTTATGAAAATGAACGTGAATCAATCGATGTCTTTTTGTATACTTCAACGGAAAAGAATAAATGTTTATTTTATAATATACCTGGGTGTGAGGTATTGTTTTGAGGAGCATCGCATACGTTCGAAAACATGTCCCGATTTTTTTGAGCTGTGTATTACAACAATCTCCGCCCATTTTCCCATACTGCCGGAACCTAGCATCAAAACCATCCGTCTGAATTTTACCTAGTGCCAATAATCTGAAATGTTGCGCAGTTAATTAGAACACAACTATTTCTAGTACACAAATACAGTGACAGTCGAAGATAACTGAGTGTCTGATGTGAGCTTACCGTTTCATTCCCTCGACATTTCACCCTCTCCTGGATCTACATTTATGTCGACAGACGTAAGTAATTATCAGTGAGACTGTCCTCTTGAAGTACGGTATGGGATGAATATAAATTAACTTACACCATTTTATTACAGCTTCTAGAAACAAATAGAACGGACAACATTGTGTTCCTGCAGTTATACGCCCTAGCTGACACTGTTTGAAAGCAGACACTTTCTGTAATCAAAAACCCTGTCACAAAAGTTTCTTTCTTCCTTTCCAAAGAAGTCGGGAACAACACCGTTTAATATAAAGCAGTCACTAATTTAGATAATGTTGTTAACTTTGTTACAGTTTTTTTTTCAAATCGGACACACTAGCATTATGATTCTTAAAATCTGGTGGAAAATGTCTGTTTATAATCAGTCTGATTAAACAAGTTATTTCTAATAGATTTAAACAATTTGTACTGATTGAATGGGGACAAAACTATTGTGAGTTCTTCTAGAAGGATTAACAAACTAATAAGATAAAGTTCCACCTCATACATTCGTGATCAAGTATCTATTAGTGCGGTTCTTATCTGTAATAATTATAATGACTTAATATCTCAACTCGGTCAAAATATTCAAGACCTGTAATATAAGTTCACATAGCATATCTTGTTAAACCTTCACAAGGATATAAACCTATAACCTCCTTGATATATGCTATTAAGGAAGACACTATAAATTTGAATATAGTTGTTGCTAAATTTAATGAATTTGCATTGGAGTGTTTTACAGATAAACATAAATTTCATCCAAAAGTAGATAACAATATTATTCCTGTTCACTCAATGCAGATAGTATCTAGTTATTGTTGGAAGCCACATCCTCTAAATCAGGAATACGTTCTTTAATTTCTTTCAGCCTTCGTTCGGGATCGTCTCTTTCTTGAGGCAAACCTTTCGGTAGATATGCCGGCAATCTATGACAATTCGTGGTTGCGGCTTCATTAGCTGATTTTAACCGATCCCTTTTCATAGTTATCACAAGAAAATCAGACGTGTCACCGAATCTTCCCGCACTGTATATACCTTATGGTTCACCCACTTCTTGCGATTAAGTTTTATACAACCCACCGCGTTATAAAATTCTGAAATACATCGATCGCTCTTGCCAAACCTGCGTAGTAAAGCGAGATGTGCGGTTAAAATCTAGAAAATAGCAGGAATCATGATAGCTACTGTTAGTTAATTATGAGTACCTCGAATGAAACATTAAAACTGGCACAGATACGAACAAGAGGTACCCTACCGGAGTAGGTTCACACACAGACCAGGAACAGGCTGGGAACTCCAAGCTACATGTTAAGCCTCGCAATAGCTCACTTGGCAGGGGCACAGTTGGACTCCTGAAGGTATATTTTCAATTTGCTTTATGTCACACCGACACAAATAGGTCTTGTTTACAAGTTGTTTTACGTCGAACTGACACAGAGATGTCTTATGGTGACGATGGGACAGGAAAGAGCTAGGAATAGAAAGGAAGCGGCCGGGGCCTTAATTAAGGTACAGTTCCAGAATTTGCCTGGTGTGAAAATGGGAAACCATTGAAAACAATCTTCAGGGTTGCCGACAATGGGGTTCAAACCTACTATCTCCCGAGTACTGGATCCTGGCCGCACTTAAGCGACTGCAGCTGTCAAGCTCGGTGCCAAATAGGTGTTATGGCGATGATGGGATAGGAAAGATCTAGGAGTGGGAGGGAAGCGTCCCTGGTCTTAATTAAGGTACACCCCGAGCATTTGCCTGGTGAGAAAATGGAAACCACGGAAAGCCAACTTCGCATCTGCCGACAGTGGGGTTCGAACCCACAGTCTCCCGGGTACAAGCTCAGAGCTGTACCACCCTAACCGCACGGCTAACTCGCCCGGTAGATCTGAACGTGAACAGTCAGTGCTAGAGGGTTAGGAGCTTCGAATCCCACGCACGTTTTTACCTTTTTCTTACAGCTAGTTGCCTGGGATGCGGGAAGTTTGCAGAATAGTTTCCACGGACTGGTTAATATAGTATTTTATATGGTAAACAGGTATAGTAATATCGCATAGGTATATTGTTCGATAATATATGCATACGCAGTAAGATGTTATGTCGTGATATTTTTTAAATAATCTTAAACGGGTGGTTCCATTATTCGGTGTTGTCGTTCATGAATAGTCTGTCAGTAATGACGGTGGTTTATTATTTAATCGTATGGTGATTTTATACAATATACATACACAAGGCAGAATCACACTTTAAAGTCCATCCTTCTGAGCCATTAAGACAAACCAGGTGTGAGAGGAACAAATCATCAAGAGTTCGAGGGTACGAACGAGGAGGACATCGTTGGACCAGGTGTTCAATCGTCTGTTCTTCCAGGTTACAATCACACATCGGTGAAATGATCCAACCCCACTTATACCTGAAATAATTGCAACAACCTTGTCCAGTCCTTAACCTGTTGGTACGGCACCAGAGGTTCCTCGGTAGATCAAATCCGCTTGGCTTCTTTGTGGGATCAAGATGGTGGGCACTTGTTCCCAATGTTTTTGTTGACCACTCATGCTTCCAGCTTTCAGTTAGGTCAAACCCATCCGCAATGAGTTAGTGACACTTGCTGGTCTTCTTGATTGAAGTCGCTGCTGTGACGGATGGCAGAATTCCTGTGCAGTGGCAAAGAGGGTGATGCAAAGATTTTCTTAGCTTCCCTTAGTAGAGCTTGCTTCCGTCTTAAGTGACTCAGCACAGGTAAACCGTGACATGGAGTTGATTTGATGGTACCAGTATCATAATTGCAACAACCATGTCCAGTCCTTAACCTGTTGATACGGCACCAGAGGTTCCTCGGTAGGTCAAAACTGTTTGGCTTCTTTGTGCGATCAAGATGGTGGGCACTTGTTCCCAATGTTTTGTTGACATCTCATGCTTCCAGCTTTCAGTTAGGTATCATTCAATTTTGTGTCTACCTTCTTCACTAGTACACTTTCCGACTAGACAGGAGTACAGTACTCAGCAGCCGAGTAGACAAGACTAATGCCAGTTAAACGTAGACAATCAGCAGAGGCTCCCCAGGAGGTACCACAGAGCTTATGCAGTATGTTGTTTCTTGCGGCGACTTTATGAGAAAGCTTAGTGATGTGCTCTTTGTAGCTCAGGGTTCTATCTAAAGTGATTCTAAGATATTTTGCGAAAGCGTTGTACCTCAGCTTTCTTGGTGATTGCAGGAATATGGAGAATCAGTCGCGTGTTTACTACTATATGTACAAAGACATGGCGCTACCACTCCGTACGCCAAATTTTCAAAGATTTTCATATACAAGTCTCTAGGTGTCACACAGTATATGTAATTGACTGAGTTTTTCTTCAGTCTGTCGGTTGGTTTCCCGTGCTGACTGCTAACTAGCTGTTACACTTCCGTCAGAAATAAATCATTTTATCCATATTGCTGACTTGGTTATCAAAACTTACCTCATTACCTTCGATCGATCCAGTTTCAAATTCTCATCAAATTAATTTGGTGTACAACCTGACTAATAAGTATGATAGAAAACCTGTTTGGAGAAGAATTTAGTGTTTCCTTTAGAGCAGTCGTAATATATGCCATTTCATTAATATACTGTATTACACAGTGCCAAACGTATATGATAACAGGACAGTAAGACTGCAGACTTATCCAAGTAAGTGATATTGTAAATTACCTTGAAATTACATTTAAACACGTTCACTAACCTGATTTATAATGTAAGGGCATTCGGACATTCGTTCCATACCTACATATTTTTAATTATGAATGTCGTACTCCACATACCTGTATTGATTCTATGCAAGTACTGGAAGGGAAGATACCTACCCTGTCTATTGTGGTATGGTTGTTATTATTTTGACGACAATGGTGTTTAGAGTAATAGCTGAAAGTCAGCCAGTGTATATTTCTTCTAAATTCACCTTTTTATCATCACTTCACAACTTAAATACACGTTCTAGATCCACTCTTTCTATTCCAGTGCACTGCACAAATAAAATTAATAGGTCGTTCGTAGGAACCGGCGCCAGATTATGGAATTCCCTGCCAGCTCAGGTCAGAGTAACTAGCTCTTTACAAAGATTTAAGGTCACCTGCCGAGACTACCTGCTGAGGGCAGCTGACTGAATGGTTGAAGTATGAATGTGTGCGCACCGGAGGATTAGTCATTATTAAGAGTTTTTAATATTAATTCGTTTTAGTAATAACTTAATAATGTATTGAAGTTTATTCTCCATTTTTGTAGTTTTAACAATTTTAAATATCTCAGTATTTTATGTAAGATTTTGATTATTATGTGGTTAAGTGGAAAAGAGGGCCTCGAGCCCTAACTTCAGCACTGCAAAAAAGGCATAAATAAATACATAAATAAATAAATAAATAAATAAATAAATAAATAAATAAATAAATAAATAAATAAATAAATCAATAAATAAATAAATAAATAAATAAATAAATAAATAAAATGAGTTTGACAACACGACACGCACGGATTCTACCACGGCCACACTGCTTCCCTATGAATTTTACACACGTTGAGAAAATGTTGATACGAAAATGAACCAGAGGCCGTCAGTGAAATATATGTACAATCTTACCACACCTGGGTTTTAATGGGACATATTTCATGATGTATTTTGTGTATTATACAAAAATACCTATAAAAAATGAACCAGGGGCATCGGGCCAAATTGCTTATATTCCATTCAGTCTCTGCAGAGTTCTTTAAACTGAAAATAATTCCGTAACTTCATTAAGGAACATTTTTACATATTAATACACAACCATTCAAATTCTAGATAAAGTAAATATTGGAACTGCATAATTGAAAGGAAAGATGCTGTGGGAAAAATCGAGGACTCAGATGAAAGAAATCATAGAAGCTAGGAAATCATTCCATTTTCTGCTAAGACGATCTACATGCTAGAAACTTTCTAAAAGGCACAGAAATTTTCTGGGCTCAATCAGTCCATGTGCATTTACCGTTTCAATATTAATAGTAAAGCCCACCTGCTATTCATGATCGTTAAGCGTCAAGTCCCTATGGTCTAGGCCTGACTTTGTGGTTTACCATCAGAATTTTCACCGTGGTGGTAAATAATTTCCAGTCACCAGATTGGATGCCAATATTCACATGGAGTGAGAGAATATCCATCGGATAGGGACGTAAATCCCCGAGAAGTCGCCTTGGTGTTATTCGACAGCAGTAGGCTATGTGCCGGCATCGGATTTCACCCTCTCCCTACCTCATCATCATCTCTCACCGAAACGCGTGGGTCGCCCATGGGTGTCAGCTCGAAATAGATTGAGAATAACAGAGAAGGCGAAATGGAATTTAGAATATTTACAGAAAGCTGTTGAGTCAGTGAATGACAGTTACCCCATTCAAAGTACGTCTAAAATGTTCTGTATCCCTAGATCAACACAATAAGACGAGTTCAAAAGCATTATGTTAGAATAACAAGCGTGAGGACATAAACGCTTTCTCGAACAAGGGAAATACATGAGAGACAGTTTGTTATTATTATCACGGATGTTTCATTACCTTTCCGTTATAAATTTACGTCCTCATGCATGTAAACTAGCAGAAGAAATGGCGATTGCTCACAACTAAAGAGCTGAATCGTCCAGACTTGTTTCGTGACTTTTTAAGCAGAAATCCCGTAGTTATTCTTCGAAAACCTAAAGTGACTAGTCTGAAGAGGATTTTATCCTTTAATAAAATTGTGGCACAATATTTTAATCAAACCTAGATAAAGTGATAGCAAACATTTCATATTATGGATCAAGAGCTTCCAATAAGCCAAAATATTGTTAATTAAAAAAACCACGAGCGCGCTATCTAAATTATCTGATGTGTAAATTAAATATCTGTGAAACATGGAGTGAACATTACGACCGTTTCAAAACAATCATATGGGCGGTGCAGTATAGCTTAGATAGTAAGAACGAACCGAACAAACAAACAAAAAAAAGAGTTCATCGAGTGACAGGTCCCTCTGAGAATGTTTTTTATACTGGTTTTACGTCACACCGACACAGATAGGTCTTATGGAGACGATGGGATAGAAGAAGCCTAGGAGTTAGAAGGAAGCAGCTGTCGCCTTAATTAAGGTACAGCCCCAGCATTTGCCTGGTGTGAAAATGGGAAACAACGGAAAACCATCTTCACGGCTGCCGATTGTGCGATTCGAACCCACGATCTGCCGGATGCAAACTCACAGCTGCGCGCCTCTAAGCGCACGGGCAACTCGGCCGGTTCTGAGAATGTCTTTAAAATATATATTTATATATATATGTTTTTAAATAATTATATATGGGGTGTTCCCAAAGATGTGGGATTTCATGGAGGGAACGGGACAACCGAAAAGTTCGTACTTGGGATTAATTTTGTAGTCAGGTATGCCGCTACGGACATTGCCGCTCTTCACGCGCGTGGAGAGCAAGGTTGTCATGAAATACGCGCAATGCCTGAGGATTCGAACATGTCCGACCCTGAAGGAGGTGGCGTATTCATAAGTTCACTCAGGTGCATGGTGGATATTTTGAGGACGTTTTATATTACAATGCATTATCCCCTCTGGTATACCAGCAATTCAATGTGGGATGTGCCAGGTAAGGCAATACATCGCCCGTAACTAGTAAACTATCGACCGTAGGAACTTTTTTATTTGCTTTGAGGTGTACTATGTACCCTCTGATTACTTCCCATATATTGGGAATTTTAATGGAATTAAGAACTTATTGGCTTCGTCCCTTCAAATATTAGGCCCATCAGATTGGTTTCGTCAATTATGTTTCCGTAGCTTTCATAGAGAAACGTAACATTAAATAAATATTAGTGAATAACTGTAGTCCGCCACTGTGGTGCAGAGCTGCCACCCCCCGGAGGTCCGAGTTCGATTTCCGGCTCTGTTACGAAATTTGAAAAGTGGTACGAGGGTTGGAACAGGGTCCACTCAGCCTCGGGGTGTCAACTGAGTAGAGGTGGGTTCGATTCCCACTTCAGCCATTCTGGAAGTGGTTTTCCGTGGTTTCCCACTTCTCCTAAAGGCAAATGCCGGGATGGTACCTAACGTAAGGCCACGGCCGCTTCTTTCCCTCTTCCTTGCCTATCCATTCCAATCTTCCCATCTCCCCGCTAGGTCCCTTTTCAGCATAGCTGGTGAGGCCACCTGGGCGAGGTATTGGTCATCCTCCCCAGATGTATTCCCCGACCCAGTTTCTGAAGCTCTAGGACACTGCCTTGAGGCGGTGGAGGTGGGATCCCTCGCTGAGTCTGAGGGAGAAACCTACCCTGGGGGGTAAGCAGATTAAGAAGAAGAAGAATAACTGTAACCAAACACATCATTCGTTGTCTGCTGTACAACATTTCATAATTATCTTCCATGACGTGATCAAAACATGCTCTAAGTAGCCCATAGAGCAAGCGGGGCGTGCAAGTTTCTATCTCCTCAGAGTCTATAATAACCAGGTATTAGTGAGGTGATAGTAATACGGCTGCTATTAAATAGGGTGGTACGAAATGAGAGAGAGTTATACTTGGCACTTCTCCGAACAAGTAGGCTACGTGCCAATATTTTTGTTTTATTCCCTTTGGCTTCCATTTGTGGCATCGTGTACGCTATCTTCTTCTATTATAAAAACTACTCTTTCTCTCAGAATAAGAGTATTTTTGTCTCATGATATGAGAGCGTTTGTAGAATTTATATGGTTCTGAGGAAATTTATAGTTTGAAACAGAGGAGGAAGCAAATTTTAATGGAGTTGAGAGAATTACACTTGAAATGCGTATGAATATACCGATGTTAGTTGAAACATGGCTGGGATTAGAGAGAGAGAGAGAGAGAGAGCGAGAGCAGTGTACGGAAGTATCACTTTGCAAAAGTAATGCATCTCTATAGAATGCTTGACATTTTAAATCTATATTTCTTTCTATTTCTTCCTTAATCCGTTTACCCTGCAGGGTTAGCTGTTCCCTCGGATTCCACGAACGATTCCACCTCTACTGTCTCAAGGACAGTGTCCTGGAAAGCGAGAATTTGGATCGAGGATACAACTGGAGAGGAGGACTAGCACCTCTCCCAGGGGACCTCGCCTGCTATGCTCAACAGGCTTTGTCGGGGGATAGGAAGATCGGAAGTAATAGAAAAAGGAAAGGGAAGGAAGTGGCCATGGCCTTAAGTTAGGTACCATCCAGGCATTTGCCTGGAGGAGAAGTGGGGAACCACGGAAAACCACTTCGAGGATGTCTGAGGTGGGAGTCGAACCGACTATACTCAGTTGACCTCCCGAGGCTGAGTGGACCTCATTCCAGCCCTCGTACAACTTGTCAAATTTTGTGGCATAGGGTGAATCGAACCCGGGCGGCTGGGGGTGGCAGCTAATCACACTAACCACTACACAACAAATGCGGATATTTTAAATATATACTATCAATAAAAGGTGGTGAATGTTTGTTTATTTGTTTCATTGTTTTTGTTTGTTCCGGATAAGCTCGAGAACTACCGGACAATTGACCTAAATTTAGCAAGGATATATCTTAAAATCCACTCGGAGGACACTTTTGATTTTGATTTATTTTACCGTTTCGAATTAGTAGGAGATTTCTTAAGGTTGTACACCAAATTTAGGCAATTTTTGCCCAATCATAACTAAAATAATGGGTAAACGGCTGGCCCAGTCGAAAAATGAAGTGCTCCATGTGGACTTTAAATTTTTCTATAATAAACGTAATAAGCATTTTCTTCGTAACTCTAACGGTATTCGAAAAAACTTCGGCTTTCTTGTGCTTTTGGCTGTGGTCACTAATAAATGGATTAATGGTACTTATTTCGCTCAGGGGTTGCCTTGCCGGTACACCCGGAAGGACGTGGGTTCAAATCACCGTCAGAAGTCAAAATATTTAAGAAACGAGATTTCTACATCCGGAAGTGAGCATGAGCCTGAGGTTCACCCAACCTACACCAAAAATGAGTACCAGGTTAATCCTCGGGAGCAAAGGCGGCCGAGCGTAGAACTAACCACTCTACGCCACCGAGTGCCGAGGTTACGGATAGTGAAACCTTTACCTTCAACCCCTCCAAGATCCTTCATGGCCGGTATGGACATGACTTTGATTTGCTTTTCACTCATTTTGGACGTAGGTATGGTTAACGTGAAGCAATTTTTGCCATGATTATGTAAAGATATGTCTCGTTGCTGACAGGCCAGCTGAAGAATGAGAACGCCATCCTGCGGAAAGCGTTTGGATGCTACAATTATATTGCTCAGAGTGGAATGTATGCTTAGCGCTGTTTTATTTATTCAACCATTTTCATCATCATCGTCATCACATTATATTTATATTCCATGATTTATATTCCAAATATTCTGTACGTTTAGGATTCAAACTTAATTGTTTAATTCACATTTAATTTTGAATATAATAATTATAATTTCGTGTGGCTATTTCTAGCCGGGTGCAGCCCTTGAGGGTGGGCGGCATCTGCCATGTGTAGGTAACTGCGTGTTATTGCGGTGGAGGATAGTGTTATGTGTGGTGTGTGAGTTGCAGGGATGTTGGGGACAGAAAAAACACCCAGCCCCCGGGCCACTGGAATTAACCGATGAAGGTTAAAATCCCCGACACGGCCGGGAATCGAACCCGGGACCCTCTGAAACGAAGGCCAGGACGCTGACCATTCAACCAACGAGTCTGGCATTTAATTTTGAATTATTAACTACCTTAATCCTTGCTTTTAAATACGTACGGCAAGTGGGTGCTTTAGCCAGTTACTTTAATAATAATAATAATAATAATAATAATAATAATAATAATAATAATAATAATATTAATAATAATAATAATAATAATAATGTCAGTTCGTTCGTGTTTGTTTGTTTGTTTGTTTGTTTGTTTGTTTGTTTGTTTGTTGGTTCGTTCGTTCGTTCGTTCGTTCGTTCGTTCGTTCGTTCGTTTGTTTGTTTGTTTGTTTGTTTGTTTGTTTGTTTGTTTGTTTGTTTGTTTGTTTGTTTGTTTGTTTGTTTGTTTGTTTGTTTGTTTGTTTGTTTGTTTGTTTGTTTGTTTGTTTGTTTGTTTGTTTGTTTGTTTGTTTGTTCGTTCGTTTGTTCGTTCGTTCGTTTGTTTGTTTGTTTGTTTGTTTGTTTGTTTGTTTCTTTGTTTGCTGTCCAACCCACGTCCCGTTTCTCTACGGGGTCGGGTATGACGTGAGATGAATCTCTCGTGGCATGTTTTTATGACCGTATGCCCTTCCTGGCGTCAAAATAATCAGAGGAGTTAATGAGATGTAATGCATGACGTGTTATATGATAGTAGGAAGGGAAAGGGTGAAACCCGATGCCGGCACCACGTAGCTTACTACTGTTGAATAGAACTAAGGTTTGTGCTCAAGTGTTAACTTCCCCATCCGACGGACGGAACACCATCAACAGCGTCATATGCCCCCACTCCATATGAGCACACTGGAGAGGTTTGAGTTTAATGCTGGCTTTTGGCACGCAATCTTTTGATTAGAAATTGTATACCACCACTTCCACTGCCCTGCAGGCCGACATTCTGAATATCAAAATTATTATTTCATAACTGCTAACTTTATGAGTGTAATGTTAGGTGTTTGCCTCAGGTACATACAGTTAAATTAAGTCATTTTATATTGTGACATTTATTTTATCTCTTCGTAACCATGCATTGCCTCCCATCTACGTAATATTAAGCAATATTTTACATTTACTTTCATTACTATGCAGGTTCCTTACTATTATGCTTTGTATTCATTTTCATTGTTGGGCATTCATCTTCTATGTTTATGACATGTTATTCCTGTTATTAATAAGCTTCCCCCTTATTATTAAGCGTCCCTCTACTTTGTTCTTATTTGAACAATTCTTCCATTAGTTTTAAAATTACGTGTTAATTAAAAGACGCCACCCAACACCTAAACATGCAACCGGCAAAGACATTTGTAATAGTTAATAAATAATACCCTACTAAATAAATAAATAAATAAATAAATAAATAAATAAATAAATAAATAAATAAATGAATAAATACGTATAAAATCAACACTCGCCATATTCCATTAAGGAAGTTCTTTTATTGCATCGTTCTTAATCAGTGAACTAGAATAATAAAATAATAATAATAATAATAATAATAATAATAATAATAATAATAATAATAATAATAATAATATGTCATTTAGACTGCCTACGAGCCAATTTCAAGGTTAAATTTTTCACTACTTGCTTACAGACAAAGGAGGTGTCATTTTGGGTGGTCTATGACTGAGTTAAAATTCAATTTTTGGGTAATTACGAAATATTTCACCGGAGATCATTCAAGTTTGGTCGCACGATCCAGATACACGACGGTCGGCAGACTACCATTAATTGTACACAGGAAGTCAATAAATTAAGAGTTTCCACTCTTTGGAAGAGACGTAGTGCTCTTCCTCTCCCCCATAGTGTTACTTCGCGGCGGCTTAGGAGATCGAAATCAAAGGAAGTGACATATCTTACGTAATAGTAACAATGATATCGATGGATTCCCTAAAATCCGTATACTGTTCGCTATGCCTAAACTTTATTCCACCGCTTTACCTGCTCAACGTCTATACACCTACAAAAACATGTCACTTGCCGTCTAACAGTCACGCATAGTGAACGCAATGTCTCTGTCCCGTTTCACTTCGGAATTAGTAGGAAACGAGTTAATTTCATGGAAAATTAATTGTTTCATTAAAGCCTGCTATGTTTGCATTCGCTCTGTAAGCATCGGAAGCAAACCGAGACGTTTGTTTGTGTCGTTATGATATGTTGTTCAACAGGAGTGCTACCTACAGGAGGCGGGGGGGGGTCGTTCAAATGGCGCTTTGGTGATATAGAAGTAAATTGTTTTCATTGCGATCTGCTTTAAAACTGAACGAGCACCCGTTGGAAATTATTACTTACTGTACTCTTCTGCGGTGAGCTTGAAATTCCGAATGACGTTCTTATACTGATAAAGATAGCTGGCAATGAATTCATCGGTAGAAAAATTAATTAAAACAAAGATAAACATGGATGACCTTAGAAATTCTAGAGCTCATTGAAGAAAGGAACAGATCAAGGACAATACAATTTGAACAATATAATTTAAAAACTTGTTAAAAATTAAATGCCGACTAGACAAACACATCTGGATGAAAGAAGTAAGCGGATAAGTCGAAAATGATTTGAAGAAGGGGTAATCTGATAAAGCTTACTTTAAGATGAAATCCCGGGGCTACAAGAAAAGAGCTAAAATCAATGTGGTAGACTATAAAGATGGAAAAATTGCTCTTTCAATTCGTAAATATAAGTGACTGATGGAAAGAATACCTTCACGTTTTGATAGAGAGAATATTCTCAATACTGAAAAATATTTGGAGGATGTAGAATCACTACACTACATGAGAGACCTATGCAGTACTCCCTGAACTAAAACAGATCAAAGCCATTGGTGTGGATGCCATTCCAACATAACTCTTGAAATTCTATGATTATACCATGAAAAACGGTTTGTTTGAAGTGATCAATGAATGGTACGAACAAGGAACCTTATCACCTGATTTATTAAAATAGAACAATTACCCTGCACAGAAAAGTAAATGCATGTGATTGCTCGAATTATAGAACATTATCGATCATTTATCATGTTTCCAAGATTTTAATAATAATAATAATAATAATAATAATAATAATAATAATAATAATAATAATAATAATAATAATGTTATTTTCTTTACGTCCCACTACTGACTTTTACGGTTTTCGGAGATGCCTAGGTGCCGGAATTTATTCCCGCAGGAGTCCTTTTACGTGCCAGTAAATCTACCGACACGAAGCTGTCGTATTTGAGCACTTTCAAATACCACCGGACTCAGCCAGGATCGAACCTGCCAAGTTTGGATCAGAAGGCCAGTATCTGAACCGTCTGAGCCACTCAGCTCGGCTCCAAGATTTTACTTATCATCGTTAAAGACAGAATTCGAAGGATAACAATCAATATGGCTTTAGAATAAAAAAGGTAACTAGGATGGCTATATTAGCATTACGTCAAATTTTGGAAAGGAGGTTGGAAGTCAACGGAGAAGCTAATGTAACATTTATTGAAATTGTTAAAAAACGTTCGATAATGTTGAGTGGAACTTGCTTTTTTAAGTAATGGGGAGTGTGGGAATTTACCAGAATTCTGAATTCTGAATCTATATAAATCTATATAAAATCTATGCAAAGTAATAATGGTACTACAAGGGAAGCAAAAATTGGAAGAGGAGTGCGACAAGGCCGTCCACTGTCACCATATCTCTTCAACCTGTTCATAGGAAATACAGTTCGAGAAATGAAAGAGCATACTAAAGTGGTGAATTTTAATGGTTTCAGGGTGCGCAGTATACACATCACATATGATATTGCTATCTTAGCTAATTCTGAAACGGATACGAGTAAGTTGCTAAGAACATTCAACAAATCATTAGAAAATGTTTAACTAAAAGTAAATACACTGGTGAAAAATTAAATCTCAACACCATGAAGACATTAGATTATAGGAATGAAATTTTCGTTAAATAATTATCTAGTAACATATTAATTTGATTAATATTTCCAGGTCACAGGTTCAACATGCGCCAGAAGACTTTTAATGCAATCATGCAAACGTTCATGCATTGTGCCGTACAGGTGACGTATATCCTTTTGTGGGATGGAGTTCAACACCTGTTGCACCTGGATAGTCAAATTAGAAACGGTTAATGCTGGTATTGAATAACGCCTAATTTGCCATTCCATAATATCCCATACGTGTTCAATGGCCGAAACGTCTGGTGATCTCGCAGGCGTAGGCAAGACATTCACACTCTGTAGAGGACATTGTGCGACAACAGCGGTATAAGGACGAGCGTTATCCTGCTGGAAATCGCCCCCTTTTGTACTTCGAATCAATTGCAGCACAATCTGTTCAATCACCATTCTGACGTACAAATCCGCTGTCAATGTTCTTAGGATAACGACGAGTATGCTCCAGCTGTCAAAGGAAATCGCTTCCCAGACCATAACTTCTGGTGTAGGTCCACTGTGTCGACACCGCAGGCAGGTTGGTTCAAAGCGATCACCTACCAGAAACGGCTCTCATCTAAGAACACAACAGATCTTCACTCCGTCCTCCAGTGAGCTCTAGTCTGACACCACTGAAGTTACAGTTGGACGTGATTCAGAGTTAGTGGCATGAACACTTCAGGACATCTAGCTCGCGGCTCTCCTTCAATTAATCGATTCATTACGATTCGCTGTGTCACTCTGGTGATATTTGAAGCTTTAATGGCTGTTGCAGATGCAGTACGATCCACCACAGGCATGCGGCAAATACGGCGGTCTTTCTTCTTCGTAGTGGCCAGTGTGCGGTCGGACATTGGTCTTCTCGAGATAGGGCCTTCACGTGACCATTGTTGTTAGCACCGATGTACTGTCGATCAATCTCTCCAAGTCTTTCCACAATAATGAGGGAAGAACGTCCACCATCTCGTAGCCCTATTACACGGCCGCCTTCAAACTCAGTAGGCTGCTGATTGTGCATTTTTGTCTTCTTAACGATATGTTTGGCTCACACCTACCTCACAACGTCGACACTTTGATGACTAACGCTCACGAAGTATACAGAGCGTATTTAAAACAAAACTTCCTTTACAAGGCCAGAGTAGCCCTACTATCACCGCTCTTCGTTGACTAGCGCGCAAATTTGCATAGTCGTCGTCTTTCGGATGTGCAAACACGCCTCTCGCATTTTGTTTATCTAGCACAACTCCTTCTTGGTGTTGGGATTTCATTTTCCGCCAGTGTATAACGATAACAAAATTCATGATAGTGGACAAAATGTAACGTACAGGTAGAAAAAATTAAAATTAAATAACACACCGATAGAACAAGTCACAGAATTCTCCTGTTTGTGTAGTGTAATTACCTGTGATAACAATTCCCTTTCGGAGAACAAGAAAAGAATAGTGGTAGCAAAGCAAGCCGTCCGAAATAAGAAAAACTTATTGCTAAACAACCACCTCAGTTTGGAGACAATAGTTTCTCAAGACCTTTGTTTGCAGTATACTACTCTATGGATGTGAAAATTTGACATCAGGGAAACAAGGAAAAACAGAACTTGAGGCTGCAAACATGTGGTTTTGGAGAAAAATTACAAAAACAAGTTGGATAGATATAAAACAAATGACCATGTTTAAAAGCAACGCAATGTAGGATCGATGTTTATGAAATACGATAAGGAAGAGGAAAGCAAAGTTCCTGGGACACGTTATTGAGGTAGGACTCTCTTCTCTAAACCATCATCGAAGGTAAAGTACTGGGAAAGGGATCCAGGGGCGACCAAAAACTTCATACATCAGGAACTACGTCGCTGAACTGGCATGTGGTTCATATAGCTACATGTTGAGGCTAGTAGAAGGTCGTGAGGAGTGGCTACAGCGACAAGGCACATGTTTCCGATAAGTCGGAAGAATTTCTACCATTCTTCTTCGTATTCATTTACATTTGTCTCACATACCAGTGGGGTTAGCTTTCTTGGCTCTTTGCCGCAATTTCACACGATTGTTTGTCATGCCATGTTAAGATCTTCATGTATGGTGTCAATTCAACGCTGTCTTGGTCGCCCTGCTGGCCTCTTCCCATCAATTTAGTGGTACTGTTTGAGGGTAAAATATCACGCAATCTCACTTGATGAGGTATTAGTGAATTAAATACATTTTGTTCACAATTTACATATTTGAATTGTAGTTTTTGAATGAGCCTTCAATATTATTCACTTATAGTGACGTGTCCAATAAGTTTGCCGATTCCTGTATAGGATAAAGGAACATTACAGGTAACGAGCAAATGAAGTATAAGGGTGGGATGAAGGAGGGGCACATTATTTATATAATTTATTTAGTGGACATTATTTCACAATGGTACAAATCATTAAAAGAATCAAACTGAGAAATTCGTGCAAAGTTACAAGGCAAGAGCAAGATTGATTACAACATATATATTATATATTTACCTCCCTTGATCATCACACAAATACTAATCGTAAATTTTCGTATACATCTTCTCGTTTCCCGGCAGCAATCAGAATGAAATATTCTTAAATACGGAATAATTCGTTTGAGTTACATCTCCTATGGTTGAATTTTGTGGTTAATAAGTCTTGCATGATGGACCTAAATTGCAGCTCTTCCGTTTCAGTCTGCATACTGACATCCCAAGCCTGCTGCATATTCATTTCGTTACATCCCTCGTTACCATCAACGTGAAACATTGGGCACAACTCATCCCACGATAATAATACATATTATGGCAGAGCATTCCACACTACAACGGTGAAATTACGAGTGCAATTCTAGAAATTATCATATACTGTCCTCGTAGTTCTCTTCTATACCCTATGGCTAAAGTTTAGCTATTTTTTGCACTGGCATACTCTAATGACGCAATACAATATTTAAGTTATTTACATTTAACACATGGGGAAAATAGCAATGCTTGTATAATATCATAACAATTATTGATATGTATAATTTACATGTTGTTTCAGGAATTCCATGAGCTAGTAGATACACGTAAGGTAGGATAAGAATTAAAGCTAAATAACAGTCGAGGACTGGATAACAGAAACGCCTCTGTGGTTCAGGTGGCAGCGCGCCGGCGTCTCACAACTGGGTTCCATGGTTCAAATCCCGGTCACTCCATGTGAGACTAGTGCTGGATAAAGCGCAGGTCGGACAAGATTTCTCCGTATACTTTGGTTTTCCCTGTCATTTTACATTCCAGCAACGCTCTCCAATATAATTTAATTTCATCTGCCAGTCATTAATCATTGCCTAAGAGGAATGAGACAGGATTCGGCAGCCGGCGCAATTCCTATCATCGCCTCTAGAGGGGGCTTCATTCGTTCCATTTCTGACCCGGACGAATGACTAAAAACAGCCTGTGTATGTTATATTAGAGAACAGAACAACGGCTACTATGCAACTAATACACCCCACGAAAAAATTGGGAGCGCGGTAATTAGAGACTATCATGTAGTGAATGCTTAGAGCTATTAAAATGACTTGGAGTATATCAGCTGTTAGTACAAGGAAGATCACAGTAAAATAACCTCAGTCGGCGTTATCACGGCAATTTCAAGTCCCTTGTTTATGTTATGGGACCATGTGATCATGGTGTATGCTTACGAAACTCGCGTCATTGCATCTCCAGGTCAGTAACAGAGAATGCATCAAAGGAATGAATTCATTATCAATGAAGAAATGTATACCGACAACAATTGACAGGCAGATATCATTGAAATTAAGTCAAATTCTCCTCACGTACGTATTGTCGATGCTATCATAAGTTTGAGGCGTACGAAACCCTGTCAATAATTGTATTCTTTCTAGAAAAAAATCAACTTTGTAAACAGTACTACATGACTAATGACTTCATGAAAAAACTCACCGTAGGAATATTCAAATGAGATTACTCAAAATCAATATTTAATTTTACATAATAACCTATTGTTTATTTTAGGCAATCTTTGTGATCATGGCAACATCAAAAGCTGAGGAATGATTTTCAAGATTGGATCAAAAATTAACGCTCAACTTTCTTAATACGAAATACAGAAGAACAAAAAGTATGCACAAAAGTACTACAGGTTTTACAAAGTTTTATACATCCGAACTGCGTCTCTCGTGACATTTTTCCCACTGTGACAGCAAGTTGAATATGACTTACTCATAGAACGCCGTTAGCTGGAAACATAGTCAACAGTGCACGACACGTTTTACTCCTCCATCTGGACCAACTCCTAGGAATTTATTTACTGGTCCGAAGGGGTGACATCAAGACGGAGCAAAGTTCGGACTGTACTGTATACTGGGTGATCGAGTACCTCTCAGCGGTTCTTCTCAATCTGTGCTTGACCAGAAACTACTACGAAGGAGAGAGCGTTGTCAGTTTCTTCGCTTATTAATTGGGTGACCTGGAATTTCCTCTGTGGTGGGAGTCAGAGATTTTTCACACCATACTAGCTCACTGTATTTTGGGCATGAAGTCGTATAAGCAGGATTCATCACCAGTCACCACGCCCTCCAGAAACATAGACCGTGATCAGCGTAACGAATCATTCTCTAGTCCTTTCGACAGGTTCTAGGGTATGGACCTACAATATTGTAAACCGTAACCATATTAACAATTGAATTGTTGTAAAAAGGTCTCAAAAACATCCACTAACTTGTTAGAATTACTACTGTTGTGCTGTTGAAAGATTCACAGGTCAGCTAAAATGTAGTTCACCAACAAAGTTTACTCAGCGCTCTTCAAAGAATATGTACCATTTGGAGATGATTCCATGGCCAAGGTAATCAGCATGATAAAATTTTAAGGTTTTTTGATAGATTTTCTCAGTGTGCTGCCTCTTGTCCCAAATAAATGAACTACAAATAGCTGCTCCTCACATACTGGCGATGATGACAATTGTGTTATTTTTCTCACTATTTAACGCTCGCTCAACTAGGTCAGCAACTAATCATGCTATTGTTCTGAAGCATAAGATTCAAAGTTACTACCATCCAACTGTGGGCATCCAAACTCAAATACTTTTAGGCCAGAAGAAATATTGTGCGTTATCTTTTCATTTGCCATTAACAAACGATGTAAATTTTAACAATATAACTTAATATATAGTGACGATCACTTGTGTGGTGTATAAAAATGATTATTAATGAGTTTTGAATACACTTTTCCTGCGATATTTTGTTAGCGTTAGAAATAAATGTAAGGAATGGGATATACAACTTTCTGAGAAAATCGACGCTACCTGCTGTGAGCTTTAATCCGGGAGCAAGTGGGTTTGAACCCCACTGTCGGCAGCCCTGAAGATGGTTGTCCTCGGTTTCCCATTTTCACATCAGGAAAATGCTGAAGCTGTACCTTAATTAAGGCCACGGCCGCTTCCTTCCCACTCCTAACATTTCCTATCCCATCGTCAATATATTACATATCTGTGTCGGTGCGACGTAAAGCAAACTGAAGAGAAAATTGGAACTATATTTCAGACAGCAATTAATGGTATCTCCTTGAAGTAAGTAATAAAATTGTTCCTTATATAAGTCGCAAAGAAGATGTAAAGGATACTTATTTAATTCATGCTCCGTAAACATCTGCTGTCTCACTCTTCGCCAATCACGCCTTTAATGTGACAGTTTGATAAATATCACGCTCCAGAGAGAGACAAATTGAAGAACTTCACCACCTTCACTCAATATATCAGTTCATTTTATATCTACTGTTTATCTGCATAATATCAAGCGGCACCAAATACATTCTTAGTAATGAGAAAGAAATATTCTACGCTTGTGTGATAGACGGAAGAGAATTTGAAATTCAGTTTATTCACAATTTTTTTTTTCTTTTTAAGAGTTGCTTTTACGTCACACCGACACAGATAGGTCTTATAGCGACGATGGGACAGGAAGGGGCTAGAAGTGTGAAGGAAGCGGACCTGACCTTAATTAAGGTACAGCCTCCGCATTTGCCTTGTGTGAAAATGGGAAACCAAGGACAACCATCTTCAGGCCTGCCGGCAGCAATGTTCGAACCCCCTACCTCCCGAATACTGGATACCGGCCGCACTTAAACGGTTGCAGCTATTGAGCTCGGTAGCTTATTTACTAAAGCTTCTCATGTGTTATCATTATGGGCAATAAATTTCACATTTATGAGTTGTAAAAATTGAATAATTGGTGTATTAAATATGCAGTTCAATATTTTGAAGACAACGGGATAGACATATCAAAAAATACCGATAAACAGGTAGCAAGTCCAGCTTCACTTTCATTAAAACATTGCTTTTACGATAAATATTTGATTCTCAGTGTGATTTTCTATTAACAAGAACTATCTAGGCTGTACAATTCAGGTTTTGTTTACCCAATGAAAACATTATTATGAATCCACAATACATAAACAATGTGACTTTTATTTAATGTGTTTCGTAGAAATTGCAGATATTTCCGTTTTCTTCATCTGATGAATATGTTATCACTAATCGTAACCACAGCATTAATTAGGATAATGTAGTTAAATACTCCAAATCACGTTTTCTAATGCAGATGGCCACCATCACTCAATTGGACTACAGAGACGTAGAGGGATTATCTTTGAATCTGCATTCTGGACACATCGGACGAAGCTCGAGCGCGTTGGCTTCATTCTACCGCTCACGTGGTTTCGAGCCTGTTTGCACGAAATGGTGGATTCAGACCGCGCTATCAGAAGTAATAAAGATGGATTTGCATGGATTACCTTTTTATGCAAGGGATTTGCCTTAAGTAAGGTCATAGACACTTTCGTTCCAGACCCGTACCTTCCGTGTCGGCTCTTCGCTGGAAATTTACCTTAGTGCAACGTTAAACCAGTAGAAGAAGAAAAATAATCGAACAGACTTTAATTATACAGGTATTTAATTCCAATATTGCATTTTACATAACTACAAATGTTTGATTTATGAGAGGCTGCCTAAAGAGGATCAATTGAAAGGATTTATATTTCCAATCAGGAAGGCGAAAAAAAGTGGAAACATAATTTCCACTACTGGAGAGGCACATGACGTAGAAGTTCACTCAGCACCGGGGGCATAGACTGCTGGGCAGACATTTAACTACATTATCCTAATTAATGCTGTGGTTGCGATTAGTGATAAGCTTTATCTGCCATAACCCCAAGAACTGTGCGGTGTTTGTTTAACTCTTGAACTCATTTCTTTTAAATGGACGTTTGTCTTCCTGGCACCCAAATGCATTTATACTCATTCCTATTCATTTCGTAGAGGGACTCTCCTTGAGCAGAACTTCATGAATTATTTCGAACAAGTAGGTTTCTACAGTGCATTGTTTACTATACTTTTTGAGGCTCTGGATGTGTAGTATGTAAAAATGAAAATATATAAGTGTATAACATTTCAGGCGTAAATGCAATATGTAGGCTGGTTTAGTTGTTAGAAAGGAACGTACCAAGATAACGTCTCCTATGGCGATGTACGTGTTTACATGGGTTTATTTTCTAATGTACGATATTATAGCCATAAGGTTGCCTCAGCTCTTCTCAGATATTTCTGGGGTCTCTGGAGCCACTCCGACTCATTTTGGATTTTGCCTGGTTTAAGACGAGATGCCCGTCCTGACGCCATGCGATTCATGATATGGATATCTCGACCCAAAACAGACTTTCGAGGTGTGAAGCTTGAAACAATGTTAGTTGTGTTCATATTCCTATGCCTATCCTATGCGTGAAGGAAAATGAACCTTACCATACCGCACGCCAGGAATGTACGTTTGCATGACATATTTATGCACTCCTACGTTATAATGTTCTTAAGGAAAATAATGTATAAGAATTGCATTGTAAGATATGAACGTTTGCCCGAACAACGACGATGAACTGGCAGAACTCTCTTCAAATTGAAGGGGTACAGAAGTAGAACCCACATCAAATCAAAGTTAACCAGTAATACTGATGTTCATAACTGAAACACCAGGAGTTTCGGTAGCACACAACTTAAGCATAGAAAATAAAATAAACATAAATAATAATAAAATTAATAATAATAATAATAATAATAATAATAATAATAATAATAATAATAATAATAATAATAATAATAACAAACGTACAAACCTACAACGAAGTCGTAGCAAGGGGAGAGGTGATACTCCACACAAGAAAAAACTCCTCTTATTACGGGAATTCCAGGTCCAAAACGTAGCAGTCTCCAAATCGAACAAGTGTGAAATCCAAACTGTTAGTATACGTAAGAGAGTGGTCGATTCCGATCACATGGGGCCGATAACCTAGATGTTAGGCCCTTTAAACAAGAATCTTTTTTTTTTTTGCTAGGGGCTTTACGTCGCACCGACACAGATAGGTCTTATGGCGACGATGGGATAGGAAAGGCCTAGGAGTTGGAAGGAAGCGGCCGTGGCCTTAATTAAGGTACAGCCCCAGCATTTGCCTGGTGTGAAAATGGGAAACCACGGAAAACCATCTTCAGGGCTGCCGATAGTGGGATTCGAACCTACTATCTCCCGGATGCAAGCTCACAGCCGCGCGCCTCTACGCGCACGGCTAACTCGCCCGGTAAAACAAGAATCATCACCATCAGCATCATCATCATCATCGATTCCAGTCATTACCCAAGCCAAGTCAAGTCAAAGTGAAATTCGAACATAATAGATTCAAGCCTAAACTGTACACGTAACCAAGAGTGGATCCTGAATTACTTGCACACACCTCAAACACATTTCTTCAGGGCCTTAAAGGAAATATATTCAAAGTATTGCCCTGAATTGTGATATACAATTCTAACATCAGCACAGAAGTTGAAATACAACCTGTGATAAAACAATTGAAGACAAAATCAAAGACTGGAGTAATTGAACGGGCACCAGACGACTTAACAATTGCAGTCATTCAATAAGTCTCAGAAATTAACATCATAGACATTCGCAGGGAAAGGCGCGCATACGATGGGGACAATCTCATAGACATAGAACAGGATTTACTCAGGTAAAACACACGAAATTCTAAAAGACGTTCCGTGAGAGTCTATCCTCCTAGCATATATGTATTGTACCAGGAAAAATGTCTGTCTTTGAGGCGCTGACACTAACTTGAAGAGCATGGACTATTTCTGAGGGTGTGGCATGAAAACATTGCAGTTGGTACAGAGATGGGTATTAGCTCATTGAACATAGATTTTTAATAATCTGATTTTATTGTTCATTGAAGACAAATTGGATGCCGTTATGCATCACTAGACCAAGCGCCAAAAGTTGGTTGCGAGATAATCGCGTTTAAATTTGGTTCTATGTGTAAATTCGAGCGAACATAATTTTGATAAATATGGTATTACTGGTGTTGTAGGATAATAGATTGTACCTTCTCACCAAATTTCAACATTTTTATACTCGCACTATATAGATTTTCTTGAAGAAATGGCGCTTAGTCTACTGATGCAATTTAAGGTTCTTCTCAAGTGCGAATAATGCATCACGATGCTACACCAATAACCCCCAACTGTTGAGTATCTACTGAGTAAAACTTCAAAAAATATAACGTGGCGGCAGCCATGATTAAGGACTGAATCTCCTACAGTCTGAAAAGGCCCGCTAAGTGCTTGATCCACAACGAGCCACGCCACAACTCCGGTACATTATTCAAGTTTTAGATGGAGAAATTCTAGAAGGGAAGCTATTCTCTAAAGTCGTTGCTATAACGACTTACTGATTTGAGGAATTTCAACTTATCTGATTCAAATACATTGGTAAGACATGAGCCACTGTAGTCTGTACAATTTTTGAATGGATTTTCCTTCACAATAGGCCTATTATATTCTGAGAGTACAGTATTGACGTGATATTTTTAAGCCTTGTTTTGTTTTGCTTGAGACAGAAAATGTGATTTAAAATATTTTCTCCCATAAATACACACAAATCACTGGACAGGTAATAAGATTGTTGCTCTGAGTTCATTCAATCTCGAAATCAGGATCTCCATTAAACCTATCTACGTCATCCACGATGTCAGAATATGCTTGAAGATTCTGGTAACATTGTTTGGCATCTGCAGGTATCAGGTGTATCAGCGAACCAAAGTCTCTTAGTTTGGCTTCAGAGATAATACGTTTTCCTTTTGGCCAGAAAGGTATTAATGCCTGGTGAAAGGCAACTCTACTTTCCCGTGGTCGTCCCTGTCTTGACTTATTTAGATTTACTTCCTGAGATTCACCATCAAATTCTAGAGAATGATTCTCAGACGCAACCTTCTTAGCAAGCTGCATTAGTAGCATTGTCCTTCTCCTTACTTTTGGAAGTACTTGATACATCGCTGAACTTCGTCACTTGATAAACCACTCAATGTATCACCACGTAAAAATGTCAGCACTATCGAAAACGCGGGCTCCCTCGCTGTCATCCGCGCGCAATGTGAGGAATTTGGCGCTTGGTCCAATGATGCAAACTGGAACGTCGCATAGTCTACTGATGTAATATACATTTTTACTGATTCCCGATTTGTCGCTTAGGTTTTCTGTTTACTAACAACTAACGGCCCCTTGTAATGCAGTGGGGAATTTTTTATAAATAGTTCAACCCTTCCTCTACAAAATGGCGATAAAATCTCAATTTTCGTCAAATGGCGCTTAGTCTACTGATGCATAACGGCATCGTTATTAATATCACCTTTCGTACAAGTTGAGTTGTAGCGTCGTAGCAGGCTGGAATCTCCGGACTCTGGGATGGTTGCTGGGCACGGCCTGGACAGGAACCACGCCCGTCCTGGATGTGAAGTTCTCGAAGTTCTGAGTTTGTTAACATTGGCATGGAATGACCATAAGTTCGGTCCGCACTCGTAGCGCTCCACCCGTCACCCGTGTCGCAGAGACGGTGGAGTAACACACATTGAATCTGTAGTCCGGATCGCCCTCATTTTATACCAAATTGTGGCGAAGCATCTAGAACGTGGGTATTATCCACCCCTATAACTCCTAAAGTACACGGTGGATTTTCCTAAGAATTTGACAGGTTGCATCTATTACCGTAAGCACCAGAAACCTAAACTTTAGGAGGCCATTCTAAAATTGCAGATATTTAAAAAACCATAACTTAAAATTCTCAGGAACTATTTCAGCCCCACAGAATAAAAACAGATCAAAAGGCGAACTGCAGACCTCTATAGCCACATAGGTAGATACAGGGTCTTTCCTTTAGCTTGCTCCGAGTGACAGGGGAACATGCACGGAAGGCGATAGCGCGACCGAGTGACTCATTTGCCGAGAGATATATTGCTTCATGACCGGCTAAGATTATCTAATGCAGTACGGTAGCGATAACCCATTGCTTCACAGCAATGGTTTAGTTTAAAATCTGTGGTATTGGTAGCGTGTTCAATGTGTTCGCTTTAATATAGCGTAGTTTCTGTAGTAAAACAGAAGTTATCGTGTGTTTAACAAGTGATGTATAGAGTAGAACAGCGTGATTCATTGTGTTGTGCTATGCGAAGCATTCTTCTTTTACAGAGTGCCACTTTCGATTCATTCATAAAATTTCCTGGCATCCTCCCTCCCCATAGGAGTACGTTACGTAAATTAGTAGAGAAGTTCTACAGAACCGGATCCATTCTCAACAAGAAATCACGCGGAAGACGAACCGTTTTCACAGAGGAAAATCTTGACTGAATAGGAGCTCAAAATATCTACAATTCGTACAAGCTAATGTGTCATTATCTTCTGTACACAAAGCAACAAAACTGTTAAAATCCAAACCGTACAAATCCACCCCTGCCCATCATCTAAGAATATCCGACAGTTTCGCTAGGGTTGTTACTGGTTGCTTCAGTCAGTTCACGATGGATATGCTGACCCAGAACTCACATAATTCGAGAACATTTCTGGATTGATCATCTGATCCGAAAACGGGGTTCATTCAGCATGATCCATATATAGTCATCTGGAGACGTGAGGTTTGGGCAGTGGGAAGTGTAAGGGAATTCAAGTTATTTCCAATGTACTCTTGCAGAAGGACAAGTGACTCCCTCGTAGTCTGAGCTGTATAACTACATCCCGATGCATCCATCACCGTAGCAGTGGCAACTTTCTGGCGACACACAATGCTATTTTATAACGGTTATGTACAAACTATCAAGATTTACGGTGCGTTATCATGTTGCATGCATACACCTCTTCGGTTTTGTATTTGAATAATAATTTGAAGCCTATGGAACCTCCAAGAGTGACTGATTACCGTACCCAATAATCTGATGCTTATTACTCGCGTTAGATTGATTTATACAAAATGAAGCTGAAAATAATCCACACTAGCCGCGTGAAATCAATTTGTAGGAATAATTGAACCAATATTCGAAGAGCCTGAAGGCCCCACTGCTCAATATCGTTATTTAGTTACAAAATGGATAGAATATGTAAGTGGATTATCTACATATCGATTGTTCAACGTACGTTTTTGTTCATGGGTAATGAATGCGCCAAACATTGGGCCCTTCATTAAGTGACAATGTTCGGCTTAGAGTTACGGTCGGTTTCCGCGTTGTTACACAGCACTGAACGGTGTACAATACCGTTCCACTGATTGACACATGAGGGGTAAACCAGCTGACAGGAATAAACCTAAGATAAACCAGTGTAAGCTGTCGGGTATAGGCGTCTGAAATATCACTTTGTGAAACCACAACAAAGGATATATGGGGAAGAAAAACATTTACAAGAGCGTATGGATGGCTTTCGATCGAAACTACATAACACATTTCACTCACTTTCTTCTGGAAAAGGACGGTTGAGGCTACACTATGCCATGTCATACAAGTAACTACAAAATACTCATGCTCTTTCTACAAGACTGAACATACGTTTCAGGGTACATTGAACAATTTTGTGTGTATATTAGAGAGATTTTCAAAATGTCATTCTGTCTCGGCAATTTTAAACGTTTAAATATTTCATTTTATATACAGTATATTATGTAATGGATATCATATACGGCTCCTTGGCTGAATGGTCAGCATCGTGCCCTTCAGTTCACAGGGCCCTGGGTTCGATTTCCGGGCGAGTCATATATTTTAATCTTTACTGATTAACTCCTTTGGCCCGGAGATTGGGTGTTTGGCTGTCCCCAGCATCTCATCTCACACACCACATACAACACTATCCTCCACCTCAACAACACGCATGATGCCGCCCACCCTCGACGGATGGTCTGCGTTATAAGGGGCGAACCAGGCTAGAAATAGCCCACCAGGTTATTATTATCAGGCCTATTAACGGAAATAGTACTCTTATTACTTTTCTTTTGTTTATGTATTAATTTATATAATTATTGACCTGTTGACAACGTGTTATAGCATCCCAAGCTATTTATTGTATAGAACTTAATTGAAATATGTTTAAATTATAGTGTTTCATTCAGTCACAAACATTGAATTTTGAGGAAAATATGAGACTTGATCATGCACTTCATATTCATGTCGTATTTATGCCTGATATTTGACAGAAGGTGGAGTTTATCTTCGGTTTCGTTTGTTTAACATGTAACTCATTGATTGATGGAAATGTATGTTGCAATACGCATTTAATTTTCTGTGTTCGTAACAATTGTAACAATAACTTTAAAAACTGACATTTCAGGTTTGAATGGCCTTGCTCTCCATATAAATGTCATACATTCCCTTCTCATCTCTACCACATCACTAGGTTAGATGATGCGGGTGAAGCAATAATGATGATGATGATGATTATTATTATTATTATTATTATTATTATTATTATTATTATTATTATTATTATTATTATTATTGGGAGATAGTGGGTTGGAACCCCACTGTCGGCAGCCCTGAAGATGGTTTTCCGTGGTTTCCCATTTTCACACCAGGCAAATGCTGGGGCTGTACCTTAATTAAGGCCACGGCCGCTTCCTTCCCATTCCTAGGTCTTTCCTATCCCATCGTCGCCATAAGACATATCTGTGTCGGTGCGACGTAAAGCAAATAGCAAAAAAAATATTATTATTATTATTATTATTATTATTATTATTATTATTATTATTATTATTATTATTATTATTATTATTATTATTATTATTATTATTATTATTTCATATCTCGTGAGCTGGTACATTATCATAATTGTAAGGATAAATGGTCTCCCGTTAACCTTTCGTTGAAGAATTCGGTCATAACTATCCAGGTGTTGAAAACAACATATTTCCGGATAATAATATAATTTCGTGTAGCTATTTCTAGCCGAGTGCAGCCCTTGTAAGGTAGACCCTCCGATGAGGGTAGGCGGCATCTGCCGTGTGTAGGTAACTGCGTGTTATTGTGGTGGAGGGTAGTATTATGTGTGGTGTGTGAGTTGCAGGGATGTTGGGGACAGCACAAACACCCAGCCTCCGAGCCACTGGAACTAACCAATGAAGGTTAAAATCCCCGACCCGGCCGGGAATCGAACCCGGGACCCTCTAAACCGAAGGCCAATACGCTGAACATTGAGCCAAAGATTCGGACATTTCTGGATGTATTCTGGTATATTAATGAGAGGTGAAGCTACTTTAAAAGGAATATTCAAGCCCCAATCCTGCTGCAAATCGCAACTTGCGCTATTCTTACGTAGTACATTCTGCACATTTAACATTGGTACACGAGTATATATACACCAGAAAAACGTTGGAATATCAAGGGTTCAATGCATAATAGTCAGAGAACATTCTATATTCTATCCAGAGCCACGCAATCTGGAAACGTAAAGCTTTGCAAACTGAAATGTTTTTCTTCGATATGTAACGCAAACAAATAGTAATAACATGACGAATATAAGAACCAAGTGTGATGACTCAACTGTTATAGCGTGGTAGTTTGTGGACCGGCCACTGGGAGCACTGCAAACGTCGGCGTCCAACACGTGCTTCAGTAGACCGGCAAACCATGTGTTCGAAAGTGCGGGGATATTTCAAGTCAACAAGTTGAATTTCCTTTGCTTTCAGTTCCTATACTCAGTTCATTGTGTGTTGTGCACTTAAAGCACGTGTTTTATGTGGCCTGATTAAATTAATAGTTCAACACGTCGTACTGTTTTGTACCTGGCTGTAAGTCAGGCTATGGTAGAGTAGCTAATGGTATAAAATTCCTTTCACCACCGAAGGATAGAAATAAATTAGAAAAATGGGCCAGAGCTATTCCACGAAAGGATACTGTGTTAACGCGTAATAGTACAATTTGTCAAGTTCATTTCTCTCATGATTTGATAGTAAAATCAGATAACTTTATAGTGAATGGTGAAAAAGTGGTTATGCCTCGTGAGAGATGAAAATTACGTCCAGGAGCAGTGCCTCACATTTCCCCTAATTTGCCGAAATACCTTTCAAGTGAGATTAAGTCCAGTGAAACTCCCAACTGGAAAAAGAATCTAGACACCACTAGGAGAAGAAGAAAGAGGATTGAAGACAGGAGTGTAGCAGCAAATGGAGAATTAAAAGGTCTGTCTAATGTTGACCAAAATTTGGGTTATTCTAGTGTGCTTTCGGATGCCGAAAATACAATATTATCGCTCAAAAGGCGCCTAAAACTGCTAATCGAAATTTAATTCGAGATAAATCCAGTCTAAACTTAGCAAAATCGAGAATTAATGTATTTGAGAAGCGGGTTAGAAATACACAGTTCGAAACTCTTCGATTGAGAAGTGTGTAGTGTACCATTTGGCTGGGTACGTTGTTAAGCACTTATTAAGTGTTCGCCCTGTGCCCATTCTCTACGTGACTCAGTTCTCTCCGAAATAACAGACTACGGTTCAAGAAATAATGAAGTGTTTTAATGCGCCCTTCGGAGAATATATGTGACATTCTTTTCCAGGCCGAGAAAGTATTTAGCGAAAAACTGAACTCAAAATCGATGTGGAGCGAAATATTTTTTCATTGTATCGATTCTATACACAAAATTTTAGTTGATCCTTCAGACGTTGGCTGTTGTCTTCAGCATGTTATGGATATAATCCCCAGACTTGTTTATCGTTATCTGAAGTGCCGATTTTTCTTCAGAGTGAAAGAAATCGGGCGAGATTTTCAATCTCGAACATCCGCCAAATCTTCACGCACGCTTTCGAAAGTCCAGTATCCGACAAACTGAGATGGTAAGTAGAGTATTACCTTTAAATGGTTCATGAGTGTTTCTTTAATATGCTGGGAGTTGTGTTATTTATGTATATGTACACTGGAGTAACTTGTGCTTTTCGCAAGTCGTAGCTCTTATTTCCGTGTATGATATTTTTCCATTGTTCTCTGCCGTGGTATTTTAATTATAATCTCTCATTTAAAAAAAATAAAACACAGTGTATATACTTATCAGTTACGGAGTAATATATGTCCTGTGTCACCATTCCTAAGACCATAAGACCAGCTGATCGCTATTGTGGAGCTACCAAACTCTAGCGCTGCCTGGCGGGGCGCGCCTGAACTCGATGAGTCATCATACTTGGTTCTTATATTTGTCATGGTAATAATGAAAAGGGGCTTGTAGTGCGTGCGTGCGTGCGTGCGTGCGTGTGTGTGTGTGTGTGTGTGTGTGTGTGTGTGTGTGTGTGTGTGTGTGTGTGTGTGTGAAGATTTTCCCTTCTTCACTCAACCTTATCACCGTGCATGGCCTCTTGTAGCATTGTGTTCAGGTCTTTTCTTTTTTTCTACTGGCCTTACGTCGCGCCGACACAGATATGTCTTATGGCGACGATGGGAGAGGAAAGGCCTAGGAGTAGGAAGGAAGCGGTCGTGGCCTTAATCAAGGTACAGCCCCAGCATTTTCCTGGTGTGAAAATGGGAAACCACGGAAAACCATCTTCAGGGCTGCCGACAATGGGATTCGAACCCACTATCTCCCGATTACTGGATACTGGCCACACTTAAGCGACTGCAGCTATCGATCTCGGTGTGTTCAGGTCTCTGACGCACTGTGGCATTGACGTCATCTTCAGGAAGAGTATCCCATTCTATCTGGGCAATTCTAATGAATTCATGGAGTGTCTCTGGAGGTTGTGGCTGAACAAAAGTAGCCATTTCAACCACTCCAGTGCGTTGAAATTAAATGACGCATGGCTTTTTGCGCCGGGAGGGTCCGAGGACAAGTTCGCCTCGCCAGGTGCAGGTCTTTTGATTTGATGCCCGTAGGCGACCTGCGCGTCGTGATGAGGATGAAATGATGATGAATACGACACATACACCGAAGGACCGTGCCAGAGGAATTAACCAATGATGGTTGAAATTCCTGGCCCTGCCGGGAATCGAACCCGGGACCCCTGCGGCCAGAGGCCAGCACGCTAACTATTTATCCGTGGAGCCGGACTCCATTGCGTTCACAATGCATTTCACATCCGGTGGATGTAATAAATAATTACGTAGAAAATGAAGTTTTTCCTATCTTCAGTGTTTGCACGGCTGTAGTTGTAAGAGTATGGATTTACCTTACGCATACAACAGAACTTGTCTTTAAATTTTATCAGTAATGTGTAATATTTCAGTGATTCAATTTCATTACTTATTACATCGTACGGTTACATTAATTGTACAAGAATTGTGAGTAGATAATGTGCATATTTATCGTTACCGTCGGAGATACCAGGTGTATACATAAGCTTTTGACGGTTTTTGTGATAAAGAAAACACGTGATTTTCAAGGGAATTTTTTCTTTTGTGTATGCAAAATACCGACCATCGGCTTCTACACACTTCACCCATCCTTCAGATAAGTTATTAACACCATGCCACAGAAACTGCTTGTCTTTTGCGGCAAACCATTCGTCGAGCCATTTTCCAACTATCTAGAAATTGCTGAAGTGCTGCTCTGCGAGCGCGTACCCCAGCGAAGAGGTGGTAGATGGCGTCAGGCCGCGCCGGGGAGTGCAGCGTGTGCGGAAGGATGTCCCATCCAAGAGATTTCAAGGTGTCTTTCACTGGTTTTGCTGTGTGAGACGGTGCATTGTCGTAAAACGAAATCATATTGCTATGTCTTTTGGCCCATTCAGGTCGTGAATTAAATTAATCATTTGTTGGCGATACCGTTGTGCATTAGCGGTTTCGCCGGGCTTCAAGAGTACCGCTCTGGTCCCACCAGACACAAAGCATGGTCTTCTTGCCCAAGTTATTTGGCCTTGATGTTGAAGGACCGCCTTCGCCAGGTGACACCAAAGATTTTATCCGCTTCGGGTTTTCAAAATTAATCACTTTTTCGTCACCCGTCACAATTCGGCACAGAAATGATTTTCTTTCGTGGCATTGAACCAGCAGATCACAAGTGACTTAGCGATTTCCGATTTTCCGGTCACTCAAATCGTGTGGGGCCCATTAACCGAGTTTATTGATCTTCCCAATTGCTCGTAAACATCTGATGATTGTTTCTTGTGACACATTCAATGCTTGTGCCAATTGCTGTTGAATTTGATTTGGGTCATCATCCAGGGCAGGCATTATTTTACACATTGAGTTCATCACGTTTAAATTGTCGAACCCATATCTCACATGTTCTAATCGATGGAGCGTGTTCACCATATGTTTCTACCAGAAAACGATTACTTTCCACAGGCTTTTTCTTTTGATTAAATCACAAAAGCACTAGGTGCCGAAAATGTTTGTTTTCGGGCACAAACGTCGACATGATCACTGAACGATACAACAAAGACGCTAGTGTTTGGCGGACTCAACTTGTGTGTGTTGGTAGGTTAATGTCGGACGAACAAACTGACGTATGTGTGAAATTCATACGCTGCGTACTTTTCACTGGCGCCATCTCTTAGTGAAACCAGAAAAGATATATGCATAGGCCTACACCTGGTACATATTGATGTTGCTGTCATATCAATAAAAATACGTAATAATACAAGTGATCGCTTATCTGTCACGCTTCTCTATAGGCCTCATGGACTTTGGCCTATCAAGCGACTGTCGCTTAGACCGAAGGTCTACAGATTATAAAATGATACGTGGTCCGCGTGTCTAAATTACTGCTCATGAAAAAGGGAAAATCAATTCATAGCAGTAGTAAATTATGTTCCAAAACGTAATTGAATACTATAAACTTAATTTTCTACCGTCACCCAACCTTAAGTTAATGTACATTAGCATGCTCATCATCTTACGTTTACAATTCACTTTCGTCTGATGTTGTTTCCATGAAAAGGATGGTAAACTGGCAGTACGAATTTTATTAGACTTGTGAGATCCGTCATAATTCTCGTATAGCCAACACTTCATGACATAAAACTTACACAAAATTAAATTCAAAAACCGTTTTATTTTGCTACATACAGTAGTTCACTTTGGAATGTGAAGCATGGTACTATCATACTTATCTCACAAGAAAGTACAAATGGTTGTCTTTGAAATAAGAAAGAGTGTGCTTTGAGCTTTCGTTTGGAGTCATTAACTCTTTTTTAAATGATTAAATTTAGTAAAAGAATATCCATTCAGCTTCAATTTCCTTCTCTCCCGATCAAGAGGAAAATATTCCATTACTGGACGAGGGTTGATCAATCTCTTTAGATGCAAACAGTCACATAGCTCTTTTTCTACGTAGTCTCCGCTAATATTTACATACCTATTCCAACGTAATAGTAGTTTATTGATTCCTACAGGTTAAATAACGTTGGACGTGTATGTGGTCAATTCTAAGTGGAGCGGTATGCCTCTTTATTATTGGAAAATGTGTCCTGCTCCATGGCTAAATGGTTAGCGTGCTGGCCTTTGGTCGCAGAGGTCCCGGGTACGATTCCCGACAGGGTCGGGAATTTTAAACATCATTGGTTAATTTCGCTGGCACAGGGACTGGGCGTATGTGTCGACTTCATCATCATTTCATCCTCATCACAATGTGTAGGTATCCTACGAAGGTCAGATCAAAAGACTTGCATCTGGCGAGCCGAACAAGTCCTCGGACACTCCCGGCACTGAAAGCCATATCCCATTTTATTTCATTGGAAAATGTGTTTCACCTAAATACATTTTCAGGGGTTCGAATAAAATGGTGGGTACATTGTGACAAATCTAGAATAAGTTATAAAGGGAATGATCGTTAGCTGCCCAGTTCATTTCTTCCAATTTAGATTTATTGACAGCACCAGTTTGGGGCCTTGCGTTTTAGTAAAGGAGCAAGATGCTGTGGATAGACTAGAATTTGTACTCCTTTGGAAGGATATATCCCTCTTCATACTTAAAATATAAAACAGAAATACTCAACATCAATAGCATGCCAAAAATGATAATGGGAAAGTTGCTGGCAGACTGATGGTTTTTCACCCTCACCAACTTTCCCCTTGTGCATGCATTTCCAGATTTGATCTCTTTGTTTTCAGGGGTATATTGGTGTACCTATATTTAATCACATGCCATAATTTTTTAGTAAAATAATTAAAGTTTATCCCCGGAGCGTTCCAGAAGCTTCAGAACAATTGCAGTTTCAGAGTTTCTGTCTTGCATTCAAAATTCTCGATTCCCATCTTGAAGTGACTTTGCTGAATTACAACCGCTTTCCGATAAAAGCTCACTTCCATCACTTCAAACACTTGCATCATTAATGTTTTGTACACACATCTGTGTATCGTTGTGTACAATAATTGAACTATTAAAACGTTCTGCGGCGAAAAGAATAGCTATACAGCTTCAATTTCCTTCTCACCCGATCAAAAGGAAAATGTTCGAATACTGCATGGGGGTTGATCAAACCCTTCTTCAGATGCAAATTGTACAACGTGCGTGAGTGAGATTAGACGTTACTCTCCGACCTTCATGAAAGAATTTTGTTACTTGTATACTAGGGTCTTACTACCAAAATGCGTACGCTATCTACAACTAGCAATTTTCTGTTCACTCATCGTGATAAAAAACATTGAAGAGACTAGAAATATGAACATTAATAATAACAAAAATAATAATAGTAATAATAATGGCTTGTGGAATTATAAGCGACCTGATGGTCAGTAAGAATTGCGCCCTACCTAAGATGATTTCTAATGTTGAAGACTTCAGAAACAACCATCCACTGAGCTAGACTAATTAAATAATTAAAGTTAAAATCATCGTAATGACCTTGAATCGAACCCAGGGCCTCCTGCCCAGCATGATAACAGGACACCTGACTGAATGGTTGAAGTATGAATGTGTGGGTGCCTGATGATTAGTAAATTTTAAGAGTATTTAGTTAGTAATTTATTTAAATTCATTTTAATTTTATTAATTTATGTAGTTTTAACTATTTTTAAGTATATTAGTATTTTATTGATGATTTTGATTTGTATTTGGTTAAGTGTGACTTCGTCGCTGTAAAAATGCACTAATAAGAAAAGTAACCATTTATCCATGGAGCTGGACACGTCTGCATTAACGGGCGTTAATAAGTACCTTGACAATTTTAAAAATCTAGTCTTTATTTGAACCACTTTCACATGTATATACCTAACCCTGTGTATTGCTTCTGGAAAATGACCTTTATTTCACAATGAAATTTTGAAAATATTAAACCATGAAGAGTATGTGTACACATGCATAGGTTATGTACACGAAAATGTGATCATTATCCGAATTTCTGCCTAAATTCAGATTTTAGAGCTGAATTTTTGGAAAATGGCCCTGTGATCGGCCCGATCAATGTAGTACCACGACGTGGAATGTATCTGTGATGTTACTTAATATATGAATAAAACTGATCAGAAATATTCAAAATATATAAACATGATTAACCATTCACATATCTCACGCAGTACTCATGACTGGTCATCATTTGGATGGCTTCTGAGAAAAGTGTAAGAAGGTAGCTCAATATCCTAAATTTATGTGAAGACTATATATAGGTTTATTACTTCATTATTTCCCGTTGTAAATGGATCTACTCCACCAATGCAGAATCTTTGCAAATATATTCAACGTAAATCACTGAGACAAATGTTATGACTAGTTCTTTTCAATTTTTCTTAAACTTTTTGGGGACAATTCTGAAGTAAGCTCAGCTTCTCGACGAGTACTAAGGTTACCTACTTTTAGTTAGCGAACAATGAAATCGAACATGGAGTGTTGAGTCAAGGCCCATTTGCTCTGTGTGGGATTAGTTTGACAGAGTTCACAGCGTTGTACGGACGACTTGAGGAACAGCTATCAAATACCTCCATTTGCACGCATGCATGACCAATGCTCATATTTATTCATACGGACTGCTACGAACTAATCATGAGAAAGGTAACCATTCCATTTGGTAGACATGAACGTGGAGTTTGAAACTCGATCCCAAACAATCTCACCGCTCACCACCCTCTAGGACCCCGGTACCACCTAGGGGTGATGAGGTGAAAAACCTTATCCACCAGGGAGAGAGAAAAAGAGAGAGAAAAAAAGGACGGAGAGAGAGAGAGAGAGAGAGAGAGAGAGAGAGAGAGAGAGGGAGAGAGATAGAGACCCTGGTGAGAAGGTTGTTAGCGTGTCCGCCCCAAAATGGGAGTAATAGCGAACACGAGGAAGAAGATGGGCACAAGAAGAAAAACACCGAAGATCAAGCACAATTTAAAAACAAGAAAACATAGAAATAACTTACCGGGAGCAGCGAGGAAGACAACAAAGGCCGTGGAAGTTAATCAGAGGCAGTGCTCCACCGAACGTGGCGAATGAAAACCAGCATTTACATGAAGTAAAAAAAAATTAATGGAAGGGCAAAAGGTAGGTAACAAACCAAGTTATTAAGATGATAAAGCCTAAGTTTATTTTTAAAACGTAATGGCAAAATGTAAATAAAATCAACATAAGGTTGAAAAATGGAAAAGGAAATTAACAATAAGTAAAATAAATTAGAATATACCCAGGTGGGGTTTTAAAGAAAGTTAATTCATTACTAAATAACAATTAATGAAAAATAAATACTCTTTAACAGATAATAAATAGAGAACTTAATGAAAACAACAAGAAAGAAAGGGTGACCTCCGTACCTAATAAAATGTGATCAGAAAACAACGGGAAACAAAATGACTTTCTTACATAAATGTTACCTTTAAATTAAATGTGATCGATCACGGATAGTTAAATAAATTTAAAAATATTAAGTTAACAATTATTCAAAGATGGATCTTCAACGCGGTCGCTTTTCATAATTTCCAAATTTGAAATCGTTCAGTTACCACCAAGGACAGTTTCCAAGACAAACAGAATTTTACGTTAAAAAACCTCCTCACGCGGGGCAAGGAAATGGTAACACAACATTTAAGGAGGAGAAAATAAATAAATTAATTTAAACAGTAAACGATACACTCAACCCCGAAATATATATAATTCAAGATCCACACAGGCTCAACACGCCAGACAACTCTTAACCCGACAACAATCCACACACGAACCGTCGCCAAGGTAACCACCAAAAAACAAGCAAGGCCTCCTAATACACGGAGGAAAAACAGGCCAGAGAAAATAATTAAATTCACCCAAACCCCAGAAGGGGGGGGGGGGGAGAAGAAAACCTACCAAAACGAATTAGAAAACAAAACACAGGAAAGCAAACAGAAAGCCGAAAGAGGTAAGGTTCGGTACCTTGGAGACTGTACCTTGGTTTACAAAGAAAGTTACAATTTAAAATGCCAAAGTAGATCAGTAAAATTTTAAATTAATAATTCCAATTTAGTTCATGGTGAACCTTCCACATTACTGTGATTAGTTGCCGAAACAGTTCTCCAGATTTTCGATACCACACACGCAAATAGGAATAAATTTAACGGCGAAGTCCAAATATTTATTATTATTATTATTATTATTATTATTTTTCCAGAAATCTTCGAAAATATCAAAATCCTCTTCAGGACGACGTTTAAAGTGTGTCAAACACTGGTACGTACCTTAGGTGATGAAGAAATGAGAAGAATTTTTAACCTGACATTGTTGACGAAGAAATACAGTCAAGCCACCGGGATCCAGACCTCGTTGTGAAGTATCCAGACGAAAAATAAATCCAAAAAACGCTCAGAAGAAAAGGCAGGAGGTCTTCAACTAGTTTACCTGGGGAAAATCCCCGTTAACATACAATTTACGGTGGTTTCTTGGTACTCCAACACTCCATGACGCCGGACACAAATACACACCAGCACAACATGGCTGCCTCAAGCGAACTGAGTGTCGCGTCGGCCAGCTGGAAGCAGGCCAGTTTTGCCTGGTAGTCGACCGGCGGGCGCATGCGCAGTAATGCGCAACCAATCACAAGACCAGACAATTGCCCGCTGACTACAGTAACTTTAAAAAAAGGTATACTGGCGTAAGCCGTTTGACACAAATTATTCTAGGCCGCAGGGCCAGTTCAAAATGGTTATAATGGGGAGGCTCACATTATTTAATATTGTCTCAGCCCTCCCGCCCCGAATCGACGACAAAATCACATGCATATGCCATCAATGATGTGGTGGTCACACATATACTAAATTTGGGCGAAGTTGTCCAACAGAAAACGACCACCAAGATTAACTAATTTTAGTTAGGAGTTCACATGACCAGGTTTATAGTCCAAGACACAGTTCCATATCACATAGTTTTTAGAAATAATTTGGGGGGGTGCGATCAACATCAGTGTCCAGAAACGTTAACCGAGCACTCGGAAAATCACCAGAATAATGTTTATCATCAAATAGAGAGCACAATGACCAGAGTTCACCAAAGTTTCAGGTTCACCTAATACACATGTTTTCAATGCATCACACAATGATACAGTTTATGACACATGACGCAGTTCACCTTGAGGTTTGGCAACTCTCACACTAATCACAGCTATACTGACCAAAATTAAACAAAACCACATGATTATAAGTTCACGCATCCAGGTTATTTTCTCAAGCACGGTGGTAAATTAATTTTTAATGCATGAATACCTTTACAAGTCTCCTTTGAAATTAAGGAAACGCATGATCTTGTGTTGCAAAGGGAGACTACAGGGGAAATGAAACGCACCGGAAAACCCGAATGGGGGCAAAACCACAAGAAGAGGGAGGAACAAAAAAAACAAACCAGGAAATTAAAGTAGGTGAGTCTTCAGTACAGGATCCACAGATCCACCAATTAACATTACATAAAGCTAGTTACCAACAAACTAGTTGAAGCCCAGAGCTTTCCACTTGGTCCAATATAGTACCGAAGGAAGAGGAGGGCCCATTCAACAACAATTAAGAAATCAAAGGGAAACTACATAAAATATACCATGTTACACTGCCACGAAGGACACTTAGCCAAGACACATAGAGAAACAATGAACAAGAACACATAGAAACATAGGGTACAATCCAACACATAATACCAACTAGGACAAAGACAGATATCCCTAAGGATCAAGAACATAACGGAAGGGAAATCAGTAATATTACTCAAGCACAAATCACCCACAAGAAAAATATATAAGTAAAGGTACAGGACCACTCCAAAGAATAGACGTCCTTGGAACATATGGTTTAGAATACCAGACGTTAAACTAAGAGGACACATGAATGACCTATCAAATTACACTTTTAGATATTGGAGTGACACACACACAACCACAGAGTGGCGAACTCGTCAATCGGTCCAAGGGTCAAGAACGAGGGGTAGAGCCAGAATACAAACCACACTGGGATCGGCAACTTATCCTAGTTCACCCACAAACACAGGTAAGGACTCAAGCATAGAAACCTAATTTTGAACAAACCAACGGAAAACCATCAAGGAGAAGGGACGCAGAACCTACACGAGTTACAGATAGGTAAGACAGGCAACAGTAGCCTCGATGGGCAATCAGGAGACTCCTATAGGTTACCAGATGGAAAAATCGCGATCAGTCAGTCATCCACAACGGCCACATCAAGGTACAACCACCGAAACTAAATGCACGAGGCAACGTGGCACAGAATAGTAACCACAAACCTAATTCAGCGTGAGGAAGAACAAGTCGAAAAACCCAGAGCCAAGAGATAACTAAGAATTGCCCACCCGAAGGTGTACTTCTTCGGAGTAGTGGATACCAAACCAACAGCCAAATCTACCGTGACACAGAGGTAAATTAAAGGACAAATCACATCCCAACCAAGGTGTCTTGACAGCCAAACAACGTAATCCAAACACGATTACCTAAATAATGACAAGCTAGCAGCACGGGTTATTAATAGAGAGGTAAAGGATAACTATCCTCAACGCGTGCTCACAGACCACAACCTAACAGCACAATACAAAGCAGAAATTACAACAGCAAACCAGGTACAGATTAAGGACTAGGTCCATCCCACAGAAGCACAAAAGGAGAAATATCCTCAGGAAGGAAGTCCGACAGTACCACCGAAAACTCCACACGCCAACCGGTAGATAAGGAAAATTACACAACGTTACTAACGGTCCACATTTCAAAAGGATCCAAACAACTCACAACAACATTACCAAGTTACAACACAGGAGATACAACCATAATGCTGGCAGGAGCGCACCAACCGAACGCCCACAGGAAAAATCGGAGACAGATTTTCTACATAACCCCAAAACCAAAAGGTTAGGAAGATAAATTCAGCCCAAAAACCCATTACAGGAAAAATAATATAGAGGGTTCACGCATAGAAAACCACCTTTAGAACAGCCGCGAAGAGTGCCCAAAGGTAGGAGTGTCAGATCTCTCAATCATGGATGAATACAAACATCAGTATCCGGAACAGAAACACCTTTAAGATACGGAGTCCATGCAGAAGGCAAGCAGGGAACTTTTCCGACACCAATAGATCGAAACACACCACAATCAGAAATCGTACAATACTAAAATGGCACAAATAGCAACCCAATCATGACTGAGCACCACACATCTTCAGACACACGCACACAATGAAAGGATGACAAAATGGTAAACACTCAGGCACCAGACACACTCCCTTACTTTCCATCCCAGGCACACCATAGCTCAGCAATGATTAAGTCACAAGATGATCGAAGGGTTCAGCGGAAGGAATCCGATGCGGAGCCACAGAAGAATCAAAACTTTGAAATTACATAAGCCTAGAGAAAACAGAGGGACAACAAAGCACAATTTAAGTTAGGTGTCATCAGATTTCCCCAAAGGAACTTCGTTAGCGCACTACATAAGCATAAGGTTAGATAACGAGGATATCAATTCCAAGGTATTAATACCACCATCACAAGACAATAAAGGAAAGACAATTTCTAACTACAAGAATCCACACCTAGAAACAGTAATATACGAGAAGTACTAAATTAGAGTCACCAACACGAGGCACAGAAAGGACCAGATTGACTCGCTCGCCATCCCACAGTATGCGTGCTAAATTCACTAACGATACAGGTCAGTTACCAAAGGTGCATCCATCCAGCGGAAGATGCGGTACAATTTACCAGATCAACCAGGTTTAATTTGAGAAACATGAACGCGCCTAATACGCTTTGCTACAGGGTCGCTTACTAAAATAGAAACGGGAGACAAGAACTCCAACACAGTGCACGGGCCTTGGTACCTAGGGGAAAGTTTTGCCGAAAACTTATTCACGGCCTTACTCATTGGGTAGCACTTAACATACACGAGATCACCAACATTGAATTTTGACGGTTTCCTACCTTTATCGTACTGCTTTTTGACCTTTTCGTATGACACAGCTAGATTCCTTTTTGCTTCGTTCCAGATCTTTTGAACATCATTAGGCCTAGATAGGTCTGGGAGAAGATCCTCAATACATAGCAGGTTAGACATAGGGGAGTACGGAGTATAGCCAAACATTAAAGACATAGGCGTCTTACCATGGGACTCATGAGTAGCGGAATTGAAAGCATGGGCCAACCAATGCAGACAGGAGTCCCATTTGGACTGGTTGTCATGATGATACGCTATCAACGCAGATTTTAAGTTCCGATTCAACCTCTCTGCATAAGAAGGATTTGGATAGTATGGAATAGTGGTGACATGTGAAATGCCCAACTCAAACAGATACCTTTTGAAGGAGTTACTGGTGAAAGAACTAGCGTTGTCAGACACTAAGAACTTAGGTGGGCCAAATGATGCAAAGATGGAATTTAGACAGGAGATAGAGGTACGTGAATTAGTGGACCTGGTGGGAAAGATCCAACAGAACCGGGAGAAGGCATCTATACAGACAAAAATGTGGGTGTTTCCCAAGGAAGATCGGGGGAGGGGTCCTACGAAATCTATGAACAGTCGTTCCATGGGGCGCGAAGCTTGTGATGAAGACAATAATCCCACTCGGTTATTCAAATTGGGTTTGCTGATGGCGCAAGATTTACAAGATTTGACCATGTTCCTGATATCACTATCCATTTTCTTCCAAACAAAGAATTGCCTGATTTTCAAACGAGTTTTGAAATTTCCTAGATGACCGCCAAGGGGTGAACAGTGGTAATACTTGAAAATGACCGGTACCAGAACCTTAGGAACGACAATTTTGGAATTATGGTCCTTGCGACCCTTACAACAGAGAACACCCTTAGATAAGGAGTAAGGTTTCACTTCGATCCCGCTACTGATTGTATCAATGATCCTTTTCAGATCCGGATCAGTTTTTTGATGATCTCCAATTTCTTGATATAGCAATGGGGAATCGGTGAGGATGGCACTAACTCCCACCGTATTGACAGCAAGCTCATCGACACATGGGTTGGCTTCCGCACAAGGATGACCTTCAAACATCCTGCTCAAGCCATCGGCGATGACGTTCTCAGACCCACGAATGTGGCGAACATTGAAATTAAAGGATGAGATCCGTAATGCCCATCTAGTTATCCTACCGGTCCTTTTGGGTCGGTTCAACACCCAAGAAAGAGCCTGATTGTCGGTTTCCAGATCAAAGTTGACGTGTTCAATGAATGATCGAAATTTTTCCAGAGCAAACAGCACAGCTAGACACTCTAGTTCATAAATGGAGTACTTAGACTCCAGATCATTGAGGACCCTAGATACGTAGGCCACGGGCCTACGCCCATCTTCATGTTCTTGTAACAGAACGCCAGCAATAGCACGCCCAGAGGCATCAGTTTGGACAATGAAACGTTTCTCGAAATCGGGAATAGCTAACAAAGGTGCATTAATCAGTGCGACCTTCAATGAATTAAAAGCTTCCTCCTGGGCTTTACCCCAAGTAAATTTTACATTCTTTTTCCTAAGGTCGTTCAACGGGGCAGCCACTTCAGCAAAGTTAGGGATGAATTTTCTAAAGAAATTGACCATACCAATGAATCGAGCAACGCCCTTGACATCTTTGGGAGGTGGAAAATCCCTAATGGCTTGAGTTCTGGAATGATCTATGGAAACGCCTTCAGAAGAAACTACATGTCCCAAGAAAGACATGCTGGGTCTGGCGAAAGCTACCTTTGATAACTTCACTGTAAGGCCGGCTTTCCTTAACCGTAGCAATACTTCCCTAACGTGCACCATATGTTCCTCGAAGGTCTTCGAATAAATTAATAAATCGTCCAGGTAATTAAAGACATAGCTGAACTTAATGTCAGAGAGAATGGAATTTAACAACCTTGACAACACAGCTGCTCCACAGCTTAGCCCGAACGGGAGTCTGAGGAACTCATACAAGTTCCAGTCGGTGATGAAGGCAGTGAGGGGAATTGATCTCTTCGATAAGGGCACTTGGTAATAAGCCTGGTTCAAATCCAGGACAGTGAAAAATTTTGCACCTGAGAACCATCCAAAACAAGTATGAAGGTCGGGTAGGGGAATAGATTGGAGTACAATCTTACTATTTAGAGACCTATAGTCAATCACAGCACGATAACCACCAGAAGGTTTGGGTACCAAGAACACAGGGGACGCATACGGGGAAGTTGAAGGTCTGATCACTCCGTCTCTCTCCATTTGATCAATGATTTTCTTTAATTCCAACATACGGGGTGGGGAAAGGCGATAAGGAGGGGATCGAACAGGCTGCTGGTCAGACAACTCAATGTCATACTCTAGTACGTCGGTCAAGCCTAACTTGCTAGTGAACACATCGGGAAATTCCCTGCAAAGATCACGAACTTGCTGTGCTTCGGCATCTCCTAAATGATTCAGGTCAAGCCGATCGATATCACTAGACTCATCTGACTCAGGGTAACCAGCACACAAAACTTTAGGCAATTTCAAGGGAACGTTAATCAATTCAAATTTCAGGTCAGGAGAAAATTTAAAAAAGAAATTTCGACACTGAGGATCCAAAACGACACCAGCCCAAGATAGAAAATTGGTACCCAGAATAATGTTACATGATAAATTGGATGTCACCAAACACTTGATCTTCCAAGTGAAATTCCCAATCCTCAACTTGACCTTCACAGTCCCCAAAATATTTAAGAACTGACAATTAGCCGAAACGCATCTTAGGTTAGTGGGTTTTATTTCCGGAAGTTTACACGAGGATTTCTTTTGACAATACCAGGCATAATTCATCAAGCATACTGCGCTTCCAGTATCAAGAAGAGCATCTACGGGTTCATTGTTGACTTCAACAAATGTGCACGTGCCAGAGGAGGGGGCATGAGCAGAAATACTATTGCACCTAGGGGGACACACCGGTTTCTTACGAGATTCAGGGCTTACAAACTTAGAATTGGCAGACTTTGCCCTTTCCCTTTCTAGTCATTGAGTACCATTTCTGTCTACCAAGGGGCAATTTCTTTTAACATGCTGTCTAGAGCCACAGGAATAGCAAGCGCCTGGACCACGTCTAACGTCAGGGCAGGAATTTCTTAGATGATTTCGGGACCCACAGTTGTAACATTTACGGGCATTCACAACTTTAGGTGTTGACGGAAGAACGGGACAATTGGTAGTAGTAGGGGGAGGGAAATTCACAGGTCTGGAGGCATCCCCATGTTTGACATCTTCAGCAAAGGAACAGGCCTCTTCCAATTCTTGAAAGGTAGTAGGGCAACGGGTTAAGGAAAGATAGGAGCGGTACGCAGGAGATATTCCTTTTAAAATTCTAGAGACCATTTCACATTCTGGCACAAAAATTCTAAAAACCTTGCAAAAGAATCGCAGATCCAGCACATAAGTTAGCAAGTTCTCATGCAGGAACTGATCCGAAAACAGTGTTGGGGCACAAGACTTTGGAGAGCAAGAGAGGGAATAAATTTGGAAAGGACAAGTTCATGAAAGGTACTAATCGATAAATTTTTAGAGATAGCTTCAGAAATTTCTCTCTTTAGAATCCCTTCACAATGAGGGAAGAGGGCGCGGAAAATCCCCAAATCGTCAACTGAGTACACATTACCAGTCTCGGTTAACTCCACCAGAAACCGAAGGAATCGAATACACTCATCGATAGAATTTACAGAAAAGGACTTCACTCCCCGAAAGACTTCCTTTAAACAGTTAGGCGATGACGCCGAATTTAGCTTAGAGACTAAGGTTTCCAGTAAAGGAGCAGTCACACAGCACTGACCTTGGGCATGGGTCGAGGACGCAATTTGGTGGGAAGAGACACTCTGGGTAGGTACAGAAGGGTTAAGTGCAGTAGAAATAGAACAATTCTCCATATCTCTGTTAATCAACAGCAAGTCTAAATCAGAGGTGATGCCAGAAACAACCGTTAACAATCTAGCACATTCTGACACAAAAACAGAATCAGGCTTAATAGATAATAAATCCAGAATTCGGCCCGAGTAGTGGTCAGCTCTGGCCCTCAGCCGGTTTACTTGGGCTTTAGACGGAGGCAATTCAATAAACTCTTCGCGAATAATATTAATTTCGTTAAGATTGTCACAGATCAGGTTAAGGTACTCACCCACTCGACTCCTGTCAATAGAAAATACATTAATGGGGACCTGGGAGTTGGCTGATAGCAAGGCAGCGCACTCAGCAACAGTACGGGCAGGTTCAAGGCCACGAATGGATAACTCGTACTCCAATTCGGCACGACGCAGGAAGGAGGGGTTCGTAACGGCACGCGCCATGGTAGCAAACATGGAACAAAATAATCAAAAAATTACACAAGATCCTTGCACTCCCTTTTACAATAGTTATTGACAATAACACTTTTAGTTTTTCAATTTCTGGTTTCCATCCACCAACATTCGCCACAGCACTGCACCAAGCAAGGGTAGGAGGGGAGGAAAGTTAGGCTGCACAAGGCAGAAACAACAGAGATTGGGCAGCAGAGCAACAACAGTGGAACAACAAACAACCACCGCTCTGATACCACTCTCACCGCTCACCACCCTCTAGGACCCCGGTACCACCTAGGGGTGATGAGGTGAAAAACCTTATCCACCAGGGAGAGAGAAAAAGAGAGAGAAAAAAAGGACGGAGAGAGAGAGAGAGAGAGAGAGAGAGAGAGAGAGGGAGAGAGATAGAGACCCTGGTGAGAAGGTTGTTAGCGTGTCCGCCCCAAAATGGGAGTAATAGCGAACACGAGGAAGAAGATGGGCACAAGAAGAAAAACACCGAAGATCAAGCACAATTTAAAAACAAGAAAACATAGAAATAACTTACCGGGAGCAGCGAGGAAGACAACAAAGGCCGTGGAAGTTAATCAGAGGCAGTGCTCCACCGAACGTGGCGAATGAAAACCAGCATTTACATGAAGTAAAAAAAATTTAATGGAAGGGCAAAAGGTAGGTAACAAACCAAGTTATTAAGATGATAAAGCCTAAGTTTATTTTTAAAACGTAATGGCAAAATGTAAATAAAATCAACATAAGGTTGAAAAATGGAAAAGGAAATTAACAATAAGTAAAATAAATTAGAATATACCCAGGTGGGGTTTTAAAGAAAGTTAATTCATTACTAAATAACAATTAATGAAAAATAAATACTCTTTAACAGATAATAAATAGAGAACTTAATGAAAACAACAAGAAAGAAAGGGTGACCTCCGTACCTAATAAAATGTGATCAGAAAACAACGGGAAACAAAATGACTTTCTTACATAAATGTTACCTTTAAATTAAATGTGATCGATCACGGATAGTTAAATAAATTTAAAAATATTAAGTTAACAATTATTCAAAGATGGATCTTCAACGCGGTCGCTTTTCATAATTTCCAAATTTGAAATCGTTCAGTTACCACCAAGGACAGTTTCCAAGACAAACAGAATTTTACGTTAAAAAACCTCCTCACGCGGGGCAAGGAAATGGTAACACAACATTTAAGGAGGAGAAAATAAATAAATTAATTTAAACAGTAAACGATACACTCAACCCCGAAATATATATAATTCAAGATCCACACAGGCTCAACACGCCAGACAACTCTTAACCCGACAACAATCCACACACGAACCGTCGCCAAGGTAACCACCAAAAAACAAGCAAGGCCTCCTAATACACGGAGGAAAAACAGGCCAGAGAAAATAATTAAATTCACCCAAACCCCAGAAGGGGGGGGGAGAAGAAAACCTACCAAAACGAATTAGAAAACAAAACACAGGAAAGCAAACAGAAAGCCGAAAGAGGTAAGGTTCGGTACCTTGGAGACTGTACCTTGGTTTACAAAGAAAGTTACAATTTAAAATGCCAAAGTAGATCAGTAAAATTTTAAATTAATAATTCCAATTTAGTTCATGGTGAACCTTCCACATTACTGTGATTAGTTGCCGAAACAGTTCTCCAGATTTTCGATACCACACACGCAAATAGGAATAAATTTAACGGCGAAGTCCAAATATTTATTATTATTATTATTATTATTATTATTTTTCCAGAAATCTTCGAAAATATCAAAATCCTCTTCAGGACGACGTTTAAAGTGTGTCAAACACTGGTACGTACCTTAGGTGATGAAGAAATGAGAAGAATTTTTAACCTGACATTGTTGACGAAGAAATACAGTCAAGCCACCGGGATCCAGACCTCGTTGTGAAGTATCCAGACGAAAAATAAATCCAAAAAACGCTCAGAAGAAAAGGCAGGAGGTCTTCAACTAGTTTACCTGGGGAAAATCCCCGTTAACATACAATTTACGGTGGTTTCTTGGTACTCCAACACTCCATGACGCCGGACACAAATACACACCAGCACAACATGGCTGCCTCAAGCGAACTGAGTGTCGCGTCGGCCAGCTGGAAGCAGGCCAGTTTTGCCTGGTAGTCGACCGGCGGGCGCATGCGCAGTAATGCGCAACCAATCACAAGACCAGACAATTGCCCGCTGACTACAGTAACTTTAAAAAAAGGTATACTGGCGTAAGCCGTTTGACACAAATTATTCTAGGCCGCAGGGCCAGTTCAAAATGGTTATAATGGGGAGGCTCACATTATTTAATATTGTCTCAACAACCAGACCCATCAGTCAGCTCAGCTAGGCCTCGTAGCTCAGTTTATGAATTTCTGAACTGTGTGATGTAACGAAAATGATGACGGCACATTACTCACAACTTATAGTTTTATGTGAGGTATTCTGTGTTCTCTCACCCGGGCTTACTACCAGATATGTCTACATTCTTGTATTGGTGGTAATCTGATAAACTTTGGTCCTAGGGGCTCTAAGTTCAGTTACCGATAGGAATATGGGGTTTTAATCTCAAATAATTACTGCCATTGGACCTACGACTTGGTGTTTGTACCGTCTTTGCACTTCTTTGCAACTTATACACAACAAATAACACGAGCCTTCACTAGAACTGCATACCATACCGCCCTCCATCCACGAAGGGTCTACTTAAGTACGGTACAATAGTCACAAGAATTGTTTTCCTCCTGATATACGCTGATGAGCACTTGTAAAGAGAGATAGCTGCATTTTGGCGAAATGTATCGTGGTCACCCCATGAATTGGAATATATTACATGGATTGAAACTGTGATATCTTCAGGCCTTGGACTGGACGAGTGAGTTACAGTTGAGCATGGGATAGGTAAGTCACAAGATCTCAGCACATTTGATAGCGACCAAATGTTCGGTACCAACATACGAGCTTTATACATGTCACCGTGTTACCATGAACATGTGCTTTTGGAAGAAACCAGCATAACGAGGGTCAATTGCCGAAGCGAACTACGTGTTAATGACAGCGGTCACCATCGGCTAACTCGGATAGCAAATGAGATCATACGAGAACGCAGTGCTATTTAAAGTAATAGCTATGTCTGAGTAGCCCTACTATCATGAATCATCTCCCAAGAATGAGGTAAGGAAGCCACCTTTTCTACTGGTGCAACTTTGCTCATCACACATAACAAGGCACAAAGGTTGGCATGGATACAGGAAAACCGCCATTGTACTGATAAAGCACAAAATAAATTCGTATGGGCATATGAGTCAAGGTACCAGTTGGACCATCTTGCAAACATTGTACTTTTCAGACCAGTGGCGGTGTTATCCTTATATACGGGCTGTTATGGTGGGATGAAATGGGTACCCTGGTGCATCTGCCAAACTTCCTACCCGGTGAACGATATACGAACCTACTAATACATAATATCCACTCATTTATTTATCTCCAGCACTTTGCAAGAGACCTGTACCTATAATACATCGACTCGTCGCCCCTGAATTGTAGTCATTAGGTTCGATTAAAATTCCTCGAAATGACGAATGCCTCCCGGACCCTGATGTCAATTGCCCTTAATCCTACTGAGCACGTCTGAGATGATGTCGAGAGGAATTTGCGCGGCCCTGACCTTGCTCTGATCTCCTACGCAAATTATGGAAGGCAGTGCTACAGTTAAGTGTCAGCAAAGCTCCCCAACGCTTACGGTGTCAATAGACTCAATGTCAGGCAGTGTCGCCGCCGTCATCAATTGTGTTACACCCTACCAGCCAGGTATATTTAAATCTCATCAGTGTAAGAATTGCGTTTGCAATGTGTGCGTTTCACAATAAGCCAAACTCTGTATAGAGTTTTCAAGGAGAAGGTGTCAGAGTGTACAACTACCAACACTGAAGAGTTCATTTTGAGAGCGAACATCATGATTGCTGCTGTCTGTAGATTTACAACACAAATTAGTTTAAATAATACTGTACGTCATTAAACACGCTCGTTTCAGGATTTCTATTTCAGTACCATATGCACGTTGTAATTGAAATATCCGTTAAATTAGTGATAGAACAGATAATTCTAAGCGACCTATGCGAATACATAGTCACTTATAATTGAATTTAAATTTAATATTAGAAAGTCAATGTTTACAGTTTTTATGAACGCTTCAGGCTGGAGTGGCAAACTAAAGCCTGCTGTGCACCACCGAATTGTTGTCTAATTCATTCTTTTTTTTTTTTTTTTTTTTTTTTTTTGCAAGTTGCTTTACGTCGCACCGACACAGAGAAGTCTTGTGGCGACGTTGGGAGAGGAAAGGGCTAGAAGTGAGAAGGAATCGGCTGTGACCTTATTTAAGGTACAGCCTCAGCTTTTGCCTGGTGTGAAAATGGGAAACCATGGAAAAACATCTTCAGGGCTGCCGACAGTGAGGCTCCAACCTACTATCACCCGAATACTGAATACTGGCCGCACTTAAGCGACTGCAGTTTTCGACCTCAGTTTTTTGTTTAATTCAAGACTTCACTTGTTTTCTTGTCAAATCACTTTCAATACTTAAGTCATGAAAGTGATGACAGAATTGAGCAATGGAATTCGATTATTAACGGTGCGCGCTAAGCCGTTAAGAATGCTGTGATTCTTGGAAAACAGAACAAGAATAATGGCTCCGCCATCATGGCCTAGATATGTTGAATGTGTATTAATTGCTAAGTATGCGATATATCCCTGCCTATATTCAGTGGACTCCGTACAGTACCATAATAAAATGAAGAAAACGGCAGCGTACGAGGAGATTGCAAGATACATATCTCAAGAAAGTTGACATTTCTTACGTTTAGTATTACCGTTCTGTAACCTAAAACGGTAAACACTACCAGCAATGTTGATTTATGACGACCTTTGCATATTATTATTACTAGCAAATGTGCCGGTGCTTCGCTACGATATTCTACATTGTATACGGATCCCGAAGAAAATTACTTTACATGCAGTGAATAAGATTTTTTTCTGAATTGCATGTCCCTTAGCGTTATCGAGAAACACGAAGGGCGGGCTCCAATGTGTTATTTCCAATGTAAAGTGCGAGTAGCGGAGTTGTGATGATAATGGCAGGCTCACTTGTCTACTGCAATTCACAATCGAGCAGGGAAATTTTCATTATAATAGCACTCCCGTTACCTACTGCACGGTTACAATCGATTTGCGGAGTTTTCGTTACAATGGCATGTCCCCTTTCCTACTTCGAGACAGATTACAGTTGAGGAATTTTTATTATAATGGCAGGCACATTCCGTACTGACAGTAAAAATTGATTTGTGCATGACAGACCTCTTTTTTAATGTCGGTTACACCGATTTGGGGAGTTTCCATTATAATGGCAGGCCACTATGCCTAATGCCATTCACAGTTTAGATGGATAAATTTATTTATAACGGTGGGCACACTTGCCTTCTCCCAACCACAATCGGTTAGGGATGTCTTGAATAAAATTGCATTCTCCCTTGACTTCTGCCAGTCAAAGCGAGAAGGGAATTATTAATGACAATGTAGTCCCTCCTTACTAATGCTAGTTACAACGGAGTTGCAGATGGATCACATTCCTCCTGCCAGTCAAAGAAGACGTGGAGAGTAATAATTACAATAGCAGAGGCCCGCCTGCTGAGAGTCACTATCAATTTGTAAAATATTAATTGTAATCGAAGATACCTCCTTCCTACATCGTTACGAATCGACTTCTATTAATATATGCAGATCGACATGCAAAGTTACGCATGTCTAAAATATTGCAAACCTTCATTTACAGATTAACTGCTGCTAAACTATACGTCATATCGACAAACGGATCGTACCACAATACACCTCATGTATTTATATGTCACATTGAGTTAAAAACGTTGAAAAGGTGTGAAATTTGGATAAAAAAGTTTCCTCACAGTGCATTACTTTTGGATACTTACGTGACAGCTAGAAACATAGAATTTGGTTCACGTATGGATACTGGGTGGGCAAATATTCGTGTAGAATTAGTTTATTCTATCGTTCGTAAGTGATTTTAACTATGAATTATACGTGTACAAAGTGCAAAATCTACGTACAATCGAGAAATAGAGGCAAGTCTAACGCTTAAAGAATAGAGATACGACAAAATATCATAGGACCAAAGTTGTATATCACGCCAAATTGAAGTGAGATTGTACCTTCCGTTATGTGGTACGACTTACTGTTTAGCCACGAAATACCTCGAGAGGATGGTCTGCACCGACATTAAAACTGCCTCAATATTTCGAAATTTTTCACGGGTAAAAAGCGAAATATTTAAAGATATTTGAAGCTTCCCGTCGGTTACAGGCTAAGACAAATAATTTTGCCAAATTTCAATACTGTAGCTCGTCTGGGATAATGTGCCATAATCTCGCTTTGAGGGTGGGGAATGAAATGAGGACTTTTAGGAAACTAAAGCTAACAAACATGCAGAGAGTCCTTTTTACACGCGATACGGATAACTGTACGAACATTTCTCAAAAATAGTCAATAACACACACATGGTTGTTGCGATTTTAATTATATAGATAATGAATCTACTCCACGTAAAACATCTTTTGGGCTATGTACGCTGGACTTGTACTGTAAAACCGACCGTTCATGATATCTGCCTTATTAATTATCCTACTGAAAAGATGCACATGAGAAAAAAGTTTATGAAATGAATTTCCATCAAGGGTGGTCGACTTGAAGTCAGGTTGGTCATAAGGGGTTATTCACCTATGATGTTACATGGAAATTTCTAAACCATTAAAGGTATCGGCATTCTGTCTTCATATTCGTAAATGATACCCAGGAGCTTGTAAAATAATGTGCTACGTATTCTTATCGGATGATTAATAATAGGGATATTGATACTAACTCCATATTTTAAAATGAAACGGCACAAATTAGTACGGCTTGTATAAAAGTTCAACTGCGTACAAGTTCAAATATGTAAATATATTCAAAATCGGACAGTTAGTTTTTGAGATATCAATAAGAACAGAATGCGCTGTGTTGCATGCCGCATCGGACAGCGTGAAGTCGGGCAAGGACATTTTGATGCGCAAGCAGGTTCTTGTGTGTGATTCCAGCCACAGAATCGATACGAGGAATGTAAGCATATCGTACACATGTGATGGGTTTGCAAGGTGTGTATGACAGGCGAACTCATGACAAGACAGGGAGGTGTGTAATTTTTTAAAAGAAATAAAATAATAAATTAGACTTCAAAGGAACATGATGAAAGCTATAATTATCACTGGTTTGAGTGTACAGCACTTACTACTGTATGAATTGAGAAATAAACATAACACCGGAAGAGCTCCTTTTAGAAAAAAAATTTATAATGTCCAAATAATCTCCCTTCTCCGTTGTGTGCTCAACAGCCACACAATAACGTTACACATCCAGGGTATGTTACGGTACATCACATTATGTGTACGATAGTTTACAGTACATTCCCGGTATCCGTTCTGTGGCTGGAATCAATGCCAGGAAACAGCTTACGTGCCAATACGTCCTTGGCCGACCGTACGCTGTCTGATGCGTTACGCAAAGCCCAAATGCGTTCTTATTGATACCTCAAAAAGAATTTTACAAGACCCTGGGTACCATTTACGAATATGAAAACAGAATGCCGATATCTTTAATGGTTTAGAAGTTGTTTCCGTGTAACATCTTAGGTGAATAACCCTGTATATATTTTAGGAGAGTAAAATCACTGTCGTCCACCTCTGTGGTGTAGTGGTTAGCGTGATTAGCTGCCACCCCCGGAGGTCAGGGTTCGATTCCCGGCTCTGCCACGAAATTTGAAAAGTGGTACGAGGGCTGGAACGGGGTCCACTCAGCCTCGGGAGGTCAACTGAGTAGAGGTGGGTTCGATTCCCACCTCAGCCATCCTGGAAGTGGTTTTCCGTGGTTTCCCACTTCTCCTCCAGGCAAATGCCGGGATGGTACCTAACTTAAGGCCACGGCCGCTTCCTTCCCTCTTCCTTGCCTGTCCCATCCAATCACCCCCTCCCTCCACAAGGCCCCTGTTCAGCATAGGAGGTGAGGCCGCCTGGGCGAGGTACTGGTCATTCTCCCCAGTTGTATCCCTGACCCAAAGTCTGAAACTCCAGGACACTGCCCTTGCGGCGGTAGAGGTGGGATCCCTCGCTGAGTCCGAGGGAAAAACCGACCCTGGAGGGTAAACAGATTAAGAAGAAGAAGAAAATCACTGTCCCTTTTCGCTATAAACTCCCAGTCCATTCCCGGAATTTGACATAGTATGGACCTAAAAGCCTACCTTTGGACAGATGGATGCTAAATATGAAAATTGGTTGAAATATCTCCAGTACATTTCATCTTATAAGAAATACGATTTACACGCACCCTGAGTTAAGTCCGGTAGGACTTGTACTGAAAACCCGCCCGTTAATGATATTTCCCTTATATATCATCGTATCGGAATGATGCAAATGAGAAAAAAATGGTTAGAAATTGATTTCCATTAAGGCACGTAGATTTCCATTATGTTTGGTTGCGGAGTGCAAAATCACCGTTTCGGTTTCGTATAAACCCGCGGTCAGTTCAGGGATTTATAAACAATATAGGTCCTAATACCTACCCAAGAATATGTGTATTCTAAATATGAAGTTCGGTACAAATATATCCAGTAGAGTTCAAGTTATAAGAACTCAGACAAACAAACAGACATCAAAGCTAAAAATATGCAGATGGTCATTATTACACCTGAATTAGATAACTGAATGAAATTTTCGCCAAAATAATCAGTGTACACAGTCATTACGATTGAATTCACACTGGGTCGTCCACCAGCCCCTTGCGATCCAGTTGTATACATCCCTTCACATTTACTACAATTCTGAAGGACATCGGTCCCTCTTCCTTGACCGGGGTAATATAACGAGATGTGCGTTTATGGGCTAGGAGATAGCAGGAATCGTGAGTGCCACTATTACTTCATTGTGAGTACCTCGAACGAACCCATAAAACGAGTAGATACGCAGAACACGTACTTTGAAACAGGAGGTGGACGCACAGACCGAGAGCATAGTACTGTATAGACTGGGAAGTGGGCACAGTATGGCAAGTGTCGCAATTGCTCACATGGCAAGCGGGTGGGGAGGTATGTGATAGTGGACAGTGCTCGAGGTAGGTGGTTCGAATCCCACATAAGAATTCATTTTAACAGCCAGTTGCCTGGGATGTGGCAAGATTGCATCCCTGATAGCTTCCAAGGACTGATTTACTGTTTTGACTCTGTAAAAGACCGTATGAATCGTTGCATTGGGTATGGTGCTGGGTTGACGAGGATGAGGAGATAATGGTCTGTGGCCAGTTAACTACGTCGTACATGTTCCAAGCTTCGTAGGATACAGGTAGGGGAAAGTATGCCCCGTTGGAAAGATAACAACACGCGATCGGGGGTAAGAATGTAGCTGCGCAAACTCGCCTCCTTCGAAGCAATTCACAACACAAAGTTTATTCACTGCCTCGAGATGTATTCCAGCAACGAGTGTGTGGATATGTTACATATCTATGGAGTAGTTAGACAGAATGCATACCAAGTTCAACGCCTGTACCAAAAACGCTATCAGGATAGACGGCAAACGACGGCCATGGCATTTCGGAGTGTGGAAAGACGCCTGCGGGATACTGCATCCCTGGAAAAGTCACGGCCTGTTCGAGATCATCCCATGACGTCTGCTGACAATGAAGAGGTCGTCTTTGACGCTTTTCGTCGTAACCTCATACTAGCACATGGGCCATTGCACAGGAGAGTTACATCAGCCGAGCATCTGTTATGCGTATATTGCATACCCACCGGTTTCACCGTACCATCTGCTTTAAAACAGGAGCTCCATGGTCATGATTTCGATGCCCGGATAGCGTTCTGTCAATGGATCCTACAGCATGTGGACAATGATCCTATTTTCTAGCGATTCTCCACGATTCCACAACAACGGAACCGCTAATGACCATAATATGCATTACTGGAGTGTTAATAATCCCCATTGGGTGCGACAGACAGCTTTTCAGGTACAGTGGGGCGTGAACATATGGTGTGGAATCATGGGGTAATCACATCGTCGGACCCCATTTCTCTGAGGGCCATCTGACCAGCGAAGGTTCCTCCAAGATGAACTGCCACCGTTTTTGGAATATGTACCATTCCTTGACGGCTGCAACATGTGGTTTCAAATATAACCGAGCGCCATAGTACGCGGCGGTAGTCGTCCGGAACCATCACCATACGACGTTCCCTGGTAAGTGTATAATAAGGGGATGACCTGTCCCCTGGCCCACCAGATCGCCCCATATTACGCCCCTGGATTTTGTTGTGTGGGGCCATATAAAACAACTGGTGCATGCACAGGAGCCGGCCAGTCCTTGTCACCTTAGAGAGCTCATCACCGAGGCAAGCCAATCCGTTTCGCCAGAGTTGTTGCTACGGGCCAGACGGTCCTTACAACATCGCGCGCAGCTCTGTAACGACCACGGAGGTCGTCAGTTCGAGCAGGTACTGCGTTAAACGACGTGTATAACTAAAATCATGTCACATGTTTCCTAGCCTGTATGAACCCAGCTCCATACCAACGGCCAAATAAAAAAATCAGTCCGTAAAAAATACCGAATTAAGTATACAACATTGCCACTTAGATGGGACGTGAACCTTCTAACCATCGAGCACTGTCAACTATCTCACAACCTACCGCGCGCTAGCCATGTGAGCTACTGCGACAGCAGACCTACGGCGCTCACTTCCCAGCCTATACTAGCCACAGACGATCATCTTCGCATCCTCGTCCAACCTAACACCATACCTAATGCAACGAATCATACAGTCTTTTACGGGGTCAAATAAACAAATCAGTTCTTGGTAGCTATCAAGTATGTAACCTTACCTCATGCATAGGTGGAGATTCCCCGCAGTGTTCATTTTACAACGTCTTTGCATTTTTCTACTTGTTAATGTAGAAAATTCACAGTAAAATTCACATCAATAAAGAACAAGTTTTAGTAACAATAGTAAAAAATAGTAGAAGTAGTAAAAGTAAAATACAGAAAGCGAAAAGAACTAAAAATATATACACTGTAATTAATTCACATATTTTTTGAGAGAACTAAAATCCAGCATATGCTCTAAAGCGTACCATTCCTAAAAAGGAGTATAAAAAGATCAATGAGTAATAGGTGAAGGGATAACAAGAGCAACACCAACGAAAGTCAAGAATATAACTTACAATAGCCGCACGGTCACACACATAGGCGGGAACTCGCCACCCCGGAGAAGAATAACAAACGTCTACTCGTGTGCATGCCTCGGCAGTGACTAGCAATGACTCCACTCTGCGCGGACGATGTGAGTATTGCATAACCACCGATTTCACCTGTACTAACTGCTCTTACACCAGGAGCTCCACGGTCATGTTTTCAATGCCATTCAATAAAATTCAAAATTCACGAAAACGTTTAAACAGCGGAGAATCCCCGCCCTGCGTATAATGGAGTGTTAAAGAACGTGCTCTGCGTACCTGTACTACTTTCGCGGGTTCATTCGAGGTACCCATAATGAATTAATAGTGGCGCTCACGATTTCTTCTGTCTTCTAGCCCATAAACACCCATCTCATTATATTACCCCGACATAGGGAGAGGGACTGATATCTTTCTGAACTGTAGTAAGTATGAAGGGATGCATAAAACTGGATCGCAAGTGGCTGGTGGTCCACCATGTATAGATTATTTAGAAATTCCTAATATATTTTCATGTAACAAGTTTATAAGATAATATATAACAAGATATACATTCCCGTTAGATTGCAATAGTTTTTATTCAGTTCCTGTGAATAAATGTGATATAATAAAACATCTGCAAATTATATTACTGCAGTAAATACAACATTGGAAAAAATATGTGGAAGTTAACCATGTTAACCTATGCCCCACATAAAGTATCATTTTTACGCTTATATCTTCTTGTTGAGAATATATCCCACTGCACGTCCACTTTCCCTTGACATCCCTCAGTTTAAAAACAAACATGCTCTCAAACCTTGCCAAGACTTGTCAAACCTGCAGCAATGCTGAACAGCCTTTGACAAGATTTGACAACTTTTCTTGTGAAATATTGAAAGAACAATTTGATAGTGTACAACAGGCATAAGTCTGCTCTAGCTCGAGGGGTCAGGGGCGAGGCAAGGTCTTTAAGGGGAAGCTGTTGCGTAATCCAAGCACGACTTTGCCTTTTGGCGAGACAAGCAGGGATGGGAATCAACTAATAAGAGAACGGCGGTGTCGTCATGTGTAATCCTTACGTAAACAAATTACTGTTGCTGTTTTGTTGTTGCTGTTGTTGTTGTTTCAACCTCGCATAATAGATTGAGACATATGGACCGGTAATACTGTTCAGGGTACCTTACAGGTGTGGATTTCACCCAATGATTGATTGATTGATTGATTGATTGATTGATTGATTGATTGATTGATTCATTCATTCATTCATTCATTCATTCATTCATTCAATCATTCATTTTGATAATCAGCACCGGTGTGGAAATGGGTTTGAAAAAAATGGTAAAGCGTTGCCTCTCAAAAACTGTCCTACGTACAGAGATTTGATCATAGGATTCAATAGAGAATGACCGAGAACAATAAATAGGTCCTTACTGTGCTCATGGTCCAGGGAATGATCGAACGATTAAAAATCGGCTTTTAAACGCTGCATCCCACTTTCAAATCTCGGTCGATGAATAATGAAATTTGTGCCGGACAAAGCGGATGCTGGACAGAATTTTCTCCGGGATCCCCAGTTCTGAGTGTCATTAATTCTGACAATATTCCATAGTCAACAATTCGTCGCTGTTCCGGCAAAAGGTCGTATCTCCCAATGGTCTTCCTATCGATTATTTTCCTTAAGACCGAGCTCGATAGCTGCAGTCCCTTAAGTGCGGCCAGTATCCAGTAAGAGGGAGACTAGTGGGTTCGAGCCACACTGCCGGCAGCCCTGAAGATGGTTTTCAGTAGTTTCCCATTTTCACACCAGGCAAATGCCGGGGCTGTACCTTAATTAAGGCCACGCCTGCTTCCTTCCACTTCCTATGCCTTTCCTATCCCATCGTCGCCATAAGATATATCTGTGTCGGTGCGACGTAAAACAAATAGAAAAAATAAAAAATAAAAATTCTTTAAGACTGGTGACGCCTCCCAGCCACATACGGATATGCAGTCCATGAGAACAATTTTCGTTGTGCATATTTCCATACGCTAACATTAAAGGAAACTGACATTAAGTACATTATACTGTAGGAGTTCGTATTAAGTCATGCAAACATACATTCCTAGAGTACGGTAGGCTAAGTTTCATTTTCTTTTGCACGTAAGCATAGGAAAATGCTATTTGCTAGGGGCTTTACGTCGCACTGACACAGATAGGTCTTATGGCGACGATGGGATAGGAAACGCCTAGGAGTTGGAAGGAAGCGGCCGTGGCCTTAATTAAGGTACAGCCCCAGCATTTTCTTGGTGTGAAAATAGAAAACCACGGAAAACCATCTTCAGGGCTGCCGATAGTGGGATTCGAACCTACTATCTCCCGGATGAATGCTCACAGCCGCGCGCCTCTACGCGCACAGCCAACTCGCCCAGTCGTAGGAAAATGAACACAGCGAATATTGTTCTGGCGGACTACAGTAAATATCCATATGTGGTTGGGAGGCGTGACCCGTCTTAAGGAGAATAATTAAGTGGAATAGCATTGGGAGATATGACCTTTTGCCGGAACAGTGACAAATTTATCATCGCCCGAAAGAGTGTGATGTGGGATCAATCACTGAGTAAAGCCTTTCTAGGGGCAGCTACCATAACTAGGGGTAAATATGACTGTTACTGCTGTTTTTATCTAGGTTTATTGCTGGAACTCCCAAAGTGTATTCTGGGTAGTAGTTAGTACAGCAAAATTACTAGTAACCGAAAAGGAAGCTTTTCACTACGCAGATGTTGAAAGGATGAAATAAAAGAATATAAAGTCATCCTTCAACGTGACTGCTGACCCGAGTGGCTCAGTTGTTTATTCCTGACTCTCTGAGTCCAAGTCAGCGGCTTAAAATCCAGCTCAGGTCGTTGGCCTTTGAAGAGTGTTATAAAGGTAAAAATTTCGTGTCACTGGCTTTCGTCACTTTAAAGAACCCGTGCGGGACAAAGTGTGTGAGAGCACACCATCGTGAACAAACCACACAACTCTTGGTATGTGAAGAAGAATGTCCTGTAGAAGTGCCTCCGTCAACGTTTCAGTTAGGAATTGCAAACCGTGTTGGTCTTTCAAACAATACGATGGAGATTGTCTTCACACCACATATGGGTTTTAAGGGAACTTATTATTCGATCACGTGTGAAAGATGATTCATCAACAGGTATAATTCTTGTGAGAAAATCTTGTTGTTTTCTCAAGAATCACTGACAAAGTCGAAGCCGAATTTGAAGATCTGATGCTCAGAGGAGTTGAATACTTTGTACGTGTTTTGAGTACATCAATTGTTCACTAAGTGTTCTGTGTACCATGTTGTGAGGTATACTCGCCTTAGGAGCAATGCTTCTGGTACTCCTACTGTCGGTAGAGGGGTACAATGCGAGGAACTTTGGTGAGTGGAAGTTGTTACTGAATCCAAGGATGACTTCGCCTATCAGCAGAGATGAGAAGGCGAGGGAGTCTACCAAGTTCAGTATTCCTTCCTAAGCTGTCAAATCACGTTGCTGTCGTGAACGGCCCCTTCCATAAAAATTGGGCTGAAGTACTGCATTGATTCGAAGGAATTGAAACGCCATAACAGAAGTCCTGTCACATGGACGTCTTATTTAGGAAAACATAGTTTCTACCGCTTTCTGGATATTTACATGCGTGATGAAGACGAATTGGACAGTATTTTACAAGCCCCTTTATCCAATTTAAGAATTTGAATTCAGAATTTATCTGGGCCCTCTTGCTCATTAGTATAGGTGAAATATTTGAGTTTGACAACTTAGCTGATAAACCCTGTATAAGGTACTATATAAAGCAAAGTGTCTGTCTTTCCGTCCGTTTATTCCTTATACAAATCCATACCGTTCCACCAATCTGAATCAAATTTTGTATAATTACCTTGTAGGACCCTGCGTGTAACCCCATACACAAGAAATTTTAACAGACCCCTCCATTCCCTACATTTACGCCCTTTGGCACATTAACATAGGCCAATATAGACTAAGTATAGAATTTATAGCACTAAGTTCATGTTAAGGATCACAACGCAAAGAACAATACAGGATAAGGCCCTGTTGGCCACGAAAAACATGTTTTAAAGGCCTTAAACAAACCGCTTTTGATATAGTGGTATCGCACGATTCTGCTGTAGGAATCGTTTGTCCCCCTGTGGGTTGGGGGCGGTAGAATAACTCCTACGGTATCCCCTACCTGTCGTAAGAGGCGACTAAAAGGAGCCCCAAGGGCTCAGAACTTTGGAGCGTGGGTTGGTAACCACGGGGCCCTTACTTTCCACTTACTTGTGCCAGGCTCCTCACTTTCATATATCGTATCCGACCTCCCTTGGTCAACTCTTGTTCTTTTCCTACTCCGACGCTATTAAGTTTGCGAGGGCTAGGGAGTATTTCGTTTCACGTCCTTCGTGGCCCATGCCTTCGTTTGGCCGATAACTTCATTTTTCGAAGTGTTGGATCCCTTCCATTTTTCCTCTTATTAGTGTTATGTAGAGGATGGTTGCCTAGTTGTACTTCCTCTTAAAACAATAATCACCACCACCACCACCACCTAGGAATCATTTGAAGAAACAACCAGTCGTAACCATGGCAACGCCAGCTCAAGGATCTTACGGTCGAATATTGGCTTGAAATTCGAAGTAGGCAAGTACGTGAGCGTAAGCAAGGCCAAGGTGAGATTCTGCTTAAATATTTTAAAGTACTGAGATACCCTTCGTTTCAAGAACCACATTTCCATATTCTTATTACCATAATTGTTGTTAATAGTACCGAAGTACATTCGGTATTTACAAGGCCGATTTCCAACTACCGTTAATCTACCGAGATACGTGCGGCCACTGCATCCACATTTTCGTACTCTTATCAGCAGAATGACTGTGAATAGTGCCAAAAATATAGACATGGTTAATCTGCCGAGATTGATTGATTGATTGATTGACTGATTGATTGATTGATTGATTGATTGATTGATTGATTGATTGATTGATTGATTGATTGATTGATTGATTGATTGATTGATTGATTGATTGATTGATTGATTGATTGATTGATTGATTGATTGATTGATTGATTGATTGATTGATTGATAATAGGTAGTTCTCAATAAATTAATTGTAAAAAGGTGGTTTTCAATAAATTAATGAATTAATTGTAAAAATTTTAATATATTGAATTTCAATACGGTCAAAATGAAAATAGTTACTTGTAATAAGTGGTATGTTTCTCACCGGGCGAGTTGGCCGTGCGCGTAGAGGCGCACGGCTGTGAGCTTGCATCCGGGAGATAGTAGGTTCGAATACCACTATCAGCAGCCCTGAAGATGGTTTTCCGTGGTTTCCCATTTTCACACCAGGCAAATGCTGGGGCTGTACCTTAATTAAGGCCACGGCCGCTTCCTTCCAACTCCTAGGCCTTTCCTATCCCATCGTCGCCATAAGACCTATCTGTGTCGGTGCGACGTAAAGCCCCTAGCAAAAAAAATGGTATGTTTCAAGCTGTCAGTGGAGAGATGGCGTGGAATGACATTAGTAGACGGATAAGTTTGAGTGGTGTCTTTAAATGTAGAAAAGATCTCATTATGCAGATGAAGTTGGAATTAAAGAGGACAATTTGGGACAAATAGCCTATTCGTCTGTAGGAAGGGGAGTTAGGGATTGAAATAACTTACCAAGTGAGATGTTCAATAAATTTCCAGTTTCTTTGCAATCATTTAAGAAAAGGCTAGAAATGCAACAGACAGGGAATCTTCCACCCGGGTGACTGCCCTAAATGCAGATCAGTAGTGACTGATACTCTTTACCGGTACTGGATTCACCCTTCAATACTGCTATCACGAAAATGATTTTAAATAGGACCTGCGTTATTTCTACTATTTACAAGAGATGCTGCTTAAATATTTCAAATTCATACATTGGTGCATATATATGGCATTGTCTGGAGAAAAGCACTGTTGGGGTACGCAACCCACAAATCCCCTAGGCTTGGAGGTGGTTTCATATAAAACTAGTCGAAAATCTACAAAAGAAAATGTCCAAAATGGTCAAGAGGAGTGTTTACTCCACAGTGTTATTGGTCCCTAGTCTGATTATTGACAGCCTCAGTGACAGTTGGATTCGTGTACAACATACCTGTAATACAGTAACAACTTAAAATTAACATGTTTTAAAGGATCAGTTACTTCCCAGAAAATCTATAGTGCTACAATGAAATAGTTTAACGCTAAATGAAATAATCTTAAAACTTAACAATGAAATTATTCTTATTATTTTACCGGAGCTACACCTTCTCCGTGCATTTGAACTGAGCGCCTTTTACAAGGCCATCTGTGGTATCAATCTGAAAGGATGTATCTAAAGAATTTGGACCTTTGATCTTCAGATGTCTCTAATATCGACCTATGTGTCCCCTCTGGTGGGAGGACAGACAATTAATTTTTCGAAGGGAGTTTGCTAGTGCTTAAGTTGGTAAACCTTACGTCTTTGTACATTTTTATTAGGTGTTGAAGTTGTCAGCACTTCTTCTACTTCCTTCTTCCTTAAGTTATTGGCCCATCAAACTTTTGTGAATATTTTTTGTAGATAATTGCAATTAGGGGTGTGTACAGCCATTCGGCCTAGAGAGTTATGTAACTTTCCCCTCCGCTATAAAAGCTGGGAGTTTTAGGTCCATGTTGGCGTCTTCATCGCTCCAGTCTAGAGTGCATATGGTTACTGGAGGCAAGGGAAATCCTTGCCCGTCGTCGAAAGGCACACCAACTCAAGGTAATGGCAGACATAGCTCCAGAAAGTTAACTTGAGGGGAAGGTTTTAAATGTAAAATTCTATAGTTTAATATCATATTTTAAATGTAAGTTTTCAAGCAAGTCTAAGGATAATATTCAAATCCCTGCCTTGGAAAGATGTAACTTAGGAAGTAAGGATTGTGCACCCACTTTTAATTCCCTTCCAAATTGGTATGGAGGCTGACAATGATTTTCTAAACTTCAATTTTAACTCTGTTTTGTAACTTAATATTTTTGCCATGTAGTCACCCTCTCTAGTATAGACTTAGCCTCCGTAAATTCGGAATTCGGGCCATAAGCCCTTATAGGATCTTAAGTGTTTTCAAAGTTTGTTTCAAAATGCGTGCAAGTGTTTCGCCTCCTAACATTGTTATGGCCTATATCTTAAATATTTTATGTTTACCTCTAAGGCCATTCAGAATTGGCACTTGTTGCCTCTGTTTAAAATGTAATTAATTACGGATGGGTGTGTAATATACACCATCGAGCTGAAATGACAGTGAAAACTGTTTTCAAGGTTCATCTAATGTATAATTTGGATGTCAAACTTGTGCTCTTGAGAGGCCGAACAGTAGTATATTTTGGAGCTCAGTCTCTTAAGGTGTAATTGAGTGGAGCAAAATTGCTCTTTGAAATAGTTTAACTTTGGATCTACAAAGTCAGTTTGTAAATTATTGTGTACCTGAAGTTTGACTTAAACTTTTTCCTGTTATCAGAACAACCAAGCTAATCGTAATTCAAATTAACTCTTACTTCTTGTTGTTCATCAATGTTTGAAGTCAGTAAAAAATAAAATTTCAAATTTTAGTGTTTAAATTATGCTCCCATCTTTTCTCTGTCGACCCATTCACGCTCATACCTTCTTGCACCTCTGCAATCCACGGTATTTTCGTAACAAGTGGTATCAGGGCGTTGTTTAATGGGTCTGCATCAAGCACCTTTTGACTACTTTTCATAGTATTTGGAATCTAATAATTGTTCTGTTTCCGGACAACAGACGCAGCTAGGCTTAAAGATTTTTAGAGTTGCCCATCAATATTCCGGTGTTATGAGGAGATAGAAATTGTTGGTACTCTATCCGCAATCACTGCTGATATTACTGAAACCTCTGTTCTTAGCATTCTTGAAGGAGGTGAACCCTCCGTGAATAACTCAAGCGGTGCAAGCTAGCTTATTCCATTTTTATAATAAAGCGGGAGACATATTATCTGTGAAACTTAGTCGGGATCATTCTAGTATGGCTAATACATTGGTTGAACAAATTTCGGAGTTGTCAAATAAAATTAATCAATTGTTGTCCGGAGCCACTAGAGCAATGGGTGACTATCCTCCCCAATTAAATGAACATGCTGAAGTGGACCCTAATGAGTCTTCCAATAGTGTGTAATCTGTTGACCTACAACACGCTTCAGCCCCATCTGAACAACTTGTTAGTAATCCACAAAAACTTCCTCCTTTCTTCGTCAGTAACGCAGATTTCGAAACTCCTCAAACTCCAGCGCCCTGTCAGGTCATATTACCAGGTTTCAGTAGTTTGCCGCGCCCCTTAGCCATGTTGCTTAAGGGCATTTTGAATTTCTCAGTTAATTCTACTAACGACGCAAGTGCTTTTCTTAGATTTGTTGGGAAATTTCAGGATCATGCCGTACTGTTTGCCATTTCCCATTCACAGATATTATAGATCATTTACCAATACTCTGTTGGTGTCCTCTCAGACAAAATCGTAAAGGCAATAGCGGATAGAGGATCCATCGAAATCTTCCATGCTCACCTCTTATATAATTTCATCCCTGCAAGGGCTATGTCATCATTAGTGCAATAGTACTACTTCCCAGTTCATGGGATAGACGAGAATCTAGCGGAATTTTTCCAGGACATCACCTGGTGTTTGCCCTCCACTACTCTGAATGCAAATTGTACAGCCCGTTATCGAGGGATTTCTCCATCTTACCGGTCTTCTTTATGTTTTGCTTCCCGGCCTCAAACATTTTCAGAACTCGAGGCTATGGCAGTATCTGCGAGTCACTAGGGAGCCTCCAGCATCGTCTAAATGTTCTCGGTCACAACCTCGCCGAACCTTCTCGGCCCGCGAATATTATGCGTGTGGATCGGCGGACCATCTTCGAAATAAAATCCCTTTGTAAAATCGAATGGATCTAGGAATTAAGGAGGGTCGTCCAAAGGATATTTTAAATGCGGAAAATTCTCACACCTTCCTAAAACTGTACTTCATCCATTAGCACAAATTCTTTCTCTACTTCCGGTGCTTCCTCCGCTAATCTAGGCGATGGAAGATGACTAGCGTACCCGGATGAGTCATCACATTCAGCTACTCGAGGCTCAGCCCTGTTTCATTTGGGCAGTTTTCTGAGTGGGGAAGACCCTCTAATACATATTTTGAAGGTCCTAGGGAATGTCTCAAAATCGCCTCCGTGAGCCCAGGATTTGTGCCCCTCCTCACAATTGAAATAACTAACGAACCGGTCACGGCACTGTTAGTCTCAGGGAGTGTTAGCTAAATGATTTCGGAAGAGTAGTATTCCAAACTGAACGTTTGTTGTAAATTGCCAGATTATAGTTTTCTTCTGTTCCATATGTTTCGACGAACTCTTCCCCTTATCCATGCTAAAATTCGCATTTCTAAATTTACATGAGAGATGAATTTGTATGTTGCCCAACGTTTGTTGTACCCTGTGATATTAGGAGCATATTTCATGCGACATTCGGGTCTGTTGCTCGATCTTCGAAGTAAATTTTGTACATTCAAATTTGAGAGTAATTTCCACATATCACTATTAAAATATAACTCTGCATCATCTTCTATGTTTTAGCTAACCCAGAGTGAGATGTCGTTAAACCTTAGACATCTACCTGAGGATCAGGCTAATATTATTAGCAAGTTATGTCAGTCATTTACCGATGTATTTTCGGAAACGGTATCACACATTTAATTGAATATAATCTCGAGGTGACGGATTCGGTTCCTGTTAGGTTTACTCCATACAGGCTATGTACACCTAAAATGAAGGTCCTCAAGGAAATTATTGATCAAATGTTGAACGATGGTACTTTTAGGCCTTCAAAGTCGGCGTACTCATCGTTTATCTTTTTTGTACTGAAACCTTAAGGTGGTTTCAGTCCAGTTATTGATAACAGGGGGTTAATCCGTAAGATGGTATTGCATTCAGTACCCATTCCTGACATGCATTCATGTTTTTCTAGGTTTCGTAAGGCTAAGTTCTTCACCATCCTAGAACTTATGCAAGCATATAATCAGATACCTCCGGCGGCAGAATCAATATATCTGACGTCTTTCTCCACCGAATGGAAATTGTACGAATACAACCGCGTGCCTTTAGAGATGCCCACGGGCGCGGCTGTTCTTACTGGGCTTCTAAATAGGGTCTTCTCCGATATCAAATTTGAATATCTGTACCATTATCTAGATGATGTCGTTATTTTCTCTGACACTTTTGAAGAACACTTAGCTCATCTAGAGGAAGCCTTAAATCGCTTTCTAAAGGCTGGATTGACAGTCAAGTTATCAAGAATATCTTCTGCTAAGTCATCTATGTCCTTCTTAGATCATATTGTGTCACCTGAAGGAGTTTCAATCGATCATTCCAGGATACAGGCAATTCGTAATTTTAAGCCTCCAAAAGATGTTAAAGGGATTGCTAGATTTATCGGCATGGTAAATTTCTTTAGGAAATTCATTCCCAACTTTGCTAACAGGACGACGCCCCTAAACCTCCTCCCTAGGAATGCTGTGAAGTTGAATGGGGGCCATCGCAGCAAGTTGCGTTCGAGGACTTGAAGTTAGCTCTTTGTAACGCCCCAGTGTTGGCTATGCCAGATTTCTCCAAAAAACGCATTGGACAGAAGCCCCATCATCTGCGGTCACTGCTGTTCTTCTTCAGCAATCTGAACTCGGAAGGCGGCCAATCACCTATGCCAATCACCTTATTATCTCAGGGAGCCAAGTACTCCAAATACTATACGAGTTAAGAGGACTGGCCGTCATATTCGCCTTAGAAAATTTCCGTCTTTATCTTGAACATGTTAAGCTTGAATTAGAGGCCGACAATCAGACTCTGATCCGGGTTTTGGCTAGACCCCATCGTACAGGGCGAATCGCCTGTTGGGCTATTCGAATTTCGGCGTTTCAGTTTGACGTGAGGCACATTCGAGGATCCGAGAATGTGGTCGCAGATGGGTTAAACCATATGTTTTCTGGCGAGGTCGATTCTGTTGACCCGTAAGAAAGCTTTCTATTTCTAAACCTCCTAGGGTTAGTGCCGTTTAATCTGACGCCCCTATGCTATTTTATGACAAAGGAAAATATCAACGTGAAGATCCGGTGCTGGTTCCTATAATGGAAACTGTTTCTTATGGGGGACATGTTGTCCCGTATGTTCTGAGGAATTGATTTGTGTGTTGTCCTTCGAGGCATGATCAAATGATGAAAATTGTACTTCTAGCTGTTATTTTGCTTACGATCTCCAAGTATTACCATGAGACCCCATTCAGGGGGAATTTGGGAATTTTCTATGTTAGGGAGATGGATAGGGAGATGTTCATCTGAAAGAATATGGACGGCTAGATTAGGGAAATAGTTAAATCATGCAAATCATGTTTGTTTAGCAAGCCTACGTTGTCTACTAGGGTAGGGATATTGTCATCTCGTTCCGGCCAAGTCTCCTTCTCAACGACTATCTTGGGCACCATCGTCATTAGTAATGACTTGGATGCTGAACCCCAACCGCCCACTCCATCATCATGGCTACTCTTCTCAAGGTAGCGGGTGAGAGGTACATTACGGAAACTTGGGGGATCCGGTGAACCATATCCAGACATCGGCAGTGACAGCCGCTCTTGCTGTCAACCTTGGACATAACTGACCGGACTTCCACTACTTCATAAACTACATCAAAAACTATTATCTTAAAAATACTCGGTGAATGGACTCCCCATCAAGAAATTTTCTTTGATCTCTAATTTCAAAATTTCAAAAGTTCTTAAATGCTACATTTGAAAACTGTACGGACTGTAGTCAAACCTTTAGCGGCGAAGGTCTGTGACGGAGGTACATCTTTTCCGTGCATTTGAACTGAGCGCCTATTAGTAGGCCATCTGTTGTATCAATCTGAAACGATGTATCTAAAGAAGTTTGGACATTTAGTCTTTCAGATGTCTCTACTATCGACCGATGTGCCCCCGCTGGTGGGAGGACAGGCAATTACTTTTTTCAAAGGGAGTTTGCTAGTGCTTAAGTAGGTAAATTGATGTCCTTGTAAATTGTTTTTTTATGCGCTGAAGTTGTCAACACTTCTACTTCCTTCTTCCTCAAGTGATTAGTCAATCAGAAATTTGTGTTAATATTTGTGTAGCCAATTATAATTTGGGGTGCGTACAGGCATTCTGCAACTTTACTCAGCGCTATAAAACCTGGGAGATTTTGGCCCATGTTGTCTTCTTCATCGCTCCAGTCTAAAGTGCAAACGGTTAGTGGAGGCAAGGGAAATCCTTGCCCGCCGTCGGAAGACCCACCAGCTCAAGTTAATGCCAGACGTATTTTAAATATGTGATACATCCAGGAAGTTAACTTGAGAGGAAGGTTTCAGTCATTCTTAATGCAAAGTTGTAAAGTTTAATATCATCTTTCAAAAGTAAATTTTCAAGCAAGTCTAAGGACAATATTCAAATCCCTGCTTAGAAAGATGTAACTTAGGGAATAAGGAGTGTTCACTCTCTTTTAATTACTTTCAACTTGGTATTGGGGTGACTATGATTTTCTAAAACTTAAATTTAAACTCTATTCTGGAATTTATTTTATTATTTTTGCTATTTGTTGGGGGCGTCGACCTATAGAGATCTTTTGCACTTGCGCCATGTGATATGAACCTGCGGGTAATTGGAATGGAGGAAGTGTTGAGTGTTGAATATGAGGAAAGGAACGTTAAGGAGGACGTAAACACCCAGTCTCCAGGCCAGGGATATTAATCATTTACAATTAAATATCCCTGACCCAGCCGGGAATCCAACCGGGGGACGCCGGGTGACAGGCGGACGCGTTGCCCCCTACACCGCGGGCCCGTACATTCTGTAACTTAATATTTTCGATGTCTAGTCACCCTCTGTAGTAGCCTATATGCTTAGCCTCTGTAACTTCTGGCCATAAGCCCATATATGATCTTAAATGTTTTCCACAGTGTATTTCAAAATAAGTGTAAGTGTTTCCCCTCCTTGCATATTGTTCATGGGCGATTTCTTAAACGTTTTATTTTGAACATTAAGGCCATTCAGAATGGGCACTTATTGCCTCTGTTTAAATTATCATTAATTATGGACGAGTGCGTAATATACTGTCGGGCTGAAATGACAGTGAACTCTGTTTTCAAGGTTTCTCTAATATAACATGGATAAGAAACTTGTGCCTTTGAGAGGCCGGACTGTGGTATATGTTGGAGCTCACTCTCCTAAGGTGTAACTGAGTGGAGCAAAAGTGCCGAGAATAACGGTCGAGAGAATTCGTCGTGCTCACCACACGACGATTCTTAATCTGTAAGCCTTCAGGCTCAGCGGTGGTCGCTTTCGCTGTTGCGCCATGGGGTTTCATTTATCCAAATTTTGTGCGTAAATGGCTATAATAACAATTTAGTAAAAGCTCCAAATTCATGTAAATCTGTTTCTCATGATTCTGTCATGTAATACAGTTTTTCTATGCAATTAATTAATCATTCGTGAAAAGTAAACTACTTTCGCTTTTCTATACTTGACAAAAGTGTATAGAACATAGAAATTTTGCTCATGATTACAAACAATACATTTCCGCCACAGTGTATTCTGGTAATGAAATTGTATTGTAAACCTTAATTAGGAAAGGGCACCCTGATGTGGGGCACAGTAGATTTCAACAGCTGCTTTAATGTCCTGTGTGATTAAATTACGATGGCTGAAGGCACGTAATCCAGAGCATGATACGTAATTCTCCAGCTCTGGGCCTCTAATCCCCACAGCGGCACCTAGCTCTTGTGTCACCTGTGATTCTGTATGCAGATGAAGCTTACGGGAAACAGTATTTGACATAGGTAGTAAAGTGTCGCTTGGTACAACTTGAATTATGGCTGGACAATTGCATTCATAGAACTGCAAGTCTATCGGCATAATCAATAGATTTTTCAAAACAGCCTCAAATCTACTCCAATTGCAGGCCCATCTCCCATATATTCTAGAATTACAATGAAGATTTCTGTGAAATAATAAAAACGAGGGGATTAATGCATATTTGGATCCAGCCTGAAGGCTGGTTTGGTCGTCATCAGCTCCGCCATCAACTGTCATAGATGGCCTAGGCGTCACTGGAAGGGCATTCCAAGGATATGAGGAGTAAGGCAGAGTCCTGTTACTCTCCTCATCGAACCGATGTCGGTAATACATATGTCTGCCATGCCCACAGAAGTGCAAGCACCAACCGACCCTAAGAAGCGACATTTTCACACCATTCATATCAGGGACTGGCTGCATAAGGAATGGTGTTACCAGCATCGCCTATACCTCAATCACTTTCATATCGTCAAAGCCAAGGATTAGACTGAGAAAGGTTAACGAATGTAACAAACTATTTTGTTCTGGCCCATATCACAAGACAAAATCTCGCCAGCAAATGTATTGATGATGATGATTTACATGCCACTGAGGCTGAAGAGCACCTTCATATGGCGTCTCCGGATAACAAAATACAGGTTTATGAACACACTAACTACATTTTATAATATTAAAATATTAAATTAAACATTAAACTAAAAAAAATTAAATACAGATACCAAATCCAATAAAAATAAATCATAAATTATATAAGTAAGAAAGTATATCCTTAAACTTATTTAATATTTTAGACTACAAGAATCTACAGAATATAAAACTAAAACAGAAACAATTTTGTTAGAAATATACATATTTCTGATTGTTAGACACAAGAATGCCTTATCTCAGCCCTTATGTACTCCAGGAAAACGTGTAAAGGACTGCTTTAGTTGGGTACACTTAGTGTCATTTGCGAAACGGTGCAGTGCAAACAAAACATTTGTTAAATTTAGTGGTACGATGAAGAAGAATTTGAGGGTAGCTTTTGTAAAATTATCTCTGTTATGTACTAACTCCATAGGTTTAAATACAATATAAAGGTAGGGGAGGTCATCAGTTTGAGAATTTTGTGCTACTGAGATTTCCCGACGTTCATGGAGTTTCAACCATTGCAGCTGTATGTAATAGGGTGTTATGTGTTCGTCACGCCTGGCATTTGTCACGTAATGATAACATGCTTTTTGTACCCTCAGTAGTTGTATGTTCAAAGTTTCAGATAAGTTGTTGTATACGACTGATCCATGGCCAATTATAGGGAAGGTACGGAGATTTTATAAGGAAGATAGTATAAAAGACGAAGTAATTACCGTACAGATGGTGAGAGGTCTTAAAGGAATTGAAGAGAAAAGTTTACAATTCCTATAATAATAATAATAATAATAATAATAATAATAATAATAATAATAATAATAATAATAATAATAATAATAATAATAATAATAATAATAATAATAATAATAATAATAATAATAATTTACTAACCTACTACGTTGTCGTAACAGGGAAAATGATGATACTCCCACGTGGCCCGTCCCAGGTAACGGGCAGGGGTGTCCTAACCGGCTTGCCGGCGGACAAGAGCGAAATAAAATAGCTTTCGGGGACCAAACACATATTAGAGGCGGCTGACAAGCAGAAGCCGTAGAACAGCCAGAAACGATCTTGAGGCAGTCTCTAAGGCTCATTACCTTAGTTGTAACATTGATATCTACAATTGGCGGTCTCTCCATTACCTGCAAACTTTTAGCATGATGAAAATGTCAGCTGACATAGAATCTACCTCAGGTCCTAGTGATTGCACTAGTACTTCTCGGTCATTGGATTCTGGGGGACCGAGAACATCATACGGGAATGTAACACAACCTCTTCGACCCAAACGCAAGCGTTTTCCTGCCCATATAATCTTCGATATATTTCTCACACTGGCAAATTGAAGCAGTTAACGGACGTGTTGGACAGAATAAATATCAAAATTTTAGCTCTTCAACAAACCATGTATAAGGATGAAAATCACTTCGACTCAGGAAACTACAGAATATACAGGTGTAAATAAGCAATTCTAGTCCTTAACACAGCATTGCAATTTGGCACCGGGTTTGCAGTAAGAAAGAATATCATAAATTCAGTTATGAGTTTCCCAGCTACCTCTGAAAGAATTTCAGTGCTGGCAATCAAATTAGCAAACAAAGCCTATTCATTAATCAATGCTCATGCATATACAAATAATTATAACCGAAAATCTAAGAAAAGGTGGAAGAATTCTTAGAACTTTTAGAAGAAACAGTAGCCCAAATTCTTAAACATCATATCAAAATTTTATTGGTAGGTTTCAATACACAAATAGGAAAATAAAAGAAGTACAAAGCCACCGTAGGACTCCACTCTGCCCATAGAAGAACCAATAAAAGTGGATAAGGATTAATCAACTTCTGTGAGATCACTGATTTGAAAAAAAGTCAAGTAATTTTCTAGCACGCCCGCAGAAGAAAACATCCTGGAGGTCCCCGAACATCCATTTAGGAGAATTTCAGATAGGCCATGTGTCTATCACAAAGAGAAACACAAAGATCATGAATGTAAAAGTCCAGGAGGTTATCGTCGACACTGTTCACCACCTATATCTAATCCATGTGAAGTTTCAACCTTACAGACCCAAATGTAGACCACGGCAAAACCCACGAATCGACCCAGAAGTTCCTGGCCATTATCTCCGAGCAAATTGCTATTAGTTGAGCAGAACTTAAGGCCAACTTGTAAAAGCAGTCAAGTGCACTAACATGCCGCCTATGAAACGTAAAAAGTGGTGGAAAAATACTTTCGATAAGGCATTAGAACTCCGCATGCAAGAATGGCAAGGCTGGAATTCGCAGAAAAACATAGAGAAGTGGCATGGCTTTTTTAAATCCACAAGGAGACATCAACGATTGTAAGATTTCAAAAACGTCACTATGGTCAGATCACACTGGCAGAACTCGAGCAAGAGTTCAATAATACTGGGAACTTTTACAGAACGTTTAAAGGAGAACTGAGGAGTTATAAGGCACCCACTCTATGTTTCAAACGGCCGGATGGGACTTTAGAAACAAATAATGGAGAATTTGGCAGATCATTTCAAATACCTTGTAAATTGCGAACTTCCTATTGATCAACTCACCTTTGAAACATCAGGACCAAATCCAGATTCAAAGCCTCCAACAATAGAAGAAGTTGAATAGATAATAAAAGAGATAAATAACAACATAGCTCCAGGGAAAGATGGTATAACTGCCGAAATGTGGAAACTAAGAGGCAGATATCTCGCTCAGTAGAACCATAACATTCTTCCAGATATCTGGACTAGTGATGCAATTCCTGAAGACTGGAAGTGTGCAATAATTCGTCCATTACGTGAGAAAGGGGATAATCTAACGTAAATAACTACAGAGGTATTTCCATACTGCCAGTCACTTACAAAATTCTGTCAAAACTCATATTCATGAGAATTGAAATACAAACAGAAAACTCTTCTTACAATGCTGACTCCGGTTTTATATTATATTATTATATAGTATATACTTTATGTTATCCGGGGCTTCGTTCGCGAGAATTTCGTAATTTGAAAGAATCGTTCCTCGGTACAGCACTAAGACATGATCTGAAAATCCGTAAAGTACGTATAAAATCTCACCGAAAAATTGCGTTTCATTTGTCCCAGAATCCCTTTGTAGACTACGCTTGTAGTATTGCCTTTCGCGGCAAAGATAACCAGGATACTGGCAATATTAACTTTGGAATATACCAGGGGTATGTGTAGGTTTTTGACTGTTTTGTGGTAATGAAAACACGTAATTTCCAAGGGAAATCCATTTTTGATCTATTCAAAACATTGGCCATCAGCTTCTACACACCTCGCCCAAATTTCAGATAAATTATGACTACTATGCCAAAAACTCTGCTAGTATTTTGTGGCAAACTATTCGTCGAGCCATTTCCAATATCCTGGAAATTGCTGAAGTGCTGCTCTGCGAGCGCGTGCCCCATTGATGTGAAGAGTGGATAGTCAGGTGACTCCAGGTTGAGGTAGTACGGCGGGTGTGGAAGGATGTCCCATCCAAGCGATTTCATAGAGTCTTTCACTGGTTTTGCTGTGTTAGATGGCGCATTGTCGTATAATAAGGTCACTTTACGTTGTCTTCCGTCCCATTCCGGTCGTCTTCCCATCGATGCGTAATTTAAATTAATTATTTGATATCGTTAGAGTTGTACATTAACGGTTTCACCGGGCTTCAAGAGTTCATAATACACAATACTGCTCTGGTTCTACCAGACACAATGCATGGTCTCCTTACCGAAGCAATTAGTCAAAAACATCTCTCATATATTCTAATCGATGGAGCGTGTTCGCCATATGTTTTTACCAGCAAACGGTGACTTTCCATAGCCTTTTCCTTTTAATTAAGTAAGAAAAGCAATGCGTGCCATAAATGTTCTCTTTCAGGAAAAAACGTCAACATAATCTCTGAACGATACAACACAGACGCTAGTGTTTGGCGGACTCAACTTGAGTGTGTCGCTAAGTTAATGTCAGACAAACAAACTGACATATGTGTCAATTCATACGCTGCGTACTGTTCGCTGGAGCCATGGCTTAGTGAAACCGGAATTGACTTATGCATACACCTTGTAGGCCTACGGCATGGAACTCTGTATGTGAAAATCAGTCCTCTCTCAAGTCAAAAAAGTGTTTATTTATTTTTCAAAGAAGATAGAAATGCAGATTTTCACACCTAAAATATCTTCAGGTTTTCAGAGACAAATATACGCATAAAAAGAATTCAACACCTTCTTCACTTCCTTCCACTCCCAACCTCTTAGGTGGACTTTCCTAAAGAAAAGTATGTTTCTTTATTTTGAAACGATATTCCAAATAACGATTTTCACGTTTCAAAGTATTTAACCCCATTTTTTGCCCTTGTTAACTCCCCCGCCTTTAAGTGGATCTTCATTAAAAATTTAATGTTTCGTATTAAACCCATATGGTTCATGTTTGTGGGTTACTGCAGTCACGTCCTAGTTCGTGAACCATGGGCAACGGCTGAGTGGCCTAGTAAGTGGTCCTGAGAGTATGGATACCACTTGCTATGGAATGGGAGTGGGTATCTCAGACATATTCTGAGTCATGGCCCTCCTTGTGCTCAGGCGGCTAGGACTATACAATTCACTGGTGGTCCATAACCCGTTAAGAGGAGAGATCCTAACTTGGACTAGGTGCAAGTAGGGTAGCATCCTGCTTCATGAATTTACCAAGCTCAGACCAATTTCAGCAAGCCTCGGACCTATGGGAGTAATGGAGTCCCACTCACATTTGACAGGCGAGGGACTCCTTGGAAACAACTTGGCGAACGAAATGGAATTCGATGGGGAGCTATCAATATTAATGGGGCTTATGGAAGAAGGAAGGTAGAACTGGTTGAGTCAGCAAAGAGGATGCATCTGGATGTGCTAGGAGTAAGTGATATTCGGGTAAGGGGAGATAATGAGGAAGAGGTGGGAGATTATAAAGTGTACTTGACGGGTGTTAGAAAGGGAAGGGCAGAGTCTGGGGTGGGGCTCTTTATCAGGAATACCATTGCACGCCACATAGTTTCTGCTAGGCACGTAAATGAGCGAATGATGTGGGTAGATTTGTCAGTGGGAGGAATTAGGACAAGAATTGTGTCCGTGTATTCATCATGTGAGGGTGCAGATGAGGATGAAGTTGAAAAGTTTTATGAAGCATTGAGTGACATCGTGGTCAGGGTCAACAGCAAGGATAGAATAGTGCTAATGGGCGATTTCAATGCGAGAGTTGGGAATAGAACTGAAGGATACGAAAGGGTGATTGGTAAATGTGGGATGATATGGAAGCTAATGGGAATGGAAAGCGTTTGCTGGACTTTTGTGCTAGTATGGATTTAGCTGTTACGAATACATTCTTCAAGCATAAGGCTATTCACCGCTACACATGGGAGGCTAGGGGCACCAGATCCATAATATACTATATCTTAACGGACTTTGAATTCAGGAAATCTGTTAGGAATGTACGAGTTTTTCGCGGATTTTTCGATGATACAGACCACTATCTGATCTGTAGTGAACTAAGTATCTCTAGGCCTAGGGTAGAGAAAGTGAAATCTGTCTGCAAACGAATAAGGGTGGAAAATCTCCAGGACGAGGAAATTAGATAGAAGTACATGGATATGATTAGTGAGAAGTTTCGAACAGTAGACAGTAAGCAGGTTCGGGATATAGAAAGTGAATGGGTGGCATACAGGGATGCTGTAGTAGAAACAGCAAGGAAATGGCTAGGAACAGGCGAACATCTTGGTGGAATGATGAAGTGAGAGCAGCTTGTAAACGTAAAAAGAAGGCTTATCAGAAATGTCTCCAAACAAGGGCCGCGGCAGACAAGGATTGGTACGTAGATAAAAGAAACCGAGCGAAACAAAGAGTTGTTGAATCCAAAAAGAAGTCATGGTAAGATTTTGGTAATAACCTGGAAAGGCTAGGTCAAGCAGCAGGGAAACCTTTCTGGACACTACTAAAGAATCTTAGGAAGGGAGGGGAAAAGGAAATGAACAGTGTTTTGAGTAATTCAGATGAACTCATAATAGATCCCAGGGAATCACTGGAGAGGTGGAGGGAATATTTTGAACATCTTCATAATGTAAAAGGAAATCATCCTTCTGGTGTTGCAAACAGCCAAGCTCATGGGGAGGAGGAAAATGATGTTGGTGAAATTATGCTTGAGGAAGTAGAAAGGATAGTAAATAAAATCCATTGTCATAAGGCAGCAGGAATAGATGAAATTAAACCTGAAATGGTGAAGTATAGTGGGAAGGCAGGGATGAAATGGCTTCATACAGTAGTAAAATTAGCGTGGAGTGTTGGTAAGGTACCTTCAGATTGGACAAAAGCAGTAATTGCACCTATCTATAAGCAAGGGAACAGGAAGTATTGCAACAACTATCGAGGTATCTCATTGATTAGTATACCAGGCAAAGTATTCACTGGCATCTTGGAAGGGAGGATGCGATCAGTCGTTGAGAGTAAGTTGAATGAAAACCAGTGTGGTTTCAGACCACAGAGAGGCTGTCAGGATCAGATTTTCAGTATGCGCCAGGTAATTGAAAAATGCTACGAGAGGAATAGGCAGTTGTGTTTATGTTTCGTAGATCTGGAGAAAGCATATGACAGGGTAACGAGGGAAAAGATGTTCTCTATACTGGGGGACTATGGAATTAAAGGTAGATTATTAAAATCAATCAAAGGCATTTATGTTGACAATTGAGCTTCAGTGAGAATTGATGGTAGAATGAGTTCTTGGTTCAGGGTACTTACAGGAGTTAGACAAGGCGGTAATCTTTCACCTTTGCTGTTCGTAGTTTATATGGATCATCTGCTGAAAGGTATAAAATGGCAGGGAGGGATTCAGTTAGTTGGAAATGTAGTAAGCAGTTTGGCCTGTGCTGACGTCTTGGTCTTAATGGCAGACTGTGCCGAAAGCCTGCAGTCTAATATCTTGGAACTTGAAAATAGGTGCAATGAGTATGGTATGAAAATTAGCCCCTCGAAGATTAATTGATGTCAGTAGGTAAGAAATTGAACAGAATTAAATGTCAGATTGGTGATACAAATCTAGAACAGGTCAATAATTTCAAGTATTTAGGTTGTGTGTTCTCCCAGGATGGTAATATAGTAAGTGAGATTGAATGAAGGTGTAGTAAAGCTAATGCAGTGAGCTCGCAGTTGCGATCAGCAGTATTCTGTAACAAGGAAGTCAGCTCCCAGACGAAACTATCTTTACATCGGTCTGTTTTCAGACCAACTTTGCTTTACGGCAGCGAACGCTGGGTGGACTCAGGATATCTTATTCATAAGTTAGAAGTAACAGACATGAAAGTAGCAAGAATGATTGTTGGTACAAACAGGTGGGAACAATGGCAGGAGGGTACTCGGAATGGGGATATAAAAGCTAATTTAGGAATGAACTCGATGGATGAAGCTGTACGCATACACCGGCTTCGGTGGTGGGCTCATGTGAGGCGAATGGAGGAGGAGGATAGGTTACCTAGGAGAATAATGGACTCTGTTATGGAGGGTAAGAGAAGTAGAGGGAGACCAAGACGACGATGATTAGACTCGGTTTCTAACGATTTAAAGATAAGAGGTATAGAACCAAATGAGGCCACAACACTAGTTGTAAATCGAGGATTGTGGCGACGTTTAGTAAATTCTCAGAGGCTTGCAGACTGAACGCTGAAAGGCATAACAGTCTATAATGATAATGTATGTATGTATGTATGTATGTATGTATGTATGTATGTATGTATGTATGTATGTATGTATGTATGTATGTATGTATGTATGTATGTATGTATGTATGTATGTATGTATGTATGTATGTATGTATGTATTAAACCCATGGCCTTAGAGTCATAAGGAGCCAGAGTCCCCAATTCTTTATGAGGCCCCATATAAATTCCAAGCCATGAGGAGTCCTAGCTGTATTTTTTTAATCTCTGACCAGAGATGACACGTGGAGGAGAGGTGGGTGATTTACATTCTCAAGCTACAGAAATTACGCCACTCACACGTGCAGACTGTGCAGGGATACGACGTAATTTGGGGGAACAATTTTTTATTAAATTAGCATTTTAAGAAGAATTGGCGACGAAACCGCCGTAGTAAACTACAGGACATAGTACGTGAAACAATTTGGTTGTTAGTGGTAAAGATTTTATACCGCTAAAGATCTCCAGAAGGAAACCTGTCGAAAGACGCGCCTGTTCCTTCAACTCTGTTACATCGAACAAAATATAGTACTTAGCTTATGTATTAAGTTAACGACTCAAGTTTGTTAGAAGAAACCCTTAATTCTTATCTTCAACACAGCTAATGAACTAAACAACTATGTGTTATGTCATAATGACCCATAATTACATTTTCTGTGAGGTGAAAACCGTGCCAGAAAACTTTTGTCGGTAAATGCGGATGGCATGAGGGAGGGAGAAAAATTTATAAAAGCACACCGCGCTATTTGCAAATCTCGCATTGTTATAGTGAATTTGAGGCGACCGCACGTCATTCAGATTAACATTAAAAGTTTGTTATGGAGACTAAGTCCCCAGAAGGGAAGTAAGTGGAGAGAGATTATCAGTCAAATTAACGGTATTCCCATTTGGTACCGTCATGCAAAATTACATCCAGGCAAAAGACGGTCATTATAATGACCAAGTCCTGGAGCTGAATTAGAAAGTACGAGGACAGATCAGAAAATAAGTTGCACTTCCCAGTTATGGCCATTTATTACACTACCTACACAACAGCAACACGACTATAACGACATACACTGTAACGTCACTTTTCCACACAGTTTCCAAGAGACTCCAAATATTTCTGCGAACGCACAACCAACTTGTCGATGCCGGATGCATAGAAATTTCCTCCAGCGTTCTGCAACCACCCGGAGACAGCGGCCTTCACCTCCTCATCGGTCTGGAAACGTCGACCACCGAGCTCCGTTTTGAGCTTACTGAACAGATGAAAGTCACATGGCGCTAGGTTAGGACTGTAGGATGGATATAGCCAGACCTCCCACTTGAAACGCTGCAGCAGTTCTCTCGTTTGGCGGGCCTTGTGAGGTGTTGGGTTATCGTGCTACAAAATCACACCGGCGCTCAATTTCCCCCGGCGTTTCTCTTTAATCGTTTTACGCAACCGGTGCAACGTTTGACAATACGAGGCCGCGTTGATCGTCGTTCCTTTCGGCATGAATTCCACGTGCAGCAAACCCTCCATGTCAAAAAACACTGTCGCCATAACCTTACCGGCTGAAGGTTGAACCTTGGCCTTCTTTCGTTGTGGTGATGAGGGGTGTACCCATTCCATTGATGTTCGCTTCGTTTCGGGGGTGAAGTGATGGACCCACGTTTCGTCGCCTGTGACGATTCGCCGCAGAAACCCGTTGCCATCTGCGGCGTAGCGTTGCAAGAATGCCAGGGAGGATTGGAAACGTTGTCCTTTGTGCTAAATGGTGAGAAGACGTGGGACACATCTTTGACACAGCTTACGATATCCAAGGTCCTCGTAAACAATGGCGAACACACTGTCATACGACATGTTCAGCTTCGTTGCGATTTCTCTCAGTTTAATGCGCCGGTTCTGTCTAATGACCGCATTCACACTGTTTGCACGGGTCCTGGACGTTGCAGGCCTGCTTGGCGATCGTAGTCCGTGATATCCGTGCGTCCGGTTTCGAATTGCTGACACCACTTTACGATACCTTGCAGGGAAATGGCCCGCTCCACATACAGAGCACTAATTTCCCGATGAATGGCCGTGCAATTCTTCCTTTTGGGCCATAGGAATAGGATTGTCGCACGCACCTTATATTTGGAGCGAGCGTCCAGTTGACGCGCCATTGCATTTGGCCGCTATTCACACAATACTAGACGAGACACCACAGCGACCTGCCTAAGAGACGTACGGGCTTTGTCTGTCCCTTTCTCCGCTGTGCCCATGTTTGCGGCACACAGCGCGCTGCTGCGGCGCGTTAGTGCAACTAACCTTTTGATCTACCTACGTATCATTGTTTTACTTAACTGCGTGCGCGGTTTGGTGATTCGACGAACGTGTTCGGTTCACGAGGAAGAGATCGTGTGAAGGGCATTTTTTTTGTAATTATTTTCTGGTGAATAATACAATATATAAAGGAAAATAATATTTTGTAAAGCCATTATCTCTCGAGATGGCTAGATAAATATTGAACGATTCTGGTGGGCCTGTTAAGATATAGAGCCACGTACGACTTCCAGGTATGTTGGCTAGCTTGGTTTATAAAGTAAGAAAGCAAAGCAAAGTCACCCCCGTACAGGCCATGAAGGCCCATGGAGGAGTGGAAGGTAAAGGCTTCCACCATTGTTAACCTCGGCACGTGATGGGGTAGAGTGGTTAGCTCTACGCCCGGCCACCTTTGCCCCCAGGAATTAACCTGCTACTCATTTTTGGTGTAGGCTGAGTGAACCTCAGGGCCATATGCACCTCTGGAAGTGGAAATCTCGTTTCTTAAATTTTACGACTTCCTGACGGGGATTCGAACCCACGTCCTTCGGGACGAACCGAGCACGCCTTTACCGCCTCGGCCAGGCAGCCCCTTGGTTTATAAAGTGCATTTTATTTATTTCATGATGTCACAATTCTATTTGTGTATATGTGACGCATTTTGGTCTGTGTTTTATTTCGTGAAAATAATAGAGGAATACTATAAATGCAATTTTGTATGTTTCTTGGATAATCGAGAAAGTCGCGAAATTTGCGTGTGAAATGTAGCACAGTAGTAAATGTGATGGCCGTAAAACGTATATAATGTCTAGAGCGAAGTATCATTTCCGTTGCTTGACAAAGTTAAGACATAATTTATCAGGAATTTCTGTTCAGTGTAAAGATGAAATTCCTGTAAGTGTAATCCGTGGATTACGATTTAGAGCGAGTGCACGATAATGATGGAATGTCAGCTGTTGCGGAAGGCAGACCGTCATGTGTTCGGCGCTGTAAATTTTTCAAGGAAATGAACGAGGCGAGACTGGTGTGTGAGTTGTGGAATGGAAATATTATTTCAAATGTCTGTTAAAATTTGTGTAGTACTGATGACAGAAAAATAACGGTAAAACTTTGTAAGTCAAGTTGTGAGTTTCGGTTTTAGAAATGTTGTGTTGTCAAACTCAGGTATGCGAGGAGAGATGGTTACTTCGTCACAGATAGTTTTATATAATAATCATAGTGGATCACGTAAGAGATATATTCCATATTATTGTCGTGTAGAGAATTGGTGGTAACAAGTGAAACTGGAAGGAATGTGGATCAGATTGTTAAAATCCTGTGGTGTTGAAGAGACTTTTTGCCGGGATTTTCATTGTAGGGAACTCGGGGATTTGTTCTGCGTAATTTAATGATACGAGAAAAGGTCATTCCATACTTAGGATTCCACGTGAAACGGTAGGACCGTGATAGATGCGAATATTTCAAGTGGCGCATTAAGTTAAATCTCTTCGCATATTATGTGTTGCTCAAAAATTGTATTTCATGTGAGTTCTCAATGAGGCGAGGTTTTCACTTGATACAGGACAAGATAACGTGGTGTTTTTTTTATGAGATAGCGAGAAGGGGTCCAGTTTCCGGTAGTAATCCAGCGGTTAGGCATTCGAGCCAGTTCTTTGTTAGAAAGAAATTGTAACTGAGATGTTGTTCATTTATAACAAATGTTTGGAGTTAGGTTTCATTATTCCTAAGAGAGTCGTTTAGTAGATGAATTGAGATTCATTATCGAGGCGACGGAAATGACACAATGATATGTTATGTTGTGAATAACCATTTTCAGGGGTGTCAAAATTTGAGAATCTGTAGTGATGTTGTTTCGTATTGTTGAGGGTTGTCCAATTCTTTGCGATTATGTTATTTGAACGTCACGATAGCTGTCAATCCACAGAGTTTGTGATGGATTGTTGTGCTGTGTTGTTGTTGGTTTACAAGGCACAAATGCAGGTTTATGTGATGTGAGGTCATGCTTATGGAGCACATGTTGTGCAGCAATCCATTCACTCTAGATTTGGGTGAGGTGCATTACGAAACTTAAGTTTCATCGGCCTGAAATCATGTCGAAGGAGTTACCGGAATTGGCCCAAAGGATAACCGTAGGCGTTATAAGTGATTTGACATGGGTTGTTTTATTTTGAGTTGTGTGTAAATTTGTGCGGATTGTAGGATTTAACGTTAGGATTATCCAATCCAGTTTCTTAATATTTATTAGTGATATAATGCAAACTTGTTGAGTGACATCATGAAATAAATAAATAAATAAATAAATAAATAAATAAATAAATAAATAAATAAATAAATAAATAAATAAATAAATAAAAAATAAAAAATAAATAAATAAATACTACCCGTAGTTATGACAACGTGTTCCGCTTTCCAGCTGCGGTGAAGAAAAATATGAGCATAAACAATAGCAGATCAATATTTTCGTCAAAGGAATGTTTCTGATAAGCACGTTCATGTGATAACGAAATACTCAACACTTATAGAAATTATAAAACTGACTTCGCTCGTTCTATAAGCATGCTCGCGTCTTAATTATTGCCATTATTAGGCTTGTTGCGTACGACTGTTTCTGCTCGACGATAATTAGAACTCTGTTTTCAAATATTCATAAATATCTCTCGAGATGTCGCTTGACAATTCAGTTTACTTCAGACGCAGTGCGCATATTCTGGGTTATTGATTTTTTGTGACTGGATCAGAGACCTTCACACTGCCATATGTTTTCAAAGCTTTGATATACGGTTATCATAACCTAGCTTTATTTCAAATACAAATTGTTTATTGAACAGTTGGGGAAGTGAATTTGCGGAAATGTGCCGTGTGGGTGTGGAATATTGGAAGTAGAAGGTGCAAACGCTTGATGTTGATATGTGTGTCCGACAAGTCAGTCAGTCAATTTGTCAATCAGTTGTATCATAATGAAAATCTGAACTCTGATTGCTAGAGAACCTGTATCATAATGAAACTTGAACTATAATGATCCTCATTAAGATTCAGTTTTCAGAACAGTTATGGATAGACGAATTTATTGTTAATTAGGATTATGAGATTATTGATTCATTAATGTATTAACTTCAGTGGAACCGTATTTTGAGAATCAACTTAAAACCAAGTGAATAACTTGAAAATGTATTCCGGAAATCTTAGCTTTATTTGCTGAGAAATTTCAACTTGTTAACGTAACGGTTAAGGGGACATGTCCGATGGCAAGGGACCTTACTTCCACAAGTGGTGAGAGTGTTTGTTGTTGTTGTTGTTATTATTTGATTTTGATTTCTTGAGCACCGGATGTGCTGGAGATTTATTAATGTGGAAAACTTGATCATTAACTACTGTAAATTAATAGTGTTCAACCTCCAGCTTAGAAGTGTAGATGGTCATGGGTTCATCAACCTCAGTGACTTAGATTAGGGGGTTTGCCTATATAGAATCAGTTTTGCGGTCATCATCCACAATGACTTTAACGAAAATCGTAAAGTTTGATGTCGGTCCATGACATAACCGCAAGACACATCGATTCAATTAAGGTTCCATGCCGTACAACCACTGTGTGGTACATACCTATTGGACTGCATTAACTATACCAAGAGTCCAGAGGTCGTGTTATGTGCGCTGGAACATCACGTATCATTATGGTGGTATACGCAGTCTCACATGGAAACCGATCTTAGCAATCTCCAGATATTTTTTACTTCATTCTTAAATTAAGACCGCGGTTTCTAGTAAGGATGCCCCTCAGGCAAATGAGTTAAGTTCTCCAAAGCCAGCGTCTCTCATCATAGTTCTTATTTTTATTTTTTAAAACGGATAGAACTGAGTTCGTTGATTAGATGTAACAAGTTTCTTCGATATCATCGTAATTGGTCAATAAAACATCCATTTGTTTTGACTTGACTTCTCTCATTGTAGACATTAGTTTAAAATCACCGAAACCCGCCTCTTACCTAAGCAAGTAACGAAGAAACCGTCAATGACCCAAGATAAAGATCGCATGCCGATTTGCTGATAGGTAAGGAAGGTAGGTATCTTTCGTAGGACCTTTAAGAGTTCAATATTTTTAAAGGAGATTCCAAATACCAATTTTTACGCCAGTAACAAGGTAAGTGTTTGAGATATACCCATTTTAACAGTTCAACCCATTTTTACTTATTTTAAACCCGCTTACGTGAATTTTCCGAAAACAAAATTATACGTGTAACTCTACTTTTAAACGAGATACCATGTACAAATTTTACGTTTGCAATATCTTCAGTTTGAGATATAAGCATCTTCATACAAAGGATTCAACCGCATTTTCACTTAATTTTTCTCCCTTAAGTGAATTTTCCAAAAAATACGTGTTTCTTTATTTTAATGGAAATTCCATGTACAAATTTTTACGTCCGTAAGATCTTAAGATTTGAGATACATTCATTTTAAACATTCACCCCGTTTTCACTTCTTTTAACCCCTTTAAGTGGATTTTCCTAAAAAAATACAGGTTTCTTTATTTTAAAGGGGATTCCATGTACACACTTTTCACATGTAATATGTTAAATTTGCGAGAAATGCTTATTTTAAAATTTCATCCCCCATTTTAACCTCCTTAGTGACAGAATATCCAAAAATACTTTCTTAGTGAGCAGCTACACAGAAATATATAAATGTATCCCCTAAATTTCATTTCTTTATATCCAGTAGTTTTGGCTGGACGATGATGAACCAGTCAGTCAGTCAGTCAGTCAGTCAGTCAGTCAGTCAGTCAGTCAGTCAGTCAGTCAGTCAGTCAGTCAGTCAGTCAGTCGGGACATGCTATTTTATGTATATAGATTATTATGTTTTGGATTATCGATTCACCCCAAACTTGTATAGTATGAGAATGTATTTAATACTCCCATTATAATATCTCACGTAACAGTTTAGAGGTGTATTGAAAAGGCAGAGTGGAACGCTGAGAGCATGTCATGATAATTTTTTACAAGGTCACTCAAAATTCTCTTCCACCAACATATCCTGCAGTAATTCAATGGGCCAAACAAATTTACATGTGATGTTGACTGAGTATATCCCGGTGTTACCATGCAGTAATACGACAGGCTTGCAGAGAAATTCAGGCTGTCTTCTTCGAGTGCTGATATACAGTACACGGATACACCAAGAAAATCTTATCACACTACTGCACCAAAGCACATTCACCAGCTATTTGGCATCTCCGAGAAAAATACTTGAGTAGAAGGCGTGTTGTCCTGCTCCGGTGAGGTGAAATATTAAAATGAAATTGGAATAAAATATATGTGAAATGTACAGTACCATTTCTTACTGAAACATCTACGTAACATACACGACAATCAAAATTTGAAAACAGAGCTTGATAGCTGAGATACCATCTCGGCTTTTCACAAAGATGATTGTGGTTTTGACCCCAGCCAACCATTGCCAATTAGGACAGCGAACTAATTGTTTTGAAACGGTAAAGTGTTTCCCTGATATTTAGATTCCACGCAAAACTCCAGCTAATGATCTGTATATCAACAGTGCAAATTTCCTTTTGTGTGCTAAAAATGTTGAATCACAGTATGAGAAATAATTTCTATATACTTTGATATTCGGTGTCTCTCTGCTGCAATGCATTTAGGATTCGTTCCTTTTCCGTCTCAGTTGGTGTAAGTTCCACATTCTTCTCAGCCAGAAATTTAGCAACATTTCCAGGTATAGAACGAACAACGTTAAACCTTGAATATAACAGAAGAGCAGAGAGTAAACATTCAGTTCGAAGCAATCTTAAACTTTTATTACATATTTCCACGTTTCTCCCGAATATAAGAAAACATGCAAATGCTGGACGAGCATTAAACATAAACATAAGCATAAGACTACGACCACATCTCCCCTTATACTAACCCCATCAGTATAAGCACCAAATCGCTAAAGCCCGTAATTACCCCCGCTCACGACACAAAGTGTATGGTACTATTGACCAGGATGTCTCATATCTCTGCAATTAAGTAACGAAAGTTTCTTTCCATGTGATAATGCCTATAAAATCAGGTCACATATTCTTCGATCCATGGTACATGTGTCATTCAATAGAATTTCTGAAACCCGATATAGTGTTTCCATTTCAGTAGTCTTGGAACAAACAGGGCAGAAGTAACATACATACATACATACATACATACATACATACATACATACATACACACACACAAATTAGGCAGAGTGGAACGCTGAGAGCATGTCATGATAATTTTTTACAAGGTCACTCAAAATTCTCTTCCACCAACATATCCTGCAGTAATTCAATAGGCCAAACAAATTTACATGTGATGTTGACTGAGTATATCCCGGTGTTACCATGCAGTAATACGACAGGCTTACATACATACATACATACATACATACATACATACTATAAACCTCCAATGAGTGTTAGATTGGAGTTGGTGAAGATATTGGAAGTTTATGGTGAAATCAACATCAATGAAATCGTACCTCCGATTACTATACGTCCAGGTGTGTCAGAAACCCAAATAACTTGCTCAAATATATGAACAACAGCAACGTATTGAAGGTATCGGCAAAAATTATAAGCTCTGAACCCGGTGGTATCTCGTTAAATTACGGTGGATAATAAGATGTCGTGGCACGCAATACAGAATCAAGTAAATATTGCAGTTTCCTCAAGTAAAGTTTTTAAATGTAAATAATTGGCGAGAATATCAATGATAGAAATGTATCGGAGGCCATGGAATGAGTTGAATTAATTGGGCTAAGTTCAATCTGTATATGATGGCCATAACCTGCTTATCTAGTCCGATACGATTCGTTGATCGAGATTGGTGATGAAATTGTCGATTTATAACCAACATATTATGTGGCAGATTGTTAAACGAATTCCTTTGCCGACGAAAATGATCATGCAAGAGTGCTCCGTATTAAGAAGTCAGGGGTTTGATTGTCAAAAAGATATGGAATTTAGGAAATATGGAGAAGTCTTTTAAAAGAAAACCGTCTGTTATTATTGTAATCTGGTATTACATTTTGTTTTCAAATAAGAGTAGACTACAGTTCGGTTGGAAACTTAGAGAGGATTAGAGCTGTTGCACACGTAGCGAAAGAGATCAGACGAAAAGCTAGATCACAATACAATATTGACAGATTGTAATAAGAATAACCTTTGTACAACAAGATACGTATCTTGTATTCTCAGAATATTGAGGCAAGTGTTGTATACGAATATTGTAAATAATATTTATGCATGTAACTCTATGCTAACAGATCATTACAAGTTTCAGGTAACATGAAGTCAGAGACCATTGGATACGATTATGAGATGTTTATGAATCCAAGCATGTCCAGTTAAATTACGATAGGGTCTCGATAGACCTGACGAGAACTGGGATGGACAGTAATGGCTAAAGCATAAATACTAGAGGATGAGAGGTGTCTTCTTCACGAAGCCAACGAAGGATGAGTACTCAAAGTCAATGTCTTATTATCCCGCTATGTAGCCGCTTTTTAAAGTAGAGTAGTATGTTTTTCTTTATGTCAATTTGTGACATGCCAAATTATACAACTTGAAGGCGACCGTTCTACTTGTCAATCATTGCCTTACGATGGATAAGAGTGCTGTAAAATGGTATCGTAGATGATCCTGAATTATGATATATCGTACGCTATGTCGTGTGAATCTAAGTGATCGTTGCAAGGTTATACAGATAGATTTAGGCATGGATAATATTCGTGTTAAGATAGTGTCATTACGAAGATATTTTAGTCCAATTCGTGGTTCGAATATATATTAGAAGGAATTGATAATCATAATGTGCGTAATTTAGAGTCATCAGCTATCATATTCTTATGTTGAGCACAGTGTTTGGGAATATAATTGTGAAGTTGTTATGATAATATTGCGTTAATAAGCTGATGAGATGAGTAGTCTTCGTAATGTGAAGTACCTGAGTATATTTTCCTAATGAAATGAGAATTCTTTGAACATGACATATGTGTGACGTAATGAAATGTTTATTATGATAGGATCGTCGATATATGTAAATGGTTGATATTATATGAATTGTCGTGAATGTGTCGGGATTATGCATTTCATAGAATGATGCGATGTAGAGGTCCTGATGAGATTTAATGTGGCAGCAATTGAATTAGTCATGCGTGTGGATTCGATATTGCTATAATGAATGGTAATTACTTAGGCACAAGGCGGTATTTACAATGATACTTCAAGGTAGTTCGAGAACACTGATAGTATGATCACCGAGCTCGATAGCTGCAGTCGCTTAAGTGCGGTCAGTATCCAGTATTCGGGAGATAGTAGGTTCGAACCCCACTGTCGGCAGCCCTGAAAATGGTTTTCCGTGGTTACCCATTTTCACACCAGGCAAATGCTGGGGCTGTACCTTAATTAAGGCCACGGCCGCTTCCTTCCCACTCCTAGCCCTTTCCTGTCCCATCGTCGCCGTAAGACCTATCTGTGTCGGTGCGACGTAAAAAAAAACTAGCAAAAAAGAAGGATAGTATGATCGTCTAAATTATATTAATTAAATACAGTACAGATAGTTGCCCACAATTTTGGACTGACATAAGATCTTCACGAATGAATAATACTACATAGTTGAGAACCATGTCACGAAAGGGTGTGTGTGATCTTCATTTATATATGGTGAGTAAATTAATTCCTCTTGCTAGCTGAATTTCTTTTATAGACCATTGAGTTGACGCTTAGAGCTGATGTAGTTTTACAGACTGATTTCGCGGAGGACACCAGAGCTGCAGAGTCATCATCGTTTTGAAACCTTTGTAGTTGGTGAAGATCATGCTTTCAAATGTGCATTATTTAGGTGCAGATGCCGGTGGAACTCAGAAGAGATCAAGTTCATTTCTTATTTGCTCAATGTTATTGATTGATGGATTGCCATGTTGTCATGTTATTTGATCATTTTGACCTGTATGATAATCATGAACATAGGTCACCGGTGCGTTCAAGTTGTTAGATAGATTTCCAACAAATTAAGTGATGATATAAGCATAATAACGCGATGTTGAGATATTTATTTGAGTCAGAATAGGCGTGCCAAGCCAAGAAGAATTAACGATTTCTAACCATGTTTGAAGATAAACGATGTGAACGATAGACGTACTTCAATTTTATGCCTTCAACATTGAGATATTGATTTTTTTTTATTTTTCCAATTAAATCAATACTATCACTGATGTATAAAAGGAAATATTGACAAGAGTTGAAAGTTAGGTATTTCTTTTGTTAATTAACGTAACATTCAATAACTTCTGATATCCATTTGTGTTGTTTTCATTTTTATTAATCTTGTAGTTATTTAAAATATTTTCTAGTCATTAAACGGAAAATCCTTCCATGAAAGTTATATTTTCGGTGTTCTCATTTTTATAGTATAAGAAACGTCATGATGATAACCTAGATTAGGATAGTAATCAGCAATCGTTTTCTCACGTCAGTCGAACCAATTTAAATCCAACATACGGTCCTGTACCCAACTCAGTGAACTTTCACGTCCCGTGAGTGGAGGCTCATGTATCTCCGCGTGACACCGGCCGAGGCGCAACTTTAACATCAAGAACCCTGAACTGAGAGATTCGTGAAAGGTCACAATACATACATACATACATACATACATACATACATACATACATACATACATACATACTTACATACATACATACATACATACATACATACATACATACATACATACATACATACATACATACATACATACATACATACATACATACATGCATACGTAAATACATACATATACATACATTTCCATTATATACTTTTATGCCTTTCAGTCTAGTATTTCATCATCGTCAAATATTGACTTTAATTTCCATCTATAACTACTATTAGCTTCTTACAGATTGTGACCATTCACATTGAGGTTTTCAAGCTTGTCTTCGCTTCCAGGGTGGCTCTTAGCATTTTTTCATTACATTTATTTAAATCTACTTTCATTCTACTCCGCAAATCCTTGCAAAATCCAGGATATCCTATCCTGGCATAGCTAGTTAGAATTTTAATTTCTCTTCTCAGTTTCAATACGTCGCTGGATCCACAATTAAATCTCTTCTGTTGCATATTGTTATAGCAGAGCCAACTAAATTTTTAGGCAGTTGTCAATAGTAATTCTGCCAAATCCTCTTCATCTCTTTCACGTAGATTTCTGTGAAGAACTGTCTGGAATTCTTCTCAGTTATCGTCGAATCCTTTTAGATCTATTGTAGGGTACTTTTCTTTGTTCTGTAGAGTCTTCGACCTCCTTCTCTCGTATTTATCTCAATCCTTTCTCTTACCAATCACTAATCGCCGCTTGTATTGAATTTGTTTAAAACAAAATGTTATATCCGTTACATAAATCTACGCCGGCCCTTCGGTCTAAGAACAGCGAAGATGCCTCTTATTTCAAGGGCCCAGGTTTGATTTCCGACGAGGTCAGAGATTATTTCTGGATCTGAGGATTGGTTCTGCTTAGCAATAGTAATTGAGGAGCTATATCATGGTGAGATAGTGGTGCCTGTCTATAAAGTCAAGATTAACGACCGAAAATATTCATTTCGCTGATCACCTGACAACTCGTAATTACAGGCCTTCATCTGTGCAAATGGTGATTGAAAGGCCCAAAACTAGGGCATTAGTTCCACAGTGAGGAAAGGAATGCAAGTTGTTATAACACTAGTTTTGCTCCATTTGAGTAAGAAGAGATGATATATTGGCAGAGTGCTGGGAATTGATATTCTAACAGGAGAGAGCCTGTAATACAGTATTATTGGAAATGTCCACAGGTTGTAAACTTGGAATGGTCAGTCGCCCTCGGAGACAGGATACTGAAACATGGTGGTAATAATCACTAATGAGTTGCGTTCGCAGTTGAAGTCAATTACGCGTATTATGGAAACAAACTGACACAATGACACTGAATATTCATGTGAGGGACGGAGGCCGTCGGTTCTACTGATTGAGTCAACCAAGTGAGGACATATGTCTGCGAGCACGCGGGAGAATTGTCTCCTCCATGTTGTATGTGAATATGTAATTTGGTTGGGGCAACGTATTGTATTGTTATACGAGGCTGGTAGTATTCACCCTTATTCGCACAGATCTACTTAATGTGGAATTTTTCAGGGAGAATAATATAGCCCTGCCCTGGGAAAACATTTGCGGTCATAGTATAGTTCTTATCAACTTGATATAACTAATATGGCTCCAAATAATGCCGGGCTCACTGGTTTAGACGGTTAAGGCACTGCTTGTCTAAGTCCAAGTTGGCAGATTAGATTAGATCCAGGCTCGATCCGGTGGTGTTTTAACATGTACAGATTCATCGACCCCATGTCTTTAGACTTAACGGCACGTAATATGACTGCCACGGGACAAAATTACGGCAAGTAGGCGTCTCCGGAAACCGTAATATTTGTTATTGGGACGTAAATCCAATAGCATTATGATTATTACTCCTAGTAATATTCTTTGCCAAAACCATTCGCTGCCTCAGTGAATAAGTGGTATTCCAAGTTGACGTGTTCGTTGAAACTGAGCTACAGTAGTTTCTGGTATGGTGGCGCACGCACTGTCACAAATCAAAATTAAATTAACGTAACCAAAGGAACCATTCAGTAGAATTTTGATTTCGTAACTAGATAGCAGCACAATGGGAATGCCGAAATTGGTAGGCGAGTGGCCTAGATGACTCAAATTAAGAAGTTTTGCTTCTTATGACAGACCATTATTATTATTATTATTATTATTATTATTATTATTATTATTATTACCGGGCGAGTTGGCCGAGCGGTTAGGGGTGCGCAGCTGTGAGCTTGCATTCGGGAGATAGTGGGTTCGGACCCCACTGTCAGCAGCCCTGAAGATGGTTTTCCGTGGTTTCCCATTTTTATACCTGCCAAATGCTGGGGCTGCACCTTAATTAAGGCCACAGCCTATTCTACCTCACTCCTAGGCCTTTCCTATCACATCGTCGCCATAAGACCTATCTGTACCGAGCTCGATACCTGCAGTCGCTTAAGTGCGGCCAGTATCCAGTGTTCGGGAGATAGTAGGTTCGAACCCCACTGTCGGCAGCCCTGAAAATAGTTTTCCGTGGTTTCCCATTTTCACACCAGGCAAATGCTGGAGCTGTACCTTAATTAAGGCCACGGCTGCTTCCTTCCCAGTCCTAGCCCTTCCCTGTCCCATCGTCGCCGTAAGACCTATCTGTGTCGGTGCGACGTAAAACAACTAGCAAAAAAAGAAAAAGAGACCTATCTGTGTCGGTGCGATGTAAAGCAAACTGTATATGTATAAATATATTATTATTAATTTATTTATTGTTGTTGCTGTTGTTGTAACTAAAAGCGTTCATAGAAATTTTATTCACCTTGATACCTTAATAGCTGTGAAAATAGTGAATTGAGTAATGTTAATACATTCCCTTGTCTAACTAATGCACACTACCTGTTGACTGACTGAGATTTAAGACGGAAAAATTGGTGGACTCCATGCCGGCTTAGTCCAGTGTAAGTGCTCAAATAGGTGTAGGTCTGGGTCAGGGATTTTAACCTTCGTTGATTGATTCCAATGGTTCTGGGGCTGGGTGTGTTTGTGACATCTTCATCGTTATAATTCATAATAGGTAGGGTCCCATTCTCACAGAAGCGCAGGTTGCCTAACAGGCGTCAACTCTTTTCGAGTGCCAGGCCTTCCCAGAGGCCACACGCCATCATTATTATCATCTTTTGTCATTATGGCATCAAGAGAGACCTCAATTGATTCTAGTTGTCCGATGCTCATAACAATGGAATTAGAGAGACTCAATAATCCCTGTCGTAATTTCCTGCAGAACGGTACAGCTGTTTATGTAGCTATGTATATGACACGTACATCGTTTATACAACGTATCATTTGCTAGTTGACCTGGAGAGATAAGTAACGAAGAGGACGTTGCGGCTAAGCAAGCAGCAGTCTGCTTCTTGCATGGACCAGCTGCTCTTATTGTTCCTGTTAGTCCCATAAGCCGCTTAGCTACACGGCTGTGCTCTTTCCTAACACTTCGGCTAATCTGAAGATCAGAACATTACACGTTCTACTGGTCAAAAGGCTGTCCACGATCGATCCGACGATCGATATTATCATTGGTCTGGCTCCTTTGTTGGTAAAGAAGAACCGACGTATTCTTTTCTTTTAAATTTATTTTCAATGAACGATTATTGAGCTAGTTCCTTACTTCAAATGCCACAAAATTGTATTTTTCAGTCAGTTCTTTCTACTACTACTGGCATATAAGGAACATTGTACGTCGGATGAAGTTGGTCAATTCGTGAATGTTAACTAGTTGACTAACTGAATGACTCCGTTTCAGTGCGAACATGTACGGATCTATGACTAAGTTGTCAGCGTCTTTGATTTCGGTCCTTGAAGTCCTGTGAACTATTCCCGGTTCAGTCGACAGATTGTATTCGTAAACGGTTAATTCGCTTGACTCGAGCACTGGATGTTTAAACAGTCCCAAACATTCCTACAACGCATATACTGTACACAACATTATCTTCAACTACAATATATTAACGTGCAGTTGCCTATACACGGTACCTTGCTAGAGGCTTTCCATTACATACGCTGCATCAGACTAGTAATACAGGTGGCCATACGAAATTAATATAAATCGTAAATATATAGCTAGAATATATCATGCATTGCCAGTAACATTGTGATTAAGAATTATTTATACTATTTTGCCGGAGTAGCATTTTATATAACTTGTGGTTATCCTGACAGAAAGGTCAACACTGATTTTTTGTGACATAAAAATTAAGTGGTGATTTACAGTGATCATCATTATCTGTGTTAATCAATAGTATGAAATTCAGGTCTTTTGATAACTCTGTGTATTAGTGTGTATCTTTTAAGCAACCAGTCCTAGTGTAGGAGTGTAATCGTTCTATATTAAGATAGTGTCTTACGTATGCTCAGATTTCTTCATCAAGTGCCTTTCGTATTGTTGTAACAACTGCCCTCTGACGAGCCTATGTATCATAGTATCTACTTCTCGCTCAGATAATTAGTGTAAGTTGTGGTGACCTTTCGCATCATACATGAATACGTTGTACGTTTTATGTTTGTAACTGTTGTAACTTATTCTATTGTAACATATTGGTGGCTGCACGGTGTAAATTTCAAAAGTTGGTGTAGTTTCGGACATATCATATATGATATATCCAAAAATAACTGTGGAACCTCCATCTAAAGTATTGTAAAAGTACTATTTTTAGAGTCATGTCGTATTTTGCCCCTTACAATAAAACTGAACTGAAAGGATATGAAGTTAACATCAAAAATTCCACCTGGAAAAAACCGAAAGGCCCCCTTAGCGAAAATTTCCACTCCCTCCCCTAACTAAAATATCGTCGCTGCGGCAGAAATACTGCGTGTCTGGCATTCTACTTACAATCTATTATTTTCCTGAAGACTGGTCACGCTTCCCAGTCACATCTGGATATGCAGTCCATCAGAACACTTTTCGTTGTGTTCGTTGTGTACAGAAAAATGAACCTGAAATATATTACACTGTAGGAATACCTAATACGTCATGCAGACACATTCCTACAGTACAGTAAGGTTAATTTTCCTTTTCACTTATGCATTTACGCCGAAAGCAATGCATTATTACGAAAATTTATCCAAATTCGTAACACCTCATTCTTCCTGAAAATAGAGGGTTAAGAACCAATACTACATTTCTAAAATGCTCTCTTAAGCATTATTGTCCTTAAGACTGATCACGGCTCCCAACCACATACCATCAGAAACAAATCGTTGTGTTCGATTTCCTATGCCTATATGTAAATAAAAATAAACTTACCCTACCGAAGTGGCGGAGTGTATGTTTGCGTGACGTATTTACGCACTCCTAAAATGTATTATTTTAAAGGTTAATATTTCTTTACTCATAACCATAGGAAAGTAAACATAACCATCGTCATTCCTATGGACTGCATATCCATATGTGGCAGGGATGTGGTGGATCCTCACTTGCACCACGAACGAGCAACAATAACTTATGTATATTACTAATTACTACCTCGAATGATCTCATGAACTGTGACGTTCCCTCAAATCGCCACACTATAGAACATATCGTCGCTGCCGGGACAAAACCTTCTATGTGAAATATTTTAGTTTAGACCTTTGACCGGTAAGGTTCTGTCATGTAAGGTGCAACATTGTGTGAATATGGTCAAGGCATTATCGCTCTTCATAAAGTATGTGTTGCGGGTCAGTATATCTCCAAAAATATTAACACATAGGAGGTTTTGTCCCGGCAACGACGATATATTCTTATACTTCAAATTATTACTTTTAATTAAAATAGTTCCGTGGTTAGCCACCCAAAATTAACCTTATGTCTCTCTTGTAAGGTGATTGGGAGCCAGGCCAGAACTGAATGCTCTAGGTCAAAACATATTTAAAAGGAGAGACACAAGATAATCCCACGGGTAGCGTGGCAGGACGTTAACTATTAAGTAACATCTTGAGGTACAAGAATAATTAGTGTAATTTCAATCAATTAAAAAGCAAATAAACCTACGTATTTATGTAAAAGTGAAAGGCTGGGAATGTACCAAGAACTGACAGATTACTGACCGAAACGTGACTCATTAACTATAATTGACTCCGCGAATACTTACTGCAATTTAATCCAACATACACCGATTGTAGACTCGATCATTTGGACATCCTTCTGATATGGGTTGGTTCCGTGGTTGTTGCCTTCCTTCGTGTGGGCTGCTCATCTCGTCATCTTAGTTCTGGTCTGCCTGTGGCGTGCGCCGATCAAGAGTTGAAAGACGTCTTCTCTAACATCAGCACTCCCTATTACCCAATATCTAAATAGCATATTACCGTCCTACTGAAACAGATCACCATGGGTACGGTACGTTAGAGTAGAGAAAATCCCAAGATCGGAACTTTCCGAATTAAAGTATACTTCCCCCAGATATAAAAATCTATCTATGCCGTTCCAGATTGGAAAATATTACTACAAGTAGTCGAATGAAGTAACTCGCCATGAGTTAATGTACGAAGTACAAGCTCTGCCGCTGTACTGCAATACGCCATTGATACAGTATTTCAGAAGTATCTCCACTGATCTAATAACATGTAAATCTACCTAAGTTACAATATTAAGTAAAACTCTCGAAATACTAATGCCCACTGAGACCGAGTGGCGTTGTTCTCTCGTATTTATCAACTTTCTAGACTCATCCGTTGATATATCCCATGTTCCAATTATACTGAAGTTTACTCCCCCTCTCCTACATCAATCAATCCCTCCATCAAATCCATTCTGGTAACTTTTTCTTAATAGGTCAAGCTTTCCCGCCTCGTACATAGCGTCCCACGCTAACAAGCTCTAGGGGTATTGCCGTTTCAAATTAAAGCGAACAAGAAAAGTCTTAAACGTTGGCCTTGACTAGCTACTGTCCTGAAATTCCAGAAAAAATGCTACCTGGGTTGAATAAATGACTCTTGCTGTTGTCGTGAGCGCTCAAGAAAATCGGTTAATTTTAGCATGTATGTTGCAATATTCTACTTGTATGAAACATTTTTTTTCAGCTCTCGCTAAGGTTTACCGTACAATATAATGGAATGAAATGACAATATGAAATGTTCAAATAACCCTATAAAGATATCTATATCATGTATGCAGATATATACACATATAACATGATATTAAATGATATCAATCACCAATTTAAATTGTACTCACTATAATACCTTTCAGAGTTCGGTTACGATCTGGATGTTACAGGGAGGCGTGACCAGTATTAATAAAACTAATGGATAGGATGAGCATTGTCAGATACGTGGCAATATTTCTTAACTCACGAAAAGATAGTATTTCTTTAATATTCAGTGATCTTTCGATACAGGTATAGTCTGTCGAATACATTGCCTTCCTTTCCCACCGGTTGGGTTTAATTTCTTTTCGATTTTTGTGAGATTGCTGAACATACCGACTACTTGGTCTTGTTTTATAATTTTTGGACCTAATTCCTTGCCAAAATTTGAAGGATGTACCCCTCGAATATCTCATCGCCAGTCATAGAACAGTTATTGTACTTGAAAGCGGATGTAACTTATTAGCTCACTATTATTAGCTCCTTTTTGTTACGAAAGTAATTCGTTGTCCCATTCTCGAGATACTTCCTCTCTCTGTTACGTTTATAATAAAGACTATGAATCTAATAATAATGTCCCCATGGCATTCCTGTACAGTGTTCAAATTATTGAGGGTCATAGGAGAAAAGAATTCCTTTTTTTACACGAATAGTAATTGGAGAAGGAAGCGGAAGATAGAATGATTAGTTATTCTGGGAAAGTTAGGAATGTTTTCTTTTACTTACGCTTGTATGTATGCATGTTCAGTTTTCATCCCTAAGGGTGGTTGGATCCTCAACAGCTCCACCGTCAGCTGTCATAGATTGCCTAGGCATCACTGAAGAGGCGTACTAGGGAAGTGAGGAGTGGGGTAGTTCCCCGTTGCTTTCCTCACCGAGTCAGAAGTTGCTATTACATATCAGCCTGCCAAGCCCACTGAAATGCATGCACCAATTGACCCTATGAGCAACATTTTCACACCATTCATAGCAGGGACTGGCTGCAGTACTTACGCTTAACCAGTCATCATCAGGTAAAATACTCTGTTGAACCACACTATGCGCCAGCTATTAGGTACTTCTTTCTGTCTACCCAAATAAAATACCGTATATCATCAACTTCGAAGGCACCCACCTCCGTAGCGTAAAGAGGAACAAAATTAGCTTCAGTCCTCAAACACCACCGTTCGATTCCCGGTATTGTCAAAGACTTTAGACTTAACGTAGGGCCCAAATATTTGCCTAGTGTGAAAATGGGAAAGCACGGAAAGCTTCATGGTTGTCGGCGGTGGGATTCGAACCCACAGCTCCCAAATGCAAGCTCACAGCTACGCGATCGAAACTGCATGGCCAACAAGCTCGGTATACTCTATGCTATTTTTGTTTGCTGTATGGGTAGTATAAATATTCGTCACATGCAGTATTTTATCTAGCTTACCCTATGAATTTTATTAGTTTGTCGGATGTGGCCGAGGACATGATACCCATGGATAACCTACGCGTCTGAGGTGGTGATGATGATGATGTTGATGATGATGATGTGGTAGGTAGAGGGTGAAACTCAGTGTTGGCACATAGACTTCTCCCGTCGTATAACACCAAGGGGTCTTCTGCTCATTTTGATTTGCGGCCAGTAACTTTAACCTTTTGTTTTTACCAAAGGCCATGGAGAATGGGAACTTGTTACCCCTGTTAAATTCATTCATTTCATGTTAAATATACCAGAATGTTGAGCAGTTAAGTCAGTGAGTACTGTTTAATTTTGTTAAATGTAGGTTGTGCCGTTTATAGGCCTGGAAAGTGTGAATTTGAGAAAATAGACTCCTTAAGTGTAAATTTATAGAGCAATGACGCTCTTCTTTCTGATGTAAAAACTGGGAGACCCGTCTCTTTGACTGTTGGCTTAAGGGAGACACAGAGCTCATGTATGTAGTTAGGGAGCTTCAAGCTCAAGGTTGATAATTGGTTTTGAAGAGAAACACAACATATATAAGGAAGAAATATAGCACAAACTTTAAAGTTTTAAATTAATTTTTGACTTTTCCATATCCACCCATTCGTGCCCGCAACTTCTTTCACCTCTACGCTCCACAGAATGCCCGGAACAATAATAATAAGAAGAAGAATAAGAATAAGAATAAGAATAATGGTGTTGATAATCATGATACCAAGCTCGATAGCTGCAGTCGCTTAAGTATCCAGTATTCGGGAGATAGTAGGTACGAATCCCACTGTCGGCAGCCCTGAAAATGGTTTTCCGTGGTTTCCCATTTTCACACCAGGCAAATGCTGGGGCTGTACCTTAATTAAGGCAACGGCCGCTTCCTTCCCACTCCTAGCCCTTTCCTGTCCCATCGTCGCCGTAAGACTTATCTGTGTCGGTGCGACGAAAAACAACTAGCACAAAAAAAATAAGATAATCGTGATCGCTATAATCAAACCTAAAGATATGAATAATTGAAACGAATCATACGTAAAATTATTAATTTGAGATACTTATACAAAATAACGTAGTCAAATTTAAAGTAAATTTTCTTTTTGAAGGAAGAAAAGCAATGACAATCAGCAATTTCCTGTCCCACTAAAATGGCATCCTATTTTTAAAAAGACGCAGTTGTATTCATCCATAATCTAGGCCGACGAATAATAATGTATAAGAGCATAACATGGGAAACATCGAGTCAGCGACCCACCGTTCCACTTTAAGGACAAACATCAAGCGCCATAACCATACGACGGGTCCATTGCTCGCCATAAAGTTGTATCTGGGTAGTAAAAGTTGCCCGACTAGAGGCGTCTGTTAACCCACTGGCGGCAACAAGTTTATTCGTGTAAGAACTTACTTGTCTGTTTTAGAGCAGCAATTGCTGTAAGAGACCTCCAATTTCCATATTATATCAGTGTAATATTGACGTTGCACCTACTAGGTGGAACTTATACAGAGTATCCTAGCGTACTTTCCATAGATACGCGAATTATAGAGTAGAACTTTCGTGAAGCGTAAATTCGTAACAAAGATGATGAAATATGCTTTACATCCCACTAACTACTTCTATGGTTTACGGAGGCGCCGAGGTGCCAGAATTTAGTCGCGTAGGAGTTCTTTTACGTGCCAGTAAATCTACCGACACGAGGCTGACGTAACCGTCCGAGCCACGCAGCCCGGCTCGTAACAAAGAGTCTTGGAAGATCGTAAAAGGAGTTTCATGGCATATGCAGTAATCTTTAGAAATATTTAATCATCATAATAGCTGTCGATGTAATCGATTAACCGAACCGATCATACAGTTAATCTAAAAATACTATTAACCGATCAATGTGCTTTATTCGATTAATCGAGCCGATTAAAACTGTAGTGTAGCGAAGAAAACATAATTGTTTGTCGTGGCACGAAACGTGTGTATTGTATTTTTATTTGCCATTTGGTGTGCTAGCCTCAACTATTGTATGATGGACTGGTCATTAAAGTAAGCTGATGTTCATAACATTGTCTTATACTATTTGCGAACCCTAACAAAACGGAGTCAGGCGGCATAATGGAATGATGTGGGGAAGGTACTTCAATCGACTGCCATTAAGAAATTTCCAAGAATTTGCATGTAATGTGGGAAATGGCAGATACCAGTTGCCAGAAAGACATTGCAGAAAATGTGTCAAATTAAACCCCAGTTCGGGTGCGGTTATTACACAGCAGGCAGTATAAATTCGCATTCAGTGTTTATGAACTTCAGTTACAAATACGGCTTATAAATCGATGCGAGGATAACTTGGTTACTTTTCTGGACTTAAACTAAACGACTGTTGTAAGGTGACAGACAGAAAAACAGCGTTTTGCATGAAATGCGGAAGAAGGTTATGTTGGAAGTATAAGTACCTAAGTAGTCTTCAATATCATCTTAAATACATTCATTTCTTTCAAAGTGTACCTGCATCTATCAGTGTCTCCATCAGTTCATCTTCTGAGTCAACGCTGGAACACCTAATGGTGAAGCCTGTGTCCTCTAACATAGAAAATGAAAATCTCAATAAACTAATGGAACGTGCAGGATAGCAGGATCGTGGTATATAAGAGTTTATGGGGGAAGCTCTCATTTCTCACTTACTATTTTCTCTCTAGAGACACAGTAATATAAAAGGGGGGCAATTTATATTACGTAGAAAGGTCAAGTTATTAGATGAACTGAAACAAGCAGAATTTGTTAATCTCGCAGAGGATTTTTTATCTTCTATATCCAAGCGTAGCTCCCTGGGGATTACAGCTCATTGATTGCCGATCTAACAGTCATAAGTCCCAGTGCTAGCTAGAATGACCAGGCCGCAGACAGCCGTGAATACTCCTCTACCATGTAAGTGTGCACACTGCTCATTCCAATCAGTGTCACAGAGTAGAGATTGAATAGCTGGAATGTTATGATGAACCAGTGTGTTACGTAAAACTAGTATCAGAAAATTTATGAACCTGAGGAATGGGATGCTAAAGAAGAACGCGCAGCTATGAGCTTGCATCCGGTAGATAGTGGGTTCGAACCGCACTGTTGGCAGCCCTGATGATGGTTTAGCGTGGTTTCCCATTTTCACACCAGAAAAATGGTGGGGTTGTACCTTATTTAAGGCCACGGTCGCTCCCTCCCCACTCCTTGCCCTTTATTATCTCATCATCGCCATAAGACCTACCTGTGTCGGTGCGACGTAAAGCAAATCTTTAAAAAAAATCCTCGGTACGCAGCAGTAATCCCATCTATCGGAAATGAGTGGCAACAGAAGGCACAAAGCACATGACAACAGTGGTCAAGGTAATGTTATTGTTGATCATTTTTATGAGCTTTCTATATTGAAGGCCTTTACATATAATCTTCTTTCGACTCTGTGATATTAGGGCGTCTTATAATTTTTTATAGCGTAGACTGTCGTTCATTATTCCCCGACATTACATATCAATTTTCATCGAATTCTGTTCACCCATTTTCTCGTGACTCTGCGCTGATATGGACTTAAGCAACAAAAATCGATATTCATGAATATCTCTGTTATTATAGCCGGTAAGGTAAAAATGTATAATGATCGGAAATATAATACTATATAACTTTAGTTACGTAGTATTTACCGTCAGGGCCACTAAATTAAATTGTAGACCCTCCCCTTAAGTACCATTTCACTCAGCGTGAATTAAATTGTGTATAGCCTAGGTTGTAGCGACTTATTCCCCGACTTTGAACACCGATTTTCATTAAGATAGGACCACAAATAATATAAATATTTGAAAATTAAATTTTAGACCTTCTCCTAAACTACAACTTCGCTCAGCGTGAATAAAATAATTTATAGCCTAGATGATAGCGACTTATTCCCCAAATTTGCATACCGATTTTCATTAAATTCTCTTCAGCCGTTTTCTCGTGATGCGTGTACATACATACATACGTACGTACATACAGACAGACAGACAGACAGACAGACAGACAGACAGACAGACAGACAGACAGACAGACAGACAGACAGACAGACAGACAGACAGACAGACAGACAGACAGACAGACAGACAGACAGACAGACAGACAGACAGACAGACAGACAGACAGACAGACAGACAGTACGGAAAATTAAAAAGTGCATATCGTTGACGCTGTGGACACGACCGATACATAAATAACATCCTTTTAAATTCTGAGCGATGTACAGACAAAACTGCTATTTTCCATAATAGATAATAAATTAACTAATGCGTAGCAGTTGGGGGATGACAATGTTGCAGTGCCAGTTTGAAATAGAATAATAAAAATGACATAAAATGCCACATAAAATAACAAAATCAACAAAGGAAATACAACAAAAATAACATACAAACAAAATATTGCAAGAAATTATATCAAAACATGAAGTTATATTATAAAGAAAAATATATTAAGTTTATGTGAAGGGAATGCTCAATTGGAATGAAAACGCTAAATGAAGAAATTCAGGAGGAAAGATACAACAGTTCATAGAAAAGTCTTCCTCGCTCACATGTTTGGATCTGAATATATATACTGAAGTGGGAGTGATGTTTGTAGTACCACTTCTTTCGCAATTTATGTAATGATTGGTGTGAAAATGCCAATCATATCGTCGATTAATGAATGCAATTCAGTGAAATTACCGTTGTGGAATAATCATTTAACGCATGTCAACTTTGTACAAACGTGCATTATTTCGCAATACAACTGAATAAAACCTAATTTTGTAAAAAGCAGAAAAAACGCATTAAATTCAAGTAATAAGGAAAATAACATATTAATTACATTGAATTAAATTTCAATTAATATTTTAACCTAGAATAGGGAAAACCGGGAGTCACAAGCAAATACCTAGTTACAGATAAACTCTATGGATCTTCCTGTTCGTAATAAAAGCACGCAAACTAGCTTGTGGTTTAAGGATAAAAGTACCTATCTTTGACACTGTGTAAGAAGTTGACGCTAGGTGAAATCATTTCATATAAAGCGGAATGATTTACACATACTCTGTGTTCCTGAACCTACGCGCCAACTTTGTTTATTTCTCTGCAAATATAAGTGGCAACCATGATCCGCTTGGCGGGTCTGGCGGCCTCACCGTCATGATGAATCCCTTCGCAGCTGGTGACACCTGACATGATGCCGGATGCTTGTCATTTTAAGGACTTTCAGATGAAAATTCATATTTATATCCTAAAATATGAAGTGACAATAACTATACGTGACTGAGGTATGAGTGTTGATAATACCATTTCTTCAGCAATAAGTTGCCGCGATGAATGGTGCGAAGGTGCTATTCATATAGTCGGTTGGTGTATGCATTCGATACGATTACAGCAATTGATTATTTACTTATCGCATGCCGACTCCATTTACAGTTTACCTCTGATATCCATATATCCAATATCCAATATATTTACCTTCCCTTTCCGAAATCTATGATTCTGACGAGGATATACAGGATCTCAACTATTACATCAGTTGAGGAATGGTTTGTCATTACCCGACACGGATGTCAATTACTAGCACATTTTACATGTGAAATAGCTCTTCTAGCGAATTTGATATGATTTGATATGGGCTTCGTAAAGGGATGCTTCCTAAACTGGTAGAATTTTACATGGATACACCTTCCTGTCGGAAGTTAAAAAATACATTATAAAGAGTGCGAACTATTAAATGAAATTAGTAATAAAATGTTATTACCCACCTAAATAAGTTAGAAGCACTCAGGATTTAAGTCCAAGTCATTTTTGGTGGGGGTGATGGGGGAGTGAGACATTAAATTAATCGAAAATAATGTCGAATTCATACTTTTCGGGAACGCTGAGGTGAATAATGACACTCGGGATATTTTTAAATTTCATGTTCGGCCCCGATTTGGGAGAGTGGCTTACGAATGTTTCCTACTATCAATATATATACTGTGGGAGCAAGGTGCTTCTAGAACCCCTAGGGAAGAGGGGGGGATGATATGCAATATATGTTAGTAAATGGAAGTCGGTTTGGAGCTATCTATATCCTGCATTGTATACATATATAATTTAATGTATAAAAATGAAAATATACGTGAATTACTGAGGCACTTCCAGGCATCTCAGAAACATAAAACTCAGTACCGGAGAATCTGGTGACTTCAGGATCCCTAGAAAAATCTAAAATTCTAAAAATTACCTAAGGGGGCCACGCTGGGAGTTTCAAATTTGGTATTCAGCATATGAAGGCAGTCAGATAAATTTATCCAAAACGATAACCTATAGATTACTTGGGCGTAAAAGTTTACCGAAAGACCTAATTTTAACTCCATCCCGCAAATCAAGATTGCGGCACAATCTGCCAAACGAGCTATAAAATTTCAATATGGCAAAATTTTACCTTTTAGCCTTTAACTGATGGAAAAATTACGAAATATCGTAATGTGGAGGTAATTTTAATGACGATGAAGACCTTCCTTTCCAGGTATTTGGTGGCAAGCGGATGGCAAAATATTCCTTCAATTTGGAGTGATCTACAACCTTGGTCCGATGAATTTTTGTCATATATCTATCCCTTACGCGTTAGATTGAGCTTTATTTCTCGATTGTACATAAATGTTGTACTTTTCACATGTATAATTCATAGTTTGATACACATATAGGTCAGATAGGATCATCACATTCATCACGAATACTGGTCCACACAGTGACCATATACGAGCTAAATTATATGTTTCTATCTGCCACATATATTGAGAACTTCCTAACTCGCTGACTAATTTACAAATATTATAAATCTGCATTTAACTTGAAAATATGAAATTTCTGCATTTAAAATGGAAATTTTAAAAATTAACATTCATTAAATAAAATTCACACTCATCGAACCTTGTACTCACACTTACTTGTTACCTGCTTACTTACACATACGTTATTTGAAGGGCGCCAGCTGTCACTCAGTACAGCAATAATAGAATGAGACTCTTGACTATCTCTAGGGTGTGGGGTAATAAGCTTACTTTTGACAACATACTATATAAGTTCTGGGAAAAGGAGATTGGCGTTCGGTTTCCCCATTAATTTTGAGGTTAAGATATTTTACTGGCTATGAAATAAAACTATGAATTCGTTTCATATAACAATATATATTCTTTAAATAATATATCAAAAGATAGTGAGTCTTGTTGCGATAAAACAGATGAGAATATGAAATTATGACTTTTCAACTGAAAGAAACTAGGCATGAATTTGAATTCTTCTTGACCGGACATTTAACAATTTATACGAAATATTTCCCTCACTGATTCACTTGACTGTACCTTCAACACTTTGAGTGTAATTACGACGTAATCCATTGCTCTGGTGTTTACTGTAGATGTGTCACGCCTAACGTGGTGATACATCCTTGCGACTGCTTCTTCTCCATATCATCTGACTTCTTTGTAAGTCAATATGGTATGACCTCTTGGCAGGTCCAGGGTTGCCCTCTCTGACTCCTTGGTAAGCCTTGCGTCCGCGTCTTCCACTAAGTGACGGACCAACCATTTGGTCTCACTCTCTCAATGACCAATAATTAATGGCTCACTGAGTCTTCTCCATCTCTCGTTCACACTCGTTGGCTGACCACCTAAGGCCTCTTGATCTAGTAGAGTACTTCACTGTACTGCATCCGTATAAGTAATGACTGACGCTACAATATGCATCCACCTTATATAGACGTTGGTTGACACCGCTACGTAATCTCCAGAAATAACAATGACATACTCCCACCTACGCGACAGATATTACATACAGTGGTGAAATAGCCCCGCGGCGACTAACTCTCTGAGCGCATATCTAAATAAATACGATGACATAGCCATGGAGTGGCGATGACTTGGCAGAATCGCCAACAATATTGCACAATGCACCAACGTCACACCCAATCTCTGATATATACAACAATTCTCACTGTACAGGTATTGAATGTTATTCTACACATACGTATATATGCATACATCTAAGTACAATCTTGCAAGCAACAGGCAATTGCAAAATCGAATTGAATAAAACGGATAATTACAATAATAGTAACAATATCACAGATAACACAATAATACGGACATAATAATAATAATAATAATAATAATAATAATAATAATAATAATAATAATAATAATAATAATAATAATAATAATAATAATAATAATAATAATAATAATAATAACAATAATAATAATAATAATAAAATACAGATAAAATCATACAATATTAAAAATACAGATATCATCTTGTAACGGGATTTGAACCGTTACAATTTATCGGAAAAGTAACGAAGTTTTCGATAACTCTATCCAAATTTTGCACTATTCAATATTACTCAGTCTAACCCATAGAGTATATACGAGGATATGGCATAGGATCAACCACTTTGACCCATAAATATGGCGTCTAATGATGCAATCCGTTAGTCTGTATGACGGACTGTTTAGCGGCAGTTAATCTTTAAATGGAGGTCTACAATATTGTAAACTGCATATACTTTCGTATGTTGATCTCTCTCTATATATATATTCACTGAAGTCGATTTACAGCGATCAAGAAAGGGGATATCTGCCTTCATAAGTAATACTTAACAAATCAATTGTGACTGTCAGTATGAGGGCGTCTGCTATTGTAATCAATACTCCCTCCTATCGACTTTGACTAGCAATATTAAAGGGTTATTTCTCCGCCTCCTGTGTAACTGGCATTATTAAGCAGGGCCTATCATTGTAATGAATAATTCCCTTCTCAATTTGACTGGCAGAAGACACGGGAGCATGTAATTTTGTTCAAAACTCTCCTACCCGATTGTGTCTGGCAGCAGGCACGGGTGACCGCCATTAAAAAGTAATGACCCATCTAAGATGTGACTGGGATTAGGCAAAGTGGCCTGCTATGATAATCGAAACTCACCAGTTCAGGTGTGACTGGCCGTAAGCTGACTGGAATAAGGAAAAAGAAGTATATCATTATAATGATAACAGCACAACTCAATTTTGACTGGCGGCACGGAAGGTGTCTGCCATTATAGTAAAATCTCCTCAATTGTAATATATCTGGAATTAGGAAAGGTGGCCTGCCATTGTAACTAAAACTCCCCAAATCGATTGTTCGCGCAGGAGGCAAGGGGGGCTGCTATTATAATGAAAATTTCCCAATTCGACTGTGAATGACATTAGACAAGTGAGCCTGACGATATCATCACAACTTTGCAACACGCACATTACATTGGAAGCAACGTATGGGGACCTCCACATTCTGTCTCTCGGATAACACTAAGAAACGTGCAATTTAAAAAATATTGTTCACTGCATGTACAGTAATTTACTTCGATATCCATACGCAATGTAGAATACCGTAACGAATCACGGGTATATTTGCTAGTTAATGTATAAAATTCAGGCTTAGTGGAAAAAAACTGCTCACATTTCACAAAAAAATTAGTCACATTTTCTTCGACTTGTAAAATAATGTTTGATTCGGTACTTAATATCACACCATGAACCTTAGTTCGCCTGTACACGAACATGACTACGTGTTTCCTTCACTCAACGTTTCATGGTTTCGATTTCCTGTTTCACATTCGAAGACGTAAAAAGCTAGCATGTTTAAAGTACAACAGTGAAGTTCATGAAGCAGGATTTTAACTTCAGTCTCTTTGGAACCTGGCTATGACCATTGCAGAGAAGAAAGATTATATATGGTGAAGATTACTGACATTCTAAGAAGAGGAAGTGGATTAGATTGAGAAGGCGTATTCCACATGCAATAATCCACTGTAAACATAAAATACCCTGAGGGCATTTGTACCTTAAAACTTCGAACTATCTCCTTCACTCTTTGATTTGTCAAATAATAGCCAGATGCCTATCTCATATCTATATCACAAAAGCGCACTTTTAATGTGATTAGATTGCATGTCACTAACTACATCTACGGTTTTTTTTGGAGTGGCCGAGGTACTGGAACGTCTATCCGCAGGAGTTCTTGTACGTGCTGGTAAGACTAGCGATAAGAGTCTGATGTAAGTGAATACATTTAAATGCCATCTGACTGAGACCCGCCAACTTGGGCTTGAAAAACCAGCGCTCTATTGCCTGAGCCATTTAGCCCGTCGAAAGAAAGCACGATGTTCTTCTTAACGTTCAAAGTACCTCACAGAGTCTAGATCTTAGATGCAATAATTGCTCAAAATTATCTCCACAGGAGAATATTGGAAAGTTGCTGTTTACGTTGTGCAATCTATGGGGACAGGAGTGCCATTTCACAATTTAGTCGTCAAATAAAGTTACAAAATGAATTATAATAATGCCATGTTGCATCTGAAGGGGCGTGGTTGAACGTCTTTCGAGTTGACACCGTATAGGTGACCTGCACTACTATAAGGATGGGGCCCTACCTATGATGAATGTTAACGATGAAGACAGCACACACCCCCAGGCTCCACGTCGGCGAAATTAAGCAATGAAAGTTAAAATTCCCGACCCGGCCGGGAATCGAAACCGGGATCGCCTGGACCAAAGACTAGAACAAAGAAAAAAGTTACCAAAGCAAATATTTAACTTCAACCATAATCAACAAATGAGGAACACACAGTGCATTAACCACAAAAGCTTCCTTCATTTAAAATACTAGCGAACTTATTCTTTGTGGTAAACGATTCAGAACGATCAAATTTGTCATTACACTCGAAAGACGTATATTGAATCACCGTACAATATGCGGCAATACGTGGTAATGAAATTACAAACGTGCTCTGAAAATCAAGATACGTCATCATAACATGCAGGGTGACGAGGGCAACACGCATCTAGGTGCTTCTGTACAGTCATGGTTCAAAATGTTAACCCTCACGTCTCATTCATTGATCTTAACACTTTCGTAGATTTTCGACCGTTTTTGATGAATACAGTCTGCTGAAAGTTAAAAAAAAAATTGATATAATTCGTTCTCTGGTCAGATGACGCGCCTAAAAATATTCCTGAGCTACAGGTGGAGATATGGACATATTTTTATGTCCTGGCAGCAACCTGTGTTCATCAATATGTCCGCAAATTTACCGGACCATTATGGAAATTGCATGAGGGAACTTCGCCACTAGGAATGACTCGGATTTCCTAGTGCCGGTCCCAAGCCCGGTAAAGGAGGAGGGTGAATGGCTGGTTGTTGAGTCTTGGGGGTTGCACTGATGTAGAGAAAGTGCTGCCATTAAAAACCAAGAAATGCTTTAGTTGACAGTCCATCTGTCAATGTAACCAGCAAATCCTACCCCTCATGGGGATGGGTGAGGGCGAGTACCGGGGTCCCTCGGCTAAGGTATGGTAACCCCTACAGAAGAGTCCCTGGTCCTCCAGGTTGGGGGTTGTGCGAAGGGCTGCTAACTCTTCCACTTAAAAACTTACCTCACTCATAACCCCACTGTCGGCAGCCCTGAAAATGGTTTTCCGTGGTTTCCCATTTTCACACCAGGCAAATGCTGGGGCTGTACCTTAATTAAGGCCACGGCCGCTTCCTTCCCACTCCTAGCCCTTTCCTGTTCCATCGTCGCCATAATACCTATCTGTGTCGGTGCGACGTAAAGCAACTAGCAAAAAAAAAAAGCATAAATCTCAGATGAATAACCGGACGGATTCTATGATGACGACAAAGGCAAGAACAAAGGTCAAACGATTTGGAATTAGAGATACATTAAAGTTGGGAACTTGGAACGTGAGAGGCGTACAAGGAAAAGAAGAAGAACTGGATAGAGAGCTGGCTAGGAAAGAAATCAATGTTGCTGTAATTACTGAGACAAAAAAGAAATTACAAGGAACAAAAGAAATTGATAAATACACTATGATTTATAGCGGAGTTACACAGGATAAAAGAGCTGCAGCAGGAGTCGCAATATTAATAGACAGGAAGTGGAAAAACAAAATAGAAAGCTACACCATTATAAATGAAAGGACTTTGGTGCTGAGGTTGAAGGTAGAGAGAGGGAAATTAACCTTGGTAGCCAAGTGTGCTCCTGAAGAAAACAAACAGGAAGAATCTGAACAGTTTTATGAAGTTCTTCAATCAGTGTTGGATAACATATGTAAAAGTGACTTTGTTGTTCTGGCTGGTGATCTTAATGCTCGAATAGAGAACAAACCAATTGCTGAAATAGTGGGAAATGAAGGTGAACCAACTTTAAATGAAAATGGTAAATTATTGATAGAATTTTCGTCCTATAATCAATTAAAAATTACTAACACCTTCTTTGAGAAGAAAGATATACATAAATTCACATGGACTGCAAGAGGACAGCGATCAATTATTGACTATATAATGGTCAATAAAAAGTTAGGCCCAGATGCAACAGATGTCAGAGTACATAGAGGCAGCGATTTATATACAGATCATTATCTGGTCATTGCAAAAATCAGAATTCTTGCTAAATTTAGGAAAAGGCTGAATAGAAATATACACAGAAACCAAGAGATCTATAAGGTATATTTACTACAGGATGATGGAATAAAATACTTATACCAAAATCGGCTGCAACAGTATTTAGGTCAGATTCCGACAAGTACTGATATTAACAAAGAATCGGAAATCATAACCTCAGCAATTCAGAGGGCAGCAGATGAAGCCATTGGAGTGAAGAAGAAATTTAGGAGAAAAACTGGGCTTAAAATATGGAATAAAGAAATTTCAGAAGCTGTCAAGCAAAAACAAATATTATACCTGAAAATGATACAGCATCGCACCCCACAAAATGAGAAAGAATATAAAAACAGCAGGAACAAGGTCAAGTCACTAACGAGAAAACTCAAGCAAGAATCGTGGGATAGGTTAATAAACTCAATAGAGGATAATATCCATGGTAGGCAAGAGATGGCATATAAGTTAATGAAGCACCTCAACAGTGATGCAAGAGAAACTGCTAATATAAATGTAATCGAAGAAGAATCGTGGATAAAACACTACAAAGAATTGCGATGTAACGGAGAGTATGGAGAGAGTCAGGAAGATCAAGATATAGATATCGACATTGAAGGAATTGACCTAATAGATATAGAAGAACTTAATACTGTTCTGAAATCTTTCAAAAATAGAAAAGCACTAGGATTAGACAACATAAATATGGAGTTGTTCAAATATGGTGGGATCATTCTTAAATTTAGAATGTTACATTTTATTAACCTTTGTTGGAAAAGAAAAAAATATACCCGAAGAATGGAGAAAAGCTAAAGTAATATCACTTTTCAAGAAAGGAAATCGAAGTTTTTGCAGTAACTATCGGGGAATAAGTTTATTAAATGTTGGCTATAAAATATATGCTAAAATAATAAATAATAGACTTAAAATCATTGCACACAATCTCTTATTGGAAGAACAATGTGGATTTAGGAAAGGCAGATCCTCTACAGATAATATATTTAGCCTCAAACAGATACTGGAGAAGAGAAGAGAATTTAACTTGAATATTTATGTCGCTTTTGTCGACTATGAAAAGGCTTTTGGTAGGGTAGATAGAGAACAGTTATGGAATATAATGGTAAAAAATGGATACCCTAAACATCTTATTCAAGTTATCCACAGTCTGTACAAAAGGACGAGTATTGTGTTAGATTTAGGATACAAACTAACGGAAGAAATATTAATTAATCAAGGTGTACGTCAGGGATGCAGCCTCTCTCCAACACTATTCAATATGTATATAGATGAAGTAATCAGAAATTGGAAACGAATTGTGCACTCTGGAATAAAATTGAACACAAACACATACATAAATACTATGCTCTTTGCAGATGATCAATTTATCCTGCAGGATGATGAAGATAAACTCCAGAAATCAATACATCAGTTAAACACCATTTGTAAAAATTATAATATTCGGCTATCCAGAACAAAAACCAAAGTTATGGCGTGGCAAGGGAAATATCCTATCAGAGCGAAGATAGTAATCGACAATCAACCAGTAGAACAAGTCACAAATTTTAAGTACCTTGGTTGTGAAATATCTTTTAATGATGATGACGAGGTGAAGAAGAAGCTTCATCGATTTCAATATATGTGTGGGTCAATTCGCCGAACACTGAAAGGAAAAGTAAGAGAAGATACTCAACTTAAATTCTATAAGACTATGGCTGTACCAACTTTGCTGTATGGAAATGAGACATGGGTAGATAAAATAAGCTATAGGAATAAAAAAACAATCATCTAAAATGAAATTCCTAAGATCAGTGAAAGGATACTCCCTAAAAGATAAAATACGAAATGAAGAGATAAGACAAAAATTAAATATATTCTCAATTAATGAAAGAATATTCCAAAACAGGATAAATTGGAAAAACCACGTTCTGAGGATGGATAACGACAGAATCCCAAAACTTGCCCTGGAATACCATCCTACAGGAAGAAGAGATATTGGTCGTCCTATGAAGAGATGGAATGAAATCTGAGGTCGGAACAGGCTATTAGCCTAATCTATGAAGAGGAAGTAAGTAAAAAGTAAGCATGAGAAGGGAGGGTGTACATTTTGAAGACATAGCTGTACCAGCGCAGTTGGATTATTGTTGCTGTCGACACCTTCCGTGTTATGAGCCTTGATGTTCAGAGCATCTTTAAAATTTGATTTTGATGTAAACATAGTGAATCATAATTTTGTTGGGCTCCTAGTCGGAATGGTCATGATTGTGGCCTTCTGTTCAGAGAGTTTCAGGTTCGATTCCCGGCTAGGCCAGAAATTTTAACCTATCTGTCTAATTACTCTAGAGTGGGGTCTGAGTATTTGAGAGAACGTCTTCATATAAATACAACATAAAATATCCTACAGAAACCACCACATAAACTCACAGAAGTGGATTCATACCTCCTCATAGGGTTGGCGTCAGTAAACGCTAAATGCGTATTAAGTACACGCTCTATGCAGTTGAGAAAAATACGAGAAGAATATGAATAGGAGAAGAAGAATTTAGATGATCAGTGCAGCTACTCATTCTCCACTTACTGCTCACGGTGGAAGATAAAATCTGGATAATTTTGTGACCTGGAAAGTTGATCACTTTTAAAATGTAACTCGTGTATCCTACATATCTACCTGTTTAAGTGATGAATGCTTCTTACACCACACAAAGTTAATCTTTCCATACATCTTCCGGGCTGTGTGTGGTACTTTCATCGGTATCATATACATTTTACTATTCCGACCTCTAAGTCACATGGGCTCCATTCAAGATGACAAATTATCAAAGTGACTTGTGTAAAATTCTAATATCCAGTATTAAGGAGATAGTGGGTTCGAACCCCACTGTCGGCAGCCCTGAAGATGGTTTTCCATAGTTTCCCATTTTCACACCAGGCAAACGCTGGGACTGCACCTTAATTAAGGTCACGGCCGCTTCCTTCTCCAACACCTATTCCTAACGCGCCGTCTCCATAAGACCTACCTGTGCCGGGGCGACGTAAATCAATTCGTAAAATAATTAGTAACCAGTATGTCATCGAATTTGGCAAAGCAAAGTTCACAATGTCTACTGATGTGAGTGAGAGCCTCCTGATTCTTTGTAATATATAATGAATACACTTTCCAGAGGAGAAAATTATTTTGATGTGCCTTTCATTTAAGTGAAGTAAGTCTGTCTCGTTCTGCTATTTATATACTAATGAAATAAGTCAATGAAACTAAATCCCCAATTAAAGGCAAATATTATATCGTAAATATGTTCCTTGAAATCGTGTTTTAATTGTTTCAACATCTTGCACAGTAAGCTAAGAATATTCTTTATTCTCTTCTATAATGTGTTTTAAGTTTCTTATTAATTAATATTATTTAACAGTCAATAACCATGTGGCATTTACCCGTTAGTGGATGGTAATTCATTATTGTAAATATTCACTAAAATATTTGACGCATATCAATTATAACAAACTTGAATACAGAAAGTAAAAAAGCTTCAGTTCCCATAGAAATAATTTTAAATAGCCTATATCGTACTATAGTGTACCTACTCTTCAGCTCATTGTACTGTTCGCTTTCACTAAACTCCTTTCCTTCATATTTTCAGATAATTTTATACATTTCATATTGAGGTTCTAAATCTAACAGCAATTTCTCTAATAAGTTTATATCTCGCACTGCCAGTAATATCAAGTACTCACCTTCCCTTAAGCCCATACTGCTTGTTGATGACCTTGGCCTTGGCTGCCGAGCCACATGGTCTACAGATATTTCAGCGTTGGCCTTTTAGTGTGAAAATTTCCTTTGCCAGATTGCTGGACTCTCCTGACCGCATCCATTGTCCTTCATTTCAGGCAACTCCGGAATGAGACCCATTAAATTTAGTGAACCGCTATCCAGCCCTCAGACCAAGATTAAAATACCCTAGCTGAACGGTTCGAGGCTCCTAGTAAGTGGCAGACCTTCTAAAGCTCTACCACGGGGCTAAGGGGAAGTTAAAGCAATGACAATGCTGATTGTTCACAAAAATTGTTTCTACCGTAACTAAAGAAGAAACCAAAAGAGGTATAACACTAATTGCTTCGAGTGAACGGAGAGAATGTTGATGTAATATTGTAACCGTACAACAGGGTTACAGACTTCATTCAGCATTCATTATAATTATTATCATTATTGACCTGATTCATTAGATTTTATATTCTGATTTTGATCACTTAGATTGTAGTATTAATTAGGTATCACGCATCTTAAGTCGTCTAATCATTCGATAAGGGAATTATTTTTGTAATCATTATGAATGTAAATAAGTGAGATTTATTGATTTGAAAAGTAAGTCATATGTTAACTTGTAACTCAAGGCTATGTTTAACCGATGTTACCATAGGCAAGAAAGTTTCCGTTGACGCGGTCAGTTTGGAACCGTTCTTGCGCGTGGGGAAGCTATTAAGACATATGACAAATTTTGTATCGCGCGTCGTCACATGGCTTCGAGCTTGATTCCGTGTCCGCTAGATACTGTGTATCGGTATGGAAGGGACGACGCTGTGGAAGGGAGACGTGTTGACATGACGAGTTTATATAAATCAATGTCAGGATAAAAGAGTCTTCTAATGTGAGTGGTAATTTGTGCTGACCTGCTGGAGAAGCAGTAGCATCTAATTGCGAGGTAGAATGTCTGAATACCAATATAAATGGTCCGTTATTGGACATTATAAATTTTCCAGCTAGCTCATTCTTGGTTGCCAGCGTTTCGCCCTCGTGTGCTAGGGTGGGCTCATCAGTTGGTACCTAGCACACCTACCAATACGCTGGCTAGTGCATACCGTGGAGGCCACTGCGTAGGCTAACTGGAGCCACCGGCAGTGCCAATGCACTAAGAGACTTTGTCTCATCACTAAAAATTGATGCCGGCTTGGCCATCAGATGATATAGATGTTGATTCCCATAGGGAATCTGAAATATTTGTCCCGAATGCCAGTTTATTTCAGTATCTTCACCAGAGGCTTGGTGCCGTTGTCTGTAGATGTATAGGCAGTATATATCCAACTTAACCAATATATGCATTAATAGTCGTCAGTGTACTTCGAATTCTTTATTGAATTCTATTATTTAATTAGTGAAGATTTTTAGAGAATTTAATTATACGTAGATACATCTAATATCACGTAGAACTGTTGTATTTATATCGACAGTCTCTATATTAGCCATCAGGTCCTGTCAAACTAGAGTAGATAGCATGCCTGAATATTGCTGGTTCTTCAGTAAAGTCTGGCAAATTGTGACAATGAATATGAGTGGACGTGACCACATGGAGGTCATTACACTCTGACAGATAAAGTAGGTCAACTCCAGGTACGCAAGGAGATGAGATAACCGACTAGAGCTTCCAAGCACAAACCGGACGGGGTTTCCTGGAGTACGAAGTTTTGCAGCGGTGGTTGCAGACATAAGGTAATTACAGAATCATACATGTTATGCGTAAATAACATCAAGAAGAAATTAGTCAGCGGCGATATCATATTTAATTCATGTAAAAGGCCAATGGCCTCTTAAATTTATATCAGGTTTCCTCGTATATAACGCTGGGCGTGTTTGTTTGCTTGTTTGTTTGTTTGTTTGTTTGTTTGTGTGTGTGTATGTGTGTGTGTGTGTGTGTGTGTGTGTGTGTGTGGCGTCTTTGACGTTAGAATTAATCATAGGCAGGTCGCCTGCAGGGTGTCAACTGGAACGACTGCACCAGGCCCCCTCCGGAGGACACACCATTATATTAAGAAATTACTATAACTAAACATTTTATTGCTTATCCCAGTCATTATGGAGCCACCCTGGCTCGTTTTAGGTATAAACTAAGGTTTAAAGGCGGATAAGTTTCCTGACTCCACGTAATTCTTCACATGAAAAATCCAACTGGGATTCCACTGGTATAAAAATTACGACAGTTCAAGACAAAAGCCTACGTGTATACTACTATGATACATTTTATATTATATAGTGATTATATTCCGTCATTTATTCTTCCTCACAGAGAGAAGGCAACATTTATCAACTCATTTGTGATGTGGTGAAGTATGAAATAGAAATGTTCCTCATTTTGTTCTTCCATACTAATGTAAATATTGTTGAACTTGCAGTTCTGCAGCAAGCAGAGATCACCCATTTTAAAATGGTTGTTAAAAAAATTCAGCCGACGTTTTGTCGCCCTAGAGAATATAACTTATTCCTAGCCGCCTAAAATTATTTGGATTGTTGTTTATGAACCTCACGACCATGTTTTCACCTACCTGCTAAAAATGTTGGCTGACTTCCAAACTTATAAAATATTCCTCTATTCTACTGCTAACCTCCATCTCCTTCCTCTGGTGGTAATAAAATGCTCGGTGACGCAAGGATAACGACCCGTGAGCACCCAGCTAAAGTTGTTAATAAATGTGTCCCTAACGGTGGAACATCCTTGTAAAATGAGAGTCGAGCAGCTGGCTACTAATAAATTAGTTTTAAGGAATTAATTCCTCGAATTACTCTGTTTCACTCAATAATAGGATAATTAATATTCTCACATATCTCATATTTTATTAGATTTACATGTTACTACGTAATTGAAAGTAGGAAGGCAATAATATTTTTTCTTTCTGGTCATATTTTGTTCACACTCTCGTTAATTATTCGTAATATAAAATAGTGCTTCGTACAATAAAACTGGTATTTGTAGAGATATTATATTTGTTGTGCGTAAGTTGAATAATTGTAAGTAATTGTTTTATAGCTGGCCCGATAAGTAATTTCTTTCAACTAACATATTAAAATATTTTAGTAGTACCAATAATATTTTGTAGCAGTGTTTGGTATTCAGATCAGGAAGTTACTTCTCATACAAAAATATTTTTCTAAATTTTCTCTTATGGGGTAATTGGTTAAATAATGAACAGGAATTTATTTTGAAATGGCAAACCGGCCAGTTTTCGACGTCCGACGTATGTAATGCTAGTACCTGCTTCAATTCATTGCTACGTAGTAAGACGTAAAGAATAGAAACCATTTATTTCCGCCTTTATCTCTGTTTATTTTCGTTATTATAAGCTCACCACGATAACAATAGTAAATTTATTTATTTATTTATTTATTTATTTATTTATTTATTTATTTATTTATTTATTTATTTATTTATTTATTTATTTATTTATTTATTTATTTATTTATTTATTTATTTCTACCACTTCGCCTCGTTTTCCTGATACGGGGATGGGAATGAAATTAGATGGCATTTTTACGACTGAATGCCCTTTCTGACGGCAACCTCAGTTGAGAAGTTAACGTGAATCAAATTAAGTTACGTGGAAATATAATAATAATGTTTGTTTTACGTCCCAGTAACTACTTTTACGGATTTCGGAGACGCCAATATGCCTTAATTCGGACCCGCAAGAATTCTTTTACGTGCCATTTAGTCTACCGACACGAGAATGACGTATTTTAGTACCTTTAAATACCACTGGACTGAACCATAATAGAACCTGCCTAGTTGGGGTCAGAATGCCAGCACCTCAACCACCTGAGACATTCAGCCTGACTGTGTAGGTTGAAACTGAATTTAAATGAAACAATATTAAAATATCCTTGATATAAAATGCTCAATCGTCGGAGTAGGTACTCACACTTGGTACTTACCTGATTACTTACACATACAATAGTTGATGGGCGCCAGCTACAAATAGATGTAGCGACAATAGAATGAGAGTCTTGAATATCTCAAGATGAGAGGTTGAAAGAGTTAACCTAAGAAATACTTCAGCCTTCATCGGTATAAGCAGTTATATTTTCTTGCTAGTGGCTTTATGTCGCACCGACACAGATAGGTCTTATGGCTACGATGGGATAGGAAAGGCCTAGGAGTTGGAAGGAAGTAGCCGTGGACTTAACTAAGGTATAGCCCAATCATTTTCCGGGTGTGAAATGGGAAACCACGGAGCACCGCCTTAAGGCTGCAGACAGTGGGATTTGAACCCACTATCTCCCGGACACAAGCCCACAGCTGCGCGCCACTAATCGCAAGATCAACTCGCCCGGTCTATAAGCAGTTAGCTCTCAAAATTAAAGATACTCATTTGACAACTAAATTAATGTAACGATATGAAACTGAATTCAATGAAACAATATTAAAATATCCTTGATGTAAAATGATCAATCGTCGGAGTAGGTACTCACACCTGGTACTTACCTGATTACTTACACATACAATAGTTGATGGGCGCCAGCTACAAATATATGTAGCGATTATAGAATGAGAGTCTTGAATATCTCAAGATGAGAGGTAATAAGCTTACTCTGACAGCATAACATATAGGTTCTGGGAAAAGGAGATTGGCGTTCGGTTTCCCCATTAAAATGTGAGGTTTTCTGATCTACTCATTGAAATGAAACAAATTAATTTATTTGATACTAAAAATATACTTTAAATACTGATTTTAACGAGCGACATTTACTGCGAAAGTGTCCGACTCGTTGGCTGAATGGTCAGCGTACTGGCCTTCGGTTCAAAGGGTGCCGGGTTGATTCCCGGCCGGGTCGGGGATTTTAACCTCAACTGGTTATTTCCAGTGGCTCGGGGGCTGGTTGTTTGTGCTGTCAACAACATCCCTGCAACTCACACACCACACAAAACACTAACCCCCACCACAATAACACGCAGTTATCTACACATGGAAGATGGCGCCCACCCTTGTCGGAGGGTCTGTTTTTACAAGGGCTGCACCCGGCTAGAAGTAGCCACACGAAATTATATTATTATTACCGGGAAATTAAACACGTTTCGACTGTCGCCATAGGATACAGCCCACACATATAGCCATTAGTTGACACATGGTATAATACCCACGTCAGAGCTCAAAATAGATATGATGTGGCTACCAGCCAGTTACAAATGTTACATGTTTGTTGAAATAGCTTGAGGCACACTTGGAACTCCCTAAATATGATCGCACCGCTAAACCATACAACGACAGAGCGATGACTCGACGTTTACTGTAACATTATTGCACCATGTGTTCCAATGTTTTAAAAGGTAGTATCAGAAATAATATATCCATTGTAACGGTTCAAATCCCCTTACAAGATAATATCTGTATTTTATTATTTTATCTGTATTATTATTATTATTATTATTATTATTATTATTATTATTATTATTATTATTATTATTATTATTATTATTATTATTATTATTATGTCCGTATTATTATTATTTTATCTGTGAGGTTACTATTATTTTGTTATAATTATTATTCATTCCAGTACGCAAAGCTTGTCGCATGCGTATTTGTAATTGAGTGTATTCATATATAAGTATATGTAGAGTAACATTAAATACCTGTACAGTGAGAGTTTCGATGTATCAGATGTGGAAGTGACGTTGTTATATTGCTATACCACTGGCGATTCTGCCAAGTCATCGCCACTTCATGGCTACGTCATCGTATTTATTTAGCAATGCGCTCAGAGAGTCAGCCGCCCTGGGCTATTTCACCACTGTATGTAATATCTGTCGCGTAGGTGGGAGTATGTTATTTCTGGAGATTACGTAACCTTGTCAACCAACGTCTATATAAGGTGGGTGCATATTGTAGCGTCAGTCATTATTTAAACGGAAGCAGTACAGTGAACAAGTCTACTAGATGAAGAGGCCTCAGTCGGTCAGTCAACGAGTGTGAACGAGAGATGGAGAAGACTCAGTGAGCCATAATTATTGGTCATTGAGAGAGTGAGGCCAAAGTTGGTCCGTCACTTAGTGGAAGATACGGACGCAAGGGCTTACCATGGAGTCAGAGAGGGCAACCCTGGACCTGCCAAGAGGTAATACCATATTGACTTACAAAGAAGTCAGATGATATGGAGAAGAAGCAGTCACAAGGATGTATCACCAAGTTAGGCGTGACACATCTACAGTAAACACCAGATCAAAGGAATACGTCGTAATTACACTCAAAGTGTTGAAGGTACAGTCAAGTGAATCAGTGAGGGAAATATTTCGTATAAATTGTTAGATGTCCGGTCAAGAAGAATTCAAATTCATGCCTAGTTTCTTTCAGTTGCAATGTCATAATTTCATATTCTCATCTGTTTTATCGCAACAAGACTCACTATCTTTTGATATATTATATAAAGAATATATATTGTTCTATCAAACGAATTCATAGTTTTATTTCATTGCCAGTAAAATATCTTAACCTCCAAATGAATGGGGAAACCGAACGCCAATCTCCTTTTCCCAGAACTTATATGGTATGTTGTCAAAAGTAAGCTTATTACCCCACACCCTAGAGATAGTCAAGAGTCTCATTCTATTATTGCTGCACTGAGTGGCAGCTGGCGCCCTTCAAATAACGTATGTGTAAGTAATCAGGTAACAAGTAAGTGGGAGTACAAGGTCCAACGAGTGTGTACTTTTTTTAATGAATGTTAATTTTCGTGATTTCCATGTTAAATGCATATATTCAGATTTTTCAAGTTAAATGCAGTTTTATATTATATTTGTAAAATTAGTAAGTGACTCAGGAACATGTTTATAATTTGGCTCCGCAACGTGGTGCTCGAATAAATTCAGAATCTGTTCTGAATGACAGCATATCATAGGTTCATTGGGGAAGAGTATGCACATTTAAGCCAGCGAAATTATTACCGGTAAATGTGAGGAGTGTAATTTTGTGATATATATTTGTATTTTGTGGAAATGTCAAGGGATTTGAAGAGGGAAATTAATGTGAGATCGCGTACTATCACTAGTGAACCAAAGATGGGCAAGGAAGACAATAACAAGTCATGTGACGACGGCGGAAGAAATGATAGTAGCGAGTGGTTTGTTCAGTAGGGATCGTGATTTAACCAAGTTTTCTGGAAAACATTTCAGTACTACAGAATTTGTAAAACTAGTTGAGAAAAGATTTGCAAGTAAGTTGGGGAATAATATTATTGAATGGGAATATGTGTTGGAGATTTTGTCTAATGTTTTTATTGGTGAAAGTAGAATATGGTTTCGAGTATACTGGAATAATATGTCTAATTTAGGAGAGTTTAAAGAGTTCATTGACAGGCTTTGGAAGGAATGTGTGCAAGGGCGCGCGCGAGAGAGAGAGCGCATGATGTCGGGGGAAAGTAGTATAGTAGAGAGAGGGGGAAAAATGTTAGCCGTGTATCAGAGAAGAGGTAGTGATCATGATCCGCAGAGGATTAATAGTTGTGTCGATGGGGATAGGGGTCAGAAGAGTAACCAGAGAGAATTGGAAAATGGGAGGCGTATGTATTTGAGTTATGAGAGAGAAGGTCAGAAGAGTAATTAGAGAGAATGGGAAGATGGGAGGCGTACGGGTTTGAGTTATCAGAGAGACGATGATTGTCTTAATATGAATGTTATCCAGGTGTCTTTATCGAGCCAGAGTATTTCAGATTCACAGGGAATCGGGTAAGTTGAGCGAACAGGCTGAAGGTATAAGACGAACAAGTATGTACTATAAGTAGTTATGTAGTGAAAGTAGATTTAAGAATGTAGTGTGATTGTGACCTAAGTAGTGTTAAGTGAGATATTTAAGTAATGACGTAGTCGTAGATCATGAAGTAATTAATGTTAGTAGTAAGGTAGACGTAAGGAGTGTTCTGTTAAGTGATGTAAGTACCTATAATACCGAGAATATACTGTAAGTAAGTAAGTAAGTAAGTAGTGAGGCAGTATCTCCGATGATGGAAATAGTAATACGAAGAATGTAAGTGAAGGTACTATTAGATATTATAACAGCCGTTGGGTAAGTCAAAGTGAGTAAATAAAATGACAGCGGTCATCATCATCATCATCATCATCTGTTTACCTTCCAGGTTCGGTTTTTCCCTCGGACTCAGCGAGGGATCCCACCTCTACCGCCTCAAGGGCAGTGTCCTGGAGCTTCAGACTCTTGGTCGGGGGATACAACTGGGGAGAATGACCAGTACCTCGCCCAGGCGGCCTCACCTGCTATGCTGAACAGGGGCCTTGTGGAGGGATGGGAAGATTGGAAGGTATAGGCAAGGAAGAGGGAAGGAAGCGGCCGTGGCCTTATGTTAGGTACCATCCCGGCATTCGCCTGGAGGAGAAGTGGGAAACCACGGAAAACCACTTCCAGGATGGCTGAGGAGGGAATCGAACCCACCTCTACTCAGTTGACCTCCCGAGGCTGAGTGGACCCCGTTCCATCCCTCGTACCACTTTTCAAATTTTCGTGGTAGAGCCGGGAATCGAACCCGGGCCTCCGGGGGTGGCAGCTAATCACGCTAACCACTACACCACAGAGGCGGACAATGGCAGCGGTACCAATCATAATAGAAGATAATTGTAAGTTTCAGCTACGCTTTGTTGTACCAGAACTTGTGTATTCAGTTATTTTAGGAGCTGACGTGGTTGCAAATCATGGAAGTAGAGTAGACTTTAATTTAGGTAGTGTGTGTTTGTTCTATGAGAAAACTAGCAAAGAAGTACGTGTTAATTATGATGGTCTGAGGTAAGTGTGTTGGTAACGTGTGTTCTTTAAAGATATATGAGAGGTAAGTGAAGTAGTTCCTAGTGAGAGGAAATATTCTGTTGGGTGTGTTACGTGCCTATACGACCTGTATCCGAGGGATAGTCGGTATGAGGCAGTGACGTGAGGTAACTTGAGTGAATTACAGGAGGAGTAATTGTGTTCGATGTTAGGTAAGCATCGAGATGTATTTAGTGGTTAATGAGGAAGAACACGTATATAAATAAATTTGTAGTACATGACCATTCATCATTTGTGGGAGGTAAGTACCCCATTCAACTTAAAAATGCTAGTGATGTCTAAGAACAAATAAACATTATGCTGGATTACGGAATAATTGAACCATCTTGTAGCCATAGTATTGATTCTTTAAATATTGTTGCCAAGAAGGATGTGATCTATTGAGATATGTAAGTTAATAAGGGCAAAATTGGACGAATTCAGTGTGGGTGACAGAGTGCTACGCAGAGTTCCATTTTCATCATCTGCAGAGGCGGGAAATATGTTGAAGTTATTCTTTTGTATCAGGGGTATTTCACTATTGTGAACCGTATCGGGGAGTGTGCATAGTCTTTAAATTCAGGAAGGGGATATTGTCGCTTTTTATAGTATTATACATGTAAGGAAGTACTTCACGTGAGATTTGTTGAGATAAGATTAAGATGATTAATTGTGTGAGAAACTGGCAAAATAAAACTAACATATGCGATTTGCGTGTGAACCAAGTGTCGTATTGGTGTATTGGGAGAATAAGTGCTACATTGTCATGTTCTGTGTGACAAAAACGGAGAAGAGGACATTGGACAGTTATCTGCGATAACAATATGCGAGAAAAGTTCTCATATAAGTGAATTTTCACAAAATGTTTTGAAATGTTAAAAAAATAAAGAAGAATGTAGTGTAATCATTTAAAATTATTTGTATGTGTTAAATTGAGGGCTCTAATCTTGTGATTTGTATGAGAGAAAAAGAGAATGGGGCACTGAACAGTTATCTACGATGGCAATGTGCGAGAAAAATTCTCATATTTGAGATTTTTTATAACATGTATGGATGTTGAAAAAGAAAATTATTGTTGTATACTCATTTAAAGTGTTTATCTGTGTCAGTGTTATATATATAATTTTGTTCATAAATCAATCGATTCTTTGTTCTTCGATTTATTTATGAGGGAGGCGAATTGTAACGGTTCAAATCCCGTTACAAGATGATATCTGTATTTTATTATTTTATCTGTATTATTATTATTATTATTATTATTATTATTATTATTATTATTATTATTATTATTATTATTATTATTATTATTATTATTATTATTATTATTATGTCCGTATTATTATTATTTTATCTGTGAGGTTACTATTATTTTGTTATAATTATTTTTCAATTCCAGTACGCAAAGCTTGTCGCATGCGTATTTGTAATTGAGTGTATTCATATATAAGTATATGTAGAGTAACATTAAATACCTGTACAGTGAGAGTTTCGATGTATCAGATGTGGAAGTGACGTTGTTATATTGCTATACCACTGGCGATTCTGCCAAGTCATCGCCACTTCATGGCTACGTCATCGTATTTATTTAGCAATGCGCTCAGAGAGTCAGCCGCCCCGGGCTATTTCACCACTGTATGTAATATCTGTCGCGTAGGTGGGAGTATGTAATTGTTATTTCTGGAGATTACGTAGCTGTGTCAACCAACGTCTATATAAGGTGGGCCCATATTGTAGCGTCAGTCATTATTTAAGCGGAAGCAGTACAGTGAACAAATCTACTAGATGAAGAGGCCTCAGTCGGTCAGTCAACGAGTGTGAACGAGAGATGGAGAAGACTCAGTGAGCCATAATTATTGGTCATTGAGAGAGTGAGGCCAAAGTTGGTCCGTCACTTAGTGGAAGACACGGACGCAAGGGCTTACCATGGAGTCAGAGAGGGCAACCCTGGACCTGCCAAGAGGTAATACCATATTGACTTACAAAGAAGTCAGATGATATGGAGAAGAAGCAGTCACAAGGATGTATCACCAAGTTAGGCGTGACACATCTACAGTAAACACCAGATCAAAGGAATACGTCGTAATTACACTCAAAGTATTGAAGGTACAGTCAAGTGAATCAGTGAGGGAAATATTTCGTATAAATTGTTAAATGTCCGGTCAAGAAGAATTCAAATTCATGGCTAGTTTCTTTCAGTTGCAAAGTCATAATTTCATATTCTTATCTGTTTTATCGCAACAAGACTCACTATCTTTTGATATATTATTTAAAGAATATATATTGTTCTATCAAACGAATTCATAGTTTTATTTCATTGCCAGTAAAATATCTTAACCTCAAAATTAATGGAGAAACCGAACGCCAATCTCCGTTTCCCACAACTTATATGGTATGTTGTCAAAAGTAAGCTTATTACCCCATACCCTAGAGATAGTCAAGAGTCTCATTCCATTATTGCTGCACTGAGTGGCAGCTGGCGCCCTTCAAATAACCTATGTGTAAGTAAGCAGGTAACAAGTAAGTGAGTATGAGGTCCAACGAGTGTGTATTTTATTTAATGAATGTTAATTTTCGTAATTTCCATTTAAAATGCAGATATTCAGATTTTTCAAGTTAAATGCAGTTTTATATTATATTTGTAAAATTAGTAAGCGACTCAGGAACATGTTTACACCATATCTGTTATTAGGCATTAAGTCTAATTTTACATTATTTTGATGCTAATATGCACACAATAAACTAACTACAATGAAGCAAGCGATAATTAATTAATACATAGCGAAATCAGATTATAGAATTGATCAAACAATAATGATACTCGTAGTTACAATAATAGTAAGAATACAGATGCAATAATAATAATAATAATAATAATAATAATAATAATAATAATAATAATAATAATAATAATAATAAAAATGAATGCTTGTAACGGGATTTGAATCGTTACACTCATTCGTCGGAAACCGTTTGGTACATGTTGTCCAAATTTGCCGTTACGTATGCTTATTTATGTCCTAGATATTAAATACGAGATACTTTAAGACATTCAACACCTAACCGGTGTGAATGGGAGTTGGATCCCAATACTGGAATTTATTTCTCCACAACCAGTTGACTTACGAATATAAAATTTCACATGATGGTCACATCTATGTCCTAAATCTTTAATGAGGTAAGGTATGAAATAATGACAGCTCTTGCGGGAATAAATAGGGGTTTAACACCGAGAAAGTAAAATATTAATTCCTCCAACACCTTTCGACGTACTAATTCGAAATTTAGCATGATGTTTGTTCCGATCACCTGGATGTTAAATGTAGAACGCCTGATTTGTTTTCCCTCACTAAATTCCTTCTTTGATTTTCGGTTCGTACTTATCAACTACTCTTAAGAGTGATCCTAGAAGATACTAATACATTACTACCATGATTAAATAAAGAAAACAAACATATTCCTTTCTGTATGTACTTCAACCCCTGAGAAATTTTCCGGAAGAAGTATGCAGTGTTCAGTTCAGTATCTCAAGCATCAAGGTTCTGAGGTACTGGTAGGCAATGATGGCTCATACACTAAGGCGGGAATCTAAGTTTTGAGTTGTGATAATGATGATGATGATGGTGATGATGATGATGATGATGATGATGATGATGATGATGATGATGATCGGTGTTTAATAGGCTAACGTCTACGTCATCGGCCTTTCTCTGAATTGTAACAACTTCAGGAGTTGTTTCATATGTTTAGAAAATATAGTGAATCACTATCTCAACGGTGCCGAACACTCGTGATTTAAAATATTCCATTTCTACGGGGTTAAAATGATGGTTTCATCTAACCGCTTCGCGTACGAACTAGGAATGTATTCTACAGGTTCCATGGACAGTGGGATCTCGAAAATGTAAGTAAATGAAAGAGTATTTAGAATAAAATCGTAGCAAAGTACGAGTATAATGGTAATAGTGAATCCATCCTCCCATATAAGGTAGAAATCAGAAAGGGCAACCGGACGTAAAACACGTGTAACACAGATAACTGGCGTGGAAAAAGCGGCAGAGGAAGAAATTAATTAATATAACACATGCTTTGTATTTCTTGGTAAGACGGATCACTAATATAAATAAATAGCTTTGGTACTTGATACCATATTCTTGAGAATTACATGTGATGGTAGATCATGATTACATCATCCGTTCACTATTTCGTTGTGTAATGAAGCGATGTCACAGAGGTTCAAGTTTCGAGTTGATGTAAACGTCTCGTCAACATGAATAGGGTATTACGTTCACTGAGGTTACGACCCAAGCTGAATGGATGGCTGTCATAACTCGAGATCTGTGACATATCGTGTAGGACATAGCACACCTTATCGCATCTCCATGTGTATGGAAGATGTAATGATATATAACGAAAGCCATATTGTATATAGCCTTGACTCAAATACTGCTGCAAATTCTCCTTTCTTTCCTCTTCTTCCTCGCGATCAATGTTCGTGGAATATTGCCAGAAGAATTGGGAGATGCTTCTCCAAGAAATATGAAGTGTGCAAGAGCTTGTTCAGTGTTCCTCATACTCCCAAGTATATAAAGCAAAATATTTCTGCTTGATGGTCTCTGACGGTTTAAAGAATGTTCTTTCTACTTCGAGGCAGAAAATCACAAATATATCACATCACACGGCTATTCTTGTTTCTGCGTTATGTATAAACATCATACTTTCACATCAAAATTCCAACAGTACATTTGGAACATAAATGAATGGTAATCGCATAACTATCAACTTTCTAACACTTAATTGTTTTTATAAAGAAACTATCGCTACTAAGTACGACTCAATATTCAATTATTCACTTTTAGGCGTATTATTTCCTTGAAATGACAATCTACGAATTAATGAGCGATTTCATTTATGTTTGATACTTTTGCACCAAGAATACACATAAATATTCTGTTCAAGTCAAGAACGTCTTACATTTAGACTATATGATGCCACTGCTGCAAGATCGAAAGTAGTGGTATTAGAGATTAATAATTTCATTTAATTTGAAATAACAAATTGAAAGGTACGAAACTGTAAAATTAATATCCTTCTACTTTCTGTTCTTTTCCCAATTTTATGGTATCTGCACATTATGTATATTTGGCCCATTTTACGGCCGGTTGCCTTTCCTGGCACCAAACATGTATAGAGGAATGTATTATTACGCGTGTTGGTTCATAGTGTGGTGTGTTTTAGGGAGAAGAAGGAAGTGTCTTAAGACAATTACAAACACCCAGTCCTCAAAGGAGAGAAATTACCACACGTAAATAAAGCCCTCGGCCTGGCTGGGAAACAAAACCCGGTGCCCCGTGATTCGAAGGTCAGTTTGCTGACCATCCAACCAATCAGCCAGATAAAATAATAATAATAATAATAATAATAATAATAATAATAATAATAATAATAATACCAAACCAAACCAAACGGCACCTAACGCCCTTGAAAGGGCTTTGGCCTGCCCAGCGACCTGCAGATTACGAGGGGCCGTGTGGTCAGCACGACGCATCCTCTCGGTCGTTTTTCTGGGCTTTCGAGACCGGGGCCGCCTTTTCACCGTCAGATAGCTCCTGAATTCTAATCACGTAGCCTGAGTGGACCTCGAACCAGACCCCAGGTGGAGAGAAAAATCCCTGACCTGACCGGGAATCGAACCCGGGGCGTCCGGGCGAGAGGCAGGCACGCTAACCCTAAACAATGGGGCCGGCTCAATAATAATAATAATAATAATAATAATAATAATAATAATAATAATAATAATAATAATAATAATAATAATAATAATAATAATAATCTATGGCCTCAGCTACCGTGTGCAGACATTTCGATTTGACGCCATCTGGCTGTATGCTCGTCAATTTCGACGGTCCGTATTACTCTAGGTCCGCCAGATGGCAGGCAGAGTAAACCGGATCTCTCTTGGGCGGGTATGGCTGAGATTTAATTAATTTTGTCGGGTAAATACCAAATGGTCCGCCTCTGTGGTGTAGTGGTTAGCGTGATTAGCTGCCACCCCCGGAGGCCCGGGTTCGATTCCCGACTCTGCCACGAAATTGGAAAAGTGGTACGAGGGCTGGAACGGGGTCCACTCAGCCTCGGTAGGTCAACTGAGCAGAGGTGGGTTCGATTCCCACCTCAGCCATCCTCGAAGTAGTTTTCCGTGGTTTCCCACTTCTCCTCCAGGCGAATGCCGGGATGGTACCTAACTTAAGGCCACGGCCGCTTCCTTCCCTCTTCCTTGCCTATCCCTTCCAATCTTCTCATCCCTCCACAAGGCCCCTGTTCAGCATAGCAGGTGAGGCTGCCTGGGCGAGGTACTGGTCATACTCCCCAGTTGTATCCCCCGACCAAAGTCTGAAGCTCCAGGACACTGCCCATGAGGCGGTAGAGGTGGGATCCCTCGCTAAGTCCGAGGGAAAAACCGAACCTGGAGGGTAAACAGATGATGATGATGATGATGATGAAATACCAAACGTATCACCAGAGATCTTTTACATGCCGACATCGTACGACATGAAGTGTCGAATGGACGTTTTTCCGCCCTTCAAAAATCCGACTACCTCTTCCGGGTTTGAACCCGCTATCTTGGGATTCTGAGGCCGACACTCTACCACGGATAATAATCATTATCATCATCGAAGACCCTCAGATCATGCGTGCAGGCACCTATGTAGCATGCAGCCTACATTCATTATATTTCCATATCGGCTTTCTGTTTCATTCTTTTGCAGACATACGTTTACAGATAAAAAACGTTAACTTTCTGTGAACTCTCGGCGACAACGATGGTTTGTTCACAAATATCCTAGGTCTCAGAGCACAATTTTTAGGAGATATAAACCGCCGAGTGTCTTTGTTCGCACATTATTTAGCGATTTAAAACGATTTGATCAAGGATTAAGCACATTCCAGACCCACGTAGTGAGAAAAAGCGTTGGCGAAGAATCAACACCCCCCCTTCCCATGTCACAACGCTCTTCCTATCCATTATATTCCTTCAAACTGGTAAAATGAAATCGTTCCGGTAGTAAAATTTTACGTTCCTTTACTAACATTTTGTATTGTGATAGCCTAACAATATATTGGAATGAATATCCGTTGGACTAACAATATCTTGAAGGGAATTATTTGTAACATTTTCAAAAATCTATAGCAAAGAAATAGTTAAGTTCAAATGAATGCATTGACATTTTCTTTCTGTGTATATATTCTTTAATATTCCAGAAAAAACAGGAAATGAACTTTATCCTTAAAATGTATTTTGTCTCGTTTTATTCACATAACGTCGTTGCGCTAACGTAAACGGGTATGTGATATTGTTTTTTCGGGAAATACTGACCCGCAGAACGTATATTAAGAAAAGCGAGAATTCCTTGCCAACTCTTACACAATATTGATGCTCAGACAACAAAACGTTAGCGGCCAAAATTTTATGCTAAAATTATTTCACACAGCGACTTTTGCAAGCGCAAATACAATATGAATATCGTCGTTGTCGGGACAGAACCTCCTATGTGATAATATTTTTGAAGATATACTGACCCGCAGCACATACATTATGAAGAGCGAGAATGCTTTGACAATATTCACTCAATATTGCACCGGCCAACGTTTTAGCTAAAATATTTCACATAGGAGATTTTGTCCTGGCAGCGACGATATACTGTATAGAACATTCCTATTTACATACGAATTACTTACGCCTAAATGTTGAGCAAGAATGAGCATCTTAAAGAAGAATGAGGTAATTATTCGCAAGTTGCGTGAACCTCTTATAACCCAATATAGTTGGTCCGTTATTGGATATTATAAATCTCCAGCTAACTCATTCCTGGTTTCCAGCGTTTATCCCCAGTGTGCTAAGTTGGGCTCATCAGTTGGTTCCCTATGGGAATGAACATCTTTATCAACCGCTTACAAGCGTCAGAAATGTATTGATCTTCTGACATCTATTGGCCTTATTTTGCAACAAAGTACTACATTTTATTTCCATGGAATATCATATTCCGTGTAGAATTCATGTGGTCAGCAGTTGATGCAATATGGCTTCCGCGCTAAAACGCCCGAGTGTAAACAAAGTAATTTAGCAGTGATATTGAGCGAATGCCCTTGTATTGCGATGGAAGTGAAGACGAAAGTGACAAACCATCGCTGTTCGGGCAAAAGGTTATATCTCACAGTGCTTTTTCCATTCATTATTTTCCTTAAGACTGGTCACGCCTCCCAGCCACATACGGATATTTAGTCCATCGGAGCAGTGTTCATTTTCCTTTCTTAGAATATAGGAAAATGAATCTTACCGTACCGCGCTCTAGTAATGTATGTTTGCATGACCTATTTACGAACCCCTACAAAATAGTGTATAACAGTATTTTTTCATTTTCCTGTACACGGTAGCGTAAGAAAATGAACACAACGAAAATTGTTCTGATGGACTGCATATCCATATGTGGCTGGGAGGCGTGACCAGTCTTAATGAAAATAACGGATGGTGAGAGCACTGCGAGATATAACCTTTTTCCCGAACAGCGACGAATTATTCTTCCGAATCGAGTGTTGTATTCCAAGATGGCACGCACGAATGTGAAGAAATTGAATACGTTCAGACTGACTGGGTTACGTTTGGACGGCCGCGCAACAGTTTGAATTTTACCGGCAATAGTGGGATTCATGCTAAATTTGAGGATAATCCGGAACCACTAACAATGTTTGAACATTTTCTTAGTGATGAAATACTACCTGAAGTTAAAAAATAATAATAAATAAAATACGCAACACATAGAAATTAATGCTCAGTTAACGGGTTAAGTCACTCACGGCTATCTGTCAGATGGATACGTCAAATGTTTAACAGAATGAAACAGAAATCAACGTCAATAAGCATAGACATTCAGAGATGTAGTGTAAGGATTGCGGGAGATAGTGTGCTATTAATTGAATGGGATATGCGGGTTTCACATAGTTACCCAAGAACAAGAGATACCATACGGATACAGCTTCATAAATATTTATGAAGACTAAATTAACCTAGTCTATACTAATAGAAAATGGGTCCGACTCGTTGGCTGAATGGTCATCGTACTGGCCTTGTGTTCAGAGGGTTCCTGGTTCGTTTCCGGCCGGATCGGGGATTTTAATCGCTTCTGATTAATCCTCCTGGCTCGGGGACTGCGTCCTTGTGTCCGTCCAAATACTCTCCTCCTCATATTCACACAACACACTACACCACAAACCACCACAGAAACACGCAATAGTGATTACATCCCTCCATACAGAGTTGGCGTCAGGAAGAGCATCCGGTCGTAAAACAGGGCCAAATCCACATGTGAGACGCAGCTCGCACCCACGACCCCACAGGTGTGGGAAAAACGGTAGGCAAAGAAGAAGAAGAATAAAAGAAACAGAATGTACTCATAGAAAATGCGTTGTGGGAAACGATGTTAACTAGACTAGGAGTCTGAGCATAATTTGTAAAATTAAAATTAATTCTTCTATTCCATGTCTTTCAAAATGTGCATCCGTCCCCTACAATAATAAATTTTCTAGTAGAATTCCGTGCCATATACGTTACTGGTTTCCTTGAAATATTTAGTCAGATGTCTATCCGAGACAAATAATAAACGTCAAAGAAAATATCAAACCCGAAAATCAATAAGCAAGGTGAACTTGAGGTGATTTAGAAGAATATTTAAGTTATTAAAATGCAGTATATGCCGATAAACTTGCTAATGAAGTGTCCTCGATCCGTGGACTCACCTGAGGATCTGAAGGTTGACGTGAGATGAATATGTCCAGTAAAGATCATCAGAGAGCGTGTAGACACTTGAAGTGGTTAAATAATAAAAAACAATTGTAACAAGTGAAGATCGAAAGAGAGCAGATAGAGCAGACGACATGAGATACATTACGAACATGATGGACATAATCGAGGAAGTCAATACACTTAAGTGACAGTGGGCACGGCACATTTAAAGAAAATCCGACAGAAGAAGTAAAACTATAATCCTGTAATGGAATCTGAGGGCATGACATAAACTACGAGACCGATTGGACAAGGAAATTAGGAAAGTTACGAGTATTATCTGTCAGAAAACGACGCAACACTGGAAAGCTTGACAAAAGTTCTTAAAGGTCTGCATTAAAGATAAAGGAGCCCTATCTTGCAAGAAATGGAGCTACCTTCAATACAATTATTATCTTTTAAGTCAGTGAGGATGTGTAAGTTGTAGTCCACTTATGCTTCTGCTAGCACCGTCAAGATATATACAAATATGAAGTGGGGATGGAGAGAAATCTGTGAACAGGTATGCACCATTTCAAGTGTTGTAATGCGAAATGAAGCAGTAGTAACTTGTGCTTCAGCTGTGTGTATTTAAATGGACACAGTACTTCAATGCGTAAATAAACAATTAATGAAATAAATTTTTTCAGAAATTTTAAATTGTATGAACGTAAGATTTAAAGATTTCCTTGATTCATGCAACACGCGACTGGAGGCTTCAACTTGTACATAGGTATTATTATTATTATTATTATTATTATTATTATTATTATTATTATTATTATTATTATTATTATTATTATTATTATTATTATTATTAAAAGCAATCAAAGGCATTGATGTTGACAATTGGGCTTCAGTGAGAATTGATGGTGAATGAGTTCTTGATTCAGGATACTTACAGGGGTTAGACAAGGCTGTAATCTTTCACCTTTGCTGTTCGTAGTTTACATGGATCATCTGCTGAAAGGTATAAAATGGCAGGGAGGGATTCAGTTAGGTGGAAATGTAGTAAGCAGTCTGGCCTATGCTGACGACTTGGTCTTAATGGCAGATTGTGCCGAAAGCCTGCAGTCTAATATCTTAAACTTGAAAATAGGTGCAATGAGTATGGTATGAAAATTAGACTCTCGAAGATTAAATTGATATCAGTAGGTAAGAAATTCAACAGAACTGAATGTCAGATTGGTGATACAAAGCTAGAAGAGGTCGATAATTTCAAGTATTTAGGTTGTGTGTTCTCCCAGGATGGTAATATAGTAAATGAGATTGAATCAGGGTGTCGTAAAGCTAATACAGTGAGCTCGCAGTTGCGATCAACAGTATTCTGTAAGAAGGAAGTGAGCTCCCAGACGAAACTATCTTTACATCGGTCTGTTTTACGGGAGCGAGAGCTGGGTGGACTCAGGATGTCTTATTCATAAGTTAGAAGTAACGGACATGAAAGTAGCAAGAATGATTGCTGGTACAAAAGGTGGGAACAATGGCAGGAGGCTAGTAGGAATGAGGAGATAAAGGCTAATTTAGGAATGAACTCGATGGATGAAGCTTTACGCATAAACCGGCTTCGGTGGTGGGGTCATGTGAGGAAAATGGAGGAGAATAGTTTACCTAGGAGAATAATGGACTCGTCCCTATGGAGGGTAAGAGAAGTAGAGGTAGACCAAAACGACGATGGTTAGACTCCATTTCTAACGATTTAAAGATAAGAGGAATAGAACTAAATGAGGCCACAACACTAGTTGCAAATCGAGGATTGTGGCGACGTTTAGTAAATTCACAGAGGTTTGCAGACTCAACGCTGAAAGGCATAACAGCCTATAATGATAATGTATGTATGTTATTATTATTATTATTATTATTATTATTATTATTATTATTATTATTATTATTATTATGATTACTATCCGGCTCCATCGTCAAATGTTTAGCATGCGGCCTTTGTTCTAAGGGATCACGAGTTCTATTCCCGGTTCGAGTCGAGGATTTTAAAATTCATTAGTTAATTCCTTTGCTCGGGGGCTGGGTATATGTGCAGTTTTCAGCATTATACTTCATCTTACGTCGAGCCCCATCTTCACAGACGCGCATTTCGCATATACAGTGTCAACTCGGAAGATCTGGACCAGATATCTCAGGAGGGCACACGCCATAATAATAATTATTATTAATATTATTATACAAATACATTGTAATTTGGAAATATCCTGGACATAATGACCTATTACAATAGACTTGCAGCGAGCTGAAATTAAAACGTAAATTTTATAACAACAACTAGTTACATTAAAACAAGCCATTAACGGGGAATTTCATGATAATGAAAGAAGATGACTGAAAATGGATATAAATGGAAACATGTAAATAGCATATTATAATTAAACATCGGGAATATTTAGGTTATGTGTGAGTTCTATGAAATTCCGTTGTAATTAGTGTGCTACCCTACTTTTGTTTTATTAAATATAATTGAATTCATGGATGACTGGATACATTGTATTTATATTATTATTATATAGATGAGGGGGTTTTCAAATTGTTTTCTGGAAACGAAGTATTAATTCCTTTGCGTTTTAGCTTTCTATCAGAGGCTCGTAGGTCATATTCTTTATTAATTGAGAGAATTTAACGTGATCATTAAGTTTGTCCATATTCCGTAACATTCAACTATCTAGGAATACTGTCATTAAATCATTGCACCCTATTCGATGTTTCAAATTTCGCACAGGAGACTGATAACGTTCACAGTCCTGGGGACAATTTTCTGTGGTTTTCATATGTTCACGTCAGAAAGGTGCTGCGGTTGACACTTTAATCAATGCTATGGTCGCTTTTTTCTATTCCTTTTCCTTCTCCATACCTGCGCCACTATAACCTACGACTGTTCGTGCGACATCAAAATAGCAACAAAATAAGTCCTGTTAATTTCCTGTTACTTAGGTGGCAAAGCATCATCCATAAAGCTTCTGTATTATAATTTATGTGTGACAACTAAAGTAAACGTAGTATATGGTTTCATGACTCCATATTACTTTTTGTATAGAATTTGGGGGATAAATGACTTTAAATTCGGTAAATGGAATGTCGTATGGCTTTTAGTGCCGGGATATCCCAGGACGGGTTCGGCTCGCCAGGTGCAGGTCTTTCTATTTCACACCCGTAGGCGACCTGCGCGTCTTGATGAGGATAAAATGATGATGAAGACAACACATACAACCAGCCCCCGTGCCATTGGAATTAACCAATTAAGGTTAAAATCCCCGACCCGGCCGGGAATCAAACCCGGGAGCCTCTGAACCGAAGGCCAGTACTCTGACCGTTCAACCAACGAGTCGGACTTTAAATTCGGTTAAAGAGTGCTTTGCCTATAAACTGTCCTGAAGATACTTTCTGGCGTAAATCTAATACATGTCATGTCCAGAAAATAAAATAATAAATCATCATTTGTAATATTGATACACAGAGCAAGAAAATATTCGAGGGGTTCGAATCAAGGGTAGTTTCTCGATTATTTCTCAGAATTCCCATGTACGTCTATTAGCTCAGCCTCTACAAAAACACGCAGGAGCTCAGTCCGAGATTACCAGTTGTGTGGATGAATCTTTAAGTAGCCTTTGCCCAAGATATAGCGGTACGATTCCCAGCCGAGTGGGGGATTTTAACCTTCACTGTTCGATTATTTCGGCTCGGGGAGTGGGTTTGTATGCCATCTTCGACATTAGAATTCGTAATGATAATGCTTGTTAGCCTCCATGGCTCAGGTGGCAGCGCGCCGGCCTCTCACGGCTGGGTTCCGTGGCTCAAATCCCAGTCACTCCATGTGAGATTTGTGCTGGACAAAGCGGAGGCGGGGCAGATTTCTTCTGGATACTCTGATTTTTCCTGTCATCTTTCATTCCAGCAACGCTCTCCAATATCATTTCATTTCATCTGTCATTCATTAATCATTGCCCCAGCGGAGTGTGCCAACCTTCGGCAGCCGGCACTATTCCTATCCTCGCCGCTGGATGGGGCTTAATTCATTCCATCCCTAACTCGGTCAAATGACTGGAAGAAGGCTGTGGATTTTCATTGATAATGATTGTTGTTTAAAGGGGCTAACATTTAGGTCAACGGCCCCTATAGATTACCTCATAGGTAGGGTACATGTTCTTCAACTTTACGCAGCTCGGGCTAACGTGGCAACACATTACTGCCTTCCTTACTGGGGAACCACTGATAATGACCGACAAGTTCAAATATCTTTGATCAGTCATTTCAACTGATGGTAATGTCTACGCAGTTGTCAAGCATCGCATCAGTATACGTTGGATGAGATGGCGGTCTCTTACTGCTGTTCTGTGTGATAAATGGATGGCAGTCATATTAAAGGGCCTGCCCTCATTTACTCTAGGTACGGCTCCAAACGTTGGGCAAGATGGAAGAAGCAAGACCATCGAATGCATGCCGCAAAGATACTGATGTAGCGATGGTCGGTGGGCGTCATTTTAACAGAGTGCGCAATGAGCATGTGCGAGGATCTTTTAATGTTGTGCCCATAAGCGACAGGATGGGGGAATAAAAACAGCTCCGCTGATATGGTCACGGCAGAAGACGCGATGAACACCCATCGAAGAGAACTAAGGGCAATATGGAAATGAACTATGAATCTGCCTTAAGGAAAAGTGAAATGCCATTAGTACTCGTGCAAGAAAATCGAACATACTGTCTCAGAGTCAGACGAGCAGACCCTGAGTGAGCACCTATAGGTGTCAGCTGGAAAGACTAGTTGCAACTGCGGAAACCAGTACGTGATAATATAGTTGTAGAAATACTGACCAGCAGCACTTATATCGGCAGATGGCGTGGAATGACACTAGTAGACGAATAAGTTTGAATGGCTCTTTTAAAAGTACGAAAGATCGCTTCACATGGTTATGGTAATCTTGTAATTCAAGACGAGAAATCGATGCAAATAATCGTTTATAGGAAGAGGGGTTAGGAAATTGGAAAAGTTTTCCAAGGGAATTATTAGACAATTTTTTTTTTCGAAATTTCTAAATTGACAATATTCGCACAATATTGAACCTTAGATAACAGAAACTTACTGGCCAATGTTCTAAGCTAAAATATTTCATATACTGTTTTCTTGCAGACGAAACGAAGATATGTTACAGGATTGTAATGCTACTGCCGTAAAACCTCGACGAAGTTGTGACATGGACAGCAGACAATGATATCGTCGTTGAAGAAACAATACCTCGCATGCCACAATGTTTTTCATATCCATTATTTCCCTTAAGAATGCTCACGCCTCCCAGCCACATACGGATTTGAAGTCCATCAGGACAATGTTCTTCCTGTTTATATTCTTATACGAAGATATAAAAGAAAAAGAGCCTTAATTACAGTAAACCGATGTCAAAAGTCAGATTGTGAATTTCTCCAAGAGGAAAATCCCGGTTAGTTTTAATTACTGTGTTGATGGAGTAAAGGTACCTTAAGGGGATCACTGTAAGTACCTAGAGTTAATACAAGGAGAAAGCCGCATTGGTATAATCACATAAAGGGTCTGTAAATAAAGATCCCTTCATATTGTTAAGGTTATGAGGGTCTTTAGGGGTAGTAGTAGTAGTACTATAGGCAAAGGTTTTCAAGTCACTGGTAAGACCTGAATTAGAGTGGGGTTCCTGTGTATGGGACACTCAATAGGATTACATGATTTGGGAAATGGAAATTATCCCAATAAAAGGAACACGATTTTTCCTGGATGTAAAGGAGTAACATTACGAACATGTTGCAAACTTAGCGGCTGGGAGGACTTGGGAGTAAGGAAACTAGCTGCTCGGCTGAGCGGTATGCTTGATGTTGTCAATCGGAAGATGGCGTGGAATGACACTAGTATACGAATAAGTTTGAGTGGATCTTTTAAAAGTATGAAATATCCCTTCATATGGTTATGCTAATCTTGTAATTCAAGACGAGAAATTGGGATAAAAATCGTTTATAGCAAGAGGAGTTAGAAACAGGAAAAGTTTTCCAAGCGAAATGTTCGATAAATTTCAATTTTTTGGATTTTTAAATGACTAGTTAGAAAATCGATAGAGAATCTACCACCTGATCAACTTCTCTTAATCTAGATCAGTGGTGATCAATGAATGCTTCACGTAAATAAAGATTACAAGTTTGGGCGGAGTTGATATTACTCCAAATGTGTCTACCATTCTTAATTTGAATTTGTAGAATCCTAATAGTTAATAAACCAGCGCAATCTAAACATATTCGGTGTATCTCCCTTTTGTCTATTTTGCATCAGAGACAAGCGAGCAGGCATCTATTTTGTCAATCAATAGGCAATTGCGTTAATAACTGAACTGACAAATTTCGACCAAGAAAAAGACTAAGCTAACATACACAGCCTTCACATATTTCACGCATTTATAAATTGATTGAAGTGTGATCTTAGACTTCACCACAGAGTACACTAAATAACATATCCGTCTACGTCCTTTGTGAAGCTATTTTAGGTATATATAACTTCTAGAGAATGCCAACATTTTAACTGACGTGTATTTAAGAGGGACAACGGGGAGAAGAACATGCACAGACCTCAAAAGATCATGAGACATCTTGCGTTAGATGAGACCGCAGCAGTTTATCTCTATGTCAGTACAGTCTGTGAATCACGACCATTTTTAAACACACAGCACCCACGGAGGACCTATTTGGTCAAGAGCGACATAAGGATTTTTTTATTAACAGCCGCATAGCGCATACCTGCTGTGGTCATAGTTCCCACTAGCATTTGTACACGTGCTTCGCTACGGTATTCTACCTCAGGGCCTCTCACAGTGCAGACCCCCACTTCTCGATTTGGAGCAATAGCGCTGTCTGTCACTTTCCCCACGCCTGTCTGGCTCGCTCCACCTGTCTCCCACTTCCTCACTTGCTCCGTAGCGCTCTAAATCCGAGCCGAGTTGAGCCGAGCTTAGCCGCGTAGCCTAGAGACGAAGCGTTGGTCCGAGCCGAGCCGAGCCGAGCCGAGCCGAGCCGAATGGGACCGATGCACTGTGCACAGGAACTCTGCGCCTCAATTTGTACGCGTGAGATTTTCGGCGTTTGAGAGGCCCTGTTCTACCTAGCATACGGAGTTCTACGTAAGTTGCTGTACACGCGGTGAGTAAGATTATATTAAATTGCACGTTTCTTAGCGCTACCCGAGGAACAAAACGGGGAGGACCCCATAAGTTGTATCCGATGTAAGGTGCATGTTGGAGAAATTTTGATGATAATGGCAGGTCATATTTCCTACTGGCATTCACAGTCGAGCTCGAGAGTTTCTACAATAACGGCAGGCTCACATTCACAACAGAGATGGATAGTTTTTATTATAATGATAGGCCCCATTTCCTAATGCCAGTCAAAATCAAGTTGTAGAGATTTGATTATTACCGAGAAATGGTGCGCTATCCAAAGTATAAAGAATCGAGATACGACAACAAGGCATAGAACCAAAGTTGAAGATCTCTCCAAATTGATCATCGATTGTGTAATCTGCTTTGTGAAATGACTTACCGTTTAGAAAGTTAATACCACGAAACGGAGGACTGCAATTTAATAAAATTGCCAACATATGTCGATATATTCCGTGGTCTAAAAGTAACGTACTTGAACAGCCTGAAATATTCCCTCACACGAACGGGAGTACAGTGAGCAAGCGAAATCATGTAAATAACAAAAGTTGTTTCATATGAAGCGACGTTTCACATATAGTGTACGAATTTCACAGAAAATAATATAAGAGGAAATGGAAGAAAACTGTTGTCTTTTCCTTATAAACGCCGATTATATTCAGTGATTTCTAAATCATATGCATAACTGATGATGATGCGATGCTTGTTGTTTAAAGGGGCCTAACATCTAGGTCATCGAAATGTAACGACGAATTACGGATTTAATAACGATCAAGAACGAATGGATGGACATGAATTTAAAATAATTATCGGATCCAACTCACAGTAAGTTACTGAAATATTTTTTTAAAATCCTAAGTCGATCCACTGACTAGAATTCAAAAACAGGGCGAGTTGGGCGTGCGGTTAGGAGCGTGCAGCTGTGAGCTCGCATCCGGGAGATAGCGGGTTCTAGCCCCACTGTTGGCAGCCCTGAAGATGGTTTTCCGTGGTTTCCCATTTTCACACCAGGCAAATGCTGGGGCTATACCTTAATTAAGGGCATGGCCGCTTCCTTCCCACTTCTAGGCGTTTCCTATCCCATCGTCGCCATAAGACCTATCTGTGTCGGTGCGACGTTAAGCAAATAGCAAAACCAAGTCAAAAAGGTGACGATCAGCAATGCAAACAAATCAGTGTATCCGACCCGCAATGGCCCACTTTCCCAGAAATTATCTGAAAACTGTAGTATTACTGGCCAAGCTACTGCCTACAAAGCACAACCTTGAATCTATGATGCCTGTTGCACAAAAGGGTCCAAAATCCAAGTCTTCGGCCCCCGTAACGGTACTTCTGTCTGTTAGGTCATCAGCCCAGAGGCTGGTTGGATCCTCAAATAGCACCACCAAAGGTTATGCGGTTATGAGGAAACCCCAAAAACCAATGGCAGCACTAAAATGAGGCGTACTAGGCAAGATGAGGAGTGAGGTAGTTTGCCATTGCTTTCCTCACTGGGTCAGAAAGTACTGTTGCAGCACAACTGACCCTATGAGCAGCACCTTTCATAACACTCAGATGCACTAGTCATGCTCTGAATGTCATTACTCAGCACTACCCATACCCCAGCAACTTCCATATTGTCACAGCCATGGATGTTGACTGGGACTTCGGTGGAAGCTACACTTTACTCTGGCCTGTGCCAAGAGATGGATGCAAAATTACTTTATCCATCAAGAAATGACAGCAGGCAGCATCGCTAGTAAAGTAGAACCACGATATCTCTGATTTTACGGTAAGCTACTACTCAAAAGTAGCCTAACTCACGGTGTTCCTCACATTATGGTACTAATCACAAGTATTGTACCTCGGACAGGTAACGCAAACCTATGGTGGTTCTCACATAATGGCGCCACACATACAGTACGCTATGCAAACCCATAGTGTTCTTCATATAGGTGTACTAATCACGGGCGCCGTATTCCCGTGGTGTTCCTCACGTAGTGGGTGCTAAGCGGGCACAAGGTGTCGCTCATATAGTGGTACTAATTACAGGCAACTTCCTGACCCGTGATGTGTGTCAGATAATGATACTAATCACAGACAACGTAAACCAGAGGTGTTCCGCATTAGTGGTACTAAGAAAAAGTACTCTAAACCCACAGTGAATCCACTCTCTGCTGCTACTAATCACAAACATATTGTCTACCTAACACAGCGGTACTACTCGCAAGTAAAGGCGACTCATGGTGTTCCCAGCGTGATGGTACAAATCACAAGTACTTGCATGGTTCTAATTCAATCATCCCTTGGTCGACCCTTTTAGTCGCCTCTTACGATAGGTGTATACCGGGGGTGTATTTTTCGTCTGCGTCCCCCACCTGCAGGAGTATAGGGAGAGGGAGACAATTAAAAAAAAGGGATACGTCACTTCGAAAAATGAAGTAACAGACAAGGCAATGGCCACGAAGGGCGTGAAATTGAAGACTTGTTGCTTGTTGTTTTAAGGGGCCTAACATCGAAGGTCATCGGCCCTAAATTGAAGACTTCCTAGGCCTGAATGCTCTAATACCATCGGGGTCGGGAATGAAAAAGAATGAAAAGGAAGGTCAGACAGGATAGGTGATAGTGAGGAGCCTGATACAAGAACGTGGAGGCAATGCCAGGACTCAGCTAAGGGCCCCGTGGTCGCCAACCCACGCTCCCAAGTTAAAGGCCCCTGGACCACTTTTAGTCGCCTCTTGCGACAAGCAGGGGATACGGTGGGTGTATTCTTCATTTTCGTCCTCCACACAGAGGGGGTCATATGAATAACTAACTTTCCCCCGGATGAGTATACTCTATATGAAGTTTGATCGAGATCTATCCAGCCGTTTCGCCGTGATGGTGGAACAGACTGACAAACAGACACGAAAGCTTAAAACCATTGATCCGTTCTTGAGTTGACCTAAATCGGAAAAATATCTGAAAAATTGGCAACATAAACCTGATTAAGGACCGCAGGCCCCGTACAAATTTAAACAGGTCATATCAACAAACGGATTCTGCCATCAGACGTCTCAATTAGTGTTCTACTTGGTTAATCCTATGACATTTCCTCGTATCTCCTATATGTATCGGCGAGATTGAGTTAGAAACATTAAATAGGGTGAAATTCGGGTTCAGTTCTCACACATTACTTTACTTTTCGGATAGTTATGTGGCAGCAGGAATCATAACATTTGGCTAACGTATGGCATCTGGTCGTGTCAATGTGCGTACCGAATTTGATGATTCCATTTTTCCTATAAGTGTGCAAAAATATGAGATATTATTGTAAAATATACAGTATTAACTTAGAATTCAGATATCTAGCTCTATGAAACGTATAAGGGATCGAGATAAGACAAGATATCATAAAACCAAAGATATAGATCTCTCCAACTGAAAATTGATTGTGCTATCTGTTTTGTGATCCGACTTACCCTTTAACCACCAATTACCGCGAAACGAAGGTCTGCACCGCCATTGATATTACCTCCGCATTTCTGTATGTTCCGGGACCAAAACGTTATACATTTGAAGAGCTTAGAATTTTTCCTCAAAGAAAACAGTGTCCAGGTGTCGGTATTAGCACTCGCTTACACACGGAGTAATTGAGGAAGAAAGTAATACAGTTGACGAAGTTGTAATTAACAGAAATTTGAATTATAACTGAGGTCAGCCGTATAGGAAATATATGTAAATACCGAGTGGCTGCATTTGAAAATAAAATGCCCCTAAATAAATTGAGATGGTATGAGTTACGGATATAAGAAGGCGGTAACATTGGAGACATTTAGGAGCAGGGATTCTTAGGTAAACAGATAGGATAATGACTTATGGTGTTATTACTGAAGCCTAATGAGGCAAGGCAGAGGCAAGAAATAAAGCGGAATCCGGAAGTAGAATAGAAATACAGTAAAAATTATAGAAAACGCCAGAAAGCACCTTACGCTGTGAAATAATGAGCTACACTCCGCGGTACTCTTCAAATATTAACAACGCCCCTTAGTACTATTCGAGGACGATTGTAAACTCCAACGGTACTCCGCCATTATCCATCAGAGTGGCCGATTGGCGTATCTATTGCTTCCTACCGAAGGAACAACCAGGAGTTTACAGGAGTGATGACAAAAATGGCAATACGCTACTTCCCTGCTGGCAAGCAGGTTGAGGCATTGCCATGGTAACCTGTAGGTTCGTTGTCGGACTGTCGGTAACTCAATGCAGAGCATGAGATCCGCAGAAAATATTAATTTCCTCCGTAATTTGAAGAGCAATAAACGTAATTATGTACGTAACAACAGTTGTTTATTGTACTGGGAGTACACATTCTCCGTGCATTTGAACTGAGCGCCTTTTAGAAGACCATCTGTTTTACCAATCTGAAACTGCTGGAAGAAGTTTGTAACTTTAATCTTCAGATGTCTCTTCTGTCGACTTATGTGCCCCTCTGGGGGGTGGGGGGGGGGATGGACAGACAATTAATTGTCAAAAGAATTTTGTATTTTCTAGGTTTGTAAAACTGAAATGTTTGTAGATTGCTTTTGGTGTGCTAACGTTACTAACACTTCTATCACTTCCTTCTTTCTTAAATTATTAGCCAATCAAAAAGTTTTGTATATATATTTTTAGCCAATCAAAATTTAGGATGTGTACAGGCCATCGGACTAGAGATTTACGGAGCTTTCCCTTCTGCTATAAATGGTGGGAGTTTAGGGCCAAGTTGTCTTCCTCACCGCCCCAGTCTAGAATGCATACGGTTAGTGGAGCTAGGTGAAAACCTTGCCCGTCGTCGGAACGCCCATCAGCTCAAGGTAATGGCAGACAACTTTTAAATATGTGCTAGCTCCAAAAATCTGACTTGAGGGGAAGGTTCCAGAATTCATTCTTAATGTTAATTTAATATCATATTTTAAATGTAAATTTTCAATCAAGTCTAAGGACTCTATTCAAATCCCTGTTGGGAAAGATGTAACTTAGATAATAAATAGTGTTCACTCTCTTATAATTCCCATAAAACTTGGTATGGGGGTGACTATGATTTTCTTACACCTTTTCTTTTGACCAGTAAGGCACTTATTACCTCTGAAGTGCCATTAATTATGGAGGAGTGTGTAACATACCGTCGAGCTGAAATGTCAGTGAAAACTGTTTCAAGGTTTATCTAATGTAAAATTTGGATAACAAACTTATGACTTTGAGTGGCCGGACTTTAGATTATTTTTACAAAATTTCTGGCAGCATTCATATTTTATAGTCGATGCCGGTAAAGTAAAAATGACACAGGTGAGGTGTATTGGTCATGAAGGCAAGCAGCGACAAGCAGTGGTAGTTGATACTTCGGAATATATAAAGTTCTTCTGAAAATAATGGACTAAATTCGCATAGCAAAAAATAAATAGTTTTCATTTACAAGCTTTTGTTCAGTTAGTGTTGTAAGAATGTACTTTGCTTACGATGTTTTGTGGAAATCATTACATTTTCATTTCCCCTTTTATTATTTAACATGGTTACTTTTCTTGTTACTGTTCTCGAAGACTCTATTTTATTTGACTCCAATTTGAGAACGCATAAATATTTGGTATCACCATTTCGTCCTGTCACCCTCACTATTACAATCCAAAATGCATCAAGAAGAGTTGAGTTAAAGCAGCATGAGGAGATTCTCTTGTTTATTAACCAACAATAAGCAACCAGTTCATTTCTCAATCTTATAACAAAGAACTAGACCGTGGTGCAACAGCCGATTAGTGTTGTCCTGTCAGAAGGCCTGCAGTTTTCGGAGTGCCATACAATCGTCATGACGACATCCTCAGCCGAATGTTTTGACTTTCTTGACCAGGTTCACTGTCTTTCATATCAAAAGCTTCTCATCTGGCATTACGATGCTATTAGAACCCTGTTCCAAATCCCTGTCCAGAATTAAATTTCCTATACTGGAAGGGAATCGAATATCGGACGAATAAGTAAAAGGCAGCCACATGAACCCTACATACGGATCAGGCTCCTTCTCAATATTATTCCACATTAATTAAAAATACCAATACCAGTATAGACAGCACATATACACAGGTTATTGCGGAAATATTTTGTGTAGAATACTGATTACAGGGGAAATTTGATAAAATATTTCAAGCCTCTTTTATAGATTAACCAAAAGCACCATCTTATTATGAAGACTTCAGGTCATTTATTTATCAGAATAAATGAACAATATGCATTGTCCGGCTCCATGGCCAAATGTTTAGCGTGCTGACCTTTGGTCACAGGGGTCCCGGGTTCAATTCCCGGCAGGGTCGGAAATTTTAACCATCATCGGTTAATTTGCCTGGCACGTGGGCTGGGTGTAATGTGTTGTCTTCATCATCATTTCATCCTCTTCACGACGCGCAGGCCGCCTACGGGAGTCAAATTTAAAGACCTGCATCTGACGATCCGAACCAGTCCCGAGATCTCCTGGCACTAAATGCCGTACTCCATTTCAAAAATGTGCATTGATAATTCTATGGGTGAAAATGTTAGCTCTATTAGTACTTATCCTAATTATGAACTCTTAGGTGTTAAACTGAAACGAAAATGATTGGACTGGATCAAGTGGTGAACTTGGGCTTCCACATCCCAAGAATACTTCCTCAAGAACATGAATTTCAATGTATCCGTAAGCAAACAGAACAACAAACCTGTGGCTCAATAACACATTAGGTCCTTGACTTGCTAAGATGCCTGCTGTCCACCGAAATAGGTACCATATATGGAAGTGCAACGTGGTCAACGTGATAATGCTTGGCATTTCTGATCGGGTCCACTGTGTTTCATATAAAACAGTTCCTCATTTTTTCTCCCGAGACTGAGATAAACGAGTCCAGGGCCTCCTGGTAAAGGGCAGGCTCACTAAACATACATTACGCGTATGGTAGCCTATTTAAGCCTCTATAATAAATTATGCATATTTTAGTGTCAAGCATATAATGAAACTTGAAATACTAACGAGGACTAAATATTCGTGCAGAATCCTATGGATTCGTGTTACAGGCGTTCATTTGGACTAACAACCTATAACTCGGTTCCATATGTCCTCCTGTGGGAGGGACAACCCGTTTCAATCGACACGACCACAAAGTTAAAAATACCGCATTTCACGCCACTGCGGTTCAGAGCTGTAAATTTTCAGATATGTTATTTTTCGATATGCCTACCAACCTTTACAACTACTATCTGGCCGTAAGTCATCCTCCTCATCGCGCAATGTCACCCGTAAAGCAAAGAGATATTTTTGGCAAGTATATCAGTGGACGCACTTCGAGGGTACTCTGGCGAGAGGAATACGACCAATTCATCTTCATATGTACTGTACTTGTCTGCATTTTTTTACAATTTTAATCTTCGATGATCTTGAACGATATTCTCTATAATCTATAATCTCTATAATAATTATTATAGATTATAGATTATAGATTATAGATTATAGAGATTATAGACAACTGAAATAACGGATAATTGAAAATAAATGTGTTATTCATTAGTCATATGTGGGCCAAATACGTCAGCATCACTCAAAAAAGAAATACGCAGGGTCAGTTGACAATGTAAGTAGGTAATTACTAACATTCATATAAAATTTACCACCTATTTCCCAAGTTCAGGCTCCCAATAATTGTACATTTAGTCACTCAACAGTTAATCCATCTACCACAGTATTGGCGTAACTCTGGGGACAATAAAACTTTTAAGGATTATATTTCTTAGACTTAAAATATTTTTGACATATCAAGATTGCAAGTACTGGCAAAAAACAACTTTGTAAATACCATTTGCCCGTATTCGTGTAGTCAATTCATTAATCGAGTAGTGGGAGGAAAACAGCTATAAATATGATTCATAACATTAACATTAACATTAACATTAACATTAACAAAAAGTGAGAAAGACTGGTTAGTTTCCTGCCCAATCAGACTTTCCCACAAGTTTTAAATTTCCACTCACTCCTCAACAGGCTGAGTGAACGCTAGATTTGTGTATCTCTTCAATAGGCAACAACCCGTTTCTAAATTTATCGACATCCTCTAATCCATTATTCCTTCCCGGTGAACCGATTGTCTTTCCCACTTCGTCTAAACAACACCCCTTCTCCCCGTGAATTGAACAATTTCGAATAAAATACTAATAATAATTTCGCGTGGCTCTTGCTAGCCTAGTGTATCCCTTCTAACGCAGACCCTTCGACGAGTTCGGACGGCATCATATTTCTATAGCAAACTGCGTGTTGTTGTGGAGGAGCGTAGTGTTGTGTGTGCTGTGTGAGTTGTAGGTATGTTGGAGAAAGTACAAACACCCCGTCCCAGCGCCACGGGAACTAGCCATTTACGGTTAGAATCTTCGACCTGATCGGGAATCGAACCTGTAGCGTTCTGAACCGAATGCGAATACACTGACCATTCATCCAAGGAGGCGGACAATAAGGTACAAAACGTAACACTCTTATAAATACTGCATTGCTTTACACTTCAACATTATCCGTTTGAGATCTTCCTGACAGACTATTAACTTCATCATGATAGAATACTTCTCAGAAGACAAAATTAAATCAATACAATAAATATTTGTTTATCACGAATTAGAACATTTACTTAATGTTCAATGAAGTCTCAAATCTTTCATTGCATGAAATTAATTTTCAATATATTATTATATATCGTATTAAAAATTAAAATCTCCTGAGAATAGCGTCCATTTATAACTAATAATACGAGATCTGCTTCTCTATTAGTGACAACTATCAATTACAATCGATACCTCTATGAAACGTCTACAGTCTCTCGATATATTCCCCTTTATTGCGCAGAACCCGGAAGCAGCAGTAACCCCTTAACAGCGCCTCTTCTGTGGATGGTCAGAATGGAATGGGAAGAGTTCGGAAGCGGATGCCACGAACAAGTTCCTTCGTCTATATTTCTTTTTGTTGCCAAATAAAAATCACATGGGATCAACTAAAGGGAGTGCAGGAGGGTGGTTGGTTATTCGGATACGGTATTTATTAAGATAACGCGTTCACAGTTTTACACTGGAATCACCATCTTCACACTGATGCGGTTCTGATGCACTTATGTTTTCTTGGTGACCCGAAATTCTATTAATTTAGGTTGGGCTCATGTCCCACCCATCATAATGATTCGGCGTGGGAATACCGCCGTCATCTTGTATACTAACTGTTTGATGGGGCTCTCACAGATAACGATTTCTTCGCAGCACAGCGCATGTGCAGACGAGTGGACCTAAAATGAGGTGGGTGGGGGTACCAACGCAGCGTGCGTATACGCGGGAAACACTTGAAATTCATATTTAGGGTTAAGTAGGGAGCCAGAATGCCGTTACGGGCATTGCAGTAATCGTCAGCGTATGGAACAAGGTGCCAATGAATACGTGCATTGCCCTGATCATTCGAAAGTGTGCGACAATCAATTTGGCGGCGTATTCAGGCGTGCATTCAGGCAAATGGAGGATATTTTGAGCAGTTCCTCTATTAGAATTGAATATTCCTGCGGTTAAACGAACATTATCAACTCGACATGGGATATGCAACGTAAGGTTATTACTGTACCAACACTTCCCTTACAAAGTTGGAAAGTCTGTATCGCATAAAAATTCGAACGTAAGGCGTACGTTTATACAGAGATTTTTGTATTGTTTTGGGGTTCATTTTCCACCTCTGATTACTTTTCACATATTCTGAAACACCCTCTATAAAGGCAACAATAAAATAAAATTAGCCACAACTAGAATTATGAATGACCTAATCGATTCCTAAAAATGTGTGGTTTTGTTTATAGGTATACTGGTAGTCTATAACTACGCTAGTCAAGGCAACTGAAATATCGAATCCAAATTTTATATGAAAATATTTCCTAATAAAAAGAGTTCTTAGCTTTCAGTGTTTAGTGTTAACGTCACTACGCGAGCTATACCGCGTATCTGACAATGCGTTTTCTATCCATTACTTCCCTCAAGACGGACCACACCTCCCAGCCACGTACAGTAATGGATAAGTAGTCGATCAGAACAATTCTCGTTGTGTTCATTTCCCTATGCTCATATGATATTGTAAAGGCAAATTTATCTTCCCGTACAGCACTGTAGGGCGTATTCACGCACTCCAACAGTGTAAAGCATTCAAGGTTAATTTTCCTTTACACATTAGCAAAAGAAAATGAACACAACGAATAATTTTCCGATGGACGGCGTATTTATATTCTGCAAAACGCCACGACGTCCATACCATACTTCCTACGTACAGACTATCACGTCGTAGTCCAATCTGGTTACGTAACATCGGATAAAACCGGTCTTCTTCAATACCAAATAAAAATTCGCTCTTCGGAACAGGATGCTATGCGGCCGTATTTCAGTCACTGTTAATCAAAACACCGTGTACCAGCCTGTGCTTTGAACCTACTACCACGCAGTTTGGGTAATGCAACAACAGCGATGCGTGGTTTAACCCTCTTGGCTACCGCGAGCTAGCACGTTGTGGTTCTTATAGAAACTTCCCGTCGAAACGCAAAATAGCGTTATTGACAGCTGTGATCGTTTTCCACATTAATTGTAGTTTATGTTATAGAAATAACAATACCGTTAATGATTTCTACCATATTCTCGAGCATTGTATAGACGGTATGGTTGTACTAAGGCCATGAAGAATCAGGTACGAATATTTTTCGGATGATTACGATATACGCGTTAGATGGATTACCTACCTACGATCAAAATAAGGGGCTGGTGAACCACCGGATATATATGTGCACATATACACCCCACGTACGTGTCTCTCGTGTAAATCCAACATTTAATTGATAAGATTAATTCAAAACGATATATACCGGGCGAGCTGGCCGCGCGCTTAGATGCACCCAGCTGTGAGCTTCCATCGGGGATATAGTGGGTTCGAACCCTACTGTCGGCAGCGCTGAAGATGGTTTTCCATGGTTTTCCAATGCCACGGCCAATTCTCTCCCCTAGCGGGCGAGTTGGCCGTGCGCGTAGAGGCGCGCGGCTGTGAGCTTGCATCCGGGAGATAGTAGGTTCGAATCCCACTATCGGCAGCCCTGAAAATGGTTTTCCATGGTTTCCCATTTTCACACCAGGCAAATGCTGGGGCTGTACCTTAATTAAGGCCACGGCCGCTTCCTTCCAACTCCTAGGCCTTTCCTATCCCATCGTCGCCATAAGACCTATCTGTGTCGGTGCGACGTAAAGCCCCTAGCAAAAAAAAAACTTCTTTTCCATTCACAAGGCTTTCCTCTTCCATCGTCGCCATAAGACATATCTGTATCGGCGCGACGTAAAGCCAATAAAAATAGCAGAATAAAACAATATAGAACAATCTAGGTCATAAGATGTCTGCTGGAAGAAGATGTTCAGGTTTTGAATGGGGTGGCTTTATTATCGAGCGATCGAACTTCAGTAGATTTAAAAAAATGCACAATATTGATATGCGAGGATTACAATTATAGCTACTGAAATATTAAGCACGCAAACTAGTCGATCTGAATGAAGTAACATAAATGAAACAAAATACATTTTCTGAAAAATAATATTCTCAATGCTTAAGTAAAGAAATAAATCGATAATTAACTCAAGAAATTGTGCAAGTGATAAGATGCGGTTTTTAAAAATACGGAAAATATACTGGAAAAACATGCAAATATTTTTGAAACCTTCACAGTATTGAAATAATTAATTGCGTCACTGTTACGATCTCTCGAGCTGTTTTAGGTAATATAGAGGGTACGAAGCTACAAGAAACAAAACAATCAGCTCAGTGCGTTGCGATACGGCTAGTTATGGTTTCTATCTCCTTACTCGGGAGACAGCTGGGTTCGAATCCCTCGTTGGCTGTCCTCGAAAGGATTTTCCTTATTTTCCCGTTTCAACTCTAGGCAAATGACGGGTTTATAACTTTAACTTTCTCAAATCCATGGTCACTTCCTTCCCATTCCTATCCCAAACAATAACATCTATAACCACATACATATAACACTGCGAGCCAGCGGTAAATGTAGTTTACCCCTATGGGGTGGAACATGTTCTCGGACACTGCAGGCACTAAAAGTCACACGCAAAAAGGAAAAAAAAAATCTTGAAACCTTGTGTTTTCGAAAGTAATTGTGTGTTACATTTCTGGTAAGTTTTGGCCTCTGTGTGTTACCTTATTATTTGTAGTCTGAATATATCACTGACCTGATTACAATAAACTAAATTTAGTTTTCACGTGCCTTTCGTTTTATAATAGCGTCTTTTGAACATCAGTAAATTGAAGATATGACACAAATTCAACCCGTTAGTACGTAAATATTTGATATTTACCAGGAGTGGTGACACTAAAAAATTTAAAAATATATTAAAATCTCTGAAAATTTGCTTCTTAATTATACTGTTACCGGTAAAATATATAGTCGCTGTACGGGCAAAAGGTCACATTTCACAATCACCTTCCTAACCATTGTTTTCCTTAAGAATGCTCACACCTCCCAGCCACATATGGATATGCAGTCCATCAGAACAATTTTCGTTGTGTTCATTTTCGTATGCTAACGTGTAAAAGAAAATGAACCTTAAGTACATTATACAACATGAGTGCGTAAATAAGCCATGCAAACATACATTCCTAGAGTGCGGTACGGTAAGGTTCATTTGCCTTTACCCGTAAGCATAGGAAAATGAACACAAAGAATATTGTTCCGATGGATTAAATATTCATATATAGCTGGGAGGCAAGATCAGTCTTAAGGTAAATAACGGATAAGAAGATCATTGTGAAATAAAATCCTTTCAGCCGAACAGCGATAATATATGCACGAAATAGTGTAGTTGAGTGATTTTAGGAGATGGATATGTATTCTTATTTATTTATCTATTTATTTATTTATTTATTTATTTATTTATTTATTTATTTATTTATTTATTTATTTATGACTTCTTTCAAGTGACGAAGTTAGGTCACCTGTCCATCTCTTACTATGTCGGTTATAACATTTAGGTACGTCCACCTATATGGAGGTCTGGAGAAAAGAAGAACTCGAACGTTTAGCTTCAGAGATGTAACAATAACGGTGTCACTTCTCAGCTAACTAGCTTTTCTCAGAAAATATAAAGGGCCAGAAATTATATTTTTGTGCATTTCTCCTGGACAGGATTAAACAATGATGAAGAATCAAGAACATTTAAACTATATGCACTCTATGTGTAACGAAAAGTAACAAGCGCACATGGTTAAACATGGAAATGAAGTTATGTGATTACACTTCAGACAACCTTGACTGTTCCCAATGGAGCTGTTGCCCCACGCCTGTTTCGACACCCACTACAGGGCACGTTGAAGTACTCTCTTAATTAATATTCCGCTTCATTTATATGACAAAGCACTGATGGAAAAATGACGGTAGATGCACACAATATTCCTGAAACAACCACATGATAAAATACCAGTAGATATGTTCCAAACATCCTAAAGGTATTTATTTATTTATTTATTTATTTATTTATTTATTTATTTATTTATTTATTTATTTATTTATTTATTTATTTATTTATTTATTTATTTATTTGTGTCTTTATTAAGTGGCGAAGTTAGGGCTCTTGGCTCTCTCTTACACTTAACCACATACAATTTTTTTATTTTTACAGTATTAATCTAAAATATCATTGTAATCAATTAGTGTTATTGAGATAACGTAAGTCAGGTAGCTAATTTTCATGATGTTTACAGGTTTCATAAAACATACAGAGAGAATAGATCCAAAGAGCGGTTATACTACAGGGAAACGAACTGATATCAGGGGTTTTAACCGAAGAGTTTAGATAAAGGGTAAAATTTCATGTTAAAACTGAGAAGATTTAAGGCTAGATTACGGAATATAGCCCTCTCCAAGGCTAATCCTGCCAGCCGGAGACCCGAAGTGAAGACAAGAGCATTTTGAAAATCAGTAAATTATATCAATACATTTAAGATATAACACAACGTCATTACGTTGGTAAGTAACTATTTGTTATTTAACGGGAGTGGTAACTCTGAAAGCGAATATATATTAATATTTTTACTTAAAAGAATCGAAGGTGTTTCGGGGTTACGGCTACAAGTTTTGACGTAGAATATTGTTACCTGGCAATGCAATTATCTGCTCTCCTCAAGACCCATTTGGCAGTCTCTGGAAGAGGTAAATATTTCAGACTAGGAAGCTAAAGGCCGGCTTGCGTTTGCATGAAAACCTCTTCTTCTGTTCTCTTTCGTTAGAAATGTCTTCGCGAATATTTTTATAGGTAAAACAAATGCACTCGTATTCTGGTCGTATACCGAATACACTAGAACTTCATCCCATATACATAAAAGCAGACTCGCCTCGAAGATCATGTTGAGTAGTCATTTAGGAGTCATGATCTGAGAGTTCAGTGTGCGGAGGTGTCACGTGAGTTTATTGCGAAAGTTATCGGCCTTGTCTAGAGTCGAACCAGCTGTCGGGCTTTCGTGCATTATGATAGTAACCTGCATGCGCTCGAGCCTGACTGCATGGAGCTGTTAGATTAAATGACTGTTGTGCTAGCGCACCGAAATGGAAGGTGGAATATTTAAGGCAAGACTACTGATTATAGCCCGTTCCAGGTAATGCCTGCCAGTCGGAGATCCGCAGTGAAGACAAGAGACTTTTGTAACTAGCCAATAATTAGAGTAATATTGTCATTCAATATTGAATTTTATTTGTGTGTGTGCGTGTGTGAGCGTGTGTGGTATGTGTGTGTGCATTTTTAAGCGTAAAGTATGAGTCACCCTCGATTAAATTAGTCAAGTAAAACTATCAGTGTTTTATTCGTAAGTATACGAGCCTTGTAACAATTGTTGTCGAAATAAAGTATTAGACAGTAAGATTTTAAATTTTATTGCTGATGCTTTATTTTCTAGTTCAAAATGAACCCAAATAAATTCAATGCAAAGTAGGTGTACAAGGGGTCGGAGATACATGAAGCCCATACATGGAAAGAGAACGACATCGATAATACGAGCGAAAGGTAAATCTATATGTGCATCATGCAGCGTCATGGGTTTTTCGATGGGTGAAACGGAGCCTCTTCATCATCATCATCATCATCATCATCATCATCATCATCATCATCATCATCATCATCATCATCATCATCATCAGGATAATCAATATCCACATTCATGAGTTTCAGCCAATAGGACAGTAGATGTGCTCGGCTGGAGCTGCAGTAGCGCACAGCTGTCCTCACGACGTTCGGACACCTTTATATTGAGATGACTGAGTGAATGGCTGCGTGGTTTGGGTCACGTAGTAGACAGCTTGCACTCAAAAGATAGTTGGTTGGAAACCCACTGGCAGCAGACCTGAAGATGGTCTTCCGTGGTTTCTTACTTTTTACCCCAGCCAAATGCTCGAGGCTCTACCTTAAGTAAGGCCTGACCGCATGGAGCCGTTACGTTAAAGACTGGGGTGCATGCGCAACGATGTGGACGGTGACACCATTAAATCAAGATTACTGAGTATCACCCGTTACAGGTTAACGAATGCTAGCTGAAGACCCCATCGACGCCACAAGACTTACCTGCGTTGGTGCGACGTAAAGCAAAATATTTGAAGTAAAATGAGATGTTCCCGTTGAGGCTTCTGACGCTCGGTGTTGGTGATTTCGGACATTTGATATTCTGAAACACCTCTCTATCCTGTCAAATACACTTTCGAGACATCTGAAGCCATTGATTATCTCTGTGTTGCAACATTTTACGAAACATTCCGTTTTTACTTCTTCGCACCGCTATTTTCTGAAATATTCCGTATCTTATTAGTTTTTGCCACGGACTCGTAGAACTCATTAGGAATAACCAAAGTACCCCAAGGTATATATTTTATCGGGTCGGAGTCCACGGGTACTCTAATAGTTAGCCGCGCGGTACGGCGACTTTATTACTCAATTACGTCCTTTCAACACCCAATGTTAGCATCTCGACTCTTGTTAATGTTTACATAGGTCTTCCCATTTTTACAATAAGATATCGAACACTGTCCTCGAAGTAGTTTTTTGTACATAATATGTTATCAATTTTAAAACTTCCATATCTTTTGTAACATTCGCCAGATCGCGTACGGTTCCGAAACTACACGTCTGTAGAAGAAGTGAAATTAAGGTGGCTTGTCAGTCAGGATTACCGCCTACCAGGTAATATCTAGGAGCCGGGCTACCTACTTTGAGGAGGACAGAGAATTCTTATGTAGACAGCAGTTTACTAGAGTGTGATCATTCATGGTTGAATATAATGTTATGTGGTTGACGTGATAGGGTCACCCGGAATTAAAGTATACATATAAAATGGAGAGTATAGACCGGTATATCTTTCAGCGTTCAGTCTGTTAACCGCAATGAAGTGGCTCCAAATTTACTTATTTGTGACAAGGTCTTTGGCCTCGTTTAGTTCCATAGTTTTTATCGTTAAATCATTGGTAACTGCGTCTAACTATCGTCGTCATGGCGTATTTCTGGATCTCTTACCCTCTATGACCGAGTCTATGTCCGCCTCCAAAGCATAACGGTTTGCATTATTAGCTGCCGTCCTAGGGAGCCCAAGTTCGATTCCCGGTACTTCCAGAAATTTAAAAGTGACAGGAAGGCTGGTATATGGTTAAAATGTTACATGCAGCTCACTTCCATTTGGGGTATGCCTGAAAAGAGATGCACCACATCAGGAACGAGAACACGATTAACTTACCTACGGAGTCTATTATTCTCCTTAGTAACCAATCCTCCTCCATTCACCTCACATGATCCCACGACCGAAGCCGATCTGTGCGTACAGCTTCATCCATCGAGCTAATTCCTCATTCAGCCTTTATATCCTCATACTCCTGCCATTTTCCCCATCTGTTTGCACCAGAGGATCTTCTCACTATTTTCATGTGTATTACCTTTTAACTTAAGAATAATATATCCTCAGCGCAATCAACTTTCACTCCCGCACAGCAAAGGTGGTCTGAAAACAGTTCGGTTTAAAGATAGTTTTGCTCGGCTGCTGACATCTTCCTTACATAAAGTCGAGTTCACTGAATTAGCTTTGCTGTACTTTGATTCAAACTCACTATAATACCATCCTGGGAGAATGCACACCCTGAATAATTGAAATGTTCTAAACGTTCCAATTTAGGATTCCCAAAATGACATTCACTTCTCATTGGTTTACTCCCCTAATGGCATTAGTTTACACTTGGAAATGCTAATTCTCGTATCATACTCACGGCAACTATTTTCAAGTTCCATCTGGCTACCTGTCCTAAGTAACATGCCACCTCCTAACCTGCGAAAAAAGTAGCTTTGATCAGAGAATACAACAAGATCCTAGCAAACCCTGGACTACCGGTACACTCTGACATCTCAGACCTCAAAATCAAACGACTTCGTTCGAGACATCCACCTCTTGCAGCCGAGATCAATCGTATCGGGTTCAACATCACCGATTCCTGGAGGGAAGAATGGATGTAAAATGCTCCAGCTACATGCTTGGAAATGTCATGCATCGATAAGACAGTTCCAGGGTTTGATCAACCTCGCAAGGTGTGGTCAATGCTCAACCGACTCAGGACGGGACACGGAAGATGTGGAGATTCACTTTTTAAATGGCGAATGCTCTCCTCACCGGTATGCGACTGTGGTGCACCGCGACAAACTATTAAACACATCAGGGAGGAATGCAGCATCAGAGCATATGGGGGGCCAAATGAAGACTTCTTGATGGCAACCCCAAGATGTATTGAGTACATACAAGATCTGGATATTTGTTTGTAGTTTGGTTCATTGGTTATTGTTGTTCATTTGTAATAATGTATTTGTATGCCATACGCTAAATAAATAAAGTATGCTTTTAATACAGTGGGCCATTAACACCAAGTCGTCGGTACAGGTCAAACTGGTTTCACATGTTTCCACTTAAATTAATCCTCCCTGCCATTTTATACCTTTCAGTAGATGATTCATATGAACTATGAACAACAAAGGCGCTTTGTCTAACCCTTGTAAGTACTTTGAACCAATAACTAATTCCACCATCAGTTCTCACTGTGGCCAGTCAAATTAAATGATTTCGATTGTTTTTAATAATATATCGTTATTCCCATAATCACTCAGTACACTTAACGTAATTTCCCACAGTGCTCTCTCATAAACCTTCAATAGATTTATGAAACATAAACATAACGGTCTATTTCTTTCGTATCAGTTTGCAATTACCTGGCGCACACTGAAAACCTGATCCTGACACCACCTTCGTGGTTTGATACCACATTGGTTTTCATCCAACTTACTCTCTGCCATTGACCGAACACTCCCTCCGAAAATGCCACTTAACACCTTACCGGGTTTACTGGTCAATGAAATATCTGGATAGTTGTTGCAATTCTTCCTCTTCCCTTGCTTATATGTATGGGCAAATACCGGTTCTTTCCAATCAGAATATATTTTGCAAACACACCACGCTAATCTCATTAATCTCTTAAGGCATTTAATCCCTTCCTTCCCACTAAATCTCACCAATTCAGGTAAAAATTCCTTCCTGCATCTTTGTGAAAATGTTAATTTATCCCAAGTCCCTTAGTTATTTTCAAGTCCGCCTTGTGGCCATGATTGTTAAGGCGTTAAGTCTGTATGGTTTGACACCGAGTTTAACTGGTTCGAGTCCCATTGGTCGAAGAAATCACCATTTTCACCATAGGAATGTTGGTCGGTAGGTTAGCAGGTGTTGTGATATACAAATTCTAAAGCTCAGAGAGTTAAGACGTTGGCTTTCTGAGTCCATCTCCGTAGGTTCGATCCTTGTTCAGTGCGGTAGTATTTGAAGGTGGTTAAATACGTCAGCCCCATATCGGTAGATTTACTAGCATGTGAAAGAACTCCTTCGGGACGAAATTACGGCACCTCGATGTCTCTGAAAACCGTAGAATTAATTAGTGGGACGTAAAAACAATGTTATTACTATTATTATTATTATTATTACTATTATTCATTCATTCAACTTCGCTAATCGGCCAACTAGGGACCACGATAAGCCTCACTTTACATTCTGGCATTTGTTCGTCTTTCGCTTGATCCACATCGTTATTACTATTATTATTATTATTATTATTATTATTATTATTATTATTATTATTATTATTATTATTTTCACTACTGCAGTGTACTGGTTAGTGCGATTATCAAGAGTAATGCAAACGTTGAAATTGACATGCAGGCAACCTGGATTGTGCCAGATAACTGCACATCGTAGCTGAGATTATTACATGATATTACCAGGCAACATTATGATCTCAGTTATAGATCGCCCCAACAGAGATTCCGTCACCGAAATAGCGGAAATATTATTAATAGAAGTAATCTTATTGTCTCAGCAACCATGTGCAGTTATGAGGCACAATCTAGGTTGCCTGCATGTCAATTTCTACCCATGCCCACCCAAAATTCACCTTGCACCAGGGCACACGTCTTATCAGATGGGCAAAAGGTCTCCTCCTAACCACGTCCCTTCTCATTCACACCCGCACCCCCCCCCCCTCTTCCTTATTTACCCGACAAAAGGGTAAACTAAAAAATGTAAGTGAAAATGCAGACCCGAAAAAGAATTCGTGCTACACACATGATGGGGAATAAAACCCAGGGCTCACGTCTCATCAGATGGTAAAAGTTCTCGTCCTCCTGAACGTGCCCTCCTCCTCCTCCTCATTTACCCACGCATTTGTATGTTTGAAGCTTATGTTCCAGTTTGATGACATATCAATAACGTAAGTAGGCCTGTAACAGACTTGAAAATGTTAAAAAGATATAATCAAAAAATTGTAACTGATGTTTTATCCGTTTAATGAATATTCTTTGTATTCAACAACTAAGTCTGCTAATAAACGGGATGATTAAACCGAGTAGTCAGGCAATGTACTTTCTAAACCGAGTAGTAAGGCAATGCACGTTCTATTTTTTACTTGCTATTTGTTTTACGTCACACCACACAGTTAGGTCTTATGGCGATGATGAGATAGGAAAGGTCTAGGAGTGGGAAGGAAGCGGCCGTGGCCTTATTTAAGGTACAGCCCCAGCATTTCCCTGGTGTGAAAATGGGAAAACATGGAAAACAATTTCTGGGCTGTCGACAGTGGGGTTCGAACACACTATCTCCCGGATGCAAGCTCACAGCTGCGAGCACCTAACCGCACGGCCAACTTGCCCGGTACTGTAGGTTCTAAACCCGAGGAGTAAGCGAATGTACCTTCTGAGCAAGCCTAACCACATAAACGACATTGGTGATTAGTTAACTTAGGTACGTTCTAAAACGAGTAGTATGGCAATGTCCGTCCTGTACCAAGTAGTAAGGCAATGCACGTTCTATACCCGAGTAGTAAGCCAATGTACGTTCAGTTGCTCCTCCATGGGGCACCCGATCCTTTCGGCTCATCCAGAGAGGTCTGTGAAGTTAGCATTGCTCTCGTACTGACCTTTTCGACTCGGATCCTCCAAGGGGGCTCCGTCCGATTTGGCTCCTCCAAGGAGACCCGTTTGATTCGGCTCCTCCAATGGGGTCCGTGAGGTTACCATTGCTTTCGTAACGACATTTCCGACTCGGCTCCTCCAAGGGGACCCATTCGATTCGGCTTCTTCAAAGTGGCCCATGACGTCATGTGGTCAAAAACATTCAGTGAAGTTATCAGGGGGACAGAAAGTACCCCAGGCCCCTCAAATGGCGCCTGTGAGGTTGGGCGTGCTCACATACGCAAGCTCGGTATAGAATGTACCTAACCATACTTCTCGTGCCCTCCAATGGCCTCTGTGAGGTTAGGCCCCCCTAAATGCCGTCTGTGAGGTTAGGCTTGCTCTCGTGCGCAAGGATATGACGTCATTCTGCATAGAACTTACATAGGCATACTACTTGGGTATAGAATGCTCGTAGGATAACTACTCAACATCAAAATTGCGTCTGTGAGGTTAGGACCCTCCAAACTGGTGTCTCTGAGGTTAGTCCCCTCCAAAATGGTGTCTCTGAGGTTAGGCTTGCTCTCGTACGCAAGATACGCGAAGCACCATGCCCATAAGAAGGGTACAACGTCAGGAAGGACGTCCGGTCGTAAAATATTGCAACAAAGATTCATCTCACTTCACACCCGACCTCATAGTTAAACGGTACAAGTGTTGGACACACACACATACACACACGCTCCCTTAGATATTTCAAAGAGAAAACTTTCTGTAGATTGTCATCAGGATGCAGTTTGTCGTTAAGAAATAAGTAAATTTATACACAGTGCAACTAGACTCATTCTATTCTTCCTCATTTTTGTGCTAGTTCCTATACAAAATTCTTTCTCTATTTTTTCGATATCTCTATTGGTTAGGAACTTGTGAATCAGTGGCACATGACTACCACAAGTCTCATTCTTGTCGTTTCCGAGGTCATAGAAGAGTGGTCTGTGTAGAGGACTTGTAATTTGAGGAAGGGTTTGATTGCCGTACGGGTCGAGTTTTTTAACTTCGTTTGGTTTCTTTCTCTGGATCGTGGAGTGAGTTATTGTGTTCGTCTCAGATTTGTAACTTCAGTTCATCAAGTTCATCAATTCAATGATAAAAAATTCAAAATGATAGATAGCTACAGGGTTGATGTGACACAAAGCCAAAAAAAAATATATTTTGAAAAATATTCCGGAAGCCAACGTCTACCTCTTGTTAACACTTTAATTCGTATTCACTCACTACTGCCTAATTCGTTACCTCATAAAGTTGTTCACTGTGCTCCACCTTATGGCGTAAGCCACTCTGATTTATATGCCGTATTCTCTGAATAGGCTTTTGCCGGCGAGATGCAGTGTTTAGAGTGTACTAAGGCTAGAATAAATTTGATACCTTCATTGACCTTTTCCCAGTCCCAACCTTGGCTTTGACAACACGAAAGTGACTGAGGTTTGCGCGATGCTAGTAGTACCATTCATTATACGGCCAGTTCCTGTTATGATTGGAGTGAAAATATCCCTCATAGGGTCTGTTGGTGCATGCATTTCAGGAAGCTTGACAGGCCGATATGTAACAGCAACTTCCGGTCCGGCCAGGAAAGCAACGGGAAACTGCCTCACTCCTAATTTCCACAGTATGTGTCTTCAGCGACACCTAGCCTATCCGTGACAGCTGCTGGCGGAGCTGCAGTTAATCAAACCAGCCTTCGAGTTGAATTCCCAACATACGTACATTTTCTGAAATCCTTTCCATGAACTCCCTCTGGTAGAATGTTGACCTCCTGATTTCAACACCGTGTTTAAACCTGGTATAAGTAGTCGAATTTTTGAAAGGCGGAAAATATTCTACTTCACTCTCCTTGTCTTATGATGTGGGTATGTGAAGGGTGTTTGTTGATACGTTTGGTGTTTATCCGACAGCTTTAATCACATCTTCCATAGCTCTCCCAGCAAGGGATTCGGTTAACTTGCTATCTGGTAGAGTACAATAGAACGTCGAACTAGACACGGAGACGACGGAATAGTGTTAAATTTAAATTCGTGCACAGGGTATCTGAGGCCAAACGATTACTTTTTTTATTCTCTTACATGAAGTATTAGTTACTTCGTAGTTTACTATGATCACATGGTTTCTTGCATTACGAATGGAAGGACAGCCAAGACCAAGTAAAGACATCAAAACAGACATTAAAATTCACATTTTTCATATAAGAAAATAATATCTAAGTGTAGACTAGGCTGTGGAGTAGGATTAGTGTGCTTAACACAAGCCCCGGTATCAAATTCCGGGTCGTTCTAGAATATCGATGCTTAACAGATAGCTGGATGGCATTTACTCAGCCCCTAGAGACTGCTGAAGTGCTATTAGGTATGAGGGGCACTTCAATACCTCGAGGATATCTGGCTGCGTAGCAGTAGATTTAGCAGTGCAAGGCCTTTAGTGGACTGTTTGTGCCACGGTGAGGGGATTTTTATACCAATATATCTCTTATTATCTATGTTGTTATAATCAAAATGACTTATAGGCGAGAAATTTGCAAGCTATCAGTGTCATACTATCTTTGAACCAGCTGATGTTATTCCAACAAGATACATTTTTGGTGAAACTTATAATGATCCCATGATATCTACACATAATTGTTTTCTTCATATATTTAGCAAAACTCCGTAGCACGATGGTGCTGGTGTCCTTTTACATATCTAAACTGATGAAGTATGTACTCATTTTTCTCACGGGTAGATACTGAATACTGGTAAATTTGATGGGTTGTTACATTGTACCTATATATTATTGTTCACATAAGACAGGAAATAGCTTTTTTTAACGAGCCTGACTGAGACTTCGTTTGACGTGGCACACCCTTAAGTTCCATATTGCTTTTCGAATATTCCGTGTGGTTCACCAACCCCTTAGTTTTCTAGATAGGCAACCCAAATAACACGTATAAGCTAAAATCATTATCGTTTAGTTTTACGAACACCAAATAACTTGAAATTTCTCCTTATGGTCGATGAGGCTCTCCGCTACCTGTGTGTAATCACTGTAAATAGATCCGTGGACCTAGCAAAGGCAAAGCTTCTTCGCACAATTCCGCGCCAAATACTAAGGACCATTGTGCAAACATGTGACTTATTGCACCCTGAAATAAAACAGATACCAGTGATATGATCGAATTCATAGGTTATGCCACGTGTTATGTAATGTTAAGAAGTTAATGAATACTGTAAAACACCACTGAAGACATCGATAAGGATATTAACTTTCGAGGTGGAACGGCCATACGTAAGCACTAATCTTCTAGCATGTATGATGAATGTTGACTAAGTGGCCGTATCGGCTAAGGGCTGAAGCACGACCTGTCACAATATCGGCAGCGTAGTGGTTCAACTCAGCATCAGGCATCTTTTTGAGCGACAGCGGTGCTCCATTTTAGCGGGATACAATAATAATCAGTATTCGTTCCTCTTATTGGTTTTAAGGAATGCGCTCTGATTAGGCATTTCTCGCTTAAGTATGCATGGGGGAGGGATTAGGAAGTAAATCAACCTTAGACTTTTACTAAGGTACCGACCCGGCATTTGCATGGTGGTGAAAATGGGAAACCGAAGAAAGCCATGTTCAGGACAGAGAGTATGGGATTCGAATCTACAACCTCCCGAGTCCAACGCACACATATAATAATCCACGCCTACGAGGTCACATCAAATCACTTATTAATATCCTCATGATATATTCCTATGAAGAGTGCGTTGACTTGTTGCTAATTTATGGAGATAATATGGTCGAATTAATATGTATATCACCTGCTCCGTAATAGTAAAATATTAAATCAACACTGTAATGCATTATTAAAGACTTTGACACGCATATTAACTTTGCTTGCCAAACGGATATACTTAAGTAATAATCTTTCAGCGACCGGGCGAGTGGCCGTGCGGTTAGGGGCGCGCAGCTCTGAGCTTGCATCCAGGAGATAGTGGGTCGAACCCCATTGTCGGCAGCCCTGAAGGTGGTTTTCCGTGGTTTCCTATTTTTACGCCAGACAAATGCTGGGGATGTGCCTTAATTAAGGCCACGCCCGCTTCCTTCCCATTCCTAGGCCTTTCCTATCCCATCGTCGCTATAAGACCTATCAGTGTCGGTGCAACGTAAAGCAAATAGAAAAAAAGTATATTTTAGCGAACGTCTTGTACGTTGTATTTGTGGCTGAATCAGTTAAGGGCCGGTGTCTGAATGCCGGTAATGCAGTCGTTCGACTCGAAACTTATTCATATTTCTTTTTTCCGACAGATCGTGCCTCATCTTAACGGAAACACTTACCAGGCCATAATACATAACGCATTCATTCATTCACTCACGATATATTCCAGTGACGAGTACGTTGATATGGTGCTCATTTATGGCGAAACAAGGCAGAACGCAGTCCAGTCGCAACGTCTCTATCACGAACGTTTTCTGACAGAAAGTTACCGACAACCAATAAGTTCCGAAACCTGGAACGAAAATTGCGGTCAACTGGGACGCTTGGAAGGGTAACTTCCGTAAGAGATGCTACTATAACGTCTGGTCCAAATGAAGAGGCTGTTCTGGACGCTGCCCATAATAACCCCCAGATTAGTACACGGACATTTGCACAACAGACTAACATCAGCCGGTGATCATCCATGCGTATACTGCATAACAATAAATTTCACCCACACGATCTGCAGTTACACCAGCAACTCCACAGACGTGATTTCGGTGCTAGAGTAATATTTTGTCAACGGGCATTACGCAAGGTGACCAATCATGCAGCCTTTTAGAGTCCTGTTTTCAGACGAATCACGATTTCACAAAAATGACGTCGTCAATCGGTACAATATACACTATTGGAGCGCGGAGAATCCCCATTGGGTAAGACAGGGCCTATTTCAAGTGCAGTGGAGAGTAAATATCTGGTGTGGGATCTTGGGTGTCTATCTCATCGGACCATATTTCTTCGACGGACATCTAACGGGAGCACGCTACCTTCATTTTCACCAAAACGAAGTCCCACAGTTGCTGGAGAACGTGCCACTGCGTGAGCGATTACGAATGTGGTTTCAAGGGCAGGGCTCCATCTCATGGGTCAGTAGTCACTCGATCTAACGCCACTTGACGTCCTGCTGTGGGGTCACTTAGAACAAGTAGTGCATGCACAGGAGCCTGAATATCCTGGTCACGTTCGGCAGGTGATCATGGAGGAATGCCAATCTGTTACATGCTACAACTTGCAAGAATATCTTTACAAAGTTGTGCTGAAATCTGCATAAACCAAGGTGCTCAACATTGCGAACACTTGTTACACAGAATATGTAAGGTTGACTACCTTACTTCCTACCTACATACCATCAAGTCGTAGTCCAAAATGCCTACGTAACATCAGATAAAAACTGTCCTTTTCAGGACTAAATAAAAATTCACTCTTTGGAACAGGATGACATGTGACCATATTACAGTCACTGTAAAGGGCGTTAATCAAAATAATCAGAAAAAAGGTGTACCAGTTGTGAATCGAACCTACTACATGACAGCTTGACTGATACAATAGCAGTGATGTGTTATTTAGGCACCACGCGCCCTGATACATAGCCAGCACGTTGTAGTCCTTATAGACACTTCCTGTCCATACGTTAGTGTTATTCACAGCTGAGATCGACGTACACATTCATTATAGTTTAAATAATAGAACTAACACAGCCACTAATGATTTCTACCGTATTCGGGAGCATTACACAAACGGTGTAGTTGCACTAAGGCCATAAAAGATGACGATGATATACGCTTTAATTGGGTTACCTAACTACGAAAAAGAATAATGGGCTGTTGAACCACCCGCTATATCACTCGTCGAGTACTTGTGCACAGGTTGAGCCACATAGAAAACTCTATGGCAGGGCCTCTCAAACGCCCAAAATCTCACGCTTGCAGAGCGAGGCGCAAGAGCTCCGTGCACTGTGCATCGGTGCCGCTCGGTGCCGCTCGGATCAACGCTTCGTCTCTGGGCTACTCGGCTATGCTCGGCTCTACTCGGCTATACTCGGCTCAACTCAGCCCGGATTTGGAGCGATACGGCGCAAGTGGGGGAGAGGGAGACAGGCGGATCGAGCGAGACAGGCGTGAGGAAAGAGCGAGTTAGCGCTATTGCTCCAAATCGAGGAGTGGGGGGTCTGCACTCTGGTCACCCAAGCCAAGTCGTCTTTTGCACCGTGCACAGTGCATGCACCACGCGCATGCACCCTGAGAGGCCCTGCTCTATGGTGATGAACGGTGGACGTAACCCATGTATCCGTGTTTAGAAACTATGCCGAAGTTACGAGACTAATTTTCAAGTCACAACTTTAATAGAAGGAAAAATAAAATTAGGAGATCTTCGAAAATAACAGTAAGAATTAGCCAAGTGAATAATGATTACATATTTATCCTTTTCCATAGAAATCAACGCATAAATATTATAAATATGATAAAGTAGGTAAACCATCTATGTAAACAGAGATTCTCTTCCAACAAGATGTTATCTATCTAGTGCGCTCAGTATAATTGAACTCATTGAATGTATGGCTATTAGAATCCTAATTAGGTCACAACTTGTGAGACGTACCACTGCACCCAAGATCGCTCCACATTATTTTCATCCACACTTACCTTTATTCTTCTTGTCCAACCTCTGTTTGTCAACCTATTTCTTCTCCAATCCAGAAAATACTGCATTTCCGAGATCGAGGATGTTTTTTTCGTTGCCCTGGTTCTAATTGGACTACGTTCCTCATTTTAGGGCCTTGAAGCTCTTCATCTCCCATTTCCAATAATGGTTCTCGTGTCCTCGACAATATTTTCCATTTATATTACTCTAGATTTTATTTTGATGAGAAAATTCCGGGATGCATTGGAGGTATGTTTGTGAATCGAAAAATTCTGCAACTGTGTTTATATCTGTCCACCTCTCTGGTGTAGTGATTAGTGGTTAGGCCCGGATTCGATTCCCGGCTCTGCCACGAAATTTGAAAAGTGGTACGTGGGCTGGAACGGGGTACACTCAGCCTCGGGAGGTCAACTGAGTAGAGGTGCGTTCTGTTCCCACCTCAGCCATCCTCGAAGTGGTTTTCCGTGGTTTCTCACTTCTCTTCCTGGCAAATGCTGGGATGGTAGCTATCATAAGATCACGGCCGCTTCCTTCCCTCTTCCTTGTCTATCCCTTCCAATATTCCCATCCCCCAGCAAGATCCCTGTTCAGCATAGCAGGTGAGGCCGCCTGGGCCAGGTAATGGTCATCCTCCTCAGTTGTATCCCCCAACCCAGAGTCTGAATCTCCAGGACACTACCCTTGAGGCGGTAGGGGTGGGATCCCTCGCTGAGTCCGAGGGAGAACCGACCCTGAATGGTAAACAGATAAAGAAGAAGTGTTCATATTTTTATGACACGATTTTTCCTTTCATCTTATTTCTGATCTTTTTGATCATTTTCAATTTTTCCCAACCAATAAATTATGGGCAGTAGACAATATTTTTCATTCAATCAATTGAACAGATATGGTTGACGACATGCTACGACTTGCACATCGTTGGCAACGGGTATCGTAAAACACTGGTAACTCCCATGCATGGCTGTAAAAACTCTGATACAAGTACTCGTTAGGTCAGGTCGCTGCATGACCTTGCACTTCGACAAATTATATATATTGTGCTTCCAGTATATAGGGAGAGGGTGAACCCCCGTGTCTACACATACCCTAATCGTAACGAATAACAACAGGGGGCCTGCTCAACGCTTAACGACCCAATCAAGTGGAATAATCACCACCAACTAAGTCATATGTCCTCACTCCGTTTGAACATTGAGGAGAGGTTTGAAATTTAATCCAGTATTTTGGCTTGCGATCTATTGATTAGAAATGGTGTACAAACACCTCTCAAATCCAGCCAGTCAACATTCTGGGGGTGAATTTTATCCCACCATTAGGCCTCGAACCCGCTAACCACGGTAGCAAACTGTAGAGGCTTGACGATATTGGCGCCTGGTAGGCTAATAAGTACAGGTTCTAATTAAACAGTTGCCACCGCTAGAGTTATACACCATATTTACCGATAGCGATCCACGGTTTGGCGTTTTATGAGTAAGCATCGAGGTCATCCACCGTTTGGTAAAAAGGGTAGAAGAAGGAAAATAGTTCCTATATTCGAACAGTTGACAGGTGGGTAATTTCATGCAAAGATAAGTACAGAAAGGAGATTATATTGTAGAATCTCCAGGCGTGCGAATAAAGAGAACAGATCAAGACGGGCTGCGTGGGAACGATGAAAGATACGAAGCTAACACGAACAATGTTGGACTAAGCTGAGTCTCTGAATTCAAAACACAAGCCCTCATCACACGTGCCTGTTGTACCCGTGAGAGGAATTAGTATTAAGGTATAATTGTCACTGACCACTTCGTGTCAGCTGTCTTTGTTATCATAACACGACGGTCATTCTGACTCCTGACAGGGGAAGATACGTTTAAGCTACTAACGGAATGCGTTACTCATCAGCTGGCGTCATTTCCTTTGTACGCCCAGCGATCAATGCCTGAGATGTAACAAGAACTGTAATTTTCTGTTCCAGTGGATATCCTTCTCATTAATGTAGAGGCAGAGCTCAAAGGCGCCGGGGTGTCGGCCAGCGGGACGCAATCCAGGCTCTCCATATTGTTTGTCTGTGGGCGGTGGAAATCCTAACGATCTTTCCAGGTCTATTGTTCCCGTACAATTACCAGTCATGTGCGAATAAATCAATAGGAGAACGGGAATGTATTTTTCAAGTTTACCGATGCGTGAAAAGTGAACATAACATGAATTATCCCAGTAAATTTTCGACTCAGTCAACAAAGTTCTTTTTAAATATTGGGAATGGACTAGTATCATTTCTATAAAACATACTTTAATGTTACAGTACTCAACGCCGTTTCAGCACAGTGAGTTAAAATATGGCCGACATTGTCTTATATACATTACCACATATTTTACCTTCTACATCATCGTTGACGATCTCAAGATCCTTCCCACATATTAATCATATATCCTATAACACATTCTTTCAATTCTCCCATTAAATTGCAAATAATGTACAAATAGAGGAATACATAACATGAGTCAGAAAGTGATATTCTTACTACATGAAACTTACAATTAAAAATGCTAATAGCCATTAAAGAAAAATTTTAAAATTCCCACTGCCGGCAGCCTTGAAGAAGATTTTCCGTAGTTTCCCATTTTCATACCAGGCAAATTCTGGGACTGTACCTTAATTAAGTCCAAGGCTACTTCCGTCCAACTCCTAGGCCTTTCCTATCCCATGGTCGCTATAAGACCTAACTGTGTCGGTGCGACGTAAAGCAACTAAGAAAGAAAATAGCCATAAAAATATCCTCTACTTCCTTCATCATTGCATACGGCTCTGTAGCATACAAATATATTTTTTTCTAGATAATTACACTGAAAAATTTAGTTCACAGACCTGTGGCGAATATTATGATGCACAGCATTGCATAAATACAAAGGAGTTACTTCCAGGCATACATTCTCTCAGTCAGTTAAGTTTTCTTCATTTAAACTCTACTTTATATATTTACGTAGGTGTGTATTAACTTCTACCTTATAGATGAACTCACTAGGAGCCAGAAGTGTAACAATAATGAATAATATTTTGTTTCGAGACTTTTCATATTTGTAAACCTTAAAGAGTGAAGGTAAAATCAGCGTTAAAAGTTGTTTGTCTGAGAACATTCAAGAGCACGGATACTTTCCAAGATTGAAGTATAGTATTAGCCTCAGTAGCTAACTCCACAGATTTTTATACATATTATGTGAATACGTATATACTGAATGTGAACTGACGTATACTATTGTACTATTTTTCTGATAATGCGTTACTTTTGGAATGAATACAACCTTTTTCAAGAAAAATTTCAGCATTTAACGACTAAATACACAGTTGAAATAAATAACCAACCTTCTAATTCATTCTGACTGGTCTTTTACCCAATTATTTAGGATAACCAGCAAGTTAATGCATAGTGAGCCCAGTTTTATAGCACGACGCCCTTCTTAACGCCAGTCCAATGTGTAGGGAAATAATTAACTACTGTGTGTTCCTGTGGTTTATTGTAGTGTATTATGTTGTATTAAGACAGTCGCAAATACCAAAACCCCGAACGCCAAGGTGAGTATGTTTTGCGTCAGAGCGCCGGCATTCTCGCCCATACTTGACAGGTTCAATACTAGTTCAATCCAGAGGAAATGAAGTTGTTCAAATACGTCAGCCTCCAGTCATTAGCTTTGCTGCCATGTAAAAGAATTCATGATGGACAAAATTCTTAGAAACTGGTGTCTTAGAAAAAGCTGTTGAGGATTCAACGAGCCTTAGGGATGATTACTGAACATACATTATTATTAATCTCTCAAACAAGGTAAATTAACCAAAGATGGCTAAAAGCTGTCCTTTTTTCAGGAATCGAAACTGTAACCCTGTGAACCGAAATCCAGTACACTGACCTTCATGCCAAGCAGCCTGTATCAATAACCAATGCACATTCACAGAAAATGTGCTACAGGTGTTCAAGCTATTCCTCCTATTCAAGAAGGATTGCCCCAATATTAATATCAGACTATTAGAATAATTCAGAATTTGAATTACAGGCTCGTATAGAACAGTAAATAATAAAAGGAGAAACGCGGATCGGGAGTGTTATCAAATATATATTTTATTCATAAATACGAGAATGTTGCAATCATTAATCTCTAATATATTGAGATTGGTACCATTTCCTTTAAGGAATAGTAGAGTGGCTGACTGTCAGCAAGAGATACCGATTTTGTTCTTCGTGTTTACAGAAAAAGTTAAACATATAGAGTGTAAATGTCAAAGAGGAAGAAATAGTAGCTGAGTAGCTCAGAACGTTGAGGCGCTGGCCTTCTGACACCAACTTGGCAGTTCGATCCTGGCTAAGAGCGGTGGTATTCGTCGGTGCTCAAAAACGGCAGCCTCGTGTCAGTAGATTTACGGGCACGTAAAGGAACTCCTGCGGGACTACATTCCGGAATATCAGCGTGGTTAGTGGGACGTCAAACCAATAATATTATTAACAAATCATCGAGGAAAATACAGGATGAATCACCTGAAACTTGCACCCGAAATATTTCTGAACTTCTTTTGGTGTAATGTTTTCATAGAAATGAAGATGACATTTCGATCGCTTCTGAAAATGACTAGGTTTTCCTTCTCTGCACGTAACCCTTGAAGCGTTTCCCACTTATTAAACTGGCAAGATCACACTCTCTAAACGTAACCTATGACATGATGGTTCAGATATGAAAAATACTCGGTTAACCCCTCTAATCTCGAAAAGTTATCCAACTTGGAAACCGACACACCTTACCCCTTCTGAAATTAAATGTTGACACGTTCACCGTTTCGGAAACCGAAGTTTAATTCTGGTCAACACTTTTCTGATCCTTGACTTGGTTCATAGTTTCTGAAAACTAACACTGTTACGTTCGCTACTTCTCAAATTGACACGGTTCACAGCACATGGACATGACCTTTGACTCAGTTCATTGCTTCTGAATATGAACTTTAACACGTTCACTATTTCTGAAAATGACGTGGTTCACCACTTTTCAAAATTTTCTCCGGAGTGTTCACCACTATCCCAACTGGAGAAGAAAAGTAATTTAAATGTCAAAGATGCACTACAACCTAACCACAGATTCTTGTTCGATTAGCAGAGTGTCAGGAACATTATACATGGTGTTCGGAAACAACGTGAACCGAGTATATGAGCGTTAGAGAGTTGGTCATAGTGATGAGTAATTTGAAAAAAAAAACAACTTCAATATCTTGCGCTGCTGTCATTTTATCAGCTGCTAATCTCAGCCAATCAGATCGCTTTGCGGGCGAATTGAAATTGGCTCTAGGAGGCGGTGTTGCTAAATCTACACTTGGCTTGATCAGGCTTGAGAGTCATGCCAAGAAATGAGCATATAACAAAGACACATCGTGGGTTTCTGCTAGTGCCAATGTAGCGTGATTGCTGTGGGCCGAAACTACCAACAGGGAGGTCCTTGTTCAAGTCCTTCCACTGGAGAAGTTCATTCCTTCTATTGGCGCTCTCAAGCCGGCCATAAGCCACGTGCAAATTTAGCAACACCACCTCGCAAATCCTACCAGAAATCACCCGCGAAGTGATCTGATAGGCTAACTTCGCAGTTGATAAAATGGCAACGGCGTGAGATATCGATGTATAATTGTCAAATTGCATATCGGTATCACCAACGCTCATATACCCGATTCACGTTGTTTCCGACCACACTGTATATACAATAAAATCACCCACGGTAAAGGAAAGCCTAGGCGCAGCATGAAAATAAATGTTAGTATACTGTATAATATTACAAGGCGATTCAATTTTTCATTAAACGACAGCGTGTTGCTTTGTCGAACTATTTCCCCCTTGAACCGGAATACAACATTGAGTGCTTCAGCCAGGATATGTTGCACGATTCCTCCTTCCTTTGCGTGCTTCATAACATTAGAATGAGTGATGGGCTGGTATCTTGTGCTTCCTTGCAATCCCCAAAATTTAATATTTGCTACGTTCAGTTATGCCATACAACAGGTAAAATATATTATTACTGTATATCACATCGAAAAATATACTTACTAGCACTTGACATTTTTTACATGAATATTTCGCAAAATGAGTGATGTATAGTATACTGTACTGGAAAATATACCCGTGCTTCGCTACGGTATTCTACATTGTATACGGGTATCGAAGTAAATTTTTGTACACGCAGTGAATTAGACCTTTTAAATTGCACGTCCTTTAGCGTTACACAAGAAAAAGCATGGGGAGGTCCCCATACGTTGTTCCCGATGTAAAGTGCGAGTTGTGGAATTGTGATGATAACGGCAGGGTCATTTGCCTATTGCCATTCACAATCGAGTTGGCAAGTTTCCATTTTAATAGAAGGCCGCCTTGTATACTGTGCGGTCATAATAGATTTTGGGAGTTTCCGTTACAATGGTAGGCCCGCTTTCCTACTACAGACACAATCAGGTACGGGGGTTTCGTAGAAAATTGCATGCTCTCTTGCTTTCTGACAGTCAAATCTAGAAGAGTATTATTTATCACAATGGTAGGAGTTGGAGGAAGAGTTGGAGAAGGACCCTATTCCTGCTGACAGTCAAAATCGATTTGTAAAATACGAATTAATTATATTGACAGACACACCCCCTCTGGATCGCTACAGATCAACTTCAAGTAACATATATAGATTGACATACGAAAGTACGTATTTGAATATTTCCAATATTTCAGACCTTCATTTACAGAATAACTACTGCTAAACGGTACGTTATATGGACAAACGGATTGCATGATAAGACGCCTCTCCTAGCTGTCTAAATGGTTAATCCTATGCAATGTCCTCGTATCTCTTATATTTATGGGTTAGTTTGAGAATCTTTGAATAGGGAGAAATTTGGATAAGGTTTACAAACACTGCATTACTTTTTGGACACTTATGTGACAGCCAGAAGCATAGAATTTGAATCACATACGGCTACTGGGAGAGACAACGTTCCTGCTGAATTTGATGAGCCTTTCTTTCCTATAAGTATGTCAAACTATGTATTATACGTGTCAAAACTTCGAAATTTACGTACAATCGGGAAATACATCCAAATCTAACGTATAAGAGACAGAAATACGACAAAACGTCATAGGACCAAAGTTTGTAACGGCCACTCACCTAATTATGGCTACCGTCATCACGAACTCTACTTGTCTTGCTCTACTCGCCGCTATCAACACTCATGTAACCGACCTTGTATATTCGCCGCCGTCTCGCCTTGCGCCCGTCCTGCTGCATACTAACCTACAACTGGATTACGTCACCCGCTGCGTCACTATCTGATGTTTCACGATGTCATTTGTGCTTTCTTTCCGAACTTTCTGTGGTGGTTTAAATCCGTCCCTCAATCGTTCGGTCTTCAGTGCAGCGCTGATACCGAGTGAGGCTGGAGGGTCGTCCAAGGGGTTCCCAGTATTTTGCTGGGAAACTCCGTTTATTTTCCTACTACATCGGATGAGCAACAGAGTGCTTTATTTATTATTATCACCATTGTTTATCTAATGGATTTTGGCACCCAGTGCCTTAAACTTACTTTGGTATATATAGCCGGTTTTTAGTGAGTGTTTCTGTCTAACAAAATATGACCTAAAATTAATTAATAGACACAAGAGTTTTTGGACGATAGAACACGAGGCCTGCACCCAACAACCTTTAATATGAACTGATCTTGTACTCTTCATCTCAAAGTGTTTGGGCGACTCCCACCGTACTCTCCCCCACCCCCCTTCCTACTGCCTTCTCTATTGGTTCATTTTTGGAAACTATGTTCCTTTATTTCGTTACGCCGAGACTTGCAGTTCACTATGTCCTTTTGAATTGCTTCATTTGATACAGCATTTTGTAAATGGTCTAGGGATTTCTTGTAAATGTGTTATTCGGAATTATTGTTTCATAAATGTATCATGTTACGGAATGCTAAGTTGTGATTTAGGTTATCTTTCAAGTGGAAGGAATACACAGTTTTAATTAAACTTTTATTATTCTTATTCCTTCCACTGACCTCTCATTGGTCCCAGCCCTATTCTCTTTGGATAGCCTGTCAATGAATCATTATCGATTACTACGTCATATGGATTTCTATTTCATGAATTGATGACTATTAAAACCATTTTGATTCCATATACACTCCTAATTTGTAACAAGTTGTAGATCACACCAAATTAAACCGAGATTGTGCCATCCGTTTTGTGATACAACTTACCATTTGGCCTCAAAATACCTCGAAACTAACTTCTGCACCGTCAAAAAAAATGCGTCCATATTTCGATACTTCCCGTGGGTAAAAATTGAAAATTGTAAACATCTTGGAATTTTTCCGCCGATTACAGGCTACAGAATATAATTTTGCCAAATTTCAATTTTATATCTCGTCGGACAGATTGTGCCTTCGGGAAACGACAGGTAATATATATGCAGATGATTTTTATTACAACTGCAGCGGATAACTACGAAAAATTCGCCAAAGTAGTCAATGTACAAACACACGGTAGTTGCAATTTTATTTATATAGACTAGCAGAGGTACCCGTTCTTCGTACGGGTTATCAGAAACTGGCTTTACTTACTCATACTATCGGTGTGACCGACTTCATTAGGTATTTATATCACTGGTGCATTTACTTAGGTACGTAGAAATTACTTGTCATGTTTAGAATTATAGTGTAAGTATCTTCTTCTTCTTTTCTTCATGGGGACTCTAAATATTAGTTCCTAATTAGCGTCGACCTCTAAGATCTTTTGCTAGCATGTTTTTCCTTCATTCCCACCTAGATATAACTGCTCCCTTCACAATGATGCAGGTTTAGTGTAAGTATACTTCCGCTAGATAGTACCAAAAATATAAATATTATTGAATGTATTTGTTTGATCCGACATTTCGTAACAATTACAAATGATCAAGGAAATACGGGATGCGTAAAATAAACTACTACAATTATCGAGAATTATAATTTTCAGGGCTTGCACTCATGTCGCGCATCATACGAGAATGCATCTAAGTATCATGTTGAGAAACTTTTTCAAGTAATGGGCGCACCATCTTGACAATTGTTTACGGTATATAGGTTGTTTTCATGGTTACACTGATCGTAAAAGTGGACCAAAATATCGGCACTAATAACATCAGTGATCCTACTACTCCATGATTTGATATAAAACAGTTTAAACTATAGGTAACAGACTCCGCAAAATGCAAAAACCTAAGCCAGTACGTAAAAACGGTGGCCCGTCGGCAACCGGTGGTCGCTGTACTACGAAGTTGTCCGGGGCTATTATTTTTGTACTTCACTCCCTTTCCATCCCCGCCCAAAGGAGTGCTATGAGCGTCTTACACAAGAGTTTATTTTTTCCAGATAGTAAGTCATATGTGTATCAATTTTGGTTGGTAGCTATGCCCAAACGTACATGCATAAATAATCTCGCTGCTGTAGAATCCTGGAGCTGACGTTGCCATGGTTACGGCCGTTCGTTTCTTTATCCGATTCCTAGAGCAGGGGTAGTGTGGTTCCAATATCTCCATAACGGTTGGTTTTAGGGACTTAAAATATGACTTTCGGACCCGAAGGGTTTACCGAGTTTTGTCCTTTGCGTCAAGGGTTTAAAATGAGCTTTGTCTCGTCCTTGTACGACATATTCGATTCCGCCTATATTAGCCTATTATTTTAATATTTTTATATCTACCCCCGTCGCCCTCCCTCGAATTGTTTTGAAAATAAAATACAGCCCATGTTACTCACTGGCAATGTAGCTTTCTATAGGTGAAGTAATTTAAAAAATCGGTTCAGTAGTTTTTGAGTCTATCCGTTACAAACAAATATACAAATTATTCCTCTCTATAATATTAGTATAGAAGTATAGATTACATCCCTACATATACGGTTGACGTCAGGAAGGACATCCAACTGTAAAACAGGGTCAAATCTGCATGTGCGACACAGTTCGCACCCGCAACCCCACAGGTGTGCGTAAAGCGATAGAAGAAGAAGATGCTCATTTTAAAAATCCACTCGCTTTTTTATTCTTTTCACCCCCAAAAGGAAAAGGCCCGGCCGATCAACTGTAACTTTAACAACACCAAAAACCGCCTGATTGAACCTGAAAAAAAAAGTTGCTGAAATCAAAAGAAGCAAGAAACATACCTGGTGGAATGTTACCTGTGTTTCAGTTCTCAAGGAAAGGCTCGATGCATGGAAACGATATTATTCAACAAGATCGCAAATTGACTGGGAAACCTACAAAGCCCAACGGGCCCAGACACCTAAAGTGATCCGAGCTGAGAAACGTAAATATGAAAAGTCACTTAGTGAGAAGATCGACCAAGAAGAGATATAGAGGAAAGCAGTACGTTTTCTTATACATAATTATATATTATATTTAAAAATTTTTTTGCTGTTTGCTTTACGTCGCTCCGAAACTGATAGGCTTTATGGCGATGATGGGACAAGAAATGCCTAGGAATGGGAAGGAAGCGGCCGTAGCCTTAATTAAGGTACAGCTCCAGCATTTGCCTGGTGTGGAAATGGGAAACCACGGAAAACCATCTTCAAGGCTGTCGACAGTGAGATTCGAACCCACTATCTCCCGGATGCGAGCTCACAGTTGCGTGCCCCAACCACACGGCCAACTCGCCCGGTATATTTATAATAATAATAATAATAATAATAATAATAATAATAATAATAATAATAATATTAATAATAATAATAATAATTATCATTCGAATTATCACTTTGTAGTCACTATATCATTCAAAATACATCATCATCGAAAAAAATAATTATAAATTTGATTTCTGTCAGACATCAGATGCTTCCAGGGGCTTAGAGGACTTAGGTAACTATTTTAAATCTCTATCAGTTTAAGCATTTCCGTGAATTCCGTGTTTATGTGACCTGGTCCGACTGATTTTCTAGCTCATAGATCAGAATCTCAGGAACTTCCACACCCTCTTCGACATCATCAGATTCTGAGTAGTCAAAGCTGGAAATATTTGGGACATAGTTTTTATATACGTTCACTTTATCTTTCTTTCCCACAACTAATATGTTGTCACTGTCGACAAGTGATCTGTCGAACATGAAAAAGGTACAAAAGTATAAATTTTTCAGGAAATTGGAAGAATGATTTACCTGACATTCTGGATTGTACTCTTCGACTGTAAAATGCTTCCTGAAAATGACATTGAAGGCCTTTAAATAAAGTTACTCCGTTTTAATGTGATAGATGATTTCTCATCTGAACTTTGGGTGTTACAAGAACATATTTCTGCTCGGTAGGATGGAAGTAATTATAGCATATGTCTGTATAATGTATAATAACATACGTAACTTATCCGTTCAGAAATATGGATGCGAATTTAAGGAGACTAATCGGTAAAATAATGGCTCATATATCACCTGACACGTGATAACCCTGTTCTCAAGCATGTATCCATTTATTGCTAGTGATAGATATGTTCACTCGCTTTGGTACAAAATTTTCTAAAACACTACAACATGTGATTGAAGTGTGAACACGAGTTTGCACTTTGTTTACAAATGAAAGAAAGAGAGCAAGAAACGCCTAAGGGGCTATAATGTACTCTTATTTGCTTCAGAGCAGCAAATCCCTTCTACGTGCACGGAGTTTCGTGCACCACCACTTAAAGTAGTTTTAATCTGAGGGAACGAGTCGACTCTTAAGTGGTGACGAACGACCATTTGCTGGGGCTCGAAATAAACTTCCCAGCTACTGTCAAGGGATTAATTAAAACATTGCACCATGAAACACTCGTAAAGAAGGCTGCCCGCTACGTGGTCTCCTAGTACGTGGTTACGAGGAATTAACGAGCCTGACTTTTCCTCAGGCTTTGTTCACTTCAAGGATTGAATACCAGTGTGGCTATTGTGTTCCATTGTTCTCCTAAGAAGATGGATATATCAGGATTATTACCAACGAAATTTACAGCCGGATATTCAGAAATTTACACAAAGGAGTGATTTTCATTCCAAAATTATTAGATACTGCATAATTTACTCACTCTCCTCCTCGAACGTTTGAGAATTGAAGAAGATGTTATATTTAAAGTCAACTAAGATTAATTCCACGTATGACCTGATAATTATTTTACGTATTTATGTATGCAATTTTACACGTACTTCTGGTCCAATTTGCCTGATTATATTTTGATCTCACCCGTATATAGTATGTTTTGATGTATCAATTCCTATATGGCTATACTGACTTCAAAGGGCTAACATCTGAGTTGAACTCAATCTCGATTCATGCATTTTAAATATATCATTGACTGCCATTCTTCGCCATCATGTCATCCTTTTAGTGTGCAAGTACCCCTGATTGGAGTTAAAATTACATGAACTAGATCTTCATCGGCTTTGCTGAAGATGCCTTTTAAGAAAGCAGTGATATATCGAATGCCTCTCTGGATCAGTGGTACACTGTCTGATCCGCGATCCCAAGTTCACGCCTTCAAAACCAACTCTGGCTGAGATACAGTCGAATGCTTGCAATGTTGTCGATTAAAAATGAGTGATTTTTGTTCGTATTGGAATGTTAAAAACCCTCAGCTCTACCGCAGGTCAGCCTCTTAACTGATTCTTGTTGTCGAATTGTGCTGATTAGCTTTCTGTCGATACAGCTTCTAGGGTTCAGTATAATCAGGTAGAAAGTTTACAGGCTGAAAACATTAAATAAATATTCAGAATTATTATATATTTTCATTTAATTATATGTCCATTAGTTTGCTACAATGTGAATTGAAAGAAAATATTTAAACACTCCTTGGTAGTACCACTTTAGAAAGTCTGCAGTTTAGGGGATGAGGCTATACATTTGTTAATGATATTTATATTATTATTAAAATTTCGAGGAATGTAAAAGACACCCTGTGTACTGCAATGGATTTGAAAGTCTATTACCCTAATCATCTACGCTAGTTGTTTCTCACTAAACGAATTACATACTTCTTACAGATAACATGCTTCATGCATATATTTCTCAAGTTTTCTATAGAGCAATGTGTTTCATACGACATAAAACTTAAAAAACGAAATTCTTAAAATAACTCTGTTTGCTCCCACTATTGTTCTAGCTTAATCTTTCAGTTTTCCCAGAATCCTTGAATGCATTATCTCCTTTGCCTTTTCAAGCGTTCTATCAACCCACTTCTTCCTCTTCGGTGGGCTTGGCAGATAAGCAGACGACTGGCTTCCATCACTTCTTAACAACTCTTCTTCACTGTCAGGTTCTGGATCATCTGTAATTTTTGCACAATCAGACAAGTCTTCTTCTTCATATTTCTTTCAGTATATTCTACTTTCGTGATGTATATGAATGCAGATACTTTTCTCCTCTTTACGACAATTTATGGATCTTCTTTTGTATTTGTAAGGGCTAACAATCATACTCACTATATTTGTAAATTATTTATCACAGGATTACGTTGACAGTGACAGTAACGTGACTCGCTACGAAATCGGTAACGCCACAAACGGACTGATTAACTGCCAAGGTTGATGCAACACAGACGAGGGTCTCAATTATACTGGTTTGCTTGTTCTTATTCGTCATCTCTGTCCGGTTGCCCTAGATGTCTAATCGGATATTTCGTCGGGTGACCTCCGGTACGGTGCGGCGTGCGTCGATCATAGCATACACTGCAAATAACTACCATACATTGCCTAGAGAATACATGTTTACGGTTACTAAAGTCACGATATCTAATTAGGTATGGTCCATTGTGAAAGAAATTTCGAATCTTCGTAGCTTACAGTGTAATTGGCAATGGCACTTAGTTTATGCATTTTTGTAATCATCACCTGAAACATATTCCTAGCACAACTCAACTGCAAGTGCGATCGAAACTTCTGCTAATACCCTTGAGAGACCAAACTTACGGATGATTACCGGACAGTCCATCGATGGTCTACAAAAAGGAGACCACTCGCCACGTCAATCTGATCTTGACGAATGGATGTCCGACCTGTGCGGTGCAATTCCGCAGTTTCATTGCGACCCGCACGAAATGACTTTACCCTTTGTGTAACCGTCCTATACGCCACAGGCTTCACGTAATCCTCGATAACATCCTCATGCATTTATGTCACGGCAACCTCGATTTTAATCCAGGAACGCTGATCACCTTTGAAAAACATGCTTCAGAACGATGAAAACGACTCTCTTGACTTGAAAACCATACCGCAATAACACTCTAAACTGTATTCCCGTCAAATTCATACTACACATCGACGACAGTTCCACCTAACAGCTCCGATATTCTATTTGCGATGCCCGATCTCCTGGAGTGTCCGGAATACGTTGCTGCTACTTTACTTATAGCCCTCGTAGACCAGATGACAACGATAGCATAGGGCATGGGAAGAACTGTGAAGGAATAGACCGTGGTCTTGGTTAAGATGCCTGTTGTGAAAATGATAAACCACAGAAAACCATCTTCAGAGCTTCCGACAGTGCAATTCGAATCCTCAGTCTCCCAAATGCTCATTTATTTAATTTATTTATTTATTTTATTTATTTATTTATTTATTTATTTATTTATTTATTTATTTATTTATTTATTTATTTATTTACTCTCTGTTAACAACAGGGTGAAATTATCCCAATTATAGTAAACCTACAATAATTACTTGTGGCGTCATATTAATTTCATTATAATCTAACCTAAATCTACTTCTAATATAGGCCCTATACTGTTATAGCTCCAATTACAATATTTAAAGTTTTACGAGTATAAAACTAAGCTAAAATGGACTTACAATTATAAGGAGTGTCTTCTGTCAGTCATGTTATTCTTGTGTTATTACGGTGGAAATATTTAAAAACTCTTTCATAGGCAAAATTTGCGCCCTCAGGACAGCTCCGTTGCAGCTATTACACAATTTTTCAAGTGGTGAAAAGGTGTGTGAAGTGGTACTTAAATGTAGTTTTTAGGCTTGAGTTTATACGAGGTAACCGAGAAAGTATCGTGGATAAATCGTCGGGGTTGTCTACGGTACTGAAATGAAATGGCGTATGGATTTTATTGGCAGGAGTGTCCAAGGACAGGTTGGACTCACCAGATGCAGGTCTTTTCATTTGGCACCCTAAGGCGACCTGCGCGTCATGATGAGGATGAAATGATGATGATGATGACATATACACCCAGCCCCCGTGCCAGCGGAATTAAACAATGATGGTTAAAATTAGCGACCCGACCCTGCTGGAGATCGAACCCAAAGACCAGCACGCTAACCATTTAGCCATGCAGCAGGACGTCTAAGGTACTATTAGCTAGCTACATGACCCAAACCATATAGCCTGCTCGCTCAATATTTGACACTTTTAACATAAGTGCGAACTTCTGTAGTGGATAAGCGTTGTATTTCTGTAATAACCACGGAATATGATTGTCAGTGACAATTCATTTATAGGAAGGGGAGTTAGGGATTGGAATAACTTACCAAGGGAGATATTCAATAAATTTCCAATTTCTTTGAAATCATTTAGCAAAAGCCTAGGAAAACAACAGGTAGGGAATCTGCCACCTGGGCGACTGCCCTTAATGCAGATCAGTATTGACTGATTGATTTGGTCACCTTTAACGGGAGTCACGTATCGTTTCCTGTACACAGCATATACATTAACATATTCTTCGGTTATTTCTCCGAACACTTTTGGAATGTTTCTAAAGCAAGTGCGTCCTTTAATTCAAGGCTAACGCTGATTAATTACACCACAGGGACCATGAATTATTTTGTTGTGATATCAATAAATTATTGGGTTTGTATCCTCAGACCTGTCCGGTATTTCGGCAATTACATTTCTGTCGGTGCCATATCTCTTGTGCATTTCGCTTAAAATCTCGGGATTCATCAGACTATAGGTGAAGGTCAGAACAAATGTGGCCTCCCCTCACACTTTGTAACTATATCCATTGCCACTCGATAATTTTGCTGCATATAACACATACAATTATCCTCAAATCCCTCTGATTAATTCATACATAGTTATGCCAGGATCCATTCACCCTTAAATATGAATCTTCAATTTTCTGGAATAACGTACCATTAATAGGTAAGGGCCTGAATACAGGCCGCGGAGAAATTCGATAAGCGTAATATTACAACTGTTTTACATTGAATCATTACGCTGATCGTCTTCCTTCCGTACGTAGCATTCCAATGTGTGAACAAAGTTGATTGGTTGACGAAATATTCTTACAACCAACTCTAATTGGATAAATACACATGTCCCGATTGGCAGTTACCTCACCGTCATGAACAACGATAATATATAGCTGCAACTTCTGTTCTGAAAGTAGGTGCGAAGAACGTTCTAACACTAACTGTGGGATTATAATGTGCTATCGTGTGCATTTTAGAAAATGACTAGGCAAATTAATTTATGCTTCGAGACAAGAAAAATAATTTCCCCATTTTGGTCAACCATGGTTATTATTCATTTCCTCATCAACCCTGCAACCGGTGACTATATTACCTCCAACCGCTAACCATTTATGGGAGTTTTGCATGCAACTTTTCATAAAATAACACAAAAGAAAATAGTTAACTAAAAACTAAGTATTAGCCTATGTATCATTTTATTCACGAAAATATAGAGAAAAATATAGTAAACAATTAAAATCACCAATTTAGTGTTTTAGGGTGTATTGATGAAATATTCCACACAAAACGAAAAAAGTCAAAGTAGTCCATGAAGTTCTAGGAAACACAGAGGAAAAAAATAGCTTTATCACTGTTGTATAAAAATGTGAGCTATTTCATGATGATCAAGAACATATTCACTTTTTACTATTCTGAACAGTTCTAAAGGTAATAGAAATAAAAAAGGACTGAAAGCATATCACTCCAAAACACAGACCGTTTAGTTGACCTCATCCTCGGCATCTTCAGGGTGGCTTCTCTTTCTTCCTGTCTTCATGGGTCTCCAGTAACTTTCTAATTTATGATAGCAGTTTTGATGAACACGGCAATTACATACTGGGCACGAGAAGTGGCTGCGTGAAATCTTTCTGCAGTTGAACTGACAGGGCAGGGCACTAGCGCATTTCTTTCCGGCGGGGGGGGGGGGGAGGGTGCACCAGCTCATGTGAGAATCATCAATTCTTTGTTCCAGAAGGTCATCGCTATCTTCTTAGCCTTCTAAAACTAATAGTCATAAATTTCACTGCTTCGTGAAAATTCACTCACATTACTGCAGATGCATATACCGCAGAATCTTGCGCTAGGCAACCACAACAAAGAAGATAGCTGTCTGCAATATGTTCTTTTTCCGCGCGTATGCTGTCCTTTCCGTGATTCTAAATTACTTTACCGATATGTTATAATTATAAACAGACTTTCCTCTTTAATGTGGTGTAAAATATCTGATCATTAACTTGAAAATAAAGGAGCTATCACGAGATTAGTAAGCACTGACATAATGCGTCACGATGACGTATTTAGCGGTAGAGCTACACGGAAATCCGTCAAGATCGCGACGTTTACTGGTTGTAGGGTTAATATAGAAATTTCCACAGCACTAACCGTCTGCGAAGCCCAACGGTTTAACAGAATTACCGAAAGAAAAGGTCATTGTCTACCAGCATATTCAGGGTGGTCGGGAACGACGTGACGGAGTACATGAGCATTAGAGCGTTAATCATACAGAGATGTATTTTCAAAAATTTACGTCGATATCTAGCGCCATTGTGCGTTTATCAACTTCTGACAATTAGACAATCGGACAATCAGATCGCTTCGCGGGCGAATTCAAACGGGTTTTACGAGGTAGTATTGCTAATCTGCACGTGGCTTGGAAGCTATGCCGAGAAGTGAGCACACAACACTTAACACAAAGTGGGTTTCTGCCAATGCCACAGTAGTAGCCTATTAGCAAGGAAGTCCTAGTTCATGTCCTGCCCCTGCAGAAGGTTATTTCTTCTATTGGTGCTTTCAAGCCGGCCATAAGCCACGTGCAGATTTAGCAACACAACCTCGCAAAGCCAATCAGAAGTGGCCCACAAAGCGATCTGATTGGCTAACTTCAGAAGCTGACAAACTGACAACGCAGTAGATATGGCTAACGCTCTAACAGTCATATACCCGGTTCACGTTGTTTCTAACCACCCTGTACTCGAAATGAATAAGTAAGGAAATAATTTCATTAGCAGCTGCGAGTTCGGGTGTAGTGCCACACATGTATTGTCTGTTGCTTCATGCATGTCAGTCAACGGCCGTAATCATGTGAAACACCGGATCGCGTAAGATCTCCGAAGTTAGTCAAGATTTGGATGGGTTGCCACGGACTATTGGTGGGGGTAAGGGAATGGACGAGCGAAAAGGAACTGGCCATCCTACCGTACGTAAATTCTGGCTCAGGTACACCGATGTGGAGGTTTGGACCTGCCTTCGGGCAGAATGCACCCTTACCATACCTTTCATTCATGTCAGATATGTACAGTTATCCGCACCCAAGATTCTGATGTTCTTTTGCATACACAGGAGAAATCATGTGACAAATCACGATGTGAATACGAAACTACAACTGTCCTACTCCCGGGGCGTAATTTGATTTCCACTCCCAGTAAAGTAAAAGCTTAAGCATCCCAATGTGTTCTGGAAAAAAGGAAATTCATCAGGGAAGTTTGTTGTCAGTAACTGTTACAGTAAAACGTAAGTTATACGCATATCTTCAATTGAAAAGTTACAAACACGACACAATTTGCGATATCTCTTGCTAGAACCGAGTTCATTTGGCCACTATAATGCACCACAGTAGCTGAAAGTCTGTGTTATATTTTCTACAAATGTATCATCCAGTATTTAATTCACTTCACTTTCACTGGTTTTCAACGTTTAGCTAGGATAACACTGGCTAAGGGAATACCAACACGAATGGCATGAGGCAGAGTATCAACTCAAACAGCATTATTCATTTCTCAAAGTCCACTACACTAATTGCCTGTGAAGTCCAACGATTTAACAGGGCTTCCCTAATTACCGAATGAAAAAGTCATTGTCTACCGCTATATGCTTCAAATCCATACAGAATTAATATCACCAGCAGCCATAAGTTCAGATGCAGTGGCAAAAGTTGTTGGTCGAACTAAACGTTTCAACCTCTACAAAAGACGTGTGGCTCATTCCCGACGTTATGGTATTATGTCCAGTATTGAAATCTATGCTAGTTACTCATTATATGTTTTCTTACAATTTGCCTTACGCCGAAACGACACAGGTATTTCTTATGGCGAGGATGGGACACGAAAGAGCTACGAGCAGTAAAGAAGCGACCATGGCCTTAATAAATGTACATCCCCAGCATTTGCCTGGTGTTAAAATGGAAAACCACGGAAAATCAATTCAGGGCTGCGAACAGTGGGGTTCGAAGAACCCACTATCCCTCGAATACATGTTTGATAATAGATTTTCCTACATCAAGGCGCATTGGTGTCGATCCAAGAATCCTCAAAGGTAAACAACGGAAAAGGCAAGTCCCATCCTTTTTCATTGGCCTGACGAGATGAAAGAATGCCATTTATATTCAAAACTTCGTAAGCCATCACAACACGCGTACAGAAACAACGCTTTTTTTCCTCCGTAATTTCTCTGCAATTTCTTCGTATTAACACAGCTCTACGTCCAGAAACTAAGAATCAACCTAAGAGCACACGGTTGACCAATAATCATGTTATCATCCATGTTCAACAGAAATCTCACACCCACTTATTTACTTGCCCACAATGTTGCAAGTCATCGCAACTATGCCCGTCAAAAACGTGGGACTACTCCTACCTTTCAAAGACTTTGCTCCAGTTACTGGTAACTGACAGCATAGCTGAAGGAAAGAAATAATCCTCATTTCCATGTCCGAAAGATATTCCACACCTCATCAGAACTGGACCGTCATCTCAACTCCCTCCAAGTCCAATAAGAGGGACAGTTAATTGACTTTCAATTCATTTATTATAAAAATATAATTCACCTCCTCTGTAGATATAAATCATGTGGATGCCGACAGCAAATATTATAATAGGGTCAGTTGTATCTAGAAAATATGTATCTGCGTGAAATGTATACAATACAGAGCACTTACTGTATATTTGTACAACTCAATAACTTTCGACGTTCTGAATGTAACAACACTACTTATCATTTAGCATGATTTCTAAAACTGATTTAACGCATTAATGATAATTTCGATCAAATATTACGTATCATTTCCAAAAGTATATTATAAGGTGCGTAGTCAGATGACGAAGACACGATTACATGTACACCTCTTTTTCCGTTGGCATGACAACTGTTGTGCTTCCGTCGTGGTCAGGTTAGATTTTTTATGACTGCAACAGTAATGCCTTCTAGCGGAGGTTTCGTTTCCTTTTTAGTTTGCTTTTCCCCGTCACTGTTCCCCTTTTCCTTCAGTGAAATTGAGCCAGTCTGTACGTGTCCCTGAATAATCCTATTTATAATGTCTTCATTGACACCAAATTTAGTACCTAACTGTTTTTGTGTCATGGAAGTATTCTAAGATAATGATAAAGTCACACTTAATTTCCTAGGAGTCGACTCTATTGAAGACATAGCTATAATTATCGCACAACGGAACTTCAAAATTCCTCAAAACTGACACATATCGCAATAAATACACTTTTAATCAAAAATAATTTTCACAATTACCCTTTAATAATAGTGAAAAGAATGCAGAGGGAGCAGGGTAGGCCCTAACTATGAATAAGCAATCTGTAGCACACTGTACCTTTCCCGAAGAATTTGCATGGTGCTGTTGGTATCAGAGGATACAGAACACACGTAATCTAACAACAGTCAGACAGTGTAATTAATAACTAATTTGATAAGTTTTGGAGGCTAAAAACACTGTCGATTCTTCTCCTTCTTCTTCTTCTTTTGCTACCGCTTTTTCACACACCTGTGGAGTCGTGGGTGCGAACTGCGTCCCACATGTGGGTTTGGCCCTGTTTTACGGCCTGACGCCTACCCTATATGGAGGGATGTAATCACTATTGCGTGTTCCTCTGGTGGTTGGTTGTGTGATATGTTGTATGAATATGATGAAGAGAGTGTTAGGATGGACACATACACCCAGTCCTCGAGCCAGGAGAATTAATCAGAAGCGATTAAAATCTCCGACCCACCCGCGAATCGAACCTGGGATCGTTTGAAGCGAAGGCCAGTACGCTGAACACACAGCCAACGAGTCGGACACTAAGGACACTGTAGACTATCATACTTTTCCGACTGGGTGATATTAGGGCATTCAAACCATAGGCTGTCAACCAACCATCAAGAATCCTTTATCATCTCATTCTTCGGACAATTGTTTCTTTATATGCTTTATCTAATTTCGATAGTTATTTTAATTGTCTCCCTGAGCAACAGGGGTTAATAACCACCGCGCGGTTATGAAAATATGTCACAACAACAAACACCAGCATCACCAGTTGCTTCGTCACCGAGACGGCCAAACAATATCTTCTCGTCAGCGATAAACAGTCACCACTTAAATATTAGTGATGCAGTTTGACTAAATAATAACAACCGCAGTTCCTCAATATCTCGGTTATTAGGGTACGAAAGCCAAATAGATGGTGCAAGAGCCCCAAAGGACCAACGCCTACCAGCCCGAAGCCCTACAAATTACGAGGTGTCGGTTGGTTGGCACGACGAAACCTCTCGGCCGTTATTCTTGGCCTTCTAGACTCGGACAACTACCTCACCGTCAGATAGCTCCTCAATTGTAATCGCGTAGGCTGAGTGAACCTGAAATCAACCTTAAGTCCACGTAAAAATCCCTGTTCCTGCCGGGAATCGAACCCGGAGCCTATGGGTAAGAGGCAGGCATGGTGATTCTTCACAGCGAGGCCGGCTTATGATATAAAATATTGGACATTGGGTTTTCTGCAGTGAGTAAACAAATATGGTATGTCTTGTCTTGGTCCCCTTAATAGAGCTACTTCACTAAATCCTAAACGAGAAATATAGTGTGTAGCGTATTGGATAATTTGCGCCTTCTGAAAGTTAACTGCCGAGTTTCAAGAAATTTTGTTGAGTCGTTTTCCCGTCATGTCGTAACAAACGGACTAACTAACTAACAAACCAACAAATAAACAAGACGGACAAAAATTCAACTGAAGCTAATTTGGACTTTCGAATATCTAATATGAAATGTAAACGAAAAGCGAGACAAAGATTTGAACTGAACAAAGTTATAATTTAATTTATATAGATGTTGACCTTTCACTCCAGTTCACCTTCTCCACGTATTAAATTTAATAAATGTCACTCTCTCTCGGGAAGAAGAAAAGAGATAAGCGCTGAAGTTGTGCTACAGAAACCAGCCATTTCATCTGATGTGCTCGTAGAGTGTCTAGTTTACGTCCTTGGTTCTTTGTCCTCTATATAGTCTCCTTCCTATCCATGACGTTACCATCTTTAGAACGAGCACTGGAGTGTAAAGCCCGATGTCCCAGCTTGTGCCTTAATTCCACACATCCCGACTGAGATTGCATAACACCGACACTGTCCGTTATCACACATTGAGGCTGTCACTGCCCAGAAATCACTGTCTGTCAAATGGATTATCGTATATACTACGAACACTGCAGTGCCGTCATGCAGCTACCACCTTTTGTCAGTAGTCCAATGAACCCTCCAAAACTGTGCTGTAGCTCACATTAACCTATTAAAATCCAAACCAATTCGGGAATACCTTAAGGAATCCATATCAAAATAGATACAAAATCATACATATTTCTAAAAACGTTACTTCAATACTCAAGTTACTCAAATTAGGACCCTTGACCTTAGGATAGCTTCATATAGCACTATCTACTTTAATATAGAAATCTCCTTCCCCTGCGAACCATGTGACCTTGCCGCGGTGGGAACGCTTGTGCGTCCCAATAAAGCAGATATCCGAGCCGTAGGTGCAAACATATCTAGTATTTTTTTGCTAGTTGCTTTACGTCGCACCGACACAGATAGGTCTTAAGGCGACGATGGGACAAGAAAGAGCTAGGAGTGGGAAGGAAGCAGCCGTGGTCTTAATTAAGGTACAGCCCCAGCATTTGACTGGTGTGAAAATGGGAAACCACGGAAAACCATTTTCAGGGCTGCCGACAGTGGGGTTCGAACCTACTATCTCCCGAATACTGAAAACTGGCCGTACTTAAGCGACTGCAGCTATCGAGCTCGGTGCAAACATATCGAATGGGTATCTGTCGAGATACCAGACTAAAGAATGGTTATCGAAAGGTGGGTAGCAGGTTTTCTAAGTTGCAAGGAAGCCAGTCTAGTTGATTGACTGATATGGCCTTGTAATAATTTTAAATGGCTTAGCTGTGTTGGTTCTGCTATACGGTTGAAAGCTACGGGAAACTACAGCCGTAACTAACTTCTGAGGAGATGGATCTATCGGTATGCATGAATGATGTACCGATGAATGCTTCTTCCCGGATCAAACATTCCGGAGATAAAATGGGATTTGCAGGATTTGGTTTATTAATAAATAAGAAAGTAGGGCAGTGGGTAAGCTGCTACGACCAGCATATTGAAGGGATTATTGTTCCCAGGATACACACTAAACAAAAACCAAACACAATAGTTCAGGCCTGTATGACTACTAGTTCAGGGGATGATGAAGAAATCGAAAGAATGTATGAAGAGAAAGAAGATTTAGTACAATACGGAAAAGGTGACCAGAATTTACTTATGATGGGAGACTGTAATGCAGCTGTAGCCCAAAGAAGAGATGGTCATGCCGTAGCAGAATTCAGACTGAGACAAAGGAATTAAATATTCGCCTCGTTGAATTATGTACCGATCATAGTTTTCTCCTTACTAATACTTGGTTCAGACTCCAAAAGCGACGGTTGTATACGTGTACAAGACCTGGAGACACAGAAAGGTATGAAATAGACTATATCATGAAGAGGCAGAGAATCGAAAACCAGGCGTTGGATTGCAAGACCTATCCAGGTGCAGACGTGGACTCTAACCACTACTTGGTGGTTATGAATTGTCATCCGAAGTTGAAGAAATTGAAGAAATGAAGGCATACAAGAAGATGTGTTCAAGAGAATTAAGAAGTGTATGTGATTGTTTCAAGAAACACGTTGCACAAGGACTAATGGAAGACTGAAGTAAACACAATAGGTGAAAAGTGGATAGTCGTGATAAACGAGACCGGAGAGCTGCTAAAGACAAATTAGGACGAAAGGTAAGTAGGTTCTTAAGACTAAATAACAATTAGTGGATAACTCGGGAGATATTTGACCTGATTAATGAACGGCGAATATACAAGAATGCAAAATATGAGAAGGACAGAAAGGAATACTTGCGATTAAAATCAAGCAGATAGGATGTGCAGGGCACCTAAAGAATAGCTGAAAGAAAAACGCAATGATGTTGAAGGTGTAGGATTGTAGGAAATGTAGATATTGCATGCAAGAAAGTCAAGGAAACCTTTGGATAAAGGTGAAAAATGGTGTATGAATATTACGGGTTCAGACGGAAGACTACTTTACAGGGAAGGAAGACAGGGAAGAAAGATGGCAGAAATATGTTATACAATTATATGAAGGAAATAATTAGGTGATAAGGTTCTGAAACAAGAAGAGGCTGTTGATGCTGAAGAAATGGGAGACTTAGCTTTGATGTCAGAATTCGACAGAGCTGTAAGAGAGCTAAATAGGCTACTTACTTTACGTCGCACCGACAAAGATAGGTCTTATGGCGACTATGGGCTTAGGAATGGGAAGGAAGCGGCCGTGGCTTTAAGGTACAGCCTGGTGTGAAAATGGAAAACCTCGGAAAACCATCTTCAGGGCTGCCACCAGTGGGGTTCGAACCTACTATCTCTAGGATGCAAGCACACAGCTGCGCGTCGTCCTAAATAGGACAAGGCACCAGGAATTGATGACATTCGCTCAGAAATATGACTGCCATAGGAGAAAACAGAATGCCCAAGTTATTACATTCACTGTTCAAGATGTGTGATACAGGAGAAGTGCCATCCGATTTTAGACACATTTTTCTTTTTCTTGCTATTTGCTTTACGTCGCACCGACACATATAGGTCTTCTGGCGACGATGGGATAGGACAGACCTAGGAATTGGAAGAAAGAGGACGTGACCTTCATTAAGGTACAGCCCCAGCATTTGACTGGTGTGAAAATGGGAAACCACGGAAAACAATCTTCGGGGCTGGCGACAGTGGGGTTCGAACCCACTATCTCCCTATTACTGGATACTGGCCGCACTTAAGTGACTGCAGCTATCGATCTCGGTAGACACAATGTTAGGGTCGATCTTCACGCCATTGTAGCTTCCTTACACACGCACTACCTGGTCAAAAATATCCAGACTTCTATTCGAAAGGGTTCTCCCAATGTTCCTCTGATAGACTGTCCAGTAGCGGACACCCGTACGAGGTGGCCAACCTACTGTAGCCCGAATGTTGCGGAGGTAGTCTATCTGGCGGGTTTTTGAACGTCTTCAAGGAAATTGTAAATCATTTATACGCAGCTGATAACATAAGTCAGGAGTCTTCTTCAAGTGCTATATCGGGTACCCTGGGCCAGCGATATTCAAACCTTTTGGTTGGCGTACACCCAAAATCCAATTGTTTTACATTCGTAACCGCCGAAGTACGAATTGCGATTATACCAGAAATAACAAATGATTGTTGATGGTTGCCAAAAACATTAATTATAACCGTCACGATCGTAATTTTTCGCAGCTTATCGTGCTTGGTCAGTGTCCATGAAAGGCGTGGAAGATTTGTGGCTGGGAATGTAAGGTCGCGTACTCTTCTTGACACCATGAGATCATTTTCCTCTGATTAATGTTAATATAGGACGGCTACCCAGTTGTTCTTTCTCTTAAGACAATAATCATCACTACAACTTATGCGAAATAAAATAGGTTTTACATGCCAGATTTCGAACTCCCACTACGAAAATATACACGCTTTTATCTCACCCCTGTGCCCATACAACTTGACACGTAATGCAGTCGTCCAAGAAAATGCTAATATGTCGGGATGATGAATGCTCAGTTAACTATTTCTTTAATGTAAATGTTGCGATATTTCGTGGTAATGTTCGTGTGAGGCTATCGTGGATTTACTATTAACTTCAAGCCATTAATTATATTCACTTTCAAATTATGAAATATACCTGGATGAATATTTTCTATTTTGTATCTTATGCGGGGAAGTTTTAGAAGCGAAGACTTAATGTTATTAGAAAGAACAGAGGACTATATTCAGTCAAATTAAGCAGCAATTGTCTATCGTTGGTCAGTTATAAGTAATCAGTAACAAAGTGGAGAAAACGGTACTGGGTAATGGAGCGGGAACGAGCTTCGAAAATCGATTACAAGTTTAATAGTACAGCGCGTGGATTAACGAGTTTACGTTTAAAATAGAAGAAGTAGATTGATTCCGTTCACCGTTCAATGTTGTTAAACATTTAACATCTAGACCCTATTGTAAGTGATTTCCATAATAGGGTGCAGTAACTGAATGGAACATTTCGGTCTACTCAACGAAATATACTTGTGGGAAGTTCAACGCCTTTCCAATCTAAAATGAAACAATATTTTACTTGTATTAGTAAGACGCCTTCGGGAAAAATCCTCATTTTTCATGAAATTTTCTAACTTCCCGGTTATTTTATATTTCCGTCAACTTGAGCTTTGATGAGGCCTCCCGTCTAAAGCTTCTTTGTGCCATATTGTCCTTTACGCCATTGCATCGTCTACACATACACACACACATTACCTGATCAAAAATATCCGGATTCTTAATCGAAATTTTTCTCTCAGTGTTCCTCGGATATACTGTCTAGTAGCGGACATATTCTGCGGCCCACGTTTTGCAGCCCGAAAGTTGGGGAGGAGAATATACGCCATTTTTAATGTAGTGTTGTAGCAAGCTTGATTTGAGATGTATGTCGTTGCGGTATGGATTGAAGCCACAGATATAGTTAATCCGAGGCGTGCTCACTAGGACTGAGTTGGGGCTTCTGGGCTCGACAGTCCATTTCAGAACCTTACTGTCCACAAATCACTCACGAACCGTTCACACTTTATGGAAAGGAAAATAATCAGGCTGAAACATACAGTGATCATCTCCGAAATGGTCTGCTGTCGTAGACAACACGCAGCCAGTAAAATAATATTTATATCCACCACCTTTAACGAGCTCTGTTGCACTATGAAAGAACAAAGTCCCTTCAATGATACAGGAAAAGAAAAAAGGAACTCAGTCACCCCTCAGCCATTAAAATATCACTGTGGGCAATGTACAGGCTGGCATAAGTTGTTCACCTAGCATTCACTGCACGAAAACTCTTCAAATAACTGTCACATTGAATACCGTGACCGATCACTCCAAATCACGCGTTTCTGGTCTCCCATACTTCGGTTCAGATGCTATTTCCACCACCGAAAGTGGCGCTTGAATTATGCATCTTATAGGCGCTTGCCTGAGCTTTGAATGCCACTACCTGTATCTTCGTTGGCACAGTTAGTGGCATTGCAGTATTCAACATTTCATTGTATCACAAGATATCATGTGATTTTCCCGTACTAAAATTTCAATGCCCTACGGTACGTGTACATCAACACACGTGGCCTTCTAGGCCGTAATTTTATTGTTCTTGTGTCTAACCGTTTCCAAACAATGATCACGTTCACAAACGTCGACTTGGGCAACCTGAGTTGAACTAGTCCTGACTGAAGGCTTATGGATTCCAAACCGATAACCATTATACGTGTTCGAAGACACTAAGCTCCCTTTCTCAATCTATTTTCCAAATATCTAATTGCACTGAACAATCTCAAGCCCTTTGTCACGTTTTATAGCAGCAGCAGTGTTTCGTAGTGTCAGCTAGGCTCTACATTACGTGCACGGAGCAGTGGGTGTCGGGATACATTCAGTCAGGTAGTGTGTATGAATTTAACAAACACCGTATTATTTGTTGATTTAACAGAAACCGAGCTCGATAGCTGCAGTCGCTTAAGTGCGACCAGCATCCAGTAATCGGGACATAGTGGGTTCGAACTCCACTGTCGGCAGCCCTGAAGATGGTTTTCCGTGGTTTCCCATTTTCACACCAGGCGAATGCTGGGGCTGTACATTAATTAAGGCCACGGCCGCTTCCTTCCAATTCCTTGGCCTTTCCTATCCCATCGTCGCCATAAGACCTATCAGTGCCGGTGCGACGTAAAGCAAATACCTAGATTTAACAAAATATAATGATGTTTATAGATTATCACGAGAGCAGAAGACAAAAGAAAGCCATAAAAAGTAATAATAGCGTATTTAGATGATGTCTCATGTGTTTGCTTATAAACGGAGATAAAAAGATTTCTGGTAGGTAATTTAAAGTATTCCAAGGACAAAAATGTCGATTATTGCAACCAAAATGTTCAAAGAATATTGAATCACTCCTGTAACCAGTTGTGGTCATGATACACCGAATTGTTCACAGAGCTTAAGAACATTTAAAATACTGTGTTCGTATTTGAATTTGAATTTCATAAATTGCAAAATTGTATCTATGACATCTTTCAAACAAGGGCATAGACTTTAGAATTTTCTGATATTCGATTATAATGTGTTACACTAGGTGCAACAAAGTACAATACCCAAACTTCTGGGGATGATAGATGAGACTAAAATAGACATGTAATATTAAGTAACGATAGGACTGAAATTTATTGTTGAGGTAACATTTGACGTGATTGGGAATAAAACAATTATATTTCAAAATGATTACATTCCGTTGCAAAAAATATTTACAATACCATCTTCTGCTGCATGATCTGCACGTTCCCCGACCTCACTCAACTTTACGTTTTTGTTTGGAACACAAAAGAGCATGGCGCATGGGAATTCAATTGAATCAGGGTAAGAGCTCGCCGCTTGAGTGCTTGCCGCTGCTTATTCTCTACAGTAAAAGCCTTGTATCTTTGAACGTGTGTAACAGTCAATGGCACATCGTTGCAGATCTTGTATTGCGGCACTTTCCAAGAGTATTTATAAACTATTACAATTAAATTGAAAGGTGATATTTTCACTTTCATTCACGTCGAGATGTGTCTCAATTTTAATTTACGATCTGTGGTTATTTTGTAAAATGTTTTATTCTTGGTCTCTTCTACATTTCAGTATTGTGTTTAGTTACTCCTGGCATATGGATGACCATTTATTTTTTATTTTGTTTACTTGTGGCGTTACACTCAACGTCCGGCTCAATCGCAAAACAGTTAGCGTGCTGACCTCTGCTCACAGGGGTCCAGCGTTCGATTCCCGGCAGGGCCAGAAATTTTAACCATAATTGGTTAATTTTGCTGGCTCGGGGGTTGGGTGTAAGTGTTGTATTCGTCAACATTTCATCCTCACTAAAAAGCTATACGCCATTTCATTTTCTTATTTGGTCTCTTGCCCGCCTGGTGGCCATGATCATTAAGGCGTGAAGTCTATATGGTCTGACACCGTGGCTAGTTCGTTCGAGCCCCGTAGGTAGAAAGAATTTTTAACATCAGAATATTGGCCGGCAGGGGAGGAGAGGTGGTGGTTTACAATTTCTAATCACTAGATGGCGTGCCAAAAGCTTAATTCCAAACCTCTCCGCAGTACTCATAAGGAGTGATGGCATACGACGCTGGTGATTGTGATTCTTCCGTCGGATGGAGAAATAACGCCTAGGGCAGATCCCTCGGTGCTATTCGACAGCAGTAGGCTAGAGTAGGCTATGTTCCTGCACCGGGTTTCATCCTCTCTCTTGTTGCAATATATCACGTCATTCATATCATCTCATTATATCATCTGATGAAGTTGACGTCAGGAAACGCATCCGGTCACAGAAACTCCCTACGAACATTCATGTCACATCATAGTCGTCCCCGTAGAGAAACGGGACAAGGGGGGCATATATACATTTAAGTACGCCTACTGCGTCATTCGAGCTGGCCTCGTGGTGTAAGGGTAGCGTGCTTGCTTCTTACCCGGAGACCCCGGATTCGATTCCCGGCCAGGTCAGGGATTTTTACCTGCATCTGAGGGCTAGTTTGAGGTCCACTCAGCCTACCTGATTACAACTGAGGAGGTATTGATGGTGAGATAGTGGCCTGGGTCTAGAAAGCCAAGAATAACGGCCGAGAGGATCCGTCGTGCTGACTACACGACTCCTCGTAATCTGCAGGCCTTTGGGCTGAACAGCGGTCGCTTGGTAGGCCATAGGCCTTCGGGGCTGTTGTGCCATGGGGTTTGGTTTTGTTTATTGCATCATTCAATCTCACATTCACCCATGGATTCATACAACCTGGCTACTCACTCAGGAGGAAATTCCGGCAAGATGTTTTAAACGGGTGTATTATCATGCAGTTCCTAACTCACTGGGAGAGAATTCCATAGCCTGGCACCAGACACAAGGAATGAACAGTTATACACAGAATTACGATTTATGGGTATAGTAAAGGAAGAGTTGGATCGACGAGTGGAGGAGAGGTTGCTAATGTCTGAGGCAAGATACTGCGGTGTTGCAACATTTAAAATGAACGTATCATGTATAAATACCTGATTTGTCTAAAATTTAGTATGGGGTGATATGAGTGGTTTACTTCAATGTAAAAATAAATTCGGTTCAAGAGTTTATTGCCTTCTTCAGTTTTTTGTTTGTTCCTCGGTAGTTTAGTGGAAATCCATATTTAGGGTTACCTACCGATGGGCTTGGATCCACTATCTCGCGAATGCGAAGTCACAGCTACTTGACTCTAACCAAGTGCCCAACTTACTAAATGGCCAATTCTTTTGAATCATATTTCTAGTGGTTTGTTATAGTTTGGTATTCTTTAGGGCACAAACTCATTCATATTTTCGGTGTTATTAGATCGTGAAAACCTCAGCCCTGGTTACGAAATACGTCAGACAGGTGAATTCAGCGAAATTTCATCAATTAGAGAAGCTTCAATTGCTTGTACTAGCCGCTAGTGTGAATTCTTTGTGTGTAGAAGAAGCGACTGGTGAATTCCGAGTGGCTGAAACTTTCCTACAATCTCAATTATAGTTTATTTCAATCCAAGATTTCTTTCGTAATGACCTTAAGGATTTTCGCAGCCATTCCCAGTGGTATTACAACGCTGATGATAATGACTGTAAGAGGGGAGGTCGGGCCGAGGTTTTTATTTTATTATAGCTGTATTTTTGCCTGTCCTATAATTATAGTCTGTGTATTAACTCGATTAATTATGAGAATAGTTCAACTGGCGTTGGATTTGATTAGGTTAATAATCACACTCATTTGCTGAATGACGGTAGCAATACCTTGAATTTTAAAGTGGCTATAGATTTGTAGGAAATCTGCATAGAAAAGGTTGGTATAGTTATGTAACTGACAAGAGACGGCATTAATATAATGCACAACTAGCAGAGTACCAAGCACTGAACCCCGTTGAACGCCTCTAATTTTACTCTTCCACTCTTATCTTTTATCGGGCAGCAATACTCGCCGACGTTTGTGAGGCATTAGGAGGGCAGTCGTACTGCAGTGGAAGGTAGATGAAGTCTTTGCAACACGGTTAATAAGATACAAATATTATCAGTATCAAATGAGCAGTTGACATGTAGGAGCGTTAAAAGTGGCACTTTCCTCTCATAAATGGCTTCTTTGATGTCTGTAATTTCTACCAAGGGCTTTCGCAGTGCTGTGCAATTTCCTAAAATCTGAATAAAGGTCATCAAGCAGTGAATACGTTTCCAAATATTGTATCAGTTGTCTATGTAGAATATTAGTTTCTGCATGACTTTGCAGAGAGTTGAAATTATGGACGCTGGGCAAAAGTCTGATACCGCTTTTACAGTATTGGAATAGGAATAGGAATGATAAGGACATATTTCCCTTTAGCTAGAAAATAACCACCGGTGAAGCAGGAATTAAATTGGCAAAATGATAGTAATAATATTGGTGATGTAAGAGACAAGAATATCATCGTATCCCACAGCTGGAGACCTGATCAAGAGCATCTCTTCCCTTACTTCGTACTCTGTAATTGTTCGGGATTTGAATGTTGGGAGATACTGCGGCCGTTGCCTTAGCGAACAGTTGATGGTGTTTTGCACTGATTGTTATCCTGTTTTGTTACTGATTTGATGAATTTTATTCATATGCATGCGTATTTTACTACAATTTACCACGAAGTCACATCCGTACATTTTGTCATATCATAATAATTTTCATTACTATTGAAGATGTGTTCACATGTTTTGTGCTGATAATGCCAAGTGATGTAGTTTTCATTAGTTTTTATTTATTGTCCTTACTTAGAAATCATTTGTAGTAAAATAAAGTTGGGATGTAAAGAATGTTGCGAGTTGGAAATGTGGCCGTTTTTCTTCAGATCTATTTTTCTGAATAAAAATTCTAAGGATTGATTATGGTACCAAAATAGAGAGATACTACGGCGTCGATGGAATAGAACAGGGCAAGGACTGGGAGGAATGTGAACGTGGTCTCAATTAGAGCCCTAGCATTTTCCTGGCGTGAAAATGAGAAACCATGGAAAAACTTATTTACAAGTTGTTTTACGTCGCACCAACACAGATAGGTCATATGGTGACCTTGGGGTAGGAAAGGACTAGGAGTGGGAAGGAAGCGGACCTGGCCTTAATTAAGGTGCATTTGCCTGGTGTGAAAATGGGAAACCACGGAAAACCAACTTCAGGGCTGCCGACAGTGGGGCTCGAACCCACTATCTGCCGGATGCAAGCTCACAAATGCGCGCCCCTAACCACCGGCCAACTCGCCCGGTCCATGGAAAACCATCCTTAGGGTTGACGACAGAGGGGCCCGAACCTAATATCTCCTGAGTGCAAGTTCACAGCAACAAGACTCGTACCATGTACCAATCTTGCTCAGAGGACGATTCTTTTGCGTCATATTTCCAATTATCATGTTGTTTTGTATTCTTTGGAGCACAAATACATGGATTTTCCTTGAGTTGTTAGGTCACACAAATCTTAGCCCGAGGTATGAACTACCTCAGACAAATGTACTCGGCGAAAGTACGTCAGTTAGAGATGCTTCAATTGCTTGTACTAGCCGCTGACACATCCGGTACTTTGCTGAATAGTACAAGGCAGTAACATCGCAGGCGCTAAGTTGAATAGCTGCTGTAATGTATTCAAACTATGTGGTCACAACAAAAGTTCACAAGTCACCCTATGATGATCCTTTCCTTCTAGCTGCTTCACACATTTCAAACTTGTCGTTTAACTCTGCCGCGCTATGTGAGCTGTGCAGCAATGCGGCTACTAATTATTCAGTGTGGGATTTCAAGCACCAGATCGCACAACGCAATTGCAGATCTAAATCGTCTAAACATGCAATTGTACATTTTCACAAAAAATTCGTACGTAACTGAAAACGCTAACATGTAAGAAGTCGTATTCTGTCCCCGACACGAGGAACCATATTCTTCAGTACGTAATATCTGAAACTAATCGTCTGTGTGTACGTGTGAAATGCCAAGCCAAACCTATGGCCAGCAGAGGTTTGAAATTCTTAACGGAGGCGTATTCTTAGATGAAGCTTCTAACAGACCAAGACATGCCTTCATTAATTATTCTATTAATTGTTATCGTTTCAGTTATGTATTTGTGGGAAAAGCTCAATATTTGCCCGATATTTATTTCATTCACTTGACATTTTCATGCTCGGCTGTGTCAAGGAGAAATACTTGCTACGAGAAACGAAGCTGTGAACATCATCAACAAGCAAATGTTACAAGAAGTAGTCAGTGTTCTGCAAATGTACAAGTCTATCGAGACCACAGGTAATACAAATGGGGCTGTCAACTACACGACAGAGATTTTGAATAACTTGGAGTCACCTGGAGTATCCTCGAACAACTTGGAGCTGAAGATTGTGGCGCCGATTATCCTTCTCAGCAATATGAATACTTATTCCCTTCGCAACGGAACACGACTCTCTGTCAAGAAAGTGATGCCGTATTTTTGGAAGCCATCTTCATGACTGAGCCGGCCCCGTGGTGTAGGGGTAGCGTGCCTGCCTCTTACACGGAGGCCCCGGGTTCGATTCCCGGCCAGGTCAGGGATTTTTACCTGTACCTGAGGGCTGGTTCGAGGTCCACTCAGCCTACGTGATTAGAATTGAGGAGCTATCTGACGGTGAGATGGCGGCCCCGGTCTAGAAAGCCAAGAATAACGGCCGAGAGGATTCGTCGTGCTGACCACACGACCCCTCGTAATCTGCAGGCCTTCGGGCTAAGCAGCGGTCGCTTGGTAGGCCAAGGCCCTTCAAGGGCTGTAGTGCCATGGGGTTTGGTTTGGTTTGGTTTGGTTTGGATCTTCATGACTGGACATGCCGCGGTCGATTTAGTCTTCATTCCTGAGATTCAAACCATCACTTCGAATACTCCGTTTCAATTTGGACGTCTGAGGTTCCCCGTTTCTTTGAGTTTCTTTATTGCATCAACAAGGCACAAGGACAATCACATTAAGTTGTAGGACTCGATCTTCGGAAACGGCGCTTCTCCCCTTGTCAAATGTACGTGGGTTGTTCAAGAGTTGCAATGGCACACACACAACTTGCTCAAAATGGAAGGACACTTAAAATAAATTTTACGGAGGCTCTACAAGAAAAAATTGGTTAGATTTTATAAATATGGTATTTTATATTATTTTAATATTAATTTTACCGTCCACCAATCCAGTGCCGTAAGCATTGAAAGTAACAATATAATTAAAGTAATGCAATTTATGCAATTTACGTAAAAACGATCTGTGCTAACATATATAGGTCTAATGCTCTTTTGCTTTTAAATAAATGGTTTAGAAACATCTAACGGTTGAATTAATAAACGCACACGAAGCTGCGGGTACATGCTAGTATCCAATAAAATAGAAACATCCTATTCTGTATTTTCGTACCGTATTATAATTTTCTTTACAGTATGATTCTATTTGGTAAATTATTATAATGAATTTTAATATTTAATATGCTTTTAGACTGAATATTTTCCGGTTATCGGTAGTTCACTGGACACCAGACTATGCAAAGAATGCTTTTTAAATATTACACGTCAGTGAGGGGCATAAACATAAATGAGTGACACCTCCACTTGTCGGTCTGTCAAAGACGTGTACGTATGTTCTGCTGGTTAAATAATAATAATAATAATAATAATAATAATAATAATAATAATAACTGAGTATTTATAAGTTGAATCGGAACATACGGATAATTTATTATCTATGTAGTTGCAAGACCTTTTATGGTGCGTTGAGAATTAGCAAGAAATCCTTTACATTTAATACCGAAGGAGTGAATTTGTGGAGTGTTCAAACGTCTCTGAAACAAAGTTAGATAACAAGTAGGGGAGACTGAAAGTTCACTTAAAAGACGCTAGAGAAATTCAGACACACTATCACTTTGTATCTCTGCGGATATTTACATTATAGCTCCGGACCCGTAATGATTTTACTGCTCCCCAAATAAATTATATAGTCTAATTATGTTACTCTTTTGCTATTTGTTAATGAATACAGTACTTTGTATCTTTATCTTGGCAAAGGCCATAGCAAGATGTGGCTTACACCGAGATCACAGTCCCGTTTATGGCTGACAGTATATGAAAGCAGATGAGTGATGTGGATTGAACCATATCATATCACGGTCCAATGTAATTGATATAACACTGTGTGCTATTTTGAATTACCGTAAGCACCAAAGAGCGAACGTATGAACGCTGCGTGGCCATGGAAGTAAACGTGTCGAACCCGTAGCAAGCAGGGTGTGATGTGTTCCCTCAGCTGAACCAAGGCAGGATACTGTAATTTTACTTGTGTAGACCCCTTCAACGGCGTACTCACGCTGGCGGTCGACAAAGAGAGCAATGGATATGAAATCGGGGAACCGCCGAACAACGTCAGGGTGTCTCCAGACACAAAATATCCAGGTCGAAATCATTTCAATTCGATCCCGCATATAAGTCACAGAGCCATATACCACAGATGAAGACTACTCCAGTTGAGATTCATGGAGCCGATTGAAACTTTACAATCCAGTAACTGTGCTTGTTTTTTTTGTATTTATGATGTATTTAAAACATCAGTTACGGGGTAGCTGGCTGCATACAAAGGGAGCTACTTGTTAGAAGGGGAATCACTATTATGCGCATCGGACTCCTCAGATTTTAAAAGGAAAAGCGTGAGTGCAACCCCTCGCCGATGTGTCATAGATATTCATACTGTGCGTATCGAGTGGGAGTTCGAGATAGACACAGGTTTTCATCAAGCAGTAATACAAGAGAGTCTTGCACATATACTTTAGCTCATCCGAGCAATGTTAATTGTACTAAATATTGTAAATTATGCACAGTCGTGCTATTGGTTGACCGGAAATGAAATGAAATGGCGTATGGCTTTTAGTGCCGGGAGTGTCCGAGGACATGTTCGGCTCGCCGGATGCAGGTCTTTCAATTTGACTCCCGTAGGCGACCTGCGCGTCGTGATGAGGATGAAATGATGATGAAGACTACACATAAACCCAGCCCCCGTGCCACAGAAATTAACCAATGCTGGTTAAAATTCCCGACCCTGCCGGGAATCGAACGCGGGACCCTCTGAACCGAAGGCCAGTACGCTGACCATTCAAACAACGAGTCGGTTGACCGGAATAATGTCGGGATATCGGATATCGTAAAAGGCTGCGAACGTGTATTTCGATAAAAGATAAGCAGTAAAGAATTCCGATATTAACCTGTTTTTCGAGATTCCAGGCAGGTATAAACAACACGAGAAGACGACGCAGATGGATCCAAGGGGAATCGACCCGATGGCTTCTATACCAGTTGACGGTAACGCTGTCATATACTAGGCGCAAATATGTAGAAGCCAAGAGGGCGTCACAGGTGGCTTCCGGACTGAAAGATAAATTGACTGATTCATTTCGATTAGATACGAATTATGGTCATTGTAAATAGGTAGATGTTAGCTGTAAATGTAAGCCATATAGGCATTTGTGTTTTGATCATTATATCCAATACATACATTTGGAGCTGACTACATTTTCTTTACATTATTTTATTACAGGTAGGTTAGAAAGAATACAAGGGATGCATTAGTATTTCTTTTATTAGGTGTGTTTCAAATTATTTCAAAGGTATCTTTCGAACATTAACATTTGTGCATTGTTAAGATCATCACAGTAAACTGGAGGGCATTGCGCCTTACGAGAATCGAAGGGAAATATAGACAAAATGGTATATCAGACTGAGAATTAGGATGTGTATGAGTAGAGTTGATGCATGTATTACAGCTGGCAGGATAAATACAGAGAGGTTACTTTCAACGAAGTATTTAGTAGGTCATCCTAAGAGAGTGGCAGGCGGACCTTAACCGTGCGCAGAATTCGAACCGGGGACCATTGAATACGAGGCCGCCATGACCTATGATCATTGTGTTTAGGCCTAGAATTCAAGATAGTATTGTGGCTGACTTGATGAGTTGTACATGAGAGTTTGTAGCCCAGATTATTTGCCAGGTATAGAGCGAGGTTAGCTGGGTCCTCACTGAGGACGAGGCTAGAGAAAGTGAGTTGTACACACAGCTAGTTAGCTGAGGCAAATATAGGAAACGCAGGGTGCCTGTCATGAACTAGGTTTCTTTTTCATCTCCTCTGCGACCAGCTGATCACAAGTTTTGGTAACATGTAACCGGGAGTAGGCCTGTGTATTCAGACACAACTTGATACTAAAGCGTGAAAGCATTGACCGCTCACTCCAATTCACCTACTGTAAATATTTGTGTACATTCATTTCCAGGAATTGTTTAATTGTGTTCATTGTCATTTTATATCCAGTGTATTGTCTGCTGTGTTGCTAGAGGGAGTTAAATCCCCGTGGCTATGGTTGGATTGTGAGGTTTTAACCTCTGTCTTGTGCTCACGGTTCGGATACCGTTATTTTAGAAGGGTATTATAGTGGAACAGTCCCAAGCAATTGTATTATTACATGTGTGTATCTGATTAACTAGGAAATTAGAGTAATTACGCCCTTATAATTCGAGTCGATCATTACATTTCACATCTCTAAAGACGGTATCAAATCCAAGCCTGTGGGATAATCAGTCAATTTCTTGGGATACACACCACGACGACGTAAATTTAACATGTTCCATGTTATTTAGAATTCTTTTCTCACGGTACGTGAGCATATATATTTTAATGGCCGATGGAGTAATGTTTTGTCATTTTCCTCATACCTGTAAATGCAGACATCCTCTTATTTTGATTTGATATTATGTTTTTAGGTAATAAACCCGTTTTAACCCATCACCTTGCCTAGTTCTCATTCACGAGGAGGTATTATAGAACCTGCCCCAGTATTTTATGATGATTTTAGTTAGATATATTTTTTCGACCCAAATTTTTGGACGCTCCACGCTGCGTCTCCGCTGAGCTAGGCCAAGCAGGGAAGGGTGAAGGTATAGTGTGCGTTAGTGCGAGTGCGAATAATGCGTCTGCATTACACGAAAGGCTAGTTGTACTTCCTCTTAAAACTGTAATCACCTCCTCCACCTGACATGAAAGCTGCATCTCACAGTAGCGAAAAAGCACTTTCTGGGCATGTGAGGAAAGCAAAGGCTACTACTTCACTTCACTTATCACGTCTTCTACGCCTTGTAATGGCGCCGCGATTGATTCTGATGGTTTCTTTATAGCATAAACTTTGAAGGTGTTACGTGAGAATCCAGCCAGAATCCGGGATGAACACTTAACATAGATGTTAAACTAAATATACCATATCCTCTTGAGACAGCTCGTCTTTAAGGAATATATTTTCAAACACAAACGCCTGAACAGGCTTTCCAGTTTTACCTTACACTCTTTACATACGTTTCTTATGAGATAGGGGCTGCCTGACCGAGGTGGGAAAGGCGAGTGATATTTTAATCGAAGAGGAAGGACGTGGGTTCGATTCCCTGTAAGGAAGTCGAACAATTTTACAAAGGAGATTTCCCGTTCCTAAAAGCTGCATATGGCTCGTAGAGCTAACCACTTCATCCAACCAAGTACCGAGGTTGCGGATAGTCATAGCGTTTACCTTCCATCCCTCCTATTGCCTTCACGGCCTATATCTATCTTAAATCAATCAATCAATCAATCAATCAATCATCAATCAATCAATCAATCAATCAATCAATCAATCAATCAATCAATCAATCAATCAATCAATCAATCAATCAATCAATCAATCAATCAATCAATCAATCATCGCAGATCTGCATTTAGTGCTACTGCCCAGGTAGCAGATTCTTTATCACTTGTTTATCTAGTCCTTTCGTAAATAATTTCAAAGAATGAGAAAATTTATAGAATATTCCCCTTGGTAAATTATTCCACACCCCAATTCTCTTTCCTATAAAATAATGCCCCAATTCGCCCTCTTGAATTCCAACTTCATCATATTATTATCCTTCGTATCTTATAAGCTGATTTCAAGGTTAATCGTCTGCTAATATAACTCCGCGCCAACTCTCTACTCCCATTCCGCTTAGTCGAGCAACTCGTCTCCTTACTCCCAGTCTTCCCAGCGCTAAGTTTGCAACATTTGATTAACTCTACGCTTTTGTCTACAATTATACAGAGAAAATCATACTGCTTTCCTTTGTTTCCTTTCCAGTTCTCGTATCAAATAATTCTAGTGTCGGTTCCATACACTGCAACCACTGTCCGGCTCCATGGTTAAATGGTTATCATGCTGGCCTTTGGTCACAGGGGTCCCGGGTTCGATTCCCGGCAGGGTCGGGAATGTTAACTTTGATTGGTAAATTTCGCTGGCACGGGGGCTGGGTGTATGTGTGGTCTTCATCACCATTTCATACTGATCACAACGCGCAGGTCACCTACGGGTGTCAAATCAAAAGACCTGCTTCTGGCGAGCCGAACCTGCCCTCGGACAATCCCGGCACTGAAAGCCATACGCCATTTCATTTTTACTGGAGCCATTAATTGCAGTATTATCAGAGACTTATACACCCTATCCACTGCATTCTTACTACAGCCTGTAAATGCTATCGTAACCATATGAAGGGATGCAACCCTTACTTACAACCTTATTTATGTGATTTCTCCATTGATGGTATATCCTTATATATACACCCAGGTACTTACAGTACTCCCTGTGTTGTACACTCATCCCATCAACACAGTAATTGAAAATGAGAGGACTTTCCCTCTTGAAAATTAAAAATGAAAACCTACAACCTGTTTTCCAGTCAGGGATGTAATGAATGAAGCACATATAGGCTGTTAGTACGATGGGGTCGCCACTCCCAAAGTGATTTATTAATGACTGATAGATGCAATGAAATGAGAATAGAGAGTGTTGCTGGAATGAATGATGACAGGGAAAACCGGAGTACCCGGAGAAAAACCTGCCCGCCTCCGCTTTGTCCAGCACAGATCTCACGTGAGTGACCGGGATTTGAACCACGGTATCCAGCGGTGAGAGGCCGACGCGCTGCCGTCTGAGCCACGGAGGCTCTACTTTTCCTCTTATCCGCTGTCTATCTCACAATATAGATCCGCATCCATGGCTAAATGGTTAGCGTGCTGGCCGTTGGTCACAGGGATCTCGGGTTTGATTCCCGGCAGTGCCGTGAATTTTAACCAGCATGGGTAATCCCGCTGGTACGGGGGCTGGGTAAATGTGTCGCCTTAATCGTCATTTAATCCTCATCACGACGCGCAGGTCGCCTACGGGAGTCAAATCAAAAGACCTGAACCAGTCGTCCGGATGCCACACGGCATTTCGTTTAATTTCAACTCACAATATTGCCGATGTATTTTATTACTACTATTCTATTTACTATTCTACACAACACACTATCATGTGTAAGAAGCCTGATATTCAAATGCAGTTCTTTACTCCTATCGTGTATATTCATAAGGAAACATTAACCCCCATTATGGACATCCCTCTTATTATTACACGATATTGTTACTCAGCTTTGTAAGATAACGGAATTTATATAATTTGAGATATTTAGTATTAATTGCTATTCAATCGCTAATTTACAATGTTGCATGTTAAGAGAAGTATATTTAAGGAAATGTCAGAGCAAGTGATTTCCGGCTCTCTTAAGTTCAGGTGCACGAGGTAGTGTGCATTAAAATCGAAAGTCGAGCAAGAACCCCAATAACGAAAGTGCTTCTTCCTTCAGAATGTATTTTGCACACATGTGTCACACCTCGAGTTTCTCACCCGCTCCCAAGCATATTCATATGGGCAGATGCAGCATAAATATTGGAAGTCTTACTACGAAGTAAAACTTCACGCCAGAGCTCTTCTGTCAGTCATTCACAAATATAATTCCCAAGTTTCGTCTGCCAGTTCTAAGTGCGCGAGATGTAGAACTGGTAAAGTGTTGTAATAAACAGTGAATTAAAATGGAGTGAATCTAGTGAAACTAGTAAAAGTGAAAATTGAAATATTTCGTCACTGGATATTCTTCTACAAGTTTCATAAATTAATTCTAAAAATTCCTTAAACTTGATAATTCTATTTGAAGAATTTTCTACGAACTGCATGCTCTTCATTCGACAAGGAAAAGGACGAAGGCTCAACACGGCAGAAGCATATGCAGAGTAACTACATGTAAACTTCCTAGTTCAAGGTGCAGGCCGCGTGATCAATGGATCTGCCTTCCTCTCACCCGGAAGTTCCTGGCTTAGAGTCGAGGTATTTTTACCTGGATCTGAGGGCTGATTCGAGGTCCACTCAGACTACGTGATTAAATTTGAGGAGCTATTTGATGGTGAGATGATAACCCCGCTATGGAAAGTCAAGAAAAGTTGCAGAGAGAACTCGTTACACTGAACTTCGGGTTGAGCAGCGGTCGCTTATTAGGCCATGGTCCGTGAGGGCTGTATCACCATGCAATTTGTGCTTTCTAGTGCAGGCCTGTCAAGAGGGTTGCGGCAATTATGGCAACGACTGGTAATGACAGTCTTTGCTCAGGGTCAGAGTGTTGTATGCACAGAAGTGTCTACAGTATAATCAGACCATCACAACCTTGGGATACTTGTAAATGGAAGTTCTCATGTTCGGTTCCAATTGTATGCTAAATAAAATCGATATTTTCATTCTTATTTAAAGAGAGTTCACATAATGGTATAACAGAGGAAATGTGATAATACATATCTTTGTTGCATAAATGGTTTCCTCCCCAAAATAATTGCGAATACGTATAAAATATAAGTGACATATTATTGCGAAAGAAAAATGGGTCAGGGATAACTTGTAAATAATGGTTTGCGCATAGTAACTGAAATTATACTATACTAGCTGTAGTGTAACCGTTCATGACATCGTCATATGTATATAGAGGTATCCTGCATAGATAATATGCCGTTTTCCGCGCAGTTCTACGTTGAATAGCCGCCAAACGAGGATATTCTTGACGGTTCCGGGACTCGAGCCGCACGCCGTAGAGTCGCGCACCCCTCCTCTCGTTGCAGGCTTTTGGGAAAGAGGGAGTACGAGCGCTTGTAAGTGGAGTTCGTTCTCTCTCTGAGCGAGAGAGCTGGAGCTAGCAAGACGTCACATGACTGAGGAGTGAGGTCACGAAACAGCCTCAAAGAAGTCGTCTCAGCATACGAGACGATATCAGCCCATGTATTCCCCTAAATATCTAGTGGCACCAATGCGTAGCTGTCAACTGTTTCGAGGGTATTAACATTAATAACTCGGAAATACTTGATGGATAATTTCGAGTTACGACTTCGGTGAATGAGGAGATTTTATGCAGGTTTATCATGCAGAGAACCATTTTACATAATAAGAATAATAGGAAGTACGCAGATAGTTGATGGCACGAAGAGAGTAAAACCAGATGCCCGAACCTGACAGAACCAGGAAAACTGAAAAATCCCCGGAGTCAGGCTCCACCTACTGAGAATTGATACTGACGCTTTGATGATTACAGACGAACCCGCGAAAGACTCGGAACGAAATTGATCAGTGGAAAGGGGGATGTACAGGCTTTGATTTGATATCAAATTCAACGTCTAAATATACCGTTGAACGGACCGATGTTTGACAAGGGGGCGTGGACTGACTCCCCTCCAAAAAATATGGCTTTCCACTATAAAGGCGAGTGGCAAGAAGGCAGTATACACAGTATATCCAGTACATTCGGTCTAATCAGCATACCTATTCTTTAGTGAACAGTCAGTTTTAATATTCAGTGTTTCAAATTGTGAAGGTTCCTTATCATCAGTGTTATGTAGTGGTAAATGGCAACACACAGTGAGTGGCAGTGCGCTGCGTGCTAGATATTTGTTACTTCCTTAATGCAGTTTGCTATGATCTGGATGTGATAAAATTTTACTTAGATTATGTGTCAGAGAGGCGTGGGATGGTAAAAAGAGGTGGTCGGTTGAAGTGTATTATTACGTGCACAGTTACAAAAGTGATCTAAGTGAATCTAGTGGAATGTGCCGCATTATACGAGATATATAAACGATCGTATAATCGAGGATAAATGAAGGAAGTGATCCAATAAAGAGGTAGTTCGATCACTGTGTTACAGTAAGGCTTGAACCAACGATAACAGTGGCCATCATTTTTGTAGATCGGGCGGCACTCTCCATACTCTCTCAAACGCAGTGAGTTGTACATCGTGTCAATGATTAGTGAAGTGGAGTGGGTCGATTGATGACCAGCAGAAAATACCTAACGTTCATATCCTGTGTTTGTGACCGACTAGTGTGTGGTGCTCCGAGATTAGATTATTTGTGGAGAACTGGTGTATGCAAATGAAGGTATCGATATCGGGCTTCAGGACAAATTACCGATATAGGGCTAGGATACTTGAATTTATGAGTATCCTTAGTCATAACAACGTTATAATGCATGACACAATTAGTGCATTTATGACAAATTAGTTCTTCCTAATTTGCACATTTGACCTCCGAGAGCTTCAAGTTTGAAGAGGGCTGGTGAACGGTCCGCTGTACAGTCACTCCAACGCATCAGGAATACTCTGGAGCCTCCAACGTCAGACGAGGATTCAACCAACATGCAGGTGAACCGACATAGGACGACTCTGGAGGCCATCGCGAGTGAAGACGTCCTGATGACAGCTTAAAACCCCGGTTGTGCTCCCTGAGGAAAGCTGATTGCAGACATGCAAGTGTTGAGAAAATTTTAACTTTTTACCGTGATAGCTAGTCACATTTAGATAAATAAAGAATTTTCATGTAAATACTTTGAATATTATTTGATTATAACAAAAGTTTCAGAGGGATTATAGTTTTTGTAGGATTTTTTCTGTGAGATTTTCTTCGTGGTTTTAACCACTTACTTCATTCATTATGGGGGAATAGTGCATGGTTGTTATAAGACCCTAGTATAATTTACAGGTGACGTGACATAAATGAAAGGGAATAAAATTTCGTAGTACGATCTTATCGTCCAAAGCTAAGTTTAAATGCTATGATTCATCACAAGAATTCCCGATTAGTTATTCTTGACGGCACGTCACATAATGGTAGAAATTCCTCCTATATACACTTTGCAAACTTCAAGACGACAAAGAGTCAACTATGGTGTTGTAATTGAATTATGTAGATCGCGGTTAACTGTGATTTTTTTTAAATCCTGAAGGTTAGAGTCTTCTCTTTAAAATATGCATGGTTTCGGGATTTGAAAACTGAGAGGACGGTATTTGATTTGTGGACTCGTGGATTAGAAAGTACAGTGGTGCTTAAATAAGTGAATTCCCCTGTTGAATATATATTTAAGACGACGTAGAATGCCGTCTCGTGACAAGATAATTGAGCCCATATGTGTGATGTGACGCTGATAGCGTTAGTGAATCGCAAAGTAAGAGTGTTTTTGCGATGATATGAGTATTTAGGAATAGCAGATAAAGGCTGGAGCTTTGCTCTGTCAGAAAAAAAGGGGGAAGGCCGTGACCGACTCGCTTGACAGTTTTATGAGGAGATGGGGGAAGCCAGACCCCAAAAGAGGTTTCTTCACCACCTTGAGAAGGGAGACACATTTGACTCGCTCTTCTCTTCTTCTCATATAACGGAGACATGCATAAATTAAGAAAATAACATCGTCGATAGGTTCCAGATAATATATATATATGAGTGAAATCCTCCCCTCTTTCTATTATTTGTGTTTAATTAAAGTAAAAACCATTATAGGATTTTCAGGTTATTATACCCCCACACGCCGAAGTTCCTGAGTTCGAGTCCCAGATTATGGCGAGGATTGTTGCCCACGTGTGGCAAATGAGATGGGTCTTGCCAGATACTGTTCTTTCCAGGAAAATGAAGTGCAGAATATTATATTATTTCTTCAAGTGAATGTTTATTATACGTCATATAATGTGATATGCTGGTTGCTGAGTTGCTATATGTATTGTTTTTTAGGGACACCGTTGAAATGGAATGTCGCGTGTTATATTACTGCATAGGCAATCCCAATGAAACAGGTGTTATGCGGGAGTTAGTACTCCGCACTATAAGTGTAGTGAGTTCATTAACGTAGACGATGTGACTTCACTATCATGTGTTTAAAATAAGCTCAGCGAATTTTCAGTAACCCTCAATTAACACGTGATATACAAATTGAATGAAATAATTCACTTCGTAAAGAAGATATGCCTTTGTGTAAGATGTGTATAAAGTGTTTTTAATATAATATGTGATAAGATTTTCCGTATGATAATAGTTCTGGAAGGGGACGGTCTTTCAATGTATTTTTAATGATTTCAAGGTTATGAAGTGACAAATGCTAATCTGAAAGAGACAGAAATGCTCAGACCTAATTTATGAATTAATGTTATTGCATATGTAAATATCCCGGCATATCATTGTGTAGCGTATTATACAAGTGTCTCCTTTGCTAATTAAAGGTGTTTGTGTAAAAATATATGATTTTCCTTCTCATTAGTAGTGTATTCGTATTCCTCTGATGTCCGAGACTCTGTCCCCCTACTTAGAAATAGTTTAAGTTCCTTTTCTGGACATACCACGTACCCAAGCTCTTGAGCCAGCCGGGTAAAGACTCAAGTAGGGGTGATGGACTTCGACTCCAGGGACTGTTCGAGGGTCTCATCAAATAAATCCTTACAGCCACTTCATAAGCCAGTTAAGATAAATTTGTATGCACTAGAACCCTGGACAGGTGCAGTAGCACCCGGTGTTGCCGGTTGGTTTTTGAATGTTTACTTTCAACATTAGTATTACCACCCGGAAGTTCCTGGCTTAGAGTCGAGGTATTTTTACCTGGATCTGAGGGCTTATTCGAGGTCCACTCAGTCTACGTGATTAAATTTGAGGAGCTATTTGCTGGTGATATGATAACCCCGCTCTGGAAAGTCAAGAAAATTTGCAGAGAGAACTAGTTACACTGAACTTCCGGTTGAGCAGCGGTCACTTATTAGGCCAAGATTAGTATTACCACCTGGAAGTTCCTGGCTTAGAGTCGAGGTATTTTTAGCTGGATCTGAGGGCTGATTCGAGGTCCACTCAGTTTACGTGATTAAATTTGAGGAGCCAGTTCTAAGTGCTCGAGATGTAGAACTGGTAAAGTGTTGTAATAAACAGTGACTTAGAATGGAGTGAATCTATTGAAACTAGTAAAAGTGAAAATAGAAATATTTCGTCGCTGCATATTCTTCTACATTTTTCATATAAACCATTCAGAGTGTCACAGTTCAACTCGATGGTATTCGACATTAATATCAGTCATTTTCGTTTATTTTTATATTCCATCACATCCGCTAGGAGTTCTAGAGGTATTTTACCCAACAGTATTTGTTTCAGATAGTACATCATACCTGTACAAATTTTGTATGAGGACAATGAGGGAAGAAACACTCATACATCCGTAATTTCAGTCATTTTGGACAATTTCGATTATTTTTATATTCTACACCCCTCAACCCCACCCGTAAGTGTGATAGGGGCGTCTTGCCGCCGGTATCCAGATAGTAAGTCATAAGTGTACCAATTTTGGTTCAAATTGCCCCAGTAGTCCGGAAAACAATGGATTCGACACTATTTTCGTTTACTATTATATCTCATCCCCTCAACATCCCACCCCTAGTGTGAAGTGAATTTTTATACCATTCCCTTTTTGGGATATTGATTTTTACCATCTATTATGTAGTTTTAAAGTTATTTAGATGTGTTTGATTTCAAGTTTTAATTTTCGAGTAAAACTTTATCCTTGTGGAAGCTCGAATTTACTGGAAAAATATTTGACACTTTCAAAAAGTAATAAGCGAGAACTACTGTACATGTATTCATCAGTCACGCTATAGATATGATCTACACATTTCAACTGTCTCTGAGACTGTGACCAATCAGCCTTGCCACCGCAAAAGCAGTGGATTAAACACTAATGTCGGACATTTTTAACTATTTATTATTAAACACAATTGAGCCTCCCGTCTCAGTGGAGGCTGAACGTGGACATAAACGGTATTCAGAGGGTCGTAATTCGTCTCAACGACACACAAAAGATGGATTCCACATTAATATCGGTTATTTTCCATTATTTTTTAATGCCACCCCCTCCCATTCCACATCTCCAGCGGGGGATGGTGTGTATCATCTCCACAGTGTTATCTTTCCAGATGGTAAGTTATATGTGAACAATGTTTCGTCGAGAGCTATTCTGGAACACACCCACATACACACGTATGTATGACTTAACCATACAGAGTGTCACAGTTCAACTCGATGGTATTCGACATTAATATCAGTCATTTTCGTTTATTTTTATATTCCACCACATCCGCTAGGAGTTCTAGAGGTGTTTTACCCAACAGTAATTGTTTCAGATAGTAAATCATGCGTGTACAAATTTTGTATGAGGACTATGTGGGAAAAAACACTCATACATCCGTATTTTCAGTCATTTTGGACAATTTCCTTTCCAGTCTTCTCATCTCCATGCTTATGGGGCTGAAGATGGACTTCAACGACGTCCGGATTGTCACTATTCATCTCAGCGACCCCAGGAACTATGGATTCGACACTATTTTCGATTATTTCTATATCTCACTTCCCCCCACCCCCCGCAACAAAGGGGACTGAACGTGTACTTTAAAAAATCCTCGTTGTCACTGTTTATCTTAGCGACTCCGAATATGGATTCGACACTATTTCGATTACTTTTACAATCTCGGCTCCCGTTGTTAAGGGTGTTTGTGGTGTCTTTCCCCACGAGGTTTGTCTCCTGATACTAAGTCACAAGTGTACCAAGTTTGGTTGAAATCGCTCCAATGGTTTTGGGGATGTAATACCCACATACAAAGACACATATATAGACCTATAGATAGATGCAGAGACTCGCTTTTGCTCGTTGAGAACCCCCAGTTGCTCTTCGTTAGGAGTGGGTGATAACTCGTGTCATTCCACTGTTGTTATAACATATTTTACAAAAATTTTTAAAATATTTTACACAATACACAGCTACATTCTTCAAGCTGGGCAGACGTAACAAATTTGGTCCTATGCCATTAAAGTACATATCGATCACGGCATGTTGGATTGCTATTTCCAAGTAACAGGCATATGAATGAACCACCTATCAAGAAAGGTACTTTATAAACCATTCCGGCATGTTCCCACCCTCTTATATACAGCATTTATTGCCGGACCATCATGATATAGCGTAATCTGCTGTCTCCTAGCGACAATCTATCCATCAAGTTGATCCAATCTTGGTGCGGCTTTGCAATTAATAACATTATATAAAATTAATCATAATAATAAAGCTACCTACCCGATTTCGTTCAAGCCACATAATAAATCCTCTCAGAAGTAATAGGAACAAATTGTGAAATGTTCAGCGAATTCAGTCCAGTAGTTTTCGAGTCTAATAATCTCAAATATACCAACATAAAATTTTATATGGATTTAAAATTAAATATTCAAATGAAATGAAATGGCGTATGGATTTTAGTGCTGGGAGTGTTCGAGGACAAGTTCGGCTCGCCAGATGCAAGCCTTTTGATCGGACCCCCCGTAGGCGACCTGCGCGTCGCGATGAGGATGAAATGATGATGAAGACGACACATACACCCAGCCCCCGTGCCAGCTAAATTAACCGATAATGATTAACATTCCCGACCCTGCCGGGAATCGAACCCGGGACCCCTGTGACCAAAGGCAAGTACGGTAACCATTTAGCCATGGAGCCGCACAATATTCAAATAAAATTAAGATACGTATACATTTATTTAAATATTTTATTTAATGGAATTTGAACTAAAAATATGACTTTTAGTAAAGATTTAGTTAATTACAAATTAAAACACAAATATTTTGACAATACATATCTTATACGGGATATTTGACTATCAGGCGAGTGAATTCGTCGTAACAAATGCAGATTATCGATTATGAGGGACCTTATTGTGCGGGCTAAATCAAAAACTACTTTTGATCCAACTGAAAAATCGGAGTACTCAACAAGGAATCATATTTTACCATCAGGATGCTGTGCCTTTGTACTTCCATAAAACGGAAGGTAAGCTTTGTGAAATGTGTATTCTTAATAACCGAAACGCACTTCGGATACTTTGCATATGCAATATCATACATCAATTACGCAATAGTTGAAAGTAAACTATCGAATATTTAAAAAAGTGATGTGTTTGTGTTGTGTAAATAAAATTACAACAGTGAATCCAACTCAAAACAAATGTATCATATCAATCGATTGACGAGGATCATTTATCATTTAAGTAGTCCCAGATAAGCTATCTTATATTCACTAAAATTCACACAGTGATGCAACATACCTCTTGATGTGCAAACAAATGTTTCATCCGAATCCATTCTCAGAAAAGGGTGCGTCGGATCCCCAAATAGCCACGCAATTCTTACCATTAACGGAGATCGTTACTACTTCAATACGTCCCAGATGAGTTACCCAATATTCGCCAACATTGATACAGTGATTCACTAACCCACTCGATGTGCGAACAGAAGTTTTGCCGGAATCCGATGTTAGAAAGGAATCCGTCGGGACCTCAAATCACCACGCCACCTTTAGCTTTAACGGGGATGGAAATTGCTTTATTGTCCCATATGAGTTACCCATTATTCACCAACATTTACACATCGATACTCCCTATCGATTTGTGAATAAAAGTTTCGTCTGGATCTGACGTAAGAAAAGCATCCGTCGGGGCTACAAATTGCCACGTAACTTTTATCATTAACGCGGATCGTTTTACTTCAATATGTCCCAGAGCAGTTAATAAATTTGCAAACAAATTCACAGAGCGATTCATTACCCCCACTAAGTGTGCGAAATTAAAAATGGATGAATGTTCGACAACTCCAGGTTCCGTTCTCTCGGTAACTGGTCGACTCTTCCGAGAATTGTATCGTGAGCCTAGTGCTGGCACACAGTTTGGTGGTCGAGTTCTTGTTGAGTGTAGAGACTTTTGCCAAATGTCCCGTTTGTGCGACACACTCAAGGGCAATCCCCGTTGGAAATCTGTGCAGAGACCGACTATAAATACAAATATGCGAATTGGTGCTAAGAAGATGAAAGTTGTAAACGGTCTGCTTGACTGCGCAGGAGTACTCTCATGTCCTTCCTCAGTTCATTGATCATGACGATATCGCGGAATTTGTCGGACGTATTCTGGAGTCCATCAACGACAGAACGGTAAGTTACAGTGTATAGTACGGGTGTACATACATAGAACCAGATAAAACTGTACGCCTTACTACGAAAATGTATTGCAGTCTTTCTCACGATCCGGTTGTCCTATAGTGCTTTCTGATGATTCGCGGTGTTCAAGCACCACCCTAATCGAAGTAAGGCATATCACATTCAATACATTATAATTGTTAGGGGCGAGCATATATCATACTTAACAATGGCAAATGAGGGACTTTTAGCATGACTAAGTATTTGACGCGTTAGTTCCCAGCCACCTGTAATTTGTCAAATGTGAAAAAATGTGATTCTTCACAATTCGATAGCCTGCAGTTGTCACGACAATATCGTCACTGGCTTCCCTCCAACGTTGCCTTGCTTCCAGTCTTAGTAAATACATGTAGGATTTTTGAAACGAAATGGAAATGAGGATTAGAAATAAGGAAGTCTGGACGTATAGAGATAAAACTGATTTCTAGCAATTGATAAGTGCTACTGATTAGTTAAGGAAAAGGTCTGCCATTTTACAAATCGTCCATACTCTACTGACATGTCACCTTTCAATTTCCTCTTGATAAGTATATTCGTCTACTGGATATGTGCAAAATACTCACATTTTACTTCCAGAATTAAATTTTAATAAGCTATCTCGGATTGTTTGTTTTATACTCTGTTGTTGCAACTGCTGCTATATTTCCCAGATCATTAACACTTTAATGCTTAATCTTAAGCATCTCTTTGTATGATAAATGTCCACAGATAATCTCTGTTTTGTTACCTGCACGGATATGAAGATCTAGCCACTTCTTTCGGGAAGTACCCATTACAATATATGTGTTCCTCTGAGGCCTTGACTCAAATAACAACCCCGTGTACCACAATGTTAATACACATAGGAATTTCTCGGAACTCAAAGGCCAAGTCATAATGTACGTTGCATCGCCTGCAGCATGCACCTTCAGCCTGTAAGTCTATGCAGAGTATTAAGAGGCGATTAGGAGTACAAAAGCATTTCAGTTATGTGTTCATTCATTAAAGAGCACAGACGCTATAACCTGCTTACCTTAAGCTTCCAAAATATTTTCATATATCAGAAATATGTGACCCAATGACGAGTTCTTTGAAATGGTTAAAAATATCTTGTTTACACGATTATAATATGCAACCGTTCGAAAAATGCCTTCTTGAAAACTACGCAGTGTGATCATATTCGCTCGCACTCTCAGACAAAAATCATATCGAACTATATCATATGCTACGAGATATGGCTAGAAGCTCCTCAATGAAAGAACGTTGTGGGCTCGTACGTTATCGTCCTTAACGCAGTTCGTAATTTCACTTTCATTGCTGAAGACTGTTGTCTATAATACGAATGTAAATTTTAATTAATCACTTACCCTCATTACATAGTTATCACTGTTGTTACTGTATTTTTTATTTTATATATTATATGGTGAACCGCATCATACGGTGCTCCTATGGCCATTATTTAATGACTAAGCTATATGGAAGACATCCGCCGAGACACGAACTAAGAGGCACTAGCGCACAGAGGCTGAGATTTGTAAGCAAAGCGAAGCAAGAAGGCAGCTGGGTGCGGCCGAATAAACAGAGAAGGAACCAAGCCAAGAGCGGGACATTTGTTGCTAGTGGCTTTACGTCGCACCGACACAGATAGGTCTTATGGCGACGATGGGATAGGAAAGGCCTAGGAGTATGAAGGAAGTGGCCGAGGCCTTAATAAAGGTTACAGCCTGGTGTGAAAATGGGATACCACGGAAAACCATCTTCAGGGCTGCCGACAGTGGGATTCGAACCCACTATCTCCCGGATGCAAGCTCACAGCCGCGCGCCCCTAACCACACGGCCAACTCGCCCGATAAGAGCGGGACAGAACACTTGTATTTTGTTCGGGGGAGTCCCAATTTCCAATATAAGCTAGCGAAATCTCTAAGTGAAGACAGGTCTAGAATCACCTTAAAGTAAGTATTGATTTACGCTGTGGTGCCGGTTTGAGCCAAATTAAAACAGAGGTGAATTGTCCCCAGAGTGATCGAGTGTCTGTGACTCATAATATCATTTAACTGTGCCTATTAACGAAATGCCTAAGTTTTGAACGTCCGTTAGAAAAAGTAGATTGTAACACAATGAGGAAGCTTGTGTTAGTCGGGCGATCCTGGTAGAAGAGTGGAATGGGAGACCCTATAAAAAAGGGTGGAAGGAGGCGTCACTATCGCTGTCGACTTGAACAAGACGTGAGGTGCGTGTCACTTTTGCCGCGATACGGACAATGGCACAAAGCAACATAGGACGAGTGCTCTAGCTGAGTGTTGTAGTTCGGACAACAGCCTAATGTAGAGCGAATAATAATAATAATAATAATAATAATAATAATAATAATAATAATAATAATAATAATAATAATAATAATAATAATGTAAATAATTCTTGATTCAGGAAGATAATTTCAATATCTAGGACTACTCGTAAGTGCAAAGTGCCCGAAGTGGTACAGAACTAGATCGCAGGACAGATATCAAAGAGATTACAATGGATAAAATTTATTTAACACGTCGATTTACTTAAATCTTGATAACAGTACTCCATAACTTAAATAATTAAACACATATATTTCGTTTCTAGGAAAATCAATTCCTAAATGGGCAAAATCGGGTATAAAAGTTTGTATTGGGAAAAAGCATTTTTGGTCGGATTTTATTGAAAATTAGCATAAAAACATTACAACACAAATCATGGAATATTAATACTGATTTCAGGATACCCTTAAGGCAATACACCTATAAGAGGTTACGAGAGGAGTGTGTGGGAGGTGAAGACCGATCACAAAAACAGTCATTCCTCTGGAACCGTTCGTCACATGTGGTTGAAATTTCACATGATGGTTTCTCGTAGATGTCTTAGATTATAAATAAGAAGTGGTATTAAAGGAATACATATCTGGCGGGTTTTGACTGATTGCGGGAGAGGCCTGATAACAAAAATATTCATTTTTCTGAAACCTCTTTGCATTAAGAAGTTAAAATTTCACATGATGGTGTTTCCACTTTCTGTTGCATTTTAAATCGAGTTGGCCTTAAAATAATACAACAGCAAGGGAGTTTGACGGGGTTTAGGTCTGGTGTCAAAAATATTCATTTCTATAAAACCATAAGACACACAAAGTTGAAATTCCGAAAGTTTGCTTATAATTAAAATAATAATAAGTGCTTTCCGAAAACACTCCTAGGGGATTTGTCTAGGGCAGAGAGTTCTGATGAAAAAAAATATTAATTTACTAGCGGACATTGTAGTCATCGAACTTGTGGTGACAATAGAAATAGATACGATTGAAAATATGGGCAGTGCAATAAGAATGGCCGGTAGGCAATAGAAGGGATGACGAAAAGAATGGCATACTGATGCGAACCCCGCACGGCCAACTCGCCCGGTAAACATAGATATCGATGGAGATATCAAGTAAAGAAAATTAAAAATAACTGCGCTATTAAGAATTTGAAAAGTAGAAAAGGTGTATCCCTTCTCTCGGGGTGGAAGAAATTTAATAGCTGAATATTGACGAAGAATGGACAATCTTCTCTTCAATGGACGAATGCCGTTAAAATGAAATTCAATGTTGCCGTTGCCGGGATGGCAACGATATTGAAACTGCCCGCACAAAACAATATATTAATAAATTCACGTTTCCGCCGCAAAAGGGGGCTCTTATAAAACAACATATACCATAGAATAAGAAGAAGTATGGCTGACTGCCTTAGATACACCAAACACTTCGAAGTATATGAAGATGTAATCTGTACGTCAACTCAAGATGTCATTGTAGTCATCGATAGGAATCGAACACAGGCGTCACTATCCGTCCAACAGTCAAATTTGAGTGAGATGAAAATCAGTCCGAAGACATTGATACAGAAAAGAAGAGGCACTATGACCCTTGATGTCGTGACTTGGGTTACAAGTATAAAATTAATAATTGGGAAGTATTTGGTATATTGTTTGGTGCGCGCGGAACAGTAACAATTTTCTTTGTGAATAATTTCGAAATGTTTCGACTCCCTGCTAATGTTCTGCAAGATGTCAATTACAATTTCGAGTGATTCTCTCCAAATTGTAAAAAATCACATGTATAACTTACTAGCTGCAGTACCCGGCGTTGCCCGGATAGTTCTTGAAAGTTTACCTTTAAGATTTGTATTGCCAGTTCGCTGTGTATGAATTGAATGTTTATAGAATTCCGTTTTCAGCCGTTGATTGATATTTTACGACCTATTATGCAGTTTTAGAGTTATTTAGATGTGTTTGCTTTCAAGGTTTAGATTATTTAATTTTCGAGTTAAACTTTGTCCTTGCAGAAGCTCAAACTGACTGGGAAGTAAACGATCCTTTCAAAAAAAAGGGGATAACTATGTGTATTCACCCTTCGTGCTACAGATATTCACCATTTCAACTGCCTTTGAGACTGTCACCAATCAGCCTTGCGACCCAAAAAGAAGTGGATTCAACTTTCATCTTGGTCGTTTTAGACTATTCACTTTAATCCCCTCTCAGCCCCCCGTCTCAGTGGAAACTGAACGTGGACTTAAGCTGTATGCAGAGTATCTCAGTTCGTCTCAGCGACACATAAACAATGGATTCGACATTAATATGTTACTTTCCCTTATTTTTACATGTCATCCCCTCCCATTGCCGGCCCCGCCGTGTAGGGTTAGCGTGCCTGCCTCTTACCCGGACGCCCGGGTTCAATTTCCGGCCAGGTCAGGAATTCTTACCTGGATCAGAGGGCTGGTTCGAGGTTCACTCAACCTTGTGATTACAATTAAGGAGCTATGCGTTAGTGAGATAGTGGCCCCGGTCTAGAAAGCCAAGAATAAAGGCCGGGAGGATTCGTCGTCCTGACCACACGACACTTCGTAACCTGCGGGCCTTCGGGCTGAGCAGCGGTCCTTTGGTAAGCCAAGGCCCTTCAGGGCTGTAGTGCCATGGGATTAGGTTAGGTTATTCCCTCCCATTTCCAACTACCAGCGGTATGTTTTATCCCCTTAGTATTTTCTTTTCTAGATGGTAAGTCATATGTGTACCACGTTTCATTGAGAGCTATTCTGGAACATACCCACATCCATCAATAGTCTGGGATATTTTTACACTCATTTTCTCCCCTTCTCAACCTACATACTGATTGCGGCTGAAGTATGATTTAACCATCCAGAGTGTCATCAGAGTTCAACTCAGCGACCTCGTCAACGAATTATTCCACATTTATATAAGTCATTTTCGTTTATTCTTATACTTCACTCGCAACCCTAGGAGTGCTAGGGGTATTTTACCATAATAGAATGTATTTCAGATAGTATGCTATATGTGTACTTCTTTTGTATAAGGGTTATGGAAGAAACACACATGCATCTGTAATTTCGGTTGTTTTGGACATTTTCCGTTCTTCACCCTTTATAACCCCCTGCCTATTGAGGCTGAACTTTGACTTAAACGGCATTCAGGGTGTCAAAATCCATCTCAGTGACCCCGAAAAGTACGAATTTCACACAAATCGGATTTTTCGATTATGTTTATCTTTCAACCTTACCCCAGGGGGTCTACGCAACTCTTACCCCCCACAATATTTTTTTCAGCTAGTAAGTCATATTTTTTAACAATTTCGGTTGATAGCTACACTGGAGCACTCATACATTCATAATCTTGGTCATTTTGGGCGTTTTATTTTTTCACCCTTTCTCACCTCTATGCTAAAAGGGGGCCGAATATGAATTTCAAAAATTTCGGAGTGTCACTATTCATTTCAGCGACCCCAAAAACTTCCGAACGACACTATCTTCGATTATTTTTATATCTCACTCCTCCCTCGCCCCTATACCAAAGGGGGCTGATATTTGACTTTAAAAAATTCCGGAGTGTTACTATTACCATCAGCAATCCCGAAAACTGTTGATTCGACACAATTTTTATTTTTAACTCAGCTCCTCCCCCATCACTGGGGGATAAAAATTTATCTCACGACCCCGAAAACTGTAGATTCGACGCTATATTAAATATTTTTATATCTCGCTCCTCACTCGCCCCCGCCCCAAACCCAAAGTAGCCTGAATTTAGACTTTCAAAATATCCGCAGTATCACTATCCACCTCAGCGACTCCGAAAACTATGTATTCGACAGTATTTTCGATTATTTTTATATCTCACTCCTACCTCGCCCCCATGAGAAAGGGGGATGAACTTGGACTTTAAATAATCCGCAGTGTGACTAGTCACTATTTACCCCAGTGACTCCGAAAACTATGGATTCGACACTATTTTCGATAATTTTTATATCTCACTGCCCCTCGTCCCCCACCCCAAAAGGGAGATAAACTAGGACTTAAAAACCCAGAATTTAACTATTCATCTCAGCGACCACGAACACTATGAATTCGAAACTATTTACGATTATTTTGGATCAGATTTTCTCCTGAATGATGGTCTTATTCATTCGGAGAATAAAATTTGCTTTGTTTATATATTCTTGAGCTTTGTCGTACTTCTAGAAGTACGTACACTCAACGCTCTGCTGGGGGGCTGTATCTTTCATCATATATTTTCATGTCTTTTCTCCATAAAGCCCTTCCTCCCTTGCTTCGGTTGATGTTTAGCTTTCTGCTAGCTATGTAAATCATCCCTGCCCAACGACTGTTTTACTTCATGCAATCTGATTCTTGTTTCTCTCTGCTGTTCGTTAAAATGTCTGTCGAACATTATCTTCGCCCTACGGGTGATCCTTACTGACATAATTGCTTCTTCTAAGTATTTCTGAATGTATAACATTGCTATTTCTGAATCTCCGTTACTACTTAGTGAACTTTAAGGTTCTCTATTGTTCTTTTTCTCACTTATCTTTAGAACTCCTGTGTCAAAGCAGTTTGTTCATCTGTACTTTTCTCCCCGAATTTTTGTTTATAATCATATCACCCCATTGCACGATATAATATGCATCACCGTGAATTCCCACCAACATCTATAGATCATATGTTTGCATGTTCCTCATTTTTGGATCAATCAATATACCATCATTGATTTCCGATTCATTGACTAAATGGTGAGCGTTGAGGCCTTCGGTTCTGGGAGTCCCGAGTTCGAATCCCGGCCGGGTCGTGGATTTTAATCACATCTGATTAATTGATCGTCACAAAACTTTCCTCTTCTTATTCAGACAACACACTACACTACCAACCACCACGGAAACAGGCAATAGTGATCACATCACTCCATATATTGTTGGCGTCAGGATGGGAATCCGTCCGCAAAATAGGGTCAAATCCATATGTGCTCCACCACATATTTGAGAAAAGCGGCAGTAGAAGAAAAACAAGAAGTATTGATCTGAATTTAGGCTAGTCGCTCAGATGGCAGATTCCCCATCAGTTCTTTACTTAGTCTACTACTATTTCAAAGAACCTGAAAATATTTCGTTAATACGGGCGCATCTGTTCTTAAGGCAACGATCGTCACCATCTAACGTTGCCACCTTCGACACAAATATTCAGGAGTGGTAGTGAGAAATATAAAATTAATAAACTGTTGGAGGCAAACTCAGAAAAATAATTTCTAGTAAGCTTTTCATCTCGTCTGTTACTACCTTCTTCTTTATAGTAGTAATCTCCATATAACACTTTCGTTTCGGCATTCCTTTTGGCCGAGGAAGGGGAAATATTGTTTTTAGTGATTTGCCCGTAAAATGAAGAATATATTCGATGGCGGATTTATTAGAACATGTGAGCATGCGAGAATGGTCTCCTGTTTGGTTTATTAGGGCAACCGCGACGGGTATGGCATGAATGTGTTCAACACTAGAAACTAGAATTCTTCTCCCTACCAACTTAGAAATTGTTTCCCTATTCACCTCCAATATTGCCTATTATATATCAGGGCATACAAAAAGAAACGAGCCGGAGGCTATAAAATGAAAACCTGTACCGTTATTTCAAAAGTATTGCCCAGCACTGTTGAGGCACTTATCCCACTTCAACACAATGTGGTGAATGGTCGTCTCGTAAAATTCCTTGGGCTGCTTTGTGAACCAGTTCCGAACGTACTGTTTGACGTCGTCGTCCGAGGTAAATCGTTTGCCTCTCAGAGCCTTCTTCAGCTCATCTTGGATTTTTTGGGCTGCGGCGACCCTGCATGCTTGTACTGGAGACTTTGTCGTTTTAACTCGAGTTCGAAGTGGCGACGAAATATCTCGTCTCCAGCGACTACTCATGATAGGAACGCATCCCCTTCTTGGCATAGCGCAGTAGATGTTCAAGAGAGAGGTCTATTCGACATGATTCCTCTGCTGGTTGAATACTGTGAGACACCCATTGGGCGCACGTTCAGCGAAATTTCAATCTGTCCTTAATGATGGCTTGAACACTTCCGACGTTCACTCCGAGCTTTGCTGCAGCAATGGCTGCTACCGTAACTCACCAGTTTTGCATAATTAGGGAATCCACTTGCTGGACATTGGTAATGCCGTGTGGCGTTCCAGACCGTGCATCATCGGCCAACGACATCCGTCCTTCCCTGAATCAGTTGTGCTACTCCTTGACACTTGCAACGGACACGCAATGTTCTCCGTACACTTGTGCCATTCTTCAATAAATTTTCGTGCTTCTCACTCCTTCTGCTATCAGGAAAAGCTCTACAACCTTTTGCTCTCCCTTTGGTGCCTCCATTTAGATGTTTTCAGCAAAACTGAGTGCAGTGGATGATCAATGGGTGTCCGTGCTCGCTCTGTCGTCAAGTGATGTGAATCCATGTCCATCCAGCGTCTAGTTTAGGACCTCAGCGCTCTTAATTCAGTCCTAAGGTATCATATATCATACCTCGGGTATATAAATTATTTCCATGACGTGTGACACACGAAGTATTTTTGACCTGTGGTATCATATAATATATAGATATCGCTACTTAACCTCAAGAGTTTGTTGGGATGCGGAGCAACAGCAGCAGCACCCCACTGAATATTGGTGCCAAAAACATTCTCAACAAATCTGTAAGGATTTAAGGTAATTAGTTGGTCCTGTTGTGTATTTTGGTTTCTTTCCTATTGGTAATAATTTATAACGAGTTCTAAAATCGTATGACAATAACAACTCTGAAAAATGAAGTGATGAGTTGCTAAGTGACGTAAACTCTTCGGTTGAACAAGAAATTTTTGGCAGTTACTGTATATTGGAAGAATGATGTTAAGTTTTATTGTTTTGTTTCTTTCAGTCCCATCAGATGTTGCAAATGTAGGTCTTGTGAATACAATAGACCCAAATGTATCTAACATAGAAGTTGGTGAGATTGATAATCATGATGAAGAAGTCCAGCTAGCTAAAAACTGTAGCACTGATATAGAAGTTCTTATTCCGAAGGTAATTCTGTGCTTCTTGGTGAGATAAGGTGGAGGACTGTGCACTAGAGACACAAAAATTAGTATGTAAAAGAGATCAAATAATCATAATCAAAATTATAGTTTTGTATTATCCCAAGCCTATTTACTTCGGAAAGGAAACTACCAAAACTGACGAAGTATAAGAAGAAGAAGGATACACTGACGAAGATTACCCTGCCAAAAAAAAAGCCAAGAGTTCCTACATCAATAACACCTGCACGTGCAAGAAGAGAGTATGGTTTCCATTTGCGTCAAATTATGAATGGTATTCACAAAAACAGGTCAAAGAGTCGGCTTCAAGGATGCAGGGGCCTAACATTTGTTCATTGTGAGACGTGCAAAGTAGTTCTATGTTTTACGTAAGAAATAAATTGCTCCAGTTCCTTCCCTAAAGCAAGTAAGTGAGACGAACATGTTCATGTAGAAATATTTTTCTGTTATTGTAAAGATAGATAACAACACCAAAAAGACAAACAATGCAAATAAAATTTGTATTTTTACAGAGGCTTACTACGAAACACGTGTTATTTCATTTATAATGTTTTTTATCATGAGTAGTTTATTACCTGGAAGTATTTGTTGGGTGTTACGACAGTGAAGTAGAATATAAAAATTATAGAGGAAATACAAATTTCTTGGTTACGTACCGAGGTATCCAACTCTTTGAAAGTTTTGATTGAATCATTTACCAGAGACCCAGTACACTCTTGAACATTAATGTTCCATGAAACAATCACCCACGTTTCTTCTCAGGGCTGAAGAGGTTTGGGACCGCACCTTCTCCCGCAGGCAATTGCATTACGATCCTTTCAGAGGTTTCCATTTTATAGACTCCGGATATTTTCTTTAAGAATAACCCTCATAGAATATGAGTTATCCCTTTCCAGTCCAGTTATCAACTGATTACGAATGTATGTAGATATACCAAAATGTAACAGCTTTCTTATAAGAAGCAATAGATATTGAGTGATGGAAATACAGAACCTTTCTTTCATTTGTAACTAGCTGTTGCACCCGGTACTGGTGAAAAAGTTATTTAGCAAATGTTTTATTACATGCCTCTGCAAACAGAATTGAATTTAGTATGTACAAAGGTTCTCGAAATTAAAATAATGCAGGTGGTAGTTATGGATGCTGTATCATACATTTTGGAAATATGAACTCCCAAAATAAAAATAAGGCACTCATACTTCATCCTGTACTTTTTAAGTCACAGTCCCATGCATCAAGGAACGAATTATTTCCTGGACTTTTACTGAATTATCTCGGTTCAGTGCTAATGTATACTAACATATGTTTTACGGTGGATGCCTTTCCAAATATCAATCCTATGTGGTGGCTTTCTGCTTGTCGCTCTGGTGATTAGTAGTGTACTGTGTTGTGAGTACATGAAAATCCGTATTATAACTAGCACAAACGACCATCCCCCGAGATTGACCAAAACGTGTCTCAAGTACCCTGTCCAATCAGAAATCGAACACAGAGGGCCTATGAACAGAAGGCATTACATTGACCATTCAACCTAGGTGTTAGATCAGATCTGAGAATGAATGCTATAATTCCATATGTGCTATTTCAAACCTTCTTCATACATAAAGCTAGGTACCTTTCACTACGGAGCGTGAATATAGTGTGAGGATATCGATCTGATCATGAATCATCTAACATAGATCAGGCCGTGAGAGATACAAGCTTGCTGAGTCCGACATGTGGTAGAAAGTATCATGCTTACTTAGCTGCATGACTTACGCGGGAACTGTTTAGACTGGACCGGACAGAATTCATTGAATATTTTGTGAGTTATCAATAAATTTAATGTTAAACATTATACTTCTGTAAAATCAACGACTATGTTATAATTAATTCCTGAATAATAGCTGGGCGACTCGAAGCAATGAGATGACGATGCCATAGAATGATCTTATATATTCACTGTGGAAAATGTACCAACAGTTTTATTTGAAAGTTACACATCACACGGAAAATACAATTTTGATAAGATTTAGATTTAGATTTATTGAACAACACTGATTTCCACCCAATACATGGTTAAAATTTTGTATAGCCTAAATGACATACAATAAAAACCAGCCAAATAAAATAAACTGACAAAATTTTGATAACATGAACAGAATTACATGTTCTACAAACTTATTGTTACGCATAAAGCTCCATCTGTTACATTACTATAATTTATTTCAGGACGACCCAATGAATGCACACACATACTGTATGTACACACAATTCTAACAGGCATGAATGGCCACACTAATTACAAATCTATTTACAAGTATCTCTCTTCCTTACGGCACTGCAGGTGGTCCGTCCCGTTGCTATACCTGGGGACACTTATTCCTTATTTTCACTTCCCCAAAGTCCAGTCACGTCATATAGCAGCTACGTGTAGACCACTGGATCTGAACACAGGGCTACGGACCATTCGACACACGATGACTGTTCGTTAGTTCGATTCCACAGACAGTCCAGTAATTAGCACAGTCATATGCAGTGAACAACTAAACAGCTCAACAGTATTCAAAACCAGGACGATACTCACAACAGCAAACATAGACAAAGATTCATTTACCTTCACACTCAAAATAACGGGTTCTCTCGCTGACTCACGGCGAAATACACAAACACACAATACTCTCATGGAGTATACGTCTTCCGTTCCGTCGTCTCCAGCCCACCTACTCACTGGATTCTCGCAGCAACCTTGTAATTATATCTTGATTTTGGGTCACTAGAACGGTCAAGCAGGAGATGAAACATTCCTGTCGTATCTTCCAGAAATAGCGTGGAGAAACTAGATGAAGGGAGCAATAGAGTAAAGGCTGCGGCATGTTCTCGGGCGGGTTGGAAGGTTCCCCGAGCTGGCTTTAGTCATTCCCTTTTCAGGTAACACCGAAGTGGCTGTGACGAGGCTGACGGTCGCTTGAGAACGTAACATTATTTTTATAACACACACACACACACACACGCACGCACGCACACACACACACTCGCCATAAGTATCAAATATTAGGATTTTATACCTCTGTATCATTTTAAGGAAACTAAAATATTATGTAGTACGTAATGTTGGTCATATATACACCAAGCTGTATACTGTTGGTGTGATATTTTACGCGTAATGCAAAACAAAAAGGAAACTACCAGATTCCTGTTCAGAATAATTTATTTTTGTCATGCCATGGACAGCCTGTGTAACACGGCAGGTGTGTTCTGGATTCTTAATTGCTCACCTGACAAACTTTCATTCAATACTCTCTATTTGAAGCAGTAGCAACAAATTGGTATCTTGAAGCACGGTATGCCAGTATTATTTCTCGCTAGAGTGACTGTTACCATTAAGTTTTCGATTTAAATAATAACTTTCTTCAAAATCCACCCGACAAGCAATGGAATAGACAGATAATATTCAACTGAGCCCGTCTTTGGGCAAATTTGACCTGTCCTGTATTAAAACCATGTATTAGAATAATACTAACAAATGAAAAATGAAAATCCACAGCCCGTTTCCTGTCATTTGACCGGGTCAGGAATAGATTGAATGAAGCCCCCATTTAGCGGCGCGGATAGGAATTGTGCCGGATGCCGAAGCCTGTCGCACTCCTCTGGGGCAGTGGTTAATGACTGACACATGAAATTAAATTATATGGGAGACTTTTGCTGGAATAAAAGATGACAGGGAAAACTTGATTACCCGGATAAAAACCTGTCCCGCCTCCGCTTCTTCCAGTACAAATCTCGCACGGAGCGACCCAAAGGTGAGAGGCCGGCGCGCTGCCGCCTGAGTCACGGAGGCTAACTTGATAACAAATACACACGAATATATGAATTTGTGTGATGTCTCATTTTGTACTACATTCTCCCAGTTGAAAATGGTATATGTATCAATTCTAAAACATAGTAACATTCGAAAAATAATTGCAGCCCTTATAATGATAAGGACGTCAGTCATCTCTACAGTCTTCTCCCATGGAGGAGTGGAAGTTCAAACATCGTTACTAAGTGAGTTAGAGTGGTCATCTCTATACCTGGCCTCCTTGTCTCCAACTGTTAACTTTGTACTCAAATATGCTGTTGACTGCTTGAATCCTTAGGTCAAGTGGGTCTGGAAAATTTGATGATTCGTTTCTATATTTCTTGACTTAATAACAGAAATCTGAACCAACGTCGTTGTAAACGAAATGAACACGCCTTTACTCTCTTAGACAGACAGCCTTATAATTCAAAAAAAAAAAAAAACAGAAAAATTTTACTGTTGGCTTACTGGAGGCTGAATAAAAATACATTTCAGGAATCGTGAAAGTTTTCCGAAGGTCTACTTTAAATAAATATTTGCTCATTATAGGTTAGTGAATTCTATTCATTCTTTTTTTTTTGCTAGGGGCTTTACGTCGCACCGACACAGATAGGTCTTATGACGACGATGGGATAGGATAGGCCTAGGAGTTGGAGGGAAGCGGCCGTGGTCTTAATTAAGGTACAGCCCCAGCATTTGTCTGGTGTGAAAATGGGAAACCACGGAAAACCATTTTCAGGGCTGCCGATAGTGGGATTCGAACCTACTATCTCCCGGATGCAAGCTCACAGCCGCGCGCCTCTACGCGCACGGCCAACTCGCCCGGTTCTATTCATTCTAAGCGTGACTGAAGCATTATATCCTCGTTAAGCAAATAGTTTATTTAAAATAGTAATACATCACCTACTTTCGCCTCTAATAAAGTGTCAAGTCAGTAAAGACAAGGTTGGATATGACAAGACTGAACAGTGTGGAAAAGAATGGGACGAGGATATGGGATATTAATAATGAAGCGGTATTGCTATGTGTAATCACTCCAATGGTTAGAAGAGATGGATATAATATAAAGTTTACTCGGTGTTGTCCTCACATAGCCGTTGATTACTTACTCGAGTCACATCACTGCCTTTGTTTGTACATCCCTGTTACGTGGCTAAACTTCACTATCAGCTCTTCAGCTAACAGGGTCTATACCTAAATAGATAGTGTGCTGAAGTAATGTGCGAGAAACGTTACGTGAACTTTACGTATCGACTTATTTGCCATGAAATGATACGTGAGTAATCCTGAATACCAGATATTGTGTAAGGATATGTACTAAAGGCATGATATTTTTATAGAGCCAAATAATCCTATACCCAAGCGTAATCATTTACCTTAGGAAAATTATCCACATTTTAATGTTCCCTTTCCGCAGAGCACCAGATATTCTGGATATTGCTCTACAATACAGTAACTTTTTTTTCAATTTTCTTTACGCCGCACCAACACTAGCAGGGTTTATAGCGACAGTAGGATAGGAGAGGGTGGGAAGGAAGTAACACTGATCGTAACATTTGCCTGGTGTAAGACATAGACACCATCGTCAGTGCTGACGACAATGGGGTTCGAATCGAACATCTCCCGAATACAAGCTCACGGGTACAGGACTCAAACTGGGTAGCCAAATCGGTCGGTAATCACATAATTCTTCTCCATCACCGTAGCTTTATTCATTCAAATTCCCTGGTACTTTTCTACCCTAGGTTTGTCTGTTTACCATGTTCAGAATATAATACCTCAGCCAGCAGCGCCTTTCTCTTCGACTTCCGAAATATCTCTGTGCATTGCTCATTCTGAGGTTTTGGGTGAAATGGAAATTATACCACCATACTGTACGCAGAAAAAAAATATATATGCAATTTCCTTTACGCCGTACTGACACAGACAGGGCCTAGGGCTAGAAGTTGGACGGAAGTGACCGTGGCCTCAATTAAGGTACAGCCCTGAATTCGTCTGGTGTGAAAATGGGAATCCACGGACAAACATCTTCAGGGCTGCCGACATTGGAATTCGAATCCACTATCCTCCGAATGCAAGCTGGCAGCTGCGTAACTCAAATCGCGCAGCCAATCGCTCGGTAAAAAAAAGTATTTCATTTACCACAGTCTTCAGAGGGAATGATTCTATGTCACGTTTGCTTGTCGCTGACAAGGGATAACAAAGGTTTAATGGACTCTTAGGTTTTGGTTCAGTGTACGTTGAAGCTATGAGTGGTTCACAGGACACAATATTCTTACAGGGACGCGGAATGTCCCATTCATACTTATTTAAATCATGAAACACGCAAGAAGGATGGCTTCAGAAAATATTGAATTGTAACCTACAAGTTACACATGCATACCTTAGGTTGAAACTGAAACGATTTGACCTTTTTTAAGAATAATTTTATTTGCGATTTTAATCTGAATATTTATCCTTGTCTTTCGCTAAATAGTCAATATAGTGGCCTTCGAGTTAGCAACCCCTGTGTTCAATTTCCGGACGATTAAGCGATTTTAACCGCGTCTGGTCCTCTTGCTCGGGGATGGGGTATTTGTGTTCGCCTTAATGTCTGTCTTCTTATACTACAACACATCATATTACAAAATATCTCAGATAAAATAGTGAATACATCCCTCCGCATTGGGTTTGCGGCAGTAAAGGCATCCCGGCTTAAAACTGTGCTCAATCCATTGAATGTGCCGACAAACACCTAATTGTAAAAAGGCAAGGAGGGTGACAATTATGAAAATCTTATTTTGCAATAATATGATTTTCTCGGTGGTTTTATATGACAAAATCTTCAATAACGAACCTATCGCCAAATTGCTATTTCAGAATATTTATGACAACAATAGTAAATTAGAAAATTTTAAGTCCCCACATTTAAAGGATATTGAAGTGACTTGTCAATGAAGAGACATCGGTCTTAAAAATGTTAGTGAAACGAATCCAGAATATTTTCTGTATTAATTTGGCTGGTTATTATTACTATTTTTATTATTTATATTCCCTTGTTTATAAAATGACTTATTGGTATCTATATAAACAAAATCATAAATACGTGTGTCTGTGAATCGACGATTTGGGCGAAATTTCCGTACAGTTATCCGTTTCACGTGTAATAATGACCATTTGAATATTTTTTTAGCTATGGTGTTTGTCTGTTTGTTTGTCAGCTTGTCTATAACTTCAAAACTACTGGATGTATTTCCACCAAACTTCATATTCGAATCCACCTGTCCTTAGGTAGGCTTTAGGGCCAATATTGTTTCTAAACCACTGAATTCACTGGCGGTTTATACGAATTTCTCTCCAAGAGTTCAAGGATTAGCGATTATAATTTATTTTACGAAAAATTATTTTGTAAAATGAATTTAAAATTATTTGAAATGTTAAAAGTAACTTACTACTGTAACATATAAATTATAGAAAAGCATTTTGAAAGCTCCAAAGTATCATGTTTAGTTTCACTTACTACTGAGAAAGAATTAATAATACATCTACAATAAAAGAGCCCACACAAAATGAAGTAATACCTTTTTTCTTGAAAAAGGTGCAATTCCAGCCCCATGCGCAAATATATCGGTGATTTTCTTAAGACCGGCGTCCTGTGAACTAATCTGAAATTTTACTACTTGATTGTATATGCTATTGATTAAAATAATTCTCAGATAACTGTAATTCAGCCCAATTAAATACAATACAATACAATACCTTAAATACAACACACTCTAGGAGTGGGTAAATGTCATGCAAACATACATTCCTTTAGTATGGTACAGTAAGGTTCATTTTCCTTTACATCCGCACATAGGAAAATGAACTCAACGGAAATTGTTCTGATGGACCGAATATCAATATGTTGCTGGAAGGCGTGACCATTCTTAAGGGAAATAACGGATAGGAAGAGCATTGTAACATTAGCCGTTTTTTCAGAACAGGGACGATATAATTCACGTTATTTATTTACTTTTATTTAGAAAAAAAACATATCCTCGACATGAGACAATAAATAGAAAAGGCTGTAGAGGTTTGCATACCGGCCTTCATCTGCTCCCCGAATTATCGGAAATCCTTCGATTGTGCTACCTGGGAGAATTTGCAGCAGATACTCCACATATGTAGAGCCTGATAGCATTTGATATCACTGGGTCAAGGTCTGTACCATTGAAATTATGTGGCAGTAAATGTAGACAACGCCGCTATAGAGTTCTTCGTTGTATCATGGGTATTAGAAAAGGATGAATCCTGTCTCCTCATCTTCATATCTTTCATGTCAAATGCATCGTTAGGAAAACACTTAATAGTTTGGTGATAGACAATAGGCAAGGGAGAGATCAACAACCTTCGCATCGTGGATGACACATTGCTCATGAAGAAGAGCTCGTAGAAATGTTGGAAAGTAAATGTTTCCTTAGAGCTAGAACTGGAAATCATTCTTAATACGTACAAAATTATACGTTGACCAACCGAGCAGCTCAGGTTCAATTCACCAGCGAGATATGGATATAGAAAACGATTTTGTATATCCAGGACCAATAATCAGTGACACAGGAGGCTCAGTGAAAGAAATTAAGAGAAGGATCAATATAGAGCGAGTTTCTTGAATATCTGCCATAACCGGGCAATAACACAGGGCACTAAGGAACGCCTGGTGGAAACCCCTGCATTTTCCGTCTCCTAGTATAACTGTGAGCCTTGGGCAGTGGAGGACACTACCAGAAAGCACACTGATACTTTTGAAATTTGATGTTGGCCTAGAAAGTTGCGTATACGTTCGACCTCCTGCAGAACAAACACGTCCATTATCAAGGAATTGAAGATCCGGAAATGGCGTTATTTCCAAATTATTATCCACTTTATTGACATATTATGTTGCTGAATATATATAATCTTTAGGAAAACGTCATGGGAGGGGAAGTAGAGGGCAGGGGATTTCAGGAAAAACCTGCAAATATATATGAGGGACAGATTACATCAATGTCGGGTTTCACCTTCTAGTGTGGACCGAGGAGCGCTGAAAACCGTACAAAATGTTGACACTATATCAATGAGGCCACAATGCTCAGTAATGATTTCAGCGCGTAATGATGATGATGATGATGATGATGATGATGATGGTGGTGATGGTGATGGTGGTGATGATTATCATGATTATGATGATGATAAATTCACAAAACACAAGATTGAGTATCAGTGGACACCGCTCACTTGTTCCGCCAATATATGAAGTAACGAATGTGAAGTTTGATAATAAAATGTAACAAACAAACAAACAAACAAACAAACAAACGAATAATCAGCTCAGGTAAATATGTTGACTGTCTTTTAAAACCCCGTATGTCCCAATGCTCTTCCTACTCATTATATTCCTTAATACTGGGTGCGCCTCCAAGCCACATACTTACATGCAGTACATCAGAACAATTTTCGTTAAGTTCCTTTTCCTAGGCTAATATGTCAAAGAAAATGAACCATAAATGCATTATACTCTAGAAGTGCGTTAACTGCCATGCAAATAACATCTCTGCGGTAAGGTATGGTGAGGTCCATTTTTCTTTACACAACTGCATAGGAAAATGAACATGGACAGCATGTAAATATGTGGCTGGGAGTCGTGACCAGTCATAAGGGATATACTGAGTAGGAAGAGCGTTGAGACTTACGAGGTTTTGAAAGAAATCTATCGATATGAATAAAAAGTGCCCTAAAGGGAAACAGTCATGGGTTAAATTTGCGGCTAACTGAGTTATTATAAGAGTGTATTAATCCTGTCCTAATATATATATTAACTTCATGATACGTCGAGGTACCACCGTGTTTAACGTTGTTAAAGACGATTGAAAGCTGAAATCCCATATAAGCTAGTGTTACTGAGTGCAGATCTTGGAAAAAATGAACAATATATTTGAATCAGGACTGAGAAAGAGAACAGTGTAACAAGATATTCCGTGCAGAAATATCCATTCACTATCCCATGATTAAAGCTCAGGTCAACTGCATGTCACATGATGAACAGCGGTAATACATTTACCGCCTTTAATACCTTTTTATTTGGCGGATTTCTAAAACTGGTATTTATTATGAAGACCCTGAAACCGAGCTCGATAGCTGCAGTCGCTTAAGTGCGGCCAGTATCCAGTATTCGGGAGATAGTAGGTTCGAACCCCACTGTCGGCAGCCCTGAAGATAGTTTTCCGTGGTTTCCCATTTTCACACTAGGCAAATGCTGGGGCTGTACCTTAATTAAGGCCACGGCCGCTTCCTTCCCACTCCTAGCCCTTCCATGTCCCATCGTCGCCATAAGACCTATCTTTGTCGGTGCGACGTAAACCAACTAGCAAAAAAAAAAAAAAAGACCCTGCAAGTGGATATTGCTCTATCAAATATCGTCGCTGCGGTGCCAGAACTGCGAATGTGACAATGCTTTTCCTATACATTATTTCCCTTAAGACTGCTTACGCCTCCCTGCCACATATTGATATGCAGTCCATCAGGCCATTTTCTCTGTGTTTATTTTCCTATGCTAAAGTGTAAAGGAATATGATGCTCAAATATAGGTAAATATGTCATGCTAACATATATTCCTACAGTACGGTACAGTAAGGTAAGAAGCTCACATATCTTAAATACTGGTCCACGGGCAATCAAAACAAGTTAGCCTATTATAATGGAGAAGTCTTCCTCGTGGACAGTCAAGATTTCTTTTTGAAGACGCGGAGGAAAGTTTTCTGTGAGACGTAAATAATTTCACCTTGCTTTTTGATACGAGGTAAGCCCAAATGCTTGTATCATGTCTACAAGTACGAGTCGTGAGAGCAACAATGTTAACAAGTTATTAACTATTCATGACACTGTTTTGAAACTAAAGAGTACATCATACTGGATTTTATTTTCTTTAGACTAAAACCATTACAGTTTGTTTCTAAATGTCGTAATTGTTTAATCAAATATTTCGGTTTCTCTGCCATTGGTAGAATAAAATGGAACGTTAAAAGCTACACGCAGTCATCCTAAATAATTCCAAATAAAAGTATATGGACAAAATGGATGATTATTTATAATTTTTTTATCAAATAATCTTGACGCTGTAGTAATACTTATCGAAATCTATGTACAGGGGGAAATTCGCACATTTTGATCAATAGTATAATATCAGTGACAGAAGAAGATCAATCCGTTATATGCATGGCATTTCCCTGCGCCACAAAGCCAGGGACATGCCAGGAATATTTTTAGATAGTAAGGTACCGGAAATGAACTGACGACTGGAGAATGTTAAACAGCGTTTAATAGAGTTCTGAATTCTCTCCAGATCCCAGCGAATAAAATCACGAATTCGTATGGCTATTTTCACTTGGTAGCTGCTACCCATTCAGAGACCTTTAGACCAACGGTATAATATCTCCCAAGTAGGATCAGAGCTCTCAGAAAGCATAAGGAAGAATTTGCAGAAAATTAGTACTTTCAGCTGGGTACTGTTTGACATGGAAAGTACTTTTACACATATCAGTACGTATATGGATACTTTTCGATCAGTGAACAAGTAGCAGTTGTCGCAAAATATGTTCAATCAAGCCATGTACTTTCCTGAATAATTTCCACCAAATCACTACACTCACAAACATGGTCTTTTCATTATTTCTTAATCTCTCTTCTGATCAACCAACTTCCCCTTGAATATTATTATAAGTCACCACATTTCAAATATCTCCGTTCTTTATCCTTTTGCACCTTCTGCTATCCATTTTAGTTCACGATTTCCTTGTACGAACTGCTAAACGGTTAATGCGTGTTATTTAAAATACCTTAATCAAAATGCACAGAAGGTTACGACTTGTACTGTCCAGTGTATTCGTTTGTACAATTACCTTCAATCTAATTAATTCATATTAATTAAAATATGATTTTAAATATTCATTTTAAAATATCACATCGAAATTTAGATCTGATGTGTTAACATTGGCATAAGAGAGAATTACATCAAATATAACACTAATATTAATTTTTCTAGGAACTGAAAATTTACACTGATATATCGAAGGATTTTGGTGGCGGAAAGTGCTTCGTAAGGTTGCTGGCGTGACTTTAATGAAAGTAGAATCACCAGCAATTGCCTAGTACAGAAATGAGAAACCACGAGAAAATATATTCAGGGCTTCCGAGGGTGGGATTTAAAATTACGATTTCCCAAATGCACCCGAATTGTATGGCGTACTTGCTCGCGAAAATATTTAAAGTAATTGAATTAAACTAAGTAATCATTTAACTTCATTTTCTTATAGCCGTAATTCATTTACTTACATTATGTGGGAGCAATAATATCAAATTCAGCGTATCTGCACGAAATTAAATGGACTAACTTTACACATATCGTCGGTGTAGAAACCAAAACTTCGTGCGTCACAATGCTCTTCCGATCCATTATGTTACTTAAGACTGGTCACGACTCCCAATGACACATTGATATGCAGTCCATCAGAACAATGTCGTTTCGTAAGCGACAGTGTAAAAAAAATCCTTGAATACAGTATACTCTAGGAGGGAGTGAGTAAATATTCCTACTGTACGGCACGGTAAGGTTCATTTTCTTTTACAGGTAAGCATAGGTAAATGAACACCAACAAAAAAGTGTTCTTGTGGATTGCATATCCATTTGTGGCTGGGAGGCGTGACCATTCTTAATGGAAATAGTGGATAGGAAGAGCATTGTGACATACAAGGTTTGGTTTCTTCCACGATGATATTTACCTTTTATCTGATCCTGCATGTTTCATTACTAAACTGAATGAACACCGAGTTCAAACGAAAAAAGTGAGGATTGAAATTCGGGTTTAGTATTTAATTTACTATACAGACAAGTTCATTAGTATTATCGCTCAAAAGGAATGAATCCATGATAGAAGTTCCTCGCATTTAATATTTTATCTATGAAAGCTGATGGTATAAACTTTGGAGATCCCAGAAGCCTTTCGACTGTTTGCTGAATTCTATTTCTTTTCAAGTTACTTTACGTAGCATCGACGCAGATAGGTCTTATGACGACGATAGGACAGGAATGGCCTAGGAGTGGGAACGAAGCGGCCGTGGCCTCAATAAATGTACAGCCCGAGCATTTGCATGGAGTGAAAATGGAAAACCACAGAAATTCATCTTTATGGCTATCGACAGTGCGGTTCGAACCCACTATCTCCCGCATGCAAGCTCACAGCTGCACGTCCCTAAAGTCACGGGCAACTCGCCCGGTATACATAATTTAAATGGCTATCAAAGTATAAAACAGCTCCCATGTAGATAAAATCCCTGTCGATACACACAACATAACATTATATGTACAGTGTCAATTGATTATGAAGAAAGTTCACCTGACTGATATTTATAGCCGGGCTGAGTGGCTCAGACGGTTGAGGCGCTGGCTTTCTGGTTCGATTCTGACTCAGTCCGGTGGTATTTGAAGGTGCTCAAATACGACAGCATCGTGTCGGTAGATTTACTGGCACGTAAAAGAACTCCTGCGGGACTAAGTTACGTCACCTCGTCGTCTCCTAAAACCCTAAAAGTAGTCAGTTTTACGTAAAGCAAATAACATTACTATTATATTATTAGATATTTATACGATACGATGCACTATTTCCATAGTTGGTTTCGAGTGGCTGTACATAGCAGGTGTATGAATAAGATCCACTGGTTTTTGTTGTAATTTTTAAGGGAAATTAATTTTTTGTTTATTCGAAATATTTCCATCGACTTCTACACACTTCGCCCATCTTTGAGGTAAATTATGTTTATAATTACCAGAAAAATTGCTTTTTTTGTGGCAAACCATTCGTCGAGCCATTTTTCAACTTCCTCGACATTTCTCAAGTACTGCTCTGGCGAGCGCGTGCCCCATTGATGCGAAGAGGTGATGGTCAGATAGAGCCAGGTCGGGAGAGTACGGCGGGTGCGGCAGGATGCCCCATCCAAGCGATTCCACTGGGTTTACTCTGTGAGAAGGTGCATTGTCGTGTAATATGTTTCCATGTTTACTGGCTCACTCCGGTCGTCCTTCGATCAATGCGTGATTTAAATTAATCATGTGTTGGCGATAACGCTGTGCATTAACTGTTTTTCCGGGCTTCAAGAATTCATAATAGACAATACCGCTCAGGTCCCACTGGACAAAAAGTATGGTTTTCTTGCCGAAGCGATTTGGCCTTGGTGTTGAAGTACCGGCTTCGCCAGGTGACAGCCACGATATTTTCGGTCTCGGGTTTTCAAAATAAATCTATTTTTGTCACAATTCGGCGTTGAAGCAGCATTCACAAGTGACTTTGCGATTTGCCATTTACCGTTCATTCAAATCGTGTTGGACCCATTTACCGAGTTTACTGATCTTCCTCATTGCCCGTAACGTATGCTGATTGTTTTCTTTGACACATTTAATGCTTGTGCCAATTACTGTTGAGTTTGATTTGGGTCATCATCCAGTAACACCTGAAATTGCTCGTCTTCGCACATTTGTTGTCTACACGAGCGCACTGTCTTTCACATCGAAATCACCACGTTCAAATTGTCTCACATGTTCTAATCAATGGAGCGTCTTCACCGTAAGTTTCTACCAGAAAACGACGACTTTTCACAGCCTTTTTTTTAATAAAAGCAATGCGTGCCTGAAATGTTCTTTTTCAGGCACAAATTTCGACAGGATCACCGAACGATACAACACAGACGCTAGTGTTTGGCGGACTCAACTTGTGTGTGTTGGTACGTTAATGTCGGACGAACAAACTGACGTATGTGTCACATTCATACGCTACGTACTGTTCGCTGGCGCCATTTCTAAGTGAAACCGGAAAAGACTTATGCATACAACTGGTACCACTCACAGGCGGCCTTCCATAGCCAAGTAATGTATATTGCATATCTATTCAAAACTCCGGTATTCATTCGTCCAGAAGTAATTACTATTCAAAATTGTTTTACTGAAATCATAGTAGTCAAATATTAATGTAATAACGTTGGGATCGCTTGTCGTTTAGGAATACATGAGTTGATTACATGGCTGAAGTGAATTCCTGTTCCTGACGGATTGTACTCTTAACAATGAATATAATATTTTGTGATCATCACTTGCTTTTAACATTTTTTGCCACCACTAACAGTGAGAACTTGGCCCTAACATATTCTTTGCATATCTGTCGCAGACCACGCCATAATCTACGCTTCGACATCCAGTAGTTCAGTAGATTCTGTGCTTATACCCAAAATATTTCCGCAAATAAACACTAACAGAATGATGTTGCTTTTTATCTACAGTGTATTAACGCTCCAGTCAATGGCAAAAATGGTCTAAAATTTTAATTGTGTAACCTTGTTCCTATGTACACATTATTATTTAATTTACTCACAGAATTTCGATTAAATAAACAAATAATGCAAAGTAAATTTTATATTATGATATCACGAAACTCAATAAATAACAATTTAGATATGTCGCGGCGAGAGCAATACCTTGTATCTGTCAGTGTTCTTCCTATGGATTACTTTACATATTTTCCTAGCCAAATATGAATACGCAGTCCATCAGAACAATTGTCATTGTGTCGTTGTCCTATGCTCAAGTGTAAAGGGAAATTAAACTTAAATACATTATACTGTGCGAGCGCGTAAATACGCGGTTGAAAAATACATTCCTAGAGTGCGGTACGGTGAGGTTTATTTTCCTATACTCATCACGATAGGAAAATGAATACAACGAAAGTTGTTCTGATCGACTGTATATCAATTTGCAGCTGGGAGGCGTGACAAGGATAAATGTAAAGAACTGATAGGAGGAGCATTCTCAAACTGACACTATTGCTCAAACTGGCGGTATTGCTTGCACTGCGACGGTATTCTTACAGTATTCTGGTACACACAGAAATTTAAAGTTCTTAACAGTTTAAGTGGACGTACAGACTGCCGTCAGTGGACGCAAGAACACTGCTTTATATCGCTCTTACATTTTATTCTTTAAAACTGTGTATTTGATTGAAAACAGAAGTTGAAATTGGATGTGTCAGAGCATGAAAAGCAAAGGGAGAGAGAATTCTGAACTGTGAAAGAGCAAGAGAATGGAATATTGAAGCAGATGAAAGGAATTGGTGCAATAAGAGACGCTTGTTCCTTACAGCACTGCGCTGTAATTACTGTGACATTTTATTCTCTCTTACTTTATATTTCTATACATATCACAGACATTCTCAAAAGGAATCAAACTCATATTTTGTAGACTGGTCCTTGTGTTGGTGCTCCATTTATAAATTACATTTTAATTTGCAATTTACACAACATTGTTTGTGGTGTGGGTGGTATTGGAGAATTGCCAAAGTTTCCAGGGTAGGTTGTACTCAAGATCAGGAGAATTCCGGGTGGAAAATATAACAGGTAATGTTTACAAGTAGATTTTGGCCAACCATGACGATGGAGAAGTAAGTAGGAAGGGAAATGTCATATGCGTCCAACAAGGTGTGGCATTTAGCTCTTACAGCACCCTCACTCCCATCCCCTTCCCTTCTTCTTGGTTCATTAAACCACTCTACGTGTTTTGTACACTGGCTACGCATTCTGGCCATACTGGATTTTACTAAACAAAGAAAACAATTAATTAACTGTAATTTCATTGTGAGGAAATGTGCATGATATAATCTCGTCCTAAGTATTTGATTACCGCCGATAATAATTCCTCAAGAACGATTTTTCAAACACCCATGCGTCTCTGCTTGCTTCATAACTTGAAAATATTCTGATAAAGTGTTCATACTAGTGATAGATGAGACTCATTTGTGGTTCAGTAATATGTCAGCTATTCACTAGTTAAACATTGATTTAGGGCGGTTTTAGAATCGAAGCTTGTGAATAAAAGTAATAAAACTTAAAAGACTTTCAATCAGTCGAATCACGAAATGTAACACTTGAAACACTATAACATATCTGTAAACCGAGAGAGTGGCTGCGTGTTTTGGGCCACGTAGCTGTCAGCTTGCAGCCCTGAAGATGGTTTATTGTGGTTTTCCATTTTCAGAGCAGACAAATGTTAGAGCTGTACCTTGACTAAGGCCAACGCCGCTTCCTTCCCATTTCTAACCCTTTCCTTTCCCATGGTTGATGTCTGTGCGTGTGCGCCGTAAAGTTGTGAGGAAAAATACCTGTAAAAATTAGGGTAAGCTTTCATTTATTTTATCATTTGAATTTAAAATATCGAATATTTCGTGCGATATTTTACATAAATAATAATATTCATAAATAAAACACAGAAGAGAATACAAATTCTTTGATAGAAAAAAGAAAACACTTTTCCCTATGAGAAAATCCAATAATAATAAAAATCTCTGGTTTATGGCCATCCAACAACGGCAACCATTTTCAAAGGATCCTCCAGCCATATGATATACGAGTGCAAGTATCTGCGGTTTTGCTCTAATTACTTTTAGATTAGCTCTATGGCGTTGTGTGCTCACCGAACGCTAGATGGCAACGTTGTCTTCGTCTGTGGTAGGTTTCATAGTTATCAGATCAGTACAGCTTGCGCTGTTGCGACGTAAATATGGCCGCACCTCTCTCTGTTTGCACCTAGGAAGAACAGCGTTCCACAGTCCGCTTTTTGTGGTTTGATGGTACACAAGTGTCAGAAATTCATATAAGACTTTCAGCACAATACGGGGACAATATTTTGCCACAGCGGATGCATCTATTCCATGGTCTGGCGTCTGTTCTCTGGTTCGAAGTGGTGAACCCATGTTTCATCTCCAGGGATGATCCGTTTGGAAGCTCCACGGCTAAATGGTTAGCGTGCTGGTCTGTGGTCACAGTGGTCCCTGGTTCGATTCCCAGCAGGGTCGGGAACTTTAACCATAATTGGTTAATTTCGCTGACGTGGGGGCTGGGTGTATGTGTCGTCCTCATCATCATTTCATCCACATCACGACGCGTAGGTCGCCTGTGGGCGTCAAATCAAAAGACCTGCACCAGGCCTCTCCGAAGGCCACACAGGACAAGGCATCCGTTTCACAAACGTTTCACCTTTGTTAGCATGTCGGTACAGTAGGTGCTGACAGATTCTCACACGATTGCGCTTCTGCTCTTCATGGAGTTGTTTTGTCAATCAATCAATCAATAAATCAATCAATCAATCAATCAATCAATCAATCAATCAATCAATCAATCAATACTGATCTGCATTTAGGGCAGTCACCCATGTGGCAGATTCCCTATCTCTTGTTTTCCTCCCATCTTGAACAGACCTTGTGAAACTTTAACCCGTTATGAATGATTTCATATGCAGAACCATGGCTAATATGCATATGGTTTGTCATGTCATCAACAGTCACTCTTCTGTTATTCAGGTTAGTATCACACACTTGTTCAATATTGGCATCACTTACGGCTGCAGATGGTCGCCCGGATCTTTCCTCATCCTTCACGCTCGTGCGAAATCTTCTGAACTGTTCATTCCACTAGTAAACACTTCACTGTGCCAAAACATTGTCCCCGAATTCTGCTGAGTCCTCTGTGTATTTCCACACCTTGTACACCCTCAAACCACAAAAACAGGATTACGGAACGCTGTTCTCCTTTGGTGTAAACAGAGAGTGGCGCGGCCATTTTTACGCCGCAACAGCACAAGCTGCACAGATCTCATAACGCTAAAACGGTGCCATCTAGCGGCTGGTAAGCCATAAAACCAACCTAAAGAAAATTACAGCAAATTCTTGGACTGTGCTTTAATTAAGGCCACGGTCGCTTCCTTCCAACTCCTAGGCCTTTCCCATCCCATCGTCGTCATAAGACATATCTGTGTCAGTGCAACGTAAAGCCACTAGCAAAAAAAAAAAAAAAAAAAAAAAACATATCGTCGTTGCCGGGACAAAACCTCCTGTGTGATAACATTTTTGGAGATATACTGACCCGCAGCACACACATTACCAAGAGCGAGAATGCCTCGACAATATGCACACAATATTGCACCTTAGATGACAGAACCTTACCGGCCAAAGTTCTAAACTAAAATATTTCACATAGGCCTAGGAGGTTTTGCCCGGCAGCGACGATATATTTTGTAAAAATTGACTGACATGGATGAAAATTGGGATTTATCCAACAAGACTCTCTAGGCACACCGCTTAGAATCATGGAATAGAAGGCCCTGAATATAAAAGTATTAATAGTTTAGTATGACCCAAGGATACCTTGTCTCGTTGAATAAAGATATGTCTGGACAACGAAATGTACAACCTGAATTACAATAAATCAATCTGACATAATTTCAGAAGACAAGCTCAAGGGCACAACAAAAATAAGTGAAAACGAGTTTGATCAAGTTATACCAGAGGAGTGCAACTTCAGGAGGACCACATTTCCAATACCTCTTGTGACAAAGTACGTGGGTACTTGTACTGAAGGGGAAACTATAGTTTAGGAACCTTCAGTCGTTAGTAAGATAGCGGATGCATTTGTGGGGATATTACATCCGATTGTCATAAGAATGGACTCTGGCAACTTGATGATGAAAGGCACTGAGGCATACCCTTCGTGGCCGATGTCACTGCAAGAGTCGAAAATAGAACAGGAGACAACGTGTCAAATATACCGCACTAATGGAGAAGTACATTAGACTTACAAGGGAGTGTGGGTAAGCAGTTCTTAGTTCGTTCTTCATATTTGAATGTATTCATAGCTACACATAGGTTGTCTGACATAATAGATTCCTAATGGATTATAGGGTTGGCACTTTCATGTGGTATGGTCATCCGCCCATGTAAGAGGCCATCAGTAGATTTAGTTGGTATAGTTATGCTTATACTGTTTTTCCTTTTGTTCATTTTATTGGTTTCTTTTGTTAATAGTAGGGGCAAATTAGTAGAATTAGTCTAGGGTGGTGCCTCACATGGAGACTGGTATACCGCTCGTGTGAGGGACCACCAACTTAGTTGACAGGATTGCAGGGTTGACCCATACATGTGGACTGGTCATCCGCCCATGTAGGGGACAGCTCAGTAGACTAGTTGGTGTGCTTATAGAACTGTTTTAATTGTTTAGTTTAGTTTATTTCATGGTTCTTTCTGTTTCTGATATTATAGTACGGTGAACATGTATCGGGGCGAACAGCCTGTAATGTTCAATGTTCAATAAATAAATAATAGATTCCTAATGGGCTATAAACAAGTGTGTACTCAGGAAATCTATTAACAAGGCGCGAATATTCCGATTAATATTCGACAATACCGGCTCCTTTAGAAAATCAACGAGAAATATACATGGTCGGTACTTCGATAGTGACAACAATTTTCTACACACGCCAAGAAACGAAATCAGTGCGTTTCACTTATACCAAAGCAGTATTCCTACATGCAGTCTCCAATCCAACGGTCTGCGCATGTGCCGACCAAAGATGAAGAGCGTTGCTTGTGACCTGGCTATCTAATGGTGAGTGGCCACGATATCTTCGAAAGATGTACGGCTGTTCAATTTTGAAATATAAAATGCGACCAGCATGAGGAACAAGCGGTGACACTTTCTGGAGAATCCTTCCGTCATTCTGCAGGACATTGCTTGGGCAAATGTGGCAACCGGCGGCTGAATTATACGCTCGATGGGACTAGGAAGTGTTCTACCATCCCTTATTTTACCCGTAATTGAAGCCCCCGCGCTTTCGATTTGATGTCGGAGATGCTAGTTGTTTTACGTCGCACCGACACAGATAGGTCTTACGGCGACGATGAGACAGGAAAGGGCTAGGAGTGGGAAGGAAGCGGCCGTGGCCTTAATTAAGGTACAGTCCCAGCATTTGCCTGGTTTGAAAATGGGAAACCACGGAAAACCATTTTCAGGGCTGCCGACAGTGGGGTTCGAACCTACTATCTCCCGAATACTGGATACTGGCCGCACTTAAACGACTGCAGCTATCGAGCTCGGTATCGGAGATGAATGAACCGCTCAATGGCATACGCTTCCGAACTGTTCCAGACATTCCATAGGTCCATTCGCACTCTCCAGAGTACAGGTACTATGGCAGGTTTACTACGGTTTCTGCATCGTTATCAACGGGTACTGCACGTGCTGGTGACTACATCGAGGGACTGAGAAAGTTCCGGAAGTCATCTATTCTGTATCGGTTGTAATATATTAGTTGGCCCTATTACTGTACGATACTCGTTCATACTTCTTCATAATAGTCTGCTGTCCATTTCAACAATCAGTTACGAGGGTGAGTCAATAAATAAGTCGCAAAACTGAATTGAGGCAAAAATAAACAAAGTTACTTTCTGACATTTATTTCAATTTTCCATATTTTCAGCCTGTACATTCATGCACTTATCCCATCTCTTTACAAGTCCTTGAAAGCCAGCAGCAAAGAAGTCCTTTGGTTGCTGTCGCAGCCAACGTGTAACCTAATAGATTACGGCATCATCTGTATAAAAATGACGGCCACCCAAATGATTTTAGGGGCCCAAACAGATGAAAATCACTGGGGGCTAAGTTAGGACTGTACGGCGGATGTTCCAAGCGCTCCCCATCTCGGTTGATTTTCCTTCCATGGTAAAACTTCTGGATCCGACTGAACACAGCTTTCCATGAGAAACAGTTTTCACCATAGACGGGATGCATTTCGCGATGCACTTCTTCTGTGGACAGTCCTTTGGCCCACAAAAAACGCACAACTGCACACTGTTATTTTCCTGTACAGTCATGCAACACATGTGCCATCGTGCACCAACAGCCTCTGACTGACTGAGTGCCTGCGAGATGTCCTGCGACAAGTATACATATGCTGCCACCTGCTGGTAAAACTTGCGTGCGTAATTTCAAATAGCATAAGGCTATATGACACACACATGTTTTCGACTTATTTATTGACTCACCATTGTATCAAGCTCCTACGAATGCACTTAGCAACCAATACTCTGATCTCACATAGTTCAACATCTCTTACCTTAAAGTCATTAAAATGTGAGTCTAAAGATCGCCGTCTTAATTTCAATGGCCGAGTCTATCATTCTCCCTGGAAATGTATACTCCACCACTAGTTTTACCTAACAATACCACCAAAGCCGTTTGATATGCCATGCTTCTTCCATCAACTTCATTCCTAATATCTCTTATCTTCTGACTTCGAGTAACCCCCTCTCCTGCGATTGCTCTCACCTGTATGTCTGTTACTGCTAGTTTATGAATGAAAATTAAAATCCACAGCCTGTTTCCAGTCATTCGACCGGCTGAGGAACGGAGTGAATGAAGCCCCTATCTAGCGGCGTGGATAGGAATTGTGCCGGCTGCTGAAGCCTTTCACACTCCTCTGGGGCAATGCTTAATGGCTGACTGATGAAATGAAATGATATTGGAGAGTGTTGCTGGAATAAATTATGACAGGGAAAACCAGAGTACCCGGAGTAAAACCTGTCACATGGAGTGACCGGGATTTGAACCAAGAAACCCAGCGATGGGAGGCCGGCGCGCTGCCGCCTGAGCCTCGGAGGCTCTAGCTAATGAGTAATACCGAATATCATTTATCCACCAAATTCACTCACATGTAATATTGGCCTGAAAGTAAAATCCAAACTCGTTGATATATTCTTCACCATCCGTCACTGAATCTAAGGAGATTTAAGAGATTGGAAATAGCATAAAGTATGTAGGAATGTACGGGGAATAAGAAAATAAATTAAGTCAAGTAGATGTAAAATTGAGAAGTAAATTATTCGGGATCTTATTAAATATCCAAGAAAGACTATCAGGCGTCTCAGAAACCTCTCCCGAGTATTGTAATGAATCGTAAGACAGGAGATAGAGATTAATGGATACCAGTCTATATTATTCAGCAAACATTACAGAGGAAAACATTAGCTGGACGGTAGGAAAATCTACCCAATTCAAAGGGATACAACGAGATTTTTCTAATAAATTTCATTGTATATAATGTAGTCTCGTAAATATAAATGCATGTGCAGTTAATTGCGAACATATCAGAGGAACCTTTGCTTTTGTGATAGACATTAACAGTAGTGGAGACGTGCCAACTAGAAATGATGGGACCGGGTGAGTTGGCCGTGCGGTTAGGAGCGCGCAGCTGTGCGCTCGCATCCGGGAGATAGTGGGTTCTAACCCCACTGTCAGCAGCGCTGAAGATGGTTTTCCCTGGTTTCCCATTTTCACACCAGGCAAAGGCTGGGGCTGTAACTTAATTAAGGCCACGGCCACTTCCTTCCCATTCCTAGGCCTTTTCTGTCCCATCGTCGCCATAAGACCTATCTCTGTCGGTGCGATGTAAAGCAAAGAGAAAAATAAATAAAATAAGAAATTATGGAAATTAGTCTTCTTCTTAGAGTAGCCTAATTCAGACTAATGACTGGTTTGTCCCTGCTACGAGTCTTCCCCAACTGGGTCGATGCAGTGCGGTACTTTTTGCGTCTGCATAGCTCCTGCACCCAGAGTTCACAAGAAATGGCATCATGAATGTCTTTCTTGGATTTGGGTAAGATGCTTCTCGTTTGATTGCAAGCAGGAACTGAGGCAATTTATATGTTTGAAAATAGAAAGAAATTAAAATGTCATAGATTCACTCCTTTTATCATCACGTCGCGTCTAGAGTATATAGAAATTTTGAAGAATCACCTGCAGCCAAGTGCCAGAATATGTTAGAAATCAGAAATATGGAATATTTAATGATTATCATTGCGTACTGATATAGACAATACCTTATATCAATTGGGGTAGAATCTCCACTTAATCAACTCTTCAATATACAGGTAGAAATACAGTGACTCGCATAATTATTCGGACAGACACGATTTATTACATTTTCCTTTGTATTAGTGATTTCAGTAATAATAAATCACTGATATAAATTGAATACAAGTTTATGTAAGAAATATAGAAACTAAACGTCCATCGTTCTTCTAATGAACACTGTCAATGAAAATATAATAATTAAAAAACGAAATAAAACCAAAACCAATATTACACAAAATTAGTCGGACACCTGCCTTTTACTTATGATCCTAAAGGTTCAGGACCTGGTTGTCTTTCCTTTCATTTTAATTACTTCCCTGAGTCGATCTGGCATGCTTTCCACTAATTTCCGGGTGTAATCGGGAGATATCTTCTGCCACTCTTCTTGAAGTTGGTTTTTCAGCTGTTATCTAAATGTGATTGTTGTTTCTCTTATTTCTTTATCAAGTTTGTCCCAAAGGTTCTCAGTCGCATTCAAGTCCGGTGATATGGGGGAGGATGAAGCACCTTTGGGCAATTAAACAATAACCATATCCTTACATTCCAGGTCATATGTCTTGGGTCGTTATCTTGATAAAACTTGAAATGTTCACCAATCCCCATCTTTTCGGCACTTTTTTTATATTGTCCCCCTGTATTCTAAGGTATTGAAAGTGGTCAATTTTACCTTCAATAAAAACCATTTCACCAAATCCATTCGTCGACATGCACCCCCACACTATTACATGCCAACCGCCATCCTTCACAGTTGCTTTCAGATTTTTCTCTTGAAGCTCAGTATTAGGACGGCGCCAAACTGATATCCTCTCATCAGACTGAAATATGTTAAATCTACTCTCATCAGAAAATATAACACCATTCCACCACTCATTGTCCTCTCCAACATGCTCTTTGACAAACAGCATTCTCTTTCTTCGACTTATTTGATTTATGAAGGACATCCTTCTTGCAATACGACCGTGAAAGTTACCTCTTCTGTGCACTCTCCGTATTGTTTAGGGATGCACTTTCTTTCCGGTGTCTGCGGCAATCTGCGTAACGAGTTTTCGAGCACTTGTCTTGGTTTCTTTTCTTGTCTTTCTGGTGATATAGACCCTAACTCTCTTCTCTCACAGAGAAAGTTCTTGGACGTCTCGTATGCGGTAGATGTTCAATCCTATCTTCCTCCCGGAATCTTGTGATAACATCAGATACTGTACTTTTCTTCATTTGTAACATTTCAGCAATTTGACGACAACTTTTACCTTTGGCATGGTGAAAAATTAGTAGCTGCCGCTGTTCGATTGTGCTCTCTCTTCCTCTGCGGGCCATTTTCTCTTAAGTTGTACACAGTACTCTTACTCACTGAATGTTTACGTTCATACTCTCCATGGCTCTTCTGTACACGACCTCTGCACGGCAACTGACTTGTGTCCGAATAATTTTGTTGAAGCACGTGAACTGCGTTCTGAGGTTCCAGGGTCACTGGTCCTCTCCTGTTAATTAAAAGTACACATTTCAACGCCGAGTTGAATCTGTCAAACTGGGTTCTGTCAGAAACTAGTTTGCGTGTACAATATTTTCTCTGAACCATAGGGACAGTGTGTAGCAAAGGCTACAATTACTAACGTGTCCGAATAATTATGTGAGCCACTGTATTTATTTCATGCTATTAGACCAGTTTCCGTACCTGTGGTACCATATTCAGTAAAAAGTGAGAAATATTAAAGAATAAATGAGCACTAATAAGAAAAAGTCCTTGAAACGACGTACATATACAAAACACATTAAACAGTCCCATTAAGAATGTAAGGCACTTAAGTATTTCGGATAAATAGAGAGGACACAGAACCAAAATATAAGTTTTGGATCAGTAGGAGAAATCATAATAACATTATTAGCGTGAGAGTAGTCTGTAGAATGAATTCTTTTTTACTAACTAGCTATATCGGTTAGATAAGATTATTCAAATTCATTTTTATTTCCCTTCGTTTACATGAATGACTTAGGGCCGGTATTATAATGAAGATTTAAACTGAAGATTGAGTTAAACTGTATCTTAAGTTTAAACCGATGTTGAGTCTTATAATAGCCGGCCTACGTTAAACTGAGGTGAAGAAGGAAATATACGATCTTGGTAGCAGTGACTTGCGAGAAAAGACGATTATCGATAATGTTTTGCAGTGACTTGCAAGAAAAGATGACTATCTATAATGTTTTGTTTACTTCTTGTAGGTAAAATGGCGGATAAAAACAATAAACGTTGTCCTAATTTTACGTGTAAGGAAATAGAATTGCTTGTGCAATTAGTACAGAAATAGGTATTATATATAGTACATTAAACCGTGGCCTTATGAATTCCTCCGAAATCTCCCATTGTAATAAACATGCTACCGGAGGCATAAAACCGAAATTCTATTAGTAGCTGACTGAGAGTTCTACAGCATGATTTCTGAAATAGAAGGAAGTTACTTTATTTTCTAAAATTTACACTTTTCATATTCAGACAGTTCAAAAAGTCATTTTTAAATTCTTACCTCTTCGTTGCATGTATTATTCCAGCACCAATTTACTGAAATAGGGTTATGACAGTCTGTTTTGTAAGCCTAAACCTACTTAAAAACGTTTTTGTTCCATACGTGAAAGTGACGTAATCTTGCTCGAAAAACTCGTGGTGCCCGTGGTCGTTCAATAATTTAAACCACTTCTTCATCATCGCTTAGTATTTCTTCAAAAACCTCAAAAATATCTTCGAGATCCATTTGTTCTGCCATGTTGTAAGGTTGTGTATTCTTAAACTTCAGTTTAAACGGTAGATGAGTGACAGTAAAATTAATCTCTAGGTAAACTTAAGATTAAGTTTTATAATACGCGACTAACAGATAAACCGAAGTTTAAACTGAACCAACAGTTTAAATCTCTATTATAATACCGGCCCTTATTGAAAGTGATTAAATGCCACGATGTTATTGGGTAAAATAATAATTTCGTGTGGCTATTTCTAGCTGGGTGCAGCTCTTGTAAGGCATACCCTCCGAAGAGGGTGGGCGGCATCTGCCATGTGTAGGTAACTGCGTGTTATTGTGGTGGAGGGTAGTGTTATGTGTGGTGTGTGAGTTGCAGGGATGTTGGAGACAGCACAAACACCCAGCCTCCGGGCCACTGGAATTAACCAATGAAGGTTAAAAACCCGAAACTCGAAACCGGGACCCTCTGAGCCGAAGGCCAGTACGCTGACCATTCAGACATCGAGTAAAATGAAACTCTAGGAAACAGATAAACTCATGCCGATTACTTAGTATGAGACTTTGTCTACAAGTTGGAACGTGAAATGCAGCGAACAGTGCACCGAAATGTGCAATTCAGTGATTAAGAGATTAACGAATAATGAATGTTCGTTGAGGTACAGCCCAGAAGATTGTTCCAACCAAATAAACGCTGGGGTTGTATCTCAGTTATGTTCACAGCCACTACCACGACTATTTAAGCTATTCATCATGTCAAACACACAGAACTACCGTATCCACTATCGATTTTGAAAATAATGAGGCTCGATGAAACATTACGGGTAGAACCGAGTGGTGTCGAAGAAGGGTTCCCTTCCCGTTTTATATATTCAGGTTTTCTCGTAATATATATATATATATATATATATATATGCTAATCCATAGAGAGTCGGAAATTGGAACTCAAATTATAGAAGTAACTTTAAGGTTCGAGCCTTGATACACGTTTTATTCCTAACCGACTTTCGGGACAGCGAAGATATTCTGCAAGTGCGGGTAACTCTAATGCCTAACTAACGTAACTCAGCTAGAATCTCGCATATTATAGCCAACATTTCATAAGAAACGTTGCTAAGAGAAAGGAAGCACTCCTGAGAAACGAATGTCTTCCAGAAATGTAATCGTATATTATCTCACACTCGCTGCTATACATATTCGGGATAAAATGAAATTCTTGTTGAAGAGCGAGGTGTAGGCTGCGCTGTGAAGCTAATAATGTATTTATGCGTCACTGCAGCGACCAACGTATTCCATCCAGCCTAATCAATTACTCACTCTTCAAATGGCAGCCGCACTGTAATGTAGAGGGCGTCAGAACACGCTTAATAGAATATTATTTTACATTCCCTTTCACTTGCGAATCTGAAATATTTTAAATTTACTTATTTATTTGAACTTTTCAGTACCTTTGAAACAAGGCATTACTAACGTTTCGCCCCACAGCGGCAGCGGGCTGGTCAAATGGATAGCCACACATTTCCAAGACGTTGGCAGCTAGTGCTCCGCTGAGACAATAGCCTCTTCAAGGAAATTGGCACAAATGTGACCATTACATTTTTGGTCTACAATCACAGAAACGGCATTAATGCATAAATTAGGTGTGTAACCCATAAGTTTAAAAATAGTATTAAAAACTGTTGAATTTTTTATTTCCTACCGCCGGGCTGAGTGGCTCAGACGGTTAAGGCGCTGGCCTTCTAACCCCAACTTGGCAGGTTCGATCCTGGCTCAGTCCTTTAGTAATTGAAGGTGCTCAAATACGACAGCACCGTGTCGGTAGATTTACTGGCACGTAAAAGAACTCCTGCGGGACTAAATTCCGGCACCTCGGCGTCTCCGAAGACCGTAAAAGTAGTTAGTGGGACGTAAAGTAAATAACATTATTATTATTATTATTATTATTATTATTATTATTATTATTATTATTATTATTATTATTATTATTATTATTATTATTTCCTACCATTAAATAGTTCTTTGAAAAGTAAAGAGGAAAAATAATTTGCCAGTGGCGAGGCTAGTCCATGCTTGCTTTACATGACAATGCACTGACGGCGCACTAGGAGAGATATTATGCACCTCCATTTGTGTAGTGTCGTGAATTAAATATTCATAATCGATCACATTAAAACATTATTTCCTTCTCCGAAGTAAATTTTTGATATAACGCCTAATGAAAAATGTTTATTAATGATATTTGTTCGTGGCGTCGACCTCGGCAGATCTTTTGCCACTACTTTCATCATATGATAGGAACCTCCGTGTAAGTGGAATTGCGGTAGTGTAGAGTGTTGAAAGTGAGGAAATGTGTGTTAAGGACGACACAAACACCCAGTCCCCAGGCCAGGAATATTAATCTCTTACAATGAAAAACCCCTCACCCGCACTGGAATCGAACCCGGGATCGCCGGGTGACAGACGGATGCGTTGACCCCTACACCGCGGGGCCGAACATGGCAAATATTACTAATGTTACGTCCCACTAACTACGTTTGACGGTTTTTGGAGACGCCGAAGTGCCATATTTAGTCCCGCAGAAGTTATTTTACGTGGCAGTAAATCTACCGGCGCGAGGCGGACTAATCTAAGTATCATCAAATACCACTGAACTGAGCTACATTCGGACCTGTCAAGTTGGTGTCAGAAGGCCAGCCAATCAGCCAGGCTGAATTTTTATTTATTGATCTCAGGATCACATGAGATCTCGGAACCTAACAACCTGTTCACTTAGACTTGTTTTAAAATTCCGATGATTAGGCAATTTTGTGTGTAATACCCTTCACGATCATAATATGAATTTATTATTAATAAATTCATTAGACCTATATTCCGTCCAGTTTTATGTTGGATCGTCACGAAAGAACCCAATTTTTGTCATATCTTCCGAAATGATAAACACAGGAGAATACAAGTAATTATATGGGGAAAAGCATAAGTGAAACTTGGAGGTGGGCGGAGAGGATTTTACCTGGCCTTCGAAGCCTTCGAGCACAGTTCGACAACTACGATACCGTGGCCCTGATACGCACAAAGTTAGAAATATTAATCCATGGCAGCCGCCAACGTCCTGTGATTACACGGCTTCAGAATAAGTAACCGTAGTTTACAAATCTTTAACATAAAAAATACAATATTTTTCTTCTTCGTCTTCTTCTTCTTAATCTGCTCACCCTCCAGGGTTGGCTTTTCCCTCGGACTCAGCGAGGGATCCCACCTCTACCGCATCAAGAGCAGTGTCCTGGAGCTTCAGAGTCTAGGTCAGAGGATGAAACTGGGGGGGGGATGACCAGGACCTCGCCCAGGCGGCGTTACCTGCTCTACTGAACAGGGGCCTTGGTGGGGATGGGATGATTGGATGGGAGAAACAAGGAAGAGGGAAGGAAGCGGCTGTGGCCTTAAATTAGGTACCATCCCGGCATTTGCCTGGAGGAGAAGTGGTAAACCACGGAAAACCACTTCCAGGATGGCTGAGGTGTGAATCGAACCCACCTGTACTCAGTTGACCTCCCAAGGCTGAGTGGACCCCGTTCCAGCCCTCGTACCACTTTTCAAATTTTTTGGCAGAGCCGGGAATCGAACCCGTGCCTCCGGGGATGGCAGCTAATCACACTAACCACTACACCACAGAGGCGGACTACAATATTATTAAAACATTTATTTCATCTTTCAAGGAGTTTAAAAATAAAAAATGTATAGCTCGCAGAATGAATACGTTATAACAGGATGTTTAAATAAAATTTAACTAAACTTTGGTAGTTAGGATGTTACGAGTTAGAATGTTTCCGCACCCATAATTGAACTCGTGTAACTTACTTACGGGGAACTTCTCGCTCAACTATTTGTCACTCTTATGCCATAGTCTATGAACTGTATAATAGTTCTGTTGAACCAAAGGCGTGCATAATTCATCTCCATGAGCAGCGCTGCGGCTCAGACAGGTAAAGGAGCAAAGTATGCGCTCTGAGCAAGGTACAGTCTAGCAGCTGCTTGTATGGCTGACAGTTACAACTAGGGAAGGGACGCGTATCAAAACATTTAAAGTCTTAACAGTTTTATTCTGTCTGTCTCGTTCTATTCAGTGTATTCGATTATGGCGAGGAAACAAAATACGTTTCTTGCGAAAAATAAATTAATATGTGTACACAAACACATACGTAAGTAAGTAATTAAGTAAATTTAATTCTATTCATTCATTAGGTTCTGTGTAGGAAGCGGAATTAATTATTTTGATATGTGATAACTGAATTCGGCTTTGATTATTACCTGTAGACATGGAAGTATTCTAAGCCACCATAACAGCTTGTTTAGAAATACTGCATAAACAATGAACGACGAAGGAATTGTATGATTGTATTAAAAACCTAACTCCATGGCACTACAGCCCAAGCAACCGCTGCAGAAAGTCTGCAGATTACGAGGTGTCATGTGGTCACCACAATGAATCCTCTCGGCCGTTATTCTTGGTTTTCTAGACTGATCCGCCCACTCACTGTCAGCTGGCTCCTAAATATTGTAATCAGCTAATCACGTAGGTTGAGGGGATCTCGAACCAGCTCCGAGATCATTGAGATGGGCGGGAATCGAGCCCGGGGCCGCCGGGTAAGACACACGCATGCTATCCCTACACCACGGGGCCGGCGTAGGATTGTACTGCGTAAACATAATATTCTCAGCCAGGTGCAATACTTTGGCATTGCTTGCGCCTTGACTCCGCATATCGCCATCTGGTCCTTACAACACAACATTATTAGAAGTCATCTGCTCTCTGTTCCTACGGCGCTCATGGCGTTAGATCAAGGAGCGCGCCTTGGTCATTGCCCATCTACGTGGTAAACTAACAGCTGTTAAAATTACTTACAAGACGTCTCTCTACAAACCCCCTGTAGGTGAGGGCGGGAGAATAATACCTACGGTATCCTTAGCCTGAGGATGAGGCCACTAAAAGGCGCCCCAGAGGTTCTGAACTTAGGAGCGTGGTTTAGCGAACATGGCGCCCTCAGCTGAGTCCTGGCAATACTTCTACTTACTTGTGCCAGGCTCCCCACTTTCATCTAGCCTATCCGACCTCCCTTGATCAAATCTTGTTTTTTTACGACCCCGATTGGATTAGAGCATTCGAGACCTAGAACATCCACTCCCTTCGTGGCCCTTGTCTTTCTTTGGCCGTTACCTTCATTTTTCGAAGTGTCGGATCTCTTCCATTATTTCTCTCCGATTAGTGTTATATAGAGGATAGGTGCCTAGTTGTACTTCCTCCTAAGACAATCACCACCTCCACCACCATCTCCCTACAAGGTGCTAATAGCAGTCTTGTTTCCGTCAAGGGATAATAATGTTAGTACTTCGGGTAGAAGTACTTCACAGGGTGGTTATCGGCAATTTTTGTGCCTTATCTGCAATATTATAACTCATGCAGTCATTCCCTAAGAATTCTTATCAGATAGCCCTTCGGTGTACAATTCCTAGTAATTTAATGGGTACATTTCCAATAAGCGTACCATTGTCAATACGCTGGGATTTAGTACTTACCTGGTGGATGCAGTAGTTAGTTACTTTAGTATTCTGGAGAAAAAGCAGTGGTGTTATCAGCTCCACTACTTGGCTCGTCAAGCGCATGAAAGAAATGAAGGCTGTCATGGCAGTATCTAACACTTAGCTGGCCAGTACACCAAGGACGTCTAAAAATACGTGGAGGTGGGAATCTGCTCAAATTTGCATTGAGGTAAAGTAGATATCCTTAAATGGTATTCACTAAATTTTCGTGATATTTAGGTTTATTTACAAAAAAGTCTATTTAAGATTTAAGATGTGAAATATGGTTTCCCCACAGTAAGCAGTGTTCTTTCTACGTTAAGGAAAATGTTAACTAATTTTCAAATTACGGAAGTATTCTTAGGTACTGTACAATTTTTCAGGAAGCGTCTAATGAAGCAGCACACAGTTTTCACTTTACAGCAGAACATACATATACATCTACTCTACAAACTTTAATAATAATAACCTGGAGCAATAAATAGTGTATTTTTTAATTTTACATTTCATAATTACTGCACGTTATTGCTAATATTTAAAATATAATAAAAATCTCCAATTATCTTTTGCTGGTTGCTTTACGTCGCACCGACACAGATAGGTCTCATGGCGACGATGGGTTGGGAAAGGCCTAGGAGTTGGAAGGAAGCGGCCGTGGCCTTAATTAATGTACAGCCCCAGCATTTGCCTGGTGTAAAAATGGGAAACCACGGAAAACCATCCTCAGGGTTGCTGACAGTGGGGCTCGAACCCCCTTTCTCCCGGTTGCAAGCTCCCAGCCGCGCGCCTCTACGCGCACGCTCAACTCGCCCGGCAATGTCCAATTAAATTCATTTCTTATTAGAAACATAAAATATCAATATCTACCTTCTTGTACGATTGCATTAATGTATAAAGAACATTCCACGAGATAAGTATATCTTAGCAAAATATTAATTTTGCATGAATACAAGAAAATTTCTGACGGTATTCACTCATCAATAGTCGACATAGCACAAGGCTATTTAAAGGGGCTTGATATGAATATTGTTATAATATAAAGTACTTAGATTATAGCCTAATTCAGAAGTATTTTCTCCACGTATAAGTGATAAAATTGAAAAGCGACTATTTTGGCCATTTTCTGACTTCTCGATCCCCTTTTAAACATCATAAATTATTTCTGTACGTGATAAGCTTATTAGAAATAAATTATTATTAGGAACAAATACATATGTACTGAAACAAAAAACATTTCATCTACAGATAAGCTGGAAGATAGAATACAACTTGATTGACGTTGCACGGTCACAGATATGTCTTATGAAGACGATGGGATAGGAAAGGGCTAGGGATGGAAAGGAAGCAGGCACGGACTTAATTAAGGTACAGCCGCAACATTTGCCTGATTTTAAAATGGTAAACTACGGAGAACCATCTTCAGGCCTGCCGACAGTGGGGTGAAAAATAGAATAGGGGAAGAATTGTCGAGATTGAAAAATGACCAAAATCGTATTACTACAGAGTAATTACGCACATTATGTATTTGTATCTGTTATTTAAAGATACAGCACGTTATGGAGTAGCTGAATATCTTGACTCCGACTGGTGAGGAAAAAATGTCCCGACGATGTCATTATGTTCTGCACGCTATTGTTCACTGAATATCAATCACGTCAGGACATCAGAGGTTAAATTGAGTCGTTGGCCATTGTACTTCATTGAATAAAATCTACACAGAAGACCGAATACAAAAAGGCGTAATCTGATTTTTCCTATATAAGTACTCGACTCTCTTGAGTATACATGGGGTTCATTACTCCGGAATTCGACACCGCTATCGGATGTGTGACCTTATTTCCAGGAACAAATGTTTCTCCAGGATATAATCTACTGATAAACAAGTCACTGTATGATTAAGGATAAATATATAGATACGTAAACAAAATGTTCCATCCACTGAATATTAACCTGAATATGTTCAAAGAAATGATAATTTACCTAGGAACACAGATCCACCTCACACATAAAGAAAGGGACTAGAGGTAGTGCATGATTTTATCTTCCTTGCATCAAGCATCTGCGACGCAGGAAATTTTGACAGTAAGACGAATCCGTTTATGGAGTGTTGCCATGGGGAGATTCAACAGGAACTGGAAACATAAAGCAATAACAAACAACACAAAGACCTGGCTTAATAATAATGTTACTTGCTTTACGTCCCACTAACTATTTTTTCGGTCTTCGGAGACGCCGAGGTGCCGGAATTTAGTCTCGCGGGAGTTCTTTTTCGTGCCAGTAAATCTACCGACACAAGGCTGTCGTATTTGAGCACCTTCAAATACCACCGGACTGAGCCAGGATCGAAACTGCCAGGTTTGGGTCAAAAGGCCAGCGCCTCAACCATCTGAGCCACTCAGCCCGGCAAGGCCTGGCTTGTTAAAGCTCTTGTTTTCACCGTCTTTCTATATAGTTAGCGAACATGGACCTTAAGGCTAGAGGCAAATAACGCATCGATGAGTTCAGGATGTTGGTGAAGAATTCTGCGTGTACAATGGACTGAAAAATGAATGAATGTGTCCATCATTGAGCAACTAAACATCTCCGAACATCTTTCTTCCCGTGTCAATAAGAAGTTTCTTCAGGAGAGGTGGAGGAAATCATCAGAAATTCATTACGCAAGGGAAGGTGGAAGGTACAAGACCACGGGGATGAACAGAATGCAGGTGGATTGCCGAATTTACTAAGTTCACTGGTTTACGTCTTCAGCAGGACTTAAGAACGGCTGAAAACCTTCCAGGAAAGAGAATCGTAGCAATGCGGTTACGACACTCAGAAATGAATAAAACGACTTGTGAAGATGATTAAAAAGTTAGTAAAATGACATTTTTAGATTATGTTCATGTAATAAGGCATAAAACATGTTCTTTACTATACACTGCTCTTTTAAATATAACTCTAATGCGTAATAATACACAGGTACGTACTGTTATTAATGAAGTATTTCTTCCCAAGCATTTTGTATTTTTAATAATTTTTCACTAGTTTCGACAAACAAAAAATGTTGTTATACATTAACTAAGCCGAAACTCAAAAGAAAATGTCTTTAACAAATTACACGTACATGTCACTTGTGGTTTTTCTTAATCTTCATGTTTTCTTACATTTCATAGAATGTAATTTTTTCAATAATGTAACGTAGACTGACAACAGTACTAAGTTCTTCGGAACACTGAAATTGTTTCACAGCATACTTAAAATATACTGCAGCGTGCTCTTTGTCGGCTAATTAATACATAGCAAACACAAAGTATAAGGTACATCACAAGAACACAGTGGCACAGTATTCATTTAGGTTGCTGCTAGTGAAATGGCGTTTTGTTGTGCAGCTTCTCTCTGAGTGGAATGTATAACAAGATATTTGTGTGTTACAGGACTTCTTGTTAAAACTTCTTGTGGAGCTCGGCTGAACATTACGACCAGTCTAAGAGGCCGGCCGCGAGTAGCTTATGAAATAACGCTGTACAAATATCATTAGTTATGTCTGTACTCAACCCAGGCTCCTTCCCAGATCTTGCGAACAACCTCAATGCAAGGAAAGTACGTATACATTGTTATGAAGTACAGGTAGCATATATCGTCTCTACTTTGTCAAAACTTTGACAGTGTTCTTTCTATCCATTATTTTCCTTAAGACTGGACCCGCCTCTCATCCACATTTAGATGTGCAGTCCATCCGAACAATTTTCGTCGAGTTAATTTTCCAATACGCGTCTGTAAAGGAAACTAAACCTTAAGTAAATCATACTGGGTTAAAATGCCATATTAACATACATTCCTACAGTTTGGTACCATAAGGTTCATTTTCCTTTACACACGTGCGTAAGAAAATGAACTCAACGAATCTCGTTCTGATGGACTGCATATCAGTATGCGATTGGGAGGCGCGACCAGTCTTAAGGGAAATGATGGATAGGAGAGCATTGTCACATTCGCGGTTTTGTCACAGCAGTAACAATATCAAAATTCAGTACTCCAAGTCAAAGGAATGATAGGAAAGACAAAACAGAAGATTTCTTGTAAGTAACCAAGCGTCTGAAAATAATTATTATTGAGTGGCATAAGTCATAAACAATATTCTAATGGTTGCTGTTGTTATTGTTCGGATAATTAATCCGTACTCTAGTTTGATATAGCTTTCCATATTTATGGATCTACATATCTATTACATCCTGCATCCAATTAAATCCGTTTTATGCCTCGGTCTACCCCTAACGTTCATACTGTCTATACTTCCCACAAAACTAACTGTACAAGTCCTGGGTCTCTTAAGATGTTTCCCATCATTCTATCACTTCTGATCAAATTCCGCCAAATCGTTCTTCTCTCACAAATTCGATTCATTATAATTATTTTCATTCATCATTTGATCTACCCTCACCATTATTCTGTAACACCACATTTCGGAAGCTTTTATTCTCTTGCTTTCTGAGTTTGTTATTGTCCACGTTCCACTTCCATAAAATGCCACGCCCCAGATAAAAGTCTTCAAAGACGTGTTTCTAATCCCAATTTTAATGTTCGAAGTAAGCAAATTACTGTTCTTAAGAAGGACCTTCCTTGCTTGAGTTAGTCGAATTTATACGTCCTCTTTCTTCTATCATTAGTTATTATACTACCCTAGTAACAACACCCATTTATTCCTTTACGACGATTTTCTAATCTAATATTTCCTTCATCACCTGACTGCGTTCGACTACGCTCTATTACTTTCGTTTCGGATTTTTTTGATCTTGTACTCCATCTCCGAGAATGTGTCCATACGATTCAGCAATTATCGAGATTTTTTGCAGACTGGTAGAATAATAATATCATCGACAAATCGGAGTGTTTTGATTTCCTCCCGCTCTTTCCAAATACCCTTTTAAATTACTTTACCACCTAGTTTATACAAACATTGAAAAGGAGAAGGTAAAACTTCAGACTTTCTGGATTGTTGCTTGCTTTTCATGACCCTCGATTCTTATTACTGCCGACTGTCTTTCGTAAAGATGGTAAATAATTCTTTTTCCTCTGTATCTGATCCAGATTATCTTCAGAAACTCAAATAGTTTGGTCTAATCAACATTATCGAATGCTTTTTCTAATGACTTTTATATTTTTACAATTGCAATGCACGTGGGATTCTCCTTATAAGTCGGATCTTCTAATATCTGACGTTATGTCAGGATTGCTTCGCGCATTCCTATATTTCTTATGAAGTCAAACTAATCTTCACCCATCTCAGCTTCAACTTGCCTTTCCATTATGTAATACGCGTTAAAATTTTGCAAGCGTGATATACTAAACTAATGGTGCGGTAGTTTACACACTTTCAGCACTTGCTTTCTTGGGAACAGTTATCCAACATTCCGTATAACACTGGAGGGCATTTAAACTGTATCATAAATCTTAAACAACAAATGTAATATATTTGTCTTGCAGGTTTCACCTATGGCAGCCAGTAACACTGAGAGTCAATCTTCAATTATTCCAGGTCCTTTGTTCCTGTTTAGGTCTCGGAATCCTCTTTCAAATTCTGGCCTCAAAATTCGATCCCCATTTCATCTGCATCAATAGCCTCTTCTTGTTCGGAAACATTTTTATTCGCTACTTTCCTTGATACAATTGTTCATAATGATCGTCCTATCTTCCGGCCTTGTCTTCCTTCAAAACCAGGGGTTTTCCATCTACGGTCTTAATATTTATAAATATAGTTTACCTGTTTTAATACGTTTCCTTGGTTTTATTATAACAGCAACACCTTTATAACAGCAACACAACCTTCAACATGCTTTCACTTCTCCTTCAGCCATTCTTCCTTAGTTGTCCTGCAAATTCTCTGTATTTCAATCTTTAATCAGCTATATTATGTCCTGCCCTCGTTATTTTTTGGAATTCTTATACTTTCACCGCTCGCCAATTAGGTCTAGTATTTCCCGAAGTAGCTACTAGATTGGATCCGTCCTGATTGTGAACAGTCCAGATTGCTAACAAGTGGGAAATACCAAGATGTCCAAGACGCTTGACTAGAAATGTTGACTTGGATATGAACAAAATTTTAATTTGACGGGCTGCAGAAAAATTAACCCTCAGTTGGTACACCAAGTTCTGGTCCACACAATTGGAATACTGGGTAATACAAAAAAAAAGTTAAAATCATGTAAGAAAAAACACTTGTTTCCATATAAACTAACTATTTCACTTCATATGTATTATTTTAATGATATTAATAATAATAATAATAATAATAATAATAATAATAATCAATTCTAAAAGCTAATGCCTTGTCGATGCAACCGCTCACTTCTTTCATTGGCATAATAATAATAATAATAATAATAATAATAATAATAATAATAATAATAATAATACCGGGCGATTTTGCTGTGTGGTTAGGGGCGCGCGGCTGTGAGCTTGCATCCGGGAGATAGTGGATTCTAATCCCACTGTCGGCGGCCCTGAAGATGATGTTCCGTGGTTTCCCATTTTAACACCAGGCAAATGCTGGGGATGTACCTTAATTAAAGCTACGGCCGCTTCCTTCCAACTTCTAGGCCTTTCCTATCCCATCGTCGCCATAAGACCTATCTGTGTCGGTGCGACGTAAAGCCACTAGCAAAGGAATAACAATAAAATAATAATAATAATAATGACCTGTTAATAACACAACTCCCATTAATCCACCATAAGCAACTACCCCACTAGTTATGTTATACAATAAAAAAGATAATCTTCTAAATGGTAAGATTACTTCGCACTAAATTATTAAACATGTTCAATAAGAAATACATTTTTTAAATATGGTTAAGTTAACTAAAACATCCCAATGTACCAGTTAATGTTAATGCTACTAGAGCAAAAATTAGATATGAGACTGTTTTGCAAATTGTATCTGTTTTATGTACTTCACATTAACACTAATCTCTTGTTCGCAATCTGGACAGGGTATATTTAGTTGTTCGGAATCTGGACGGTTTTTGCCTTATTCGCAATCTGGACTGTTCGCAATCAAGACACAACCACTAGATTTAACCTTTCTTCCAAAAAATTCTAATCTCATTCTTCACGACTGTCCACTTTTCATTTATCGTGTTTTCTTCAGCGTCTTAATTTAACTCTCGTTCACAATTTTCCTTGGAACAATCCCTAAGTCTCACATATTATCATAGGGTAAGTGGCGGACGAACTCAGTCTGATTTATTTTCTGCATAGAGCACCGGGAAATTAATAGCAACGACAGTCCGTGGGTAGCCATTTCAGCATCTAATATATTATAATTCAATAGCTTCAAATTCCTACGATGTAAACGCTGTTGAAGGAAAATAAGCCTTTGACGTAGGATGAACTTTAAAATTCTAGAACATAATCAGAAAATCGCTCCCATTTACTATATGCGGTTACTTAAAAGCACAATGACATTCGTATTAGATTAAATATAACTGATGGCGTTAACATCTGGAGTGACATACAAGAGCAGCATGATGAGATAATTGGGTATGACCGGATAGCAGATGCATATTTAAATGTACCAACATACCTTTTCAGTCATTCCATATCGTTTTAAAGTTATTCCTGTTTGAATAACAGAGACAAGTTATAAATCAAGAGTTACTTATGACTGAAGCAAGAGTTCAGTAATTGTTATGCAGAGTAGGTTACATGAATGCTTTAGATATATGTCTATCCAAGTTATGTCATGGAAATACCACTATAACATAATAATCCAAAGACACACCTCCTTTAATCAATCAATCAATCAATGATCTGCAGGTGTCAGATTCCCGGTCAATTCTTTACCTAAACTTTTATTAAATGATTTCAAAGTGTTTGGAAATTCATCGAATATATCCATTGATAACCTTTTTCTATCCAGTATTCCTCGCCTTTTGAATGAATATTTGTCCCGATTCGTCATCTTGAACATTCCAAAATTAGGACCTTTCCTATCATTAAAAGCTCCACTCAAGCTTATTCGTATATTAATGTCATTCCAACCATCTGTCCACTGAAATACTGGGAACATACTACTTGATCGTACAGCTCGCCTCCTTACTCTCAGTTCAAATTGTGCAATATTTTCGTAACGTTATTCTTTTGACGGAAGTCACAAAGAACGCATCGTGATACATTCCTTTAGATCATTTCCAGTTATCTTAGCAAATAATCCTGTTATGGGTCCCATACACGGAAACCATGGTCTGTTTAGGGTCTTAGCAGATACTTATATGCCCTCCCACGTTCTTACTACAGCTCTTTAAAATCCTCACAGCCATGTGAAGAGATCTACATTCTTTACCTGTAACCTCATTTTTCTGCCAGTGATTTAATGTCTCACTAACACATCAACGAATTTTTGCTGCGGAAGGAAAGGCCAGAGCTAGGACGCCTTAACATTAATTAAGGTACAGTTCTAGCATTTCTCAGACGTGAAAATTAGATTCTACAAAAACATCTTCAGGGGTGCCGGCGTTGGGATTAGAAACTACCATTTTCCCGAATGCAAGCTCATAGCTACGCGACCCTAACCACACAGCCAACTCACTCGAACTTTACAACCTTGTTAATTTGATTACACAACTGATTTGATTTCATTACATTTTGTTTGATTTGATTACCTTCAAAGGTGGTAAGGAATGGTAAAGACCCACATGATTATAACACAGAAGTAAGGAGACTAAGAAGGTGCAGATTGGAAAGAAATAGAGTTAGAAATGGCTGTGGAAGTAAGGAGAAATTGAAAGAACTTAATAGTAAATTGAATATAGCAAGTAAGTCAGCTAAGGAAAACATGATAGCAAGCCGAATTTAGTGAAATATGGAAGGGCATGTAGTCGTACTTTAATGCAGAAACCGGTTTCAAGAAGGACATTCCAGGAATAATTAATGAACAATGGGAATGTGTATGTGAGCATCTTCAAAAGGCAGAAGTATTCAGTCAGCAGTATGTAAAGATTGTTGGTCAAAAGGATAATTCCCGGATAGAGGAGGTGACTAATGCTAAAGAAGTGCTAACATTTACTTATGACAACAATGACATTTAAAATAAGATACAAAATTTGAAAACTAGAAAATCGCCTGGAATTGTTAAGGTTTCTGGGGATACACCAAAGACAATAGTTTGGGAAATAGTACCATTTCTGAAGAACTTCTTTGATTATTGTTTACACGAAGGAACTATACCAAATGTATAGAGATTTACTAAAGTAACCCCTGTGTACAAAAGAAAGGGTGATAGACACAAAGCTGAAAATTGCAGGCCAGTCAGTTTCACATGCATTGCAGGCAAGCTTTGGGAAAGCAGTATTCCTGATTATATTAGATATGTTCGCGAAATTAATAACTGGTTCGATAGAAGGCAGTTCGGGTTTAGGAAAGGTTACTCCACTAAATATTAACTTGTAGGATTCCAACAAGGTATAGCACCTATCTTGGATTCAGGAGGTCAAATGGACTGTGTCGCGATTGACCTGTCTAAGACACTTGATAGGGTGGATCATGGGAGATAACTGGCAAAAATGAATGCAGTTGGACTAGACAAAACAGTGACTGAATGCGTTCTGATATTTTTAGAAAATACATCTCAGATAATTAGAGTACGCAAAGATTTATCTGACCCTGTAATAATTAAGAGGGGAATTCCTCAAGGCAGTATTATTGTACCTTTATGTTTTCTTATATGTATAAATGATACGAGTAAGGAAGTGGAATCAGAGATAAGACTTTATGCGTATGATGTTATTCTGTATAAGGTAATAATTGAGTCAACAGTTTGTGAGAAACTGGAAATGACCTCGGTAATATTGTGGGATGGACATCACGCAATGGTATGATGATAAACGGGATTTAAATTAGGTTGTGACTTTCACAAATAGGAAAATGCGTTGATGGGGTGAATGTTCCTTATGGGGATCACTGTAAGTACCTAGGTGTCAATATAAGGAAAGATCTTCATATCACATAAATGGGATTGTAAATGAAGGGTTCAGATCTATGCACATGGTTGTTAGGGTATTTATGGGCTGTAGTAAGAATGTAAAGGAGAGGGCATACAAGTCTCTATTAAGACCCCAAACAGAGTATGGTTCCAGTGTGTGGAAATCTCACCAGGATTGCTTGATTCAAGAACTGGGAAAAACCTAAGGAAAGCAGCCCGATTTGTTCTGGGTGATGTCCGACCAAAGAGTGGTGTTACAACATTTTTTTTTTTGCAAAGATTGGTCCAGGAAAACTTGAGAGAAAGAAGACGATCTGCTCGGCTAAGTGATATTTTCCGATCTGTCAGCGGAGAGATGGCGTGGAATGGCATTACTAGACGAATAAGTTTGAGTGGTGTCTTTAAAAGTAGGAAATATCACAATATGAAAATAATGTTGGAATTCAAGAGGAGAAATAGGGGCAAATTTTGGGGAGTTAGGGATTGAAATAATTTATTAAGTGAGATGTTCAGTAAATTTCCTATTTCTTTGAAATCTTCAAGAAAAGGCTAGGAAAACAACAGATAGGGAATCTAACATCTGGGCGACTGTCCTAAACGTAGATCAGCATTGATTGATTGATTGATTGATTGATTGATTGATTGATTGATTGATTGATTGATTGATTCATTCATTCATTCATTCATTCATTCATTCATTCATTCATTCATTCATTCATTCTTGCTCAGAAAACGCTTCACCTACTATAATTATCTGAGTTCTATTTTCTAGGAATTTAGCCACTCATTCAACCACTACTTCATTCAGTCCAATATTCCTCATTTCCACCAGTAGTCCCCCATGATCTACCTTATCAAGAGCCTTAGATAGGTCAAAACCGATAGAGTCAATTTGACCTCCCAAATATGAAATATCTGCTAGTCTATTTTGACGTATCCCTAGAAGTTGAGCCTCAATGGAATAATGTTTCCTAAACCTAAACTGCCTTCTATCAAACCAGTTAGTAATTTAGCAATTATGTCTAGTATATTCAGAAAGAACTTTTCCCGAGAGATTAGAATCAGTACTTGTCTAGCTGACTGGCCTCTAATTATACGCTTTATCTTTATCACGCTTTCCCTTGTATACTGGGTCTACTATTGCAACTCTCCATTCATTTGGTATCGAGCTTCGATGTAAACAGTAATTAAATAAATATTTTAGATACCGCCTCTTAATAATCTAAGTAACTCACATTTCACTTCCTGTCCAATATTTTCCTTAAGACGATTCACGCCACATAGTCCCGTAAGGATATGCAGTCCATGAGAACAATTTCAGCTGCTTTCATTCTGGTCTGCCAGTGTATAAAAGTAAATGAACCTAATGTACAAAATACTATAGGAGTGTGTAAATACGTGACACAAATATACATCTCTGCAGTATCTTATAGTAAGGTTCGTTTTCCCTTAAACGTGACCTCAGGAAAATGAACACAGCGAAAATTGTTCTGATGGAATGCATATCGACAAGTGGCTGGGAGGCGTGAAGTTTATTAAGGAATATAATGGACAGGAAGAGCATTGTGATATACGAGGTATTGCTTGTTAGATAACGATATGTCACTATACACAAACCCATTTCGTTAGTATATCCCCAGGAAACTCAGATGCAAGGAAATGAACGTATATATTTTTAAATATTTTTATAATGCGCTCTTCGGAGCAAAACATTTGGCATGTAAAGGAGCGGAAATTTGGGTGGGTAATAATATGTCTATTAGCCCCGCCTACTCTAGTTCCAACCACATTTCCCCTCTTGCAAACTTCTAGCAACGTAATTGACCAAGTTACCTACCTGCTCCTCTAAAGTATTAGTGGGGGTTACACTCACCACTTCCTCTATTAGGTCAATTTTCTAGCAATGTGCAACACCACCCCTCGTTATCTTCTCCAATTATGGGAAATATCGTTAATGGAGGCCTTTTCTGACCCATTTTTCGTTTTGCACCAAGTGTGACATCCTTAACCGAGAGGGAAGTTAGGTCTGGGTGGAGTATGATGTTAGTTAAGTTTAGGTAAATGCGGAAACCTTACAGAAGAAAACCACTACTGCGTTCTACGATATGGGCCAGACATTATACCCGTCTTACAGCTCTACGAATATCCCACACCACTGCGATTTTTGGTGGAATTGCGTTAGAGAGTCTGATGGACGATACCAGTCGAGGCAAATAACCAATTTCTCAGTGGAATAGCACCGTGACATAATTATCTAATCGTACAAGTTATGTTTTTTACTCGTTTACATAGATTCAAGGATGAGAAAGTGGGTGTGTTTGTGGTGTAATCGGAGTGAAGAAGCAAAATCTGTGTTCGCAGCCTCCGTATTCGAATATGATGATATAATGTAATATTATAATGTAATAATATAATGTAATAATATAATGTATTTTATAAAAGCAATACTTTGTTTATAGATGCATTTATTCTGTCGTTAGAGTGAAATAAAGAGCACTGTAACCTTACATGTGAAGTGTGTTTCTTTACATTTGGACAGTATAATAGTTTTCATTTCAAGGATCCGGAATACTGAGAAACGCACAGAGTTGGAAGATTTAAGTTCGTTAAACCTTTATAAGGCAGTACTCAATAAAACACCTTCCTTTCTAACTAACTTTATTTACAAGCTCTAAAAGTGCTAAATAATACAATTTGATAGAAATAGAAATCCATTGCTCAGGAGGTCAGTAATAAGATGGGAACATACTTCCCACAGCCTGCTGTCTGCCATTCAGAAGTGGGAACATATTTCCCACATACGGACACAATTTCAGTTCAGTTAGTTAACTCTTTATTTAGCAAGAATATTTCGGACACCTATGTGGTCTATGGGAAGCATATTCTCACATACAGTGTGAAATAAATTTATATCTCAGAACTCTTCAATTGGTAAAAGGAAGTAAATAATCTCAGACCAAATGAGAAAAATTCAAAATAAACAAAGAAAATTAATATAAATAGTATATACACTTATGAAATGTTTGTTTTCTTACCCTATTTTCACTTCATAAATCTTGTTCACATCAGGCGTTGCGCTGGCACATTATCGCTCTTCACATGTTTTCCAAAGAATCTAAAGATTCCAAGAAGATCAGAATAGTTCCACAGATATTCCCAAGAGTGCAGGACTCATCAATACATGGGAAATAAACTCCCCGCGCCCAAAAATGGCAAGAAACCGAGGTGGGAAAATAATTCCCCCGCCTTATAAAGGGTTAAACCTGTACGTCATCAGAACTCGATCAATTTCATAAAAGGAAAAAATTGAAGGAAGAGTACATTAATAGTTGTGTATATAGCTATTAACGGAGTAGGCCTACTGAATTTTATAAAAATCGTGCACATTTCGGGATTAAAAAATGTATCCTTGAGTTGCGTATTGCAGTGCAGGTCCATCAGATCATGCTGGGAGTAATTGGGAATATCTTAAGCCATACGTGAGAAATATCTGATAAATAAATTTACGTCAGTCTACGGCCCTTTGCAGAAAAATGAAATGAAATGGCCTATGGCTTTTAGTGCCGGGAGTGACCGAGAACAATATCGGCTCGCCAGATGCAGGTCTTTTGATTTGATTCCCGTAGGCGACATGCGCGTCGTGATGATGAAGAGGACACATACACACAGCCCCAATGCAAAAGAAATTAACCAATTAAGGTTAAAATTCCCGACCCTGCCCGGAATCGAACCCGGGACCTCTATGGCCAACGGCCAGCATGCTAACCATTTAGCCATGGAGTCGGACCCCTTTGCAGAAATGAATCCTTAACGCATGTGTTGGCATACAGAGCTACCAGCTCAAGCTCGAAGTAACGGGCAACATAATAAGAGAAAAGTTTATGTGAATCGAAATCAATCTTCGAAATCTTGATGCCTCTTTGAAAACAATAGAAGTCTGATGGACTGGGTAAGTGACTATGCTGCTGTCGCTCAGGCAGACTATTAACCTTTCACTCCTGCTAGGACTGTGCTGCTCGCTCGCTTCCTCGAGCAGGCTCGATTACTAACGTCACCAACCGCCCTTGGTCGAGTGACATCGAGTACGTCAGAATTCCTTGCGACGTAAAATTGCATGTGCTCCAAGTACTCACACAAGGATGCCTTGCCAACCTGTCCCCACAGATTTTATCCGGTTTCCACACAAATGCAGGCCATGACGAGAGCTCTTACGGTTTAATTTGCAAGGTGCAACGACAAGCGAAGTCCGAGAATTTAACTTTTGAATTCTGTATTTTGAGAAAGCTTCATAAGGCCAGCAGCGCGCGATACGTTCCCCCAACGAACGCACAGCGCAATGAGCAAGTTTTCCGGTTTACGAGCTCGCGTTCCACGCATCGAATCTCAACTCTGTATTGGTTTAACCCGATATGTCCCGACATGTGCCATATGGCAACGCTGGGTTGCATGTGTCTGTTTTATTTGTTGGCTATTCAACAATTCATTTTTCATGAAACCATTGTAAAAATTGTACATTATAGGGACCTGTATTGTTAATTCTGAATGGTTTTGTCAGTTACTCAAGTTGTTTGTGTGCAGTAACATCGCAAAGTGAACGTGAGAAAAAGAAATGTCAAATCATCGGACAGTATTTCTTCCAAGTAGTCAAGAGCTTCTTTTAGAGTTATCGGTCTGGAAATATAGAAAACGGCATTAAAAGTGCTATACTTTACAAGCAGTCAGGTATTGTGCGTAAACAGTAGTATACAGACTGCTATGGCAATGCTAGGAACGGATAAAAAATTGAAATACTCATTATGGTCCAGCGTTGCCATATGGCAACAGCATCATAAATCTTTACATATCTTCACATTATAGGAGCCAGCATATTTTTCGTTTATACTACCGTAATGCTACAACTTTCTAAAGAAAATAGCAATAACCAGAAAGGAAGAATTCCTTGCAGGAATGTAAATATACCTGTTCATGAAATTGTGGTCCTCTTGATCTAACAGTCCAAAGTTCCTGAGCTAGAATGACCAAGCTGCAGACAGCCCTGATCCGTGAACAATCTTCGTCATTTTGGCGGGAGGGGGGGGATAGAATAATGGAGCGTCTCAGGGCAAAATTTATGTCCTTTTACTAATCTGTTTCCTAGGAGTACCCGATGAGTCCGAAAATACCAGTTCACTACACTGGTGGCGGAAACATTTATCTGATATAGAGGCAAACTTTTCCTCCAAGCCAGAGGAGAAACTCCCTATTCACTGCTAATTTAGTATGAAATGAATATAGAATTGAATAAAAGTGAAGACGAAGAAGCTTTTCTTCAGAATCGGCTCTTTTCAGGGTTTAATTTTGAGTTATTTACTGAATAGTGGTGCTATAATTTGGAATAGGCCTAATTGTCATTATAGACCAGGTAGTACTAATACTGCTAAGTGAGCCTGTGCCTTAAGTGTGCACATGCTCATTTAAAACTACGCGTCAGAGTAGGGATCGAGTGGCTGGAATACTACGATGAACCTGTGTTTACGTACCAGCAGTATTAGAAAATATATGAACCAGAGGAACGGCATGTTAAAGGAGGAAGTTTTCTAACTACCCAGCTATTTCCCGACAATATTCAGTCAGGTTGTTATACTCAGTACGCAGAAATAATCCCATCTATCGGAGTTGAGTAGCAGCATAAGAGACAACGAACATCACAACAAACATAGGTCAATGTAATGTTATAGTTAATCAATGATATGCGTTTTCAGTATCGTAGGCCTTCACATTTTATTTTATTTTTGCTATTTGCTTTACGTCGCACCGACACAGATATATCTTATGGCGACGATGGGAGAGGAAAGGCCTAGGAATGGGAAGGAAGAGGCCGTGGCCTTAATTAAGGTACAGTCCCAGCATTTGCCTGGTGTGAAAATGGGACACCACGGAAAACTATCTTCAGGGCTGCCGACAGTGGGGTTCGAACCCACTATCTCCCGATTACTGGATACTTGCCGCACTTAAGCGACTGCACCTATCGAGCTCGGTGGCCTTCACATTTAGCTTTCTTTCGACTATGAAATACCACTCTTATCATAGTCGGTAAAACTGAACAAAACATGAATGATCGGAAAATGCATTCTCTGCAACTTTCGTTGTGTAGTACTTTTCGATAAGACTAATAAAATAGGTATTTAAAAATTAAATTTTAGGCACGTCCCCTTAAACTAATATTTTATCCAAGGTGAATAAAATTGTTTATAGCGTAGGCAGTAGTTTCTTATTCCACTACTATATATACCGATTTACATTAAATTCAGTTTACCCATTTTCTCGTGGCTCGGTGTTGATTGGACTTAGCAACAAAAATATAAATTCATGAATATCTGTGTTATCATAGCCGGTGCGGTAAAAATGTATAAGACATAAATGGTCGGAAATTTAATTCCATATATCTTTAGTTATGTAGTATTTATCGATGGGACCACTAATAATATAAATATTTCAAGAATTACATTTGAGGCCTCCCCCTAATCTACCATTTCAATCAGCGTGAATAAAATGATTTAAATCAAAGATTGCAGTGGCTCATCCGTCCGACTCGTTGGCTGAATGTTCAGCGTACTGGTCTTCGGTTCAGAGGGTCCCGGGTTCGATTTCAGGTGGGATCGGGGATTTTAATCGCTTCTGATTACTTCTTCTGGCTCGGGGACTGGGTGTATTGTCCGTCCCAACACTCTTCTTAACATATTCAGAAAACATAGCACTACCAACCACCACAGAAACACACAATAGTGATTACATCCCTGCATATAGGGTTGGCGTCAGGAAGAGCATCTGACCGTAAACAGGGCAAATCCAAATGTGCGACGCAGTTCGCACCTGCGACCCCACAGCTGTGGGGAAAGCGGTAGCAAAATAAGAGAAGAATAAGAAGAAGATTTCAGTGGTTCATCCTCCGAATTCACATACAGATTTTCATTAAAGTCTCTTCAGGCTCACTTGCCTACTGATATTCACAATTGCGCTGGGAAGTTTTTCATATAACAGAAGGTCCACTTCTCTACTGTGCGGTCACAATCGATTTCGGGAGTTTTCTTTACAATGACAGGCCCGCTTTCCTACTTCCAGACACAATCAGGTAGGGGAGATTTCAAGAAACCTTCATGCTCCTTTGTCTTCTGCCAGTCAAATCGGGAAGGAAATTATTCATTACATTTTTGTCCCTCCTTGCTAATGCCAGTTACACAGGAGTTGGAGACAGAGCCCATTCCCAATGCCAGTCAAAGTCCAAGTGGGGAGTATGATTACAATAGCAGACGCCCTCCTGCTGACGCTCGCTATCGATTTGTAAAGAATTAATCATAATGCCAGACACACCCCTTCGAAATCGCTACAAATGGACTTCAAGGAATAATATATAGATCTACATACGAAATTATATGCATGTTTACATATTGCAGACCTTCATTTACAGATTAACTGCTAATAAACGATACGTTATATGGACAAACGGGTTGGTTCGGTACAATAAAATTTCCCCAGTACTGCTCGGTCTACCGCCAGCTGTGACGTCATCTGCTCGAGCACTTCAAGTACAGTAGTGCCTCCTACTTTCCTCTCCTCAACAAGACAGCTTCGCGCAGGGCGCGCACGACCGGAACGCAGCCGGAGCGCATGCGTCTACGAGAGCTGTCTGGCCAAGCCAGAAATTGTGTTTTATTGTTAATGGCTTTACGTCCCACTAACTCTTTTTACGGTTTCCGGAGACGCCTAGGTACCGGAATTTTGTCCCACAAGAGTTATTTTACGCGCCAGCAAATCTACCGACACGAGGCTGAAGTATTTGAGCACCTTCAAATGCCACTGGACTGAATCCGGATAGAACCTGCCAAGTTAGGATCAGAAGGACAGAGCCCCAACCGTCTGAGCCACTGAGCCCAGCGATTTGAGTCTTATTCTCATTTTATAATTAAGCATACTCTGATATGTAGTACGACTTCCCCTTCATAAAATCCACTCTCAGATTAGTAATATTGCCTCACATCATCGACTGTGAACATAAATGTACAAAATATACTGGAATAAAACTCGTTTTTATTTTTTGAGTTGATATATATCCCACTGATGTAGCCACATGTTTGCCTTATATACACTTCATATGTGAAAATTATAAGGAATTACAGGTGAACAAAACTCTTAAATTTGAAGTTTATTTTATTAATAACTAGCTAATGTACCCTTACTTCGCTACGGTATTCTACACTGTATACGGATTTCTTCGAAAATTACTGAAAAGGCAGTGAGTAAGAATATATATTAGCTCTATCCGAGAAACCAAACAGGGAGGACAACATACGTTATTTCCGATGTATGGTAGGCATTGCGGACGTTTTGTTGATAATGCCAGGCCACAATTCCTACTGCCAATAACAATCGAGTTCCGGAGCTTCTACGAATAACGGAAGGCTCACTTGGTAACTGCCATTCACAGTAGAGATGGAGAGTTTTCGATATAAAGAGAGACCCGTTTTCCTAATGCCAGTCACAATCGAGCTGGAGAGATTTGATTATAATCGAGAAATGCAGCACTATCTAACGTATAAACAATCGGGACACAACTGTCGATCATAGGATGAAAGTTGTAGTTCTCTGCAAATTGAACGGTGATTGTGCTATCTGTTTTTTAATACGACTTACCGTTTAGCTACCAATTACATAGAAACGAAGGTACCCCGCCATCAAAATACATCCATAATTCGACTTTTTCCCTGGCCAAAAGTTATACATTTAAAGAGGTTGGAATATTTCATCAAAGGAAAGAGTGTCCAGGTTTGGGGATTAGCACTCGCATACATACGGAGTAATTAAGGAAGAAAGAAATACAGGTAAGGAATTTGAAATTAATAGAAAATAGGAGTATAACTGAGGACAGCCGGATGTGACCAATATGTAAATACCAAGTGGATGTAATGGATAATAAAATGTCCCTCAATAAATTGTGATGGTTTGAGTTAAGGATATAAGAAGTTGGAAACAGAGGAGAAATTTAGACGTAGGGATAAGAAGATGACTTATGGTGTTATTACTTAAGCCTAAAGAGGCAAGGCAAAGGCAATAAATTAAAGCAGAAAACATAAGTAGAATAGAAATACAGTAAAAATTACAGCAAATGTCAGAAAACACCTTACAATGTGAAATTTAATAATTAATTTCGTGTGGCTATTTCTAGCCGAGTGCAGCCCTTGTAAGGCAGACCCTCCGATGAGGGTGGGCGGCATCTGCCAATTATTGTAGGTAACTGCGTGTTATTGTGGTGGAGGATAGTGTTATGTGTGGTGTGTGAGTTGCAGCGATGTTGGGGACAGCACAAACACCCAGCCCCCGGACCATTGGAATTAACCAATTAAGATTAAAATCCCCGACCCGGCCGGGAATCGAACCCGGGACACTCTGAACCGAAGGCCAGTACGCTGACCGTTCAGCCAACGAGTCGGACAATGTGAAATAATGGGCTACACTCCGCGGTACTTTTCAAATATTAACAGCGCCCCTTGGTGCTATTCGAGGACGATTGTAACCTCCAAGGGTATTCCGCCGTAGAATGGCCTGTTGACCTCTCTCGCTTTCTACACATTGATGACGAAAATGGCAATACGTTATTTCCCGGCTGGCAAGTAGTCAGATACGTTCCCATGGTAACCTGCAGGTTCGTTGTTGGTCTGTCGGCCACTCAATGCCGAGCATGAGACCCGGAGAAAATAGTAAATTTCTCTGTCATTTGAAGAGTAAGCGAAATTATATGCATAAAAAAAGTTGTTTATAATGAAGGAACATTTCACATATAGTCCACTGATTTTATAGATAATTAATTGTATAAGAGGAAATGAAAGAAAACTGTTCTGGTTTTCCGATAACACCCTTGTCTGTCCAAAAAAAATTAAATCATATGCATATCAAAACCTTCCCCGGGATGAGTATCTTTTAAATGTGAAGTTTGGTCGAGATTTATCCAGTCGTTTCGCAATGATGATGGAACAAAGAGACAAACAGACACGAAAAATATAAACCACTGATACGGTCTTGAGTTGACCTGAAACGGATAAATATCTGAAAAATTGCCAAAACAAACGAAATTACAGACAGTGGACACCCTACAACTTTATTCCTATAGATAGTAATAATAACAGTTGTACAGTGGTTAGTGGATAATGGAACCACCCGTAGGCACGAGTTCGATTACCGGTCTACCACGAAATTTGAAATGAACCGCTAGGGCTATGACGGGGTGAAGTGAGCTTCCGAAGGTCAACTAAGTAGAGGGATTTCGATTCCCACTTCAGGCATCCTCACTTATTTTCCCTGCAAGTATGGTACCTAACATAAGACCAGAGCCGCTTCCTTTCCTCCTTCTTGTCTGTCTCTTCCAATCTTCCCATCCCCCACAAACATAGCAGGTGAGGCCACCTGAGCGAGGTACTGGTCCTCCTTTCCAGTTGTATCTTCGACCAAATATTTCCCCCTCTAGGACACTGCCCTTGAAGTGGTAGAGGCGGTGTCCCTCGCTGAGTCTGGGGGTTGAATCCAACGCTGGAGGGTAAATGGATATAATAATAATAATAATAATAATAATAATAATAATAATAATAATAATAATAATAATAATAATAATAATAATAATAATAATAATAATAATAATAATACTACTTCATTCAATTACGAAGGAAGTAGTGTAAGATCGGATATCTATATCATGTAAGTCGATACACTGTTTACAGTAACGTCAAAAGTAATAATGATACATGTTATCTATCACCCTCGAAACATGAAAAAAGTGATTACAATCTCGTAATTCTTTTCAATTAAATTCACACCCGTATCGCGTTTCCACGTTGATTCCCCGATATTTCTGCAAGAAATGTACCTTCTTTTGCGTAAAGAATTACAAAAGTAATAGGTGAATGACCTTCAGTCATTCTTCGGCAATTTAAGCTGCACAATCACGTACTTCGTCTAAGTGAAAAGTCGCACTGTTTTATGAATGCCTTACTGCAAACGGAATGAATGAGCTGTTGCTGTGAAGTTTCCATATCAAAGAGTAGGCCATTTTGAATAATTTGAAGCTTCATACTATAATCAAAGACTATTAGCAGTTCTCATTAAAGTGAATCATAAAATATCAAACGAAGTAGGTGAATGGTAATTAGAAGGATTATTATAGGAAAAAAAAGTTACAACGATACTGCGAATATTTATAATTTCATTTGGCTTTGACCTATATACATTTCCATTTATTATGGAACAGCCTCCTGTATTTACGGGCTGTCATTAAAAACAAGGTCAAACGTATCAAATTGTATCTATACATTTAGATTAGCGAATGAAGACTCTAAATTATAAAGGAGATACGGTAAACAGTATAATTAGTGCGGTATTTTAGTGTTGTAGAGGTGGTGTCTCAGGACAGTGATGATGAATGATGAGCGTATTATATCCGATATGTTGGTTTATTAGTTCAATTCACAGAGAAGTCAGTCATAATTATATATATATATATATATATATATATATATATCGTAACTGTTCGGCCTATAGACTTGAGTCTCTTAGTCTGGAATCGACTGTGTAGTGTCACAGACATTTTTAAAACAGGATATTTCGTAGCTGTATATATTACCATAATATAGTGCGCATGTAAACAAACCTTAACTGATTTGGTAAACCCCAACATTAATACAAGTCGCAACTGCTCGGCGATTAATGTGAGGGCTGTAACAGCCCAGATATCCTTCATTCGAACTATTGGCAGTCTTATAAATTAACGCTAAAACTGATAGCATACTGATAGAGAACGTATGTGTGTGTGTGTGTTAACAGCATAAAAGAATGTAGATATGCCATTAAGTCATTTGAATACAACGTATGAAGTAAATTAGGATTTAACACATGAATATTGAAAGTTCCAATGTCCGCACCTTTACTGCAGACCGCAGATTCAATTCACGGCCTGTCTGGGATTTTATTTTTGGACTTAAGTATTGAACGGGCTTCACTCTGCCTTGTGAGATTAACTGAGGAATTGGATGATACGGGAGGCAGAGGACTGAGAGAGGAATGATAATCACAACGTAATCGCGCACACCACTAGGAACTGCAGTATCCATTGGCCTCCTGACGGGGTAGCAAACGTCCTGGAAGTCCATGGTCCTGATTGGCTGTTGAACCGCGGGTTGGTATGATTAGACAACTATGAACACAGAATAGACATTTCGTCGAATTAATTTATTTTGCACATTGTGTGTCGTGTCAGGTATTGTGGCAATGTGGCTTACCTTCATGACCTGCAAATTTCACGTGCACTTGTCAGAGGTACTCCAGTTTTTGCGATGTAACTTACGCTCTGGACATATCATCCTTCAAACTGGCCGAGAATAGACTAGCCCTGACAAGTCTTCCCCGTGTGACACGCTTCGTCATCGCCCATGACGTGGAAATCCAGCGTCAACTCTACTACCTCCACCCGGAACATTCCACAAACCTCTCTCTCACCTTATTGGTTCCCTCATACCCTCATTTTCAAGTATAACTACTACTTTCTCAGTAATGTTTCACAAATAGGAAATACTAGCAAATGTACCCGTGCTTCGCTACGGTATTCTGCATTGTATACGAATATTGAAGTAAATACTGCACATGCAGTAAATAAGATTGTTTTAAAATAGCATGTCTCTTAGCATTATCCGAGAAACAGCATGGAGAGGTACCCCATACGTTGTTTCCAATGTAAAGTGCCTGCTACGGATTTGTGATGATAACGACAGGCTCACTTGCCTATTGCCATTCACAATCGAGTTGGGAAGTTTACATTATAATTGCAGGCCCCATTGCCTACTGCGCGGTCATAATCGATTTGGGGAGTTTCCGTTACAATGGCAGTCCCCCTTTCCTACTTCCAGACATATTATAAATTGAGGAGTTTTTATTATAATGGCGGGAAACTTCCCTACAACCAGTCAAAATTGAGTTGTGCAGTTATCATTATAATGCGAGGCCCCTTTTCCAACTGCCAGCCAGCTTACTGCCAGTCACACGAAATTGGTGAGTTTCCATCAAAATAGCAGGCCAGTATGCCTAATGCCAGTCAAATTGTAGATGGGTACATCTGTTTATAACCGCGGGAACGCCTGCCTACAGCCAAACACAGTCGGGTAAGGGGAGTTTTGAACAAAACTACATGCTCCCTTGCCTTCTGCAAGTCAAATCGAGAAGTGAATTATTAATTACAATGGTAGGCCTGCCTTATTAATGCCAGTTACACAGGAATTGGAGAACTACCCCATTCCTACTGCCAGTCTAAGTCGGTGTGGGGAGTACTGATTACAACAGCAGACACACCCCTTCTCGATCGCTACAAGACGACATCAGTGAATATTTATAGATCGATATACGAAAGTATATGCATGCTTAAAATATTGCAGACCTTCATTTACAGATTGACTGCTGCGAAACGGACGTCATATCGACAAAGGATTGTACCATAAGACGTCATATTTAGCGACCTAAATGGCTGGTCGTATGATATCTGATCTATTCATGGGTCCGATTGAGTTAGAAACGTTGAATAGGATAAAAAATTTGTAAGATTATCTCACATTGCTTTACTTTTCAAATAATTATGTGACAGCTACATACATAGCATTTGGCTCACATATGGCTACTGGGTGGGCCAATTTTTGTGTAGGGTTTGATTATTCTATCTTTCTTATTAGTGATTGAAAGTATGAATTATGCATGTGAAAAGTCCTAATTTACTTAACGTCGACAAATAGACAAAAATCAAACGTAAAATGGATATAGATACAACAAGAAGTCATAAGACCAAGATTTTAGATCACTCCAAATTGAATGGAGATTGTGCATTCCTTTATGTGTTTGGACTTCGCGAAGATCTGCACCATGATTAAAATAGCCTCTATATTTCGATATTCTTCGGGGAAAAAGTGAAAAATTTAAAGCTCTTGGAAATGTTCTGTCCGTTACAGGCTAAGACGTATAATTTTGCCAAATTTCTGTTTTCTGTTTCGTATGGCAGATTATGTCGCAATGTGGATTTTGGGCGAGGAGGGTAAAAATTAGGACTTTCAGGAAACTAAACCAAAAAATTATGCACATGGTTGTTATTATTACCCCTTAAACGCGTAGCTGTGTGAACATTTCACCAAAATAGTCAATGTACAGGCACACAGTCGTTAGGATTTTACTTATATAGATAGATAAGGAATCTGCTCCACGTTCAACACCTTTTGGTCTATGTCTGCTGGACTTACCCTGCAAAACCGAGCATTCATGATATCTCCCTTATTAATCTTTCTGTCGAAAAAATACACATGAAGAAATGGATTTCCAACAAATTTGGTCGATTTCCAGTCAGGTTGGCCGTGTATTCTATATATTGTGGAAGAGTAAATTCACCATTTCGGTTCCCTATAAACCGCCAATCCATTCCAGGAACAGGAAATGTTATTGACGTTTAAAATCTATTTTGGAAAGGTGGATGCTAAATATAAAGTTTGGTTCAAATATCTTCAATAGTTTTCAAGTTGTAAGAAATACGCTCAACACGCGCCCGTTCTTAAGTTAAGTCCGGTTAATGATATCTCCCTTATAAATCCTCTTACCGAAATGATGCACATGAGAAAAAAGGTTTAACAATTCATTTCCATTAAGGCAGGTAGATTTCTATTAAGTCTGGTGGTGTATATTTTGTGGGAGTGCAAAATCACGGTTTCGGTTTCGTATAAACCCCCCAGTCATTTCATGGATTTAGAAACAATATTTGCCCTGAAACCTACCCAAGGACAGGTGGATTCTAAATATGAATTTTGGTGGAAATATATCCAGTAGTTTCCAAGTTATAGACAAACAGACAGACACACATACAGACAAACAGACACCAAAGCTAAAAATATGCAGATGGTCATTATTATACCTGAAAAGGGTAACTGTACAGAAATGTCGCCAAAATAGTCAATGCACAGGCACACTCTAGAAGTGCAGACCTTTATTTCGAGAGTTACTGCTTTGAAACTCTGCGACATATCTGCAAACGGACCTCACCATCAGACGCCTCTTTCAGTGTTCTACATGGTTGGTCCAATGACATCTTCTCGTATCTCCTATATTTATGGGTTAGATTGAGTTAGAATCAATCTACTTTATATTTGTGATACTCATGTGACAGATAGAATCATAAAATTTGGCCATCACATTGCCACTGGCCATGCCAATGTGCGTGCCGAATGTCATGATTCTATCTTTCCTACAAGTGTGCCAAATTAATGTTAACATATACGTGTGAAAGTACAAAATTAACTTGAAATCGAGAAATACAGCTCTATTTAACGTATAAGGAATATAAATACGATAAAAAGTCATAGGACCAAAGTTGCAGATCTCTCCAAAATGAAAGGCGATTGTGCTTTCTGATTTGTGATAAGACTTACAGATTAGCCACCAATTATCCCGAAACGAAGGTGTGCACCGTCGTTAAAATTACATCCATATTTCGATATTTTCCGGGGGCGAAAGTTATACATTTGCATAGCTTAGAATATTTCCTCAAATGAAAGAGTGTCAAGATTTCGGGATTAGCATCCGCATATATACGGTGTAATTAAGGAAGAAAATAAATAAAGTAAAGAAAGTTGAAATTAATAGAAAATGGATTATAAACTGAGGACAGCCGGATGACGAAAAAATATGTAAATGCCAAGTGAATGTATTGGAAAATCAAATGCCCCTCAATAAATTATGCTGGTGTGAGTTATGGATATAAGAAAGAGGTAACTGAGGAGAAATTTAGGCGCAGGCATTCTTAGGTCAACGGATAAGATGGCCAATGGTGTTATTGCTATTCGAGGACGGTTATAAACTCCAACGATATTCCGCCAATATCCCGCAGAATGGCCGATTGACGCCCTCTCCTGCCTTCTGCCCAAGGAACAACCATGAATTGAAAGGTATGATGAGGAAAATGGCAATACGTTACTTCCCTGCTGGCAAGCAGTCAGAGACGTTGCCATGGTAACCTGTAGGTTCGTTGTCGTTCTGTCGGTCACACACGCAGGCCATGATACCCGCAGAAAATAGTAAATTTCTCCGTCATTTGAATAGTAAGGTAAATTATGAACATAACTAAAGTTGGTTATAATGAAGAGACGTTTCACATACGGTCCACGGAGTTTACAGGAAATCAATAGTATAAGAGAAAATGGAGGAAAACCAGAATATTTTAAAATGAAATGCATGTAGCAACCTTCCTCGGGGTGAATATACTCCAAATATGAAGTTTGGTTGAAATCTATCGAGCCGTTTTGCCGTGATGGCGGAACAAACAAACAGACAAAGAGACACGAAATATAAAAACCACCGATTCGATCTTGAGTTGACCTAAAACGGATAAATATCTGAAAAATTGGCTAAACAAACGAAATTACAGACAGCGGACCCCCTACAACTTTATTTATAAGATAAGACTATTGTTTTTAAAGCTTACATTCCGTACGATAAAGTGGTGCGGCGAGCCTTTTACAGGGTGATGGCCTCTCCCAGGCCAAGGAGGGTTTTATCGGTGATTTCAGCTGCGAGGAAAGGGTGAGTGGGGAGCGGCCATGTGGTACAAGAAGAACTGGAGAAGATGGAAAACCACGAAAAACCATTCCCACGACTGCCGACGATGGGGACCACCCCCTCCGCCTCCGGAGTGCAGACTTACAAGGCTATCAAAACTAGCCATTGTTAAGCCGAAGCTTATACTCTTCGGTGAAAAAGAATTTTGGTGGTGGGGCAGGCGGGTGGGTAGTGGTTAAAAGTTTTCATTCGGTATTCGGGCAGGGTACAGCGGGTGACGTAAACGGTATTGGCGACTCTGAGGTCAGGGAGATTTGTATCGGTGATGCATTTCCGGAGAAGGTGAGGTGAGTGCTGCCGTGACATATTATAGGAACTGCCCTGAAATTTACCTTAGTCTAGGATAATGGAAAACCACGGAAAACTATTCCATGGACAGCCGACGGTAGACCAGTCCCTGCGACTCCCGAATGTAGAATTGCTAGGGTATCAAATATACCCCTTGTGAGGCCAAACCGTATTCTAGTCTGCCAAAGCCGTTTCTGCTGCAGTCAACTTTTCATTCCTTAACCTGAGGGGGTTAGGCGGGTCACATGAAGGTTATGCCTCTCCCTGACCATGAGATGCGGGTGGGTGGGCGTAGGTGATGTGGAGGATTGAAGGAGATGGTTGGAGGTTTAAGACTGTTGAAGGCGGTAGGAGAAAGGTGTCCGCCTCGGCTAGTGATTTATTACGTTAGGGACATGTTGCTGCCATGTATGTACCTTTTATTGGTTTTTGATGGGCATTTTTACGGATTAATAGGTGATTGTATCAATTTGTTAGTGGATGAATGAATATGAGTTAAATACTGGCTGGATGACTACACGAATGAAAGGTTGTGAGCACCCGCATATGTAAATTACATGGTGGATGAATTAGTTCTTGGATGAATGTTTCGGAGTTGGGTTAGGAATAGATGTATTAATGAATAAGCGGATGAATAACAGAATGTTTTGTGGATGATTGATTGGTTGAATGGACACTTGATTATCATTAAGTATGAGGGTTTCAAGTTACCTTGTGTTGAAGTGAGATGTATAGGAGCGGAAATGGGGCGAGGAATTCTTGGACCTGGTGAGTTAGGGTTGCGGATTACATGTTTCTAATCTACTAAACTGGACATGAGTGTTAAGACCTGTATGTTTATTTTGGAAGTGAAAGTCGGGACCGATTTTCCGCGGCTTGAATATGAGTTAAAGGAAGAGGCAATGGTATAGAAAGGTGTTAATGCGTGACAGTGTAACAAACCTCACGGTGTCCTCCAAGGTGCGGGGTAGATATATGGAGTCAAAGGCAAGTTTTCAATAAAATCCACGTTAATGCTCTAAAGATGATCCTGTCGCAAGTTCAAATGGCGTCAGTATACTATAAGTATTATACGACCTAATGTCCCCTAAATTATTATAATATCATTTAGTCGTCGTGAAAGTATATGTCTTAAGATGACATTCTTTAGTCTAATATTATGTCGATGATACGCCCGTCCATTCCCTAATTGTGAAGGGTTGACAATTTATCCCCGTATCATGGTAACTAGACATGACAGTAATTCCTGTTAAAACAATAATCGCCACCACCACCACTGGACACGATATGTAGTGAAGGTCAATCCGATAAATTCACTAGGAAATGTGAAAAGAGAGTCATTGCTCCCATAAGGTGTACCATTTAGGCTCTCCCTTACTCAATGCAATATCTTAAAGTGCCCTGCGGTACGACTGGGCCGCAGCAGCTATACAGGCGTTAGGGGTATACGTGCATATTTAGCTATTCGTAAAGAAAAATACATCTGAGATATTTTTACCTTGTCCTATTAGTTTCCCCACAAATGAGCTGAATATTTCACGGCCTAATGTGTTTTGAACGGCCGTAGTAGGAAACGCCGATTATGTCATACTGTCCTCGTGAGTAGAGTACAGCAGAAGAGTATAGAGGTTGTTGAACCTGTTTGTTATCGAAGGCCAACACATGTTGCTGTGCCTCCCCCTAGCAGCTGGGCAAGTAGGGGTGGTAGAAACCCATCCAGACCACTTCCTCTACTCGAAAAAACCGGTCTAGGGTACTCTGTGAGAAGTACAGTACACGTAATCCTTACCGACGTATCCACTGATAGTTTGGGATTCATAGTCATTTTGTCATCATCATTCGTTTTAGATTTTAGTTAGTGGGTACATATTGAAGTTTTAAATGCCGTTTCATATCGTTGCACCTCATACCATTAGGGGACGCTAGTCTATGTTGCCGCGCGCCCGCTCCCCCGCCTCGGTGGAATGCTCACGATGGTACTAAACATAGGCAACGCCCAAACCAATGATGTTTCTTACATAATGGTTGTAATCGCAAGTAACGTCGAACCATTGTGTTCCTCACTTAATGATACTAATGACAAGTAATCTCATAGTTTCAGTTACCACTTGGTCGACCCTTTTACTCGCCTCGTACGACAGGCAGGAAATACCGTGGATGTATTCTTCGTCTACACCCCCCGTCCACAGGGGATGTGGTAGATTTAATGACACGTAAAGTAACTCTTGCGAAAGAAAATTCCGGCACCTCAGTGTCTCCGAAAATCGCAGGAATAGTTAGTGGGTCGTAAAGCAAATGCCATTAGTATTAAAAGTGCCGCAGGGTATTTGTAATAGAAGGATTATTATTAGT